>NW_022681474.1:57364108-57964108 GCF_009764315.1 Trachypithecus francoisi | reverse complement strand
ACAGTGGCATGCGCCTGTAGTCCCAGCTACTCTGGAGGCTGAGGCAGGAGAATCGCTTGAACCCGGGAGGTGGAAGTTTCAGTGAGTTGAGATCATGCCACTGCACTCCAGCCTGGGCAACAGAGCGAGACTCCATCTCAACAACAACAACAAAAAAGCACAGTGAGGTGACTGCCCTAGGCAGTGAGGGTGTCGCCATCCAGCCACCAGGCTGGGGTCCTGACCTCCCATCCACCCTACATGTGACACTCAACTTGTCTCTACCTCAGTTTTCTCACCCTTAAAGTGGGGATTGTGAAAATAAAGATTACAACACCTAAAACACTTTAAGCTTTAAGAGAGATGTGACTGTGATCTGAATCATGTAACATTTCACAAGTCTACTTTTTTGTTGAGACGGAGTCTCGCTCTATAGCCCAGGCTGGAGTGCAGTGGTATGATCTGAGCTCACTGCAAGCTCCGCCTCCTGGGTTCACACTGTTCTCCCACCTCAGCCTCCCGAGTAGCTGGGACTACAGGTGCCCGTCACCACTCCCGGCTAATTTTTTGTATTTTTAGTAGAGACGGGGTTTCATCGTGTTAGCCAGGATGGTTTTGATCTCCTGACCTCGTGATCCGCCCTCCTTGGCCTCCCAAAGTGCTGGGATTACAGGCGTGAGCCACTGCGCCCGGCTTCACCAGTCTTTCTTAAATTACAACTTAACTCTCTTTCTCAGTGTGCTGCTTTAATAAATGACAAAAAAGAAAAGAGACCATACATCCCCCTTCCAATCACTAATCTTTGTTATAAATTGACTGTTTTGACTGGGTGCAGTGGCTCACACCTATAATCCCAGCATTTTGGGAGTCTGAGGCAGGAGGATCACTTGTGCCCAGAAGTTTGAGAGCAGCATGGGCAACATAGTGAGGCCCTGTCTCTACAAAAAAAATAATTAGCCAGGTGCAGTGGCTCATGCCTATAATCCCAGCACCTTGGGAGGCTGAGGCAGGTGGATCACCTGAAGTCAGGAGTTCGAGACCAGCCTGACCAACATGGTGAAACCCCGTATCTACTAAAAATACAAAAGTACCCAGGCATGGTGGTGCATGCCTGTAATCCCAGCTACTTGGGAGCCTGAGGCAGGAGAATCACTTGAACCCAGGAGGCGGAGGTTGCAGTGAGCTGATATCACGCCTCTCCACACCAGCCTGGGTAACAAGAGTGAAACTCCATCTCAATAATAATAATAATAATAATAATTGCTTCCTTTATTATCCTGTACCTAACTCAGACAGGGACCTTATGACAATTACATTTTCAGTGTAAAATGTTAAACAGTGCTTGTTTCTCCAGCACATATACTAAAATTGGAATAATTCAGAGATTAGCATGGCCCCTGCACAAGGATGACATGCAAATTTTCAAAGCATCCCATGTACATCCCACATACACACAAAGGGTTTCACTCTGTCACTCAGGCTGGAGTGCAGTGGCAAGATCTCAGCTCACTGCAGCCTCTGCCTTCCAGGCTCAAGCGATCCTCCTGCCTCAGCCTCCCAAGTAGCTGGGACCACAGGTGTGCACCACCACACCTGGCTAATATTTTCTATTTTTGGTAGAGATAGGGTTTCACCATGTTGTCCAGGTTGATTCCATACTTTTTAATTTTAAAAAAATGAATAAATTGATTGAGGGGAGTGGCTCACCACTATAATTCCAGCACTTTGGGAGGCCAAGGCAAGAGGATCACTTGAGACGAAGAGTTCAAGATCAGCCTGGGCAACATAGTGAGATCTAGCCTTCACTTTTTTTGTTTGTTTGTTTTTTGAGACAGTGTTTCGCACTGTTCCCCGGACTGACGTGCAATGGTGTGATCTCGGCTCACTGCAACCTCCACCCACCGGCTTCAAGCGATTCTCCTACCTCAGCCTCCCGAGTAGCTGAGATTACAGGGGCCTGCCACCGCATCCAGCTAATTTTTGTAATTTTAGTAGAGACGGGGTTTCACTATGTTGGCCAGGCTGGTCTCAAACTCCTGACCTCGTGATCCTCCCACCTCGGCCTCCCAATGTGCTGAGATTACAGGTATGAGCCACCACCCCCGGCCTGACCCAGCCTTCATTTTATATACAAATATTTAAATTTAAAATAAAGTATTAAATAGACCTTCCTCCTAAAGAAAGACTACCTCAACTGATCAGAACTTTTTTTTTTTTTTTTGGAGACAGAGTTTCGCTCTTGTTGCCCAGGCTGGAGTGCAATGGCGCAATCTTGGCTCACTGCAACCTCTGCCTCCTAGGTTCAAGCGATTCTCCTGCTTCAGCCTCCCAAGTAGCTGGGATTATAGGCATGCACCACCACACCCGGCTAATTTTGTATTTTTAGTAGAGACAGGGTTTCTCCGTGTTGGTCAGGCTGGTCTCGAACTCCCAACCTCAGGTGATCCACCTGCCTCAGCCTCCTAAAGTGCTGGGATTACAAACATGAGCCACCACACTGGGCCCAGATCATTATAACAATACATTAAACCTTACATTTTAAAAAGTTAAAATTCAGCCAGGTGCAGTGGGTGGCTCATGCCTGTAATCCCAACACTTTAGGCAGCCAAGGCGAGTGAATCACTAGAGCCCAGAAGTTTGAGACCAGCCTGGGCAACATGGCAAAACTCTGTCTCTACCAAAAAAAAAAAAATACAAAAATTATCCTGGTGTGGTGGTGTGCACCTGTAGTCCCAGCTGCTCAGGAGGGTGAGGCAGGAGAATTGCTTGTGCCCAGAAGGTCAAGGCTGCAGAGAGCCATGACTGTGTCACTGTACTTCAGCCTGGGTGACAGAGGGAGACCGTGTCTCAAAAAAGATAAAAAAAAAAAAAAAAAACAGTTAAAATCCTATTAAACTTTCCTAAACTGTGTCTATATAAATGATCCCAGGCCAGGCACAGTGGCTCATGCCTGTAATCCCAGCACTTTCGGAGTCTGAGGCAGGTGGCTCACTTAAGGTTAGGAGTTTGAGACCAGCCTGGCCAACATAGTGAAACCCTGTCTCTACTAAAAATACAAAAAAAATTAGCTGAGCATGGAGGCTCGGGCCTGTGATCTCAGCTACTCAGGAGGCTGAGGCACAAGAATCACTTGAACCCAAAAGGTGGAGGTTATAGTGAGCAGAGATCATGCCACTGCACTCTAGCTTGGGCAACAGAATGAGACTCTGTCTCAAAAAAATAAAAATAAAATAAATGATCCCAAACTTTTACACTGTACTTATTTATTGTGAGACAGGGTTTCCCTCTGTCGCCCAGGCTGGAGTGCAGTGGTGCTTCCTGGGCTCACTGCAGCCTTGACCTCCCATGCTCAAGCGCTCCTCTCAGCTCCGCTGGGGTATAGGTGTGTGCCACAACGCCAGACTGTTTGTTCTATTTTTTTTGTACAGATGGGGTCTTGCTGTGTTGCCCAAGCTGATCTCAAACTCCTGGGCTCAAGTGATCTGCCCGCCTTGGCCTCCCAGAGTGTCAGGATTGAACCCCCACACCCCGCCAAGACTTTAAAACTCTGATTCCATTCTTCTTTTCTTTTTTTTTTTTTCTTTTTTGAGATGGAGTCTCGCTCTGTCGCCAAGGCTGGAGTGCAGTGGCACGATCTCAGCTCACTACAGCCTCCGCCTCCCAGGTTCAAGTGATTCTCCTGCCTCAGTTTCCCAAGTAGCTGGGACTACAGGAGTGCACCACCACACCTGGCTAATTTTTGTATTTTTAGTAGAGATGGGGTTTCACCATGTTGGCCAGGCTGGTCTTGAACTCCTGACCTCATGTTCTGCCTGCCTCGGCCTCCCAAAGTGCTGGGATCACAGGTGTGAGCCACTGCCCCCAGCCATGACTTCCATTCTCTACAATCCATAGTTCCTGAGCAGGCCATCCTTAACCTTTACACTTAAATAAACTCCTTTAAAACTAAAATCTGACCTGTTTGACTATTGTAGATCGACAGGCTAATGAGAGTATATACCTCCAAGGACTTCTGTGAGGGCTAAGTGCAATGAGCTCAAGTAAACAGCTGGCCGAGGAAACACCTGGACTCCCCATGCAGTGTGCACACAGAGACACAGGCCCGCCTCAGCCTCCCAAAGTGCTGGGATTACAGGCCTGAGCCCCCATTCCCAGCCAATATTTTATATTTTTACACAAGTGACAGCATCCTATTCAGACTGCCCTATACTTTTTTCCAGTTAAAAGTATGTCTGGGCCAGACACAGTGGCTCACGCCTGTAATCCCAGCACTTTGGGAGGCCCAGGCGGGTGGATCACCTGAGGTCAGGAGTTTGAGACCAGCCTGCTCAACATAGCGAAATCCTGTCTGTACTAAAAATACAAAAATTAGCTGGGCACAGTGGTGTGTGCCCATAATCCCAGCTACTCGGGAGACCGAGACAGAATTGCTTGAATCTGGGAGGTGGAGATTGTAGTGTGCCAAGATTGAGCCACTGCACTCCAGCTTGGGCGACAGAGTGAGACTCCGGCTCATCAATTAATAAATAAACCATTTAGGCCGGGCGCGGTGGCTCAAGCCTGTAATCCCAGCACTTTGGGAGGCCGAGACGGACGGATCACGAGGTCAGGAGATCGAGACCATCCTGGCTAACATGGTGAAACCCTGTCTCTACTAAAAATACAAAAAAAAAAAAAAAAAAAACTAGCGGGCGAGGTGGCGGGCGCCTGTAGTCCCAGCTACTCGGGAGGCTGAGGCAGGAGAATGGCGTAAGCCCGGGAGGTGGAGCTGGCAGTGAGCTGAGATCTGGCCACTGCACTCCAGTCCAGGCGACAGAGCGAGACTCCGCCTCAAAAAAATAAATAAATAAATAAATAAATAAATAAATAAACCATTTAAACCATCACTGCCCTCCCTAGCCCTCCCAGCCCAGAGACCCCCATCCCTTGTCAGCCATCCCCCCTTACCTTCTGGACAGGGACAAGTGTCCCTCATTTGGAAAAGAATTAGGGAGGGGTAACAGCAGACTAGGGAGGCCTGGGTCCTCCACACGCCTGTGTGGGGTGTGTTTGGCCCCCAGCAACAAGGCAGGCCTGAGGTCTGCAGAGGGAGGTAGCCCACTCCTTGTTCGGGGGTGGCTATCCTCCTCCTGGACCCATCCCTCTCCTATGGGGGAGGCTAAGTGGGTGTCAGGGCCCTGTCAGAGGGTGAGCCACCCCCAGGGGTGCCCACCGGCCACCAGTCTCCCTTCAGTAGACATGCAGCCCAAGTGACAGCAGTGGCACCGCTGAGCACAGGGAGCCTGAAGGTCAGTGCCTGGCTCCTGGTATCCTCCACGGTCCCCAGGACACCCCCACACAGAGGTCCCAGAACCCCCACAGCTGGCACAAGAGCCCAGAAACACCCTGCCCAGCACCCTCCGGGTCCCTCTTTTAGGATCTGGGTGAGCTAAAGAAGCCAAAAGAAAGCCTGGGCGTGGTGGCTTACGCCTGTAATCCTAGCACTTTGGGAGGCCAAGGTAGGCAGACAGCCTGAGCTCAGGAGTTCGAGACCAGCCTGGGCAACACGGTGAAACCCCATCTCTACTAAAATACAAAAAAAATTAGCCAGACCTGGAGGCATGCACCTGTAGTCCCAGCTACTCGGAGCCTGAGGCAGGAGAATTGCTTGAACCCGGGAGGCAGAGGTTGCAGTGAGCTGAGATCACACCACTGTACTCCAGCCCGGTAGACAGAGTGAGACTCCGTCTCAAAAAAAAAAAAAAAAAAAAAAGAAGAAGCCAAAAGAGAGTCTTCGGCCCAGCCCGCTCCTCCCCAACAGCCCTGGGTGTGGCAGGTCGGTCAGCCTGAGTCTCAGGAAGCCTGACCATTTCCCTCCAGCTTGCGTCATGGAGCCCTGGGCGTGGCTGCAGGGTTTAAAGAGCCTACCCACCTGCCTGCGCCGTCCACAGCCCAGCAGCTTCCTCAGATCCATTCTCTGCGCTGCCAGCTCAGGTGAGCCCTCACCCAGGTGACCAGGCGTCCACTTCGGGGCTGCTGGGTGAAGGGGGTGGGTGCCCAAGAATTCTGAGTAATGAGGAGCCTGTTGAGGTGTCTGAGGGCAGATATGGCTGCAGCAGACGCTTGAAGTCCTCTTGCTTTGCACCTACTGTCATACGGATGGTGGGTTGGGGGCTGGAGGAAACAGAAGCCAGCCCTTGGTTAAAGAATATATGAACTGGTGGGGTGCACCTGTGGTCCCAACTGCTTGAGATACTCAGGTGAGGAGATCACCTGAGCCAAGAGAGTTCAAGGCTGCAGTGAGCCGAGATCATGCCACTGCTCTCCATCCTGGGTAACAGAGCAAGACCCTGTCTCAAAAAAATAATAATAACAAAAATAAAAAAATAAAAAATGTGACCTAGAGTTGAGACCCTCATATTCCAGGAACTCTTGTTGGTGAAGGTAGAGAGAGACCAGTGAAGGCTCGGGGAAGCCAGCTTTGGAGACTGCTCCTAGCCCAATAACCCATGTTCAGAAGCAGTGCCTAAGAGTCTCTCCCTCCCGTGCCTCCCTCCCACTGCAGAAGGAGCAGTTTATTTATGGATGTATTTATGTATTTATTTTTAGATGGAGTCTCACTCTGTTGCCCGGGCTGGAGTGCACTGGCACAATCTCAGCTCACTGCAACCTCCACCTTCCAGGTTCAAGTGATTCTTCTGCCTCAGCTTCCCAAGAAGCTGGGAATACAGGCGCCTGTCACCACACCCAGCTAATTTTTGTATTTTTAGTATAGACGGGGTTTTGCCATGTTGCCCAGGCTGATCTTGAACTCCTGACCTCAGGTGATCCACCCGCCTCAGCCCCAAAGTGCTGGGATTATAGGTGTGAGTCACTGTGGCCAACCTATGGATGTATTTATTGTAACAGGTTTTTAGTGCTTACTGTGTGCTAGGCATGGTTCTTAGGCTTGGCAAATAGTAGTTCATGTAATTCCATTGCTATAACCTTATGAAGTTGCTACTATTCTGATGATCCACCTTTTACAGGACACTGGTGAAGGAGCAGTGAGGAACCTGCAGAGTCACACAGTTGGTAAGTTGCTGAGAATCGACCCAGCCCCAGACAGCTGGCCCTGGATCTGTGATCTCATCAGGATGCCAGAGCTGGGTACAGCAAATGATGACAATGGCTTCAGTATTGAAGACTTGACCACACTAGGCTAACAATATGCAAGGGGCTGGGAGGGGCCCTGCGCTCAAAGACTCAGCCTCCCCAAGGACAAGTAAATGGGGTCCTGGCTACTTCCAACCTGAGGGAGAAATGTCATACCACAGGAGGTCTATACTCTGAGAGCAGAATCTGGGGCTGCTGGAGCAGGGTCCCCTGCCAGGGCTGGCAGGGGAGGTCCTGGCTGCTGTAGTCGCCTCATCCCAGGATTCAGCGCTTTTTTCTTCCTCTGCACCCTTGCTTTTGTGGGGGCTGTCTGGGAATTCAGACTCAGGGCACTGGACTCTGGCCACCCCAGGCCCAGACCTTTGGCAGCAATAGCCTGGGGCCTGATAACAATGCCCTTTGCGTGGGGTTAGGAATTCCAGACCCTGACTTAGAATAGCAGCCACCTGACCCTGGGCATCTGATTACACCTCTCTAAGCTCCATTTCTTTTTTTTCTTCCTCTGAAATTGAGACAATAATAGTGCCTTCCTCGTAGGGAGGAGTAGGGGGTGGGTTTGTCACATGGATTTTAACAACGTCTTCTGCAGCACTTACTCTGTGCAGGCACAGTTCTGAGCTCTTAGCTCATGCTTACTCCCCCAGGCCGTCACTATCTCTAGGTGGGAAGACAGAAAGTAGTCACTTTCCCAAGATCACCCCACAAGCAAGTGTATCCTTGGGGTTTGTACACCTACTCTCACCACAGGGCTCTGCCTGCCCCCGCCCCCTGTAGCTGACCAAGCGAGCTGTGAGCCTGGAGCAGATCCGTGGGCTGCAGACCCCAGCCCCAGTGCCTATCCTCCTGCAGCCCTGCCACTCGAACTGTGACATGGAGAGAGTGACCCTGGCCCTTCTCCTACTGGCAGGTGAGTCCTCCCAGTCTCTTGGGACCCTCTTGCAATCACCCCACCCACAAAGGCAGCAAAAGTCAGACAACATCTCCCAAAAGGGGTCTGGTGTTCAATCAGCATGCTTTATTTAAACTGACAACTTAGAAACATGAAGGAAATGACAGTACAGGTAGGATGAGAATATTGCAAAAAGATCCTAATAGCTCCAGAGGAATTGAACCGTGGAAAACATTAACCACCTGTGGCTTGAAGACAAAAACAGCAGATGGCACAGTGGCTCAGGCCTGTAATCCCAGCGCTTTGGGAGGCCAAGGTGGGAGGATCACTTGAGCCTGGGAGGTCGAGGCTGCAGTGAGCTAGGATTGCACCATTGCACTCCAGCCTGGGTGACAGAGAGAGGTTCCATCTCAAAAAAAAGGCAAGCACTCCCTGTTTCTTCAGGGGGCAGAGACATAACAAACCATCCCTGTTAGCAGGCACACAGCAGCAGCAGGAAGCCTGGGAAGGCAGGGCTTGGGCGGGGCCAAACCCTGAGGCTGTGTGGGGCTGGGGAGGGTGTGAGGAAGGGAACTGGTGGCTCCAGGGTCACCCTACAACCTCTGGGCTGGGGTCCTGCTGCCTGACTTACTTGGACACCAGTGTCATGAATTCCCACCCATTTTCTCTGCTCCTCCCACACAGGCCTGACTGCCTTGGAAGCCAATGACCCATTTGGTGAGTGAGGCCCCCAAACAGCCTGCCCACTCTGCCCACATCTCCCCTCTGATACCCACATCCTGTCTCCTGGTTCTGGTTCTGAAGTCTTTTTCCCCTGCTTTTTCTAGCCAATGAAAACGATCCCTTCTACTATGGTAAGAGCTGATATTCCCACCCCCACCCTCCCTTTGCTTATCCTGGACCTCTTTGCCAGACAAGTTGGTGAGGGGTGGTGTGGACCTAGTGTACACAAAGTGGGATGGGGGATTAAACCTGGTCTGTGTGAGAGCGTTGCTCCAGCAAGGGGAGGGTAGCCACAGGATGCTTAGGAACCCTCCTGGAGAAGGGTTGGTGTCTGGGCGGTTAGGGCCCCCCGATACATCACCCCTACCCTCCTGCCTTCACTCACCCTCACCCTCCCCTTCCCTAGTCCCCAGTCCTTAGGCGGTCCTCCTCTCTTCCTCTCCCCTGGGCCTCAGCCCCAGGATAGCTTTCCTTGATCATCCTTCAAAGTCCCTTCTTTGCGCATGTCCACTTATTCTTTTTTTTTTTTTTTTCTTTTTCTTTTCTTTTTTTTTTTTTTTGAGACAAGAGTCTCCCTCTGTTGCCCAGGCCGTAGTGCAGTGGGGCGATCTTGGCTCACTGCAAGCTCCGCCTCCTGGGTTCATGCCATTCTCCCGCCTCAGCCTCCCGAGTGGCTGGGACTACAGGCGCCGGCCACCAAGCCCGGCTAATTTTTGCATTTTTAGTAGAGACGGTTTTTTTTTTTTTTTGAGACGGAGTCTCGCTCTGTAGTCCGGGCTGGAGTGCAGTGGCCGGATCTCAGCTCACTGCAAGCTCCGCCTCCCGGGTTTACGCCATTCTCCTGCCTCAGCCTCCCGAGTAACTGGGACTACAGGCGCCCGCCACATCGCCCGGCTAGTTTTTTTGTATTTTTTTAGTAGAGACGGGGTTTCACCGTGTTAGCCAGGATGGTCTCGATCTCCTGACCTCCTGATCCACCCGTCTCAGCCTCCCAAAGTGCTGGGATTACAGGTTTGAGCCACCGCGCCCGGCCTTTTTTTTTTTTTCTTGAGACAGATTCTGACTCTGTCGCCCAGGCTGGGGTGCAGTGGCATGATCTCCACTCACTGCAACCTCCACCTCCCGGGTTCAAGCAATTCTCCTGTCTCAGCCTCCCGAGTAGGTGGGACTACAGGTGCCCGCTGCCACGCCTAGCTAATTTTTGTATTTTTAGTAGAGATGGGATTTCACCATATTGGTCAGGCTGGTCTCGAACTTCTGACCTCAGGTGATCTGCCCGCCTCAACCTCCCAAAGTGCTGGGATTACAGGTGTGAGCCACCATGCCCGGCCTCACCTTTTTTCTTCTTAGTGTTTCCCCACCAGACACAGAATGATGTCTCTGTTGCTGGCTTGTCTTTATGCATATGGCAGCGGCTGGCACAAGCAGGGGCTCACGAATGTCTTTTGAATGAATGAGTGAGGCCCCAGGCTGGTGCAAGCACACTCTCTGTACCTGCCCCAGACTGGAAAAACCTGCAGCTGAGCGGACTGATCTGCGGAGGGCTCCTGGCCATTGCTGGGATCATGACGGTTCTGAGTGAGTGGCAGGGCAGGTGGGGCTGGCGGACAGGGTGGGGCAGGAAGAGAGAGTGGTCTGATTCCAGCACTGACCCTGGCACTGACCCCTCTCTCCCTCTCAGGTAGCAAATGCAAATGCAAGAGCAGCCAGAAGCAGCACAGGTGAGCCCAACCCTGTGGTGCACCCCTCCTTCAGGGCAGAACTATGGGAGGACAGTCCTGACCTGGAGAGTGGACAGGGTCCTGGCCACTCACTGGACTTGCAGCCAGCTTTGTTATTCAGATAGTCAACCCTGAAGGGCCCCAGTCAGGGAAAGCTCTGACCTCGGTATTGTGTGAAGTGACCACGGAAGGAGAGCAAGGAGGTGCATTCTTGGGGCCAGGCGGCAAGAGTCTGGGATGTAGGGTAGAAGGTCCTCCAGGCTAACCTGATACTACTCTGATGCGGTCCTTTCTCTAGTCTCGTACTTGAGAAAACCATCCCACTCATCACTCCAGGTGAGACGGGCTTCCGTGGGCTGAGGGGGTGTCTGTGTAAGGACTGTGTCTGATGACCTGCCTGCCACTCTCCGCAGGCTCTGCCACTACCTGCTGAGCACAAGACCGGCCTCCAGGGATGGCCTGAAGCCTAACACTGGCCCCCAGCGCCTCCTCCCCTGGAAGGACTTATCCTCAAGGAAGGACTTCTTTCCAAGGGCAGGCTGTTAGGCCCCTTTCCAATCAGGAGACTTTTTTTCTGAATTAAACTCCCCCCACCACCCCTTCCTCTGTAGTCTTGTGATCCATCGTCTTTGGGTCTGGGGGCGAGTAATCCCTTGGATTGCTGACTTTCCCTGGAGGCCCACTCCCAACAAGCTTCCCGATCCCTGAGTCCCTGCCGCCCAACTGTCTCCTATGGCTCCCACTCCAGCAAGCCCCACAGAGACCCATGCACCGTGAGACACTACAGTGTTATAACAGAAGACCTTTCCATTTCCACCACTTGCATGGGGGTCCTAGAAGCCCTGATGCCTCAGGTACTCATGACTTCCTTTAACCTAGAGTGACCCCCCGGGCTCGCCCCCCATTGAAACCTCATCTCACCCAGTGAGTGCTCTCTATGGTAGAAAATGTAGTAATTCCTTCGACCCATTCCAGTAAAACCCTCAGCTCACCCCGTGGGCCCCCCTCCTCCCAGGAAATATCCTGTGAAATTCCATGAAGAACTATGTCTTGAGAAGCCCTGCATAGTGCACGTGGGAGTCAAACACCATGTGTGCAAATCCGAGTTCTTTGGCATGCCCAAACTCCCCTCCAGGAAGACCTCCCTGGCAATGTCCCTGTAGCACCCCAGGCAGGGGTGTGAAGTGCCGCTCCTGCCTGGTGCCCGTCCTGCAGTCCTGCCCCTTGATGGCCCAGGAGAAGGAAATGAGCCCACTTCTAGCCTCTGCCCCCAGCAAAGGCCAGAGCACAACAGAGTCCTGCCAGGTGGCAGCTCCCAATCTGAGGCCAGGGCCTGGGCTGGGCAGCTGTCTCCAAAGATGCATCCTCCCTCCACTTCTCAGGGTAGGCCACATCCTTGAGAAGTATGATGTATCCTAGACTTAGGGTCTCCTGACTTGTGGGCTGGGGTCAGAGACTTGTGCAGGGCCCCAGAGTTGTAAAAATGAGGTCCACATGTCTGCCAGAGCCTTTGAAACAGGATATGCAGGGGCTGAGAGCAAGGTTCCAAGGTGGGGCTGAGTGGGACTCAGGATACCTGGCTGAGTCCAGCCACTATCAGGGAATCTTGGGTGGGTCACAGAACACCTGGCAAGCCCCAGTGCTTTGGGGAAGCTGCCCTGTACCGGCAGCCCCAGGTGGTATGGCCAGTCCGGAGGCGGCACTGAGTCTGCACAGGCAGACCCAGGGAGGGGCCTGTGCGCAAACCACCCTGGTGGAGGGAATCAGCAGCACGACTGGAATGCAGGCGATAGGATCACTGAGGAAGCAAGGCCCAGCCCTGCAGGAACACAGAGGCAGGGGTGGGAGCCACCCAGCAGGGCTGATAGAACGGGGCTCCTGAGCACGCCTCCTCATCCAGGGGGTGCAGTGCAGAGCTCTCTCCTCGTTGGCACCGGAAGACGCTGGTGTGAGGGACTGCTTTTGAGAACATGAAAGTGAGGTAAGAAAGCCGAGTCTGGAGTGGCAGACCCAGGGGAAGCCACAAAAGGTGACCGGAAGCAGTGCATGCTTTCTGACTGAGGAACCCAGGGCGCAGTCATGACTATCAGGAGCTCTGCTGTTTGAAATCCTAGCAAACCTTGTCCTTGCATGGTGGCCCCATGACCCTGACAAGAGATGCAGCCTTGGCTTCCAACCCCAGTGCCCTGCTGGGGAGCAGAGGTTTCTGGACATGACATCCATCCACCTCCACCTTCACATGTCGTGTCCTGGGGCCACATCGTGGTTGAGACCTGCAGCTCTCCTTTCAAGCTCTCATGCTGCTTCATTTAAACTTCTCCTGGACAGGTGCCACAGTTTCCCCAAGTCCTGTAAGTGACCACTTATGTAGGAGGCCCCACCACACATGAGTCCCTAGGTGTGACTGCCCAGTGACAGGCTTATCCCGCTGATGTGGAGGGTGACAGCTCTAGCTTATGGAGCCTGGGGAAATCATGGTGGGAGGAGTCAGAGATTGATGGGAGGCCAGGTCTGGGTGACAGTAGAGGATGGAGTCAGTGTTAGCCCCAGATGGGTGAGGCTGGGCCCTGGAGTTGAGCTGCTGGTTCCCAGCGGAAATGAGCTCTCCTCTCTCCCTTCTGGGAGTGAGGAATGGGCTGACTAGGGCATGACAGAGGCTCTCCAGGCTTCCCTTTGTGGGATTACTGGCTGTGCCTCAGAGACCCCTTCCTGGGGCCTGTTTCGGAGGTGGGGGGTAATTTCCCCTTGTCATCCTCTCCTAGTTGAGGGGCTGCGGGGAGAGGTGGGGGGGGGAACCAGAGAAAGCAAAGGGTCATTTCCACTCAGTTGGGGATTTACTATGTGACAGACACCACTGTAAACACTTCACACACGTCGAATTTTCCTAGCAACCTATGAGGTGCGGATGACATTAGGGTTAGGGTTAGGTTAGAGGAGAGAGGCACCCAGAGGTTCTCATGGGCTAACGAATTCCACAGCCAGCCTCCAACCCAGGTGTCCTGCTCCTGAGCCCTGTTTCCAAAGATCTGGGGCCTGTTGCCTTCCCGATGTTTATCATTATCAAAGACAGAGCCCAGGGACTGTGCTGCTGGGTGTCTATACATCCTTCCTCACTTTTTTATTTTAAAAATCTTTTTATTTTTCAGGGCTGGGCTCAGTGGCTCATGCCTGTAATCTCAGCACTTTGGGAAGCCGAGGTGGGAGGATCACTTGAGGTCAGGAGTTCAGGACCAGCCTGGCCAACATGTTGAAACCCTGTAACTACTAAAAATATAAAAATTGGCTAGGCGCAGTGGCTCACGCCTGTAATCCTAGCTACTCAGGAGGCTAAGGTGGGAGGATCACTTGAACCCAGGATGTGGAGGTTGCAGTGAGCGGAGATTGCACTGCTGCACTCCAGCCTGGGTGACAGACCGAGACTCTGTCTCCAAAAAAAAAAAAGAAAAGAAAAGAAAAGAAAACAAACATCACAGAGACATTTACTCACAAAGTAAACCAAATTCTAACCTAGCACCCCAAAATTATCAAGGTTAAAAGTTTGCCCCCCCCAAAAAAAAGTTTGCTAATCTTTCAGATCGTCTTTTCCCTCTTGTACCTGGGAGTTGGCCTTGTGAGTTTGAGATCAGAACTCAGGCTATTGCCGGGCACAGTGGCTCAAGCCTGTAATCCAGGCACTTTGGGAGGCTGAGATGGGCAGATCACCTGAGGTCGGGAGTTCAAGACCAGCCTGACCAACATGGTGAAACCCCCTCTCTACTAAAAATACAAAATTAGCTGGGCGTGGTGGCACATGCCTGTAATCCAAGCTACTCAGGAGGCTGAGGCAGGAGAATCACTTGAACCCTGGAGGTGGAGGTTGCAGTGAGCCAAGATTGTGCCATTGCACTCCAGCCTGGCAACAGAGTGAGACTCGGTCTCAAAAAAAAAAAAAAAAAAAAAACCAAACCAAACCAAACCAAAAAACCTTACATTAAGATAATTATAGATTCACATGCAATTGTAAAAAATAATACAGAGAGATAAGCCAGTTTCCCCCAGTGGCAACTTCTTGCATAACTATAGTACACTATATCACAACAGAATATTGAAACTGCTAGAAACATCGGTCTTACTGAGATTTCACCAGTGTTAGAACACTCATTTGTGTGTGCATGTATGTTTAGTTCTGTGCAACTTTATCACCCGTGATTCCTGTGACCACCACAGTCAAGATCTAGAACAGTTCATCACCAGGATCCCTCATGCTCCTCTTTTATAGCCAAACCCATTTCCCTCCCTACTTAGGGCCCCCAGGCCAAACCTCTGGCAACCACTAAACTGTCCTCTATCTCTATAATTTTGTTATTTCCAGAATGTTAGGACCTGGCACGGTGGCTCACACCTGTAATCCCAAAACTTTGGGAAGCTGAGGCGGGTGGATCATCTAAGGTTAGGAGTTCGAGACCAGCCTGACCAACATGGTGAAACCCTGTCTCTACTGAAAATACAAAATTAGCCAGGCGTGGTGGCAGGCGCCTATAATTCCAGCTACTCCAGATGCTGAAGCAGGTGAATCGCTTAAACCCAGGAGGAAGAGGTGCAGTGAGCCGAGACTGCACCACTGCATTCCAACCTGGACAATAGAGTGAGACTCTGTCTCAAAAAAAAGAAAACAAGAATGTTAGGCTGGGTGTGGTGGCACATGCCTGTAGTCTCAGCTACTTAGGATAAAGCAGTTGAACCACTGGAGAGTTTGAGGCTGCAGTGAGCCCTGATTGCGATCATGCCATTGTACTCGAGCCTGGGTGACAGAGCAAGGCCTGGTCTCAAAAAAAAAAAAAAAAAAGGGAGCTATGATCTCACCACTGCTCTTTAGCATGGGCAAGAGAGTAAGATTCTGTCTTTTTTTTTTTTTTTTTCAAGATGGAGTCTCACTCTATCACCAGGCTGGAGTGCAATGGCCTGATCTTGGCTCACTGCACTCTTCACCTCCTGGGTTCAAGCCATTCTCCTGCCTAAGCCTCTTGAGTAGCTAGGACTGCAGGCATGTGCCACCACACCGAGCTAATTTTTGTAATTTTAGTAGAGATGGGATTTCACCATGTTGGCCAGGATGGTCTGGAATTCCTGACCTCAGGCGATCCGCCTGCCTCGTCCTCCCAAAGTGCTGGGATTATAGGTGTGAGCCACTGCTCCCAGCCTGATTATTTTTAAAAAAACAAAAACAATAAAACTGAGATGCCTTGAGACTTGATGCATCTGCCAGCGCCCAAATCATGAGGGTGGTCTTAGTGCAGGTGACTTATCTCCCATACTGCTAAGTACTCAGGGGCTGCTTCTTGAAAGGTAACTAGGCTGGGCGCGGTGGCTCACGCCTGTAATCTCAGCACTTTGGGAGGCCGAGGTGGGCAGATTGCCTGAGGTCAGGAGTTCCAGACCAGCCTGGCTAACATGGTGAAACCCTGTCTATACTAAAAATATGAAAATTAGCCGGCTGCGGTGGCGGGTGCCTGGAATCCCAGCTACTCGGGAGGCGGAGACAGGAGAATCACTTGAACCTGGGAGACGGAGATTACAGTGAGCTGAGATTACACCACTGCACTCTAGCCTGGGCAACATGAGACTCCGTCTCAAAAAAAAACAAGAAAAACAAAAACAACAAAAACAAAAACAAAAAAATAAAAGAAAGGTAACTAGCCCTCTCCTGCAGAAAACGTGGCCTTGATTCAGAACACTCAGAGTTTCAGGGTTTGGCCTGAGTGTTTACTGAGACTCATCAGAGGCGCTACATGAAATCATTTAGGAACACAGGTACCTCTTTGATGGGGCCTATGCTGTCATTTGTAGCAGATGGCAGAGCAGCTGGTGGAGTCCTTGCATCCTTCTGGTCACCTGGTAATTAGCAGGAGTAGTATTTTTTTTTTTTTTTTTGAGACAGGGTCTGTCACCCAGGCTGAGGTGCAGTGGTGCAGTCTTGGCTCACTGCAACCTCTGCCTCCTGGGCTCAAGTGATCCTGCCACCTCAGCCTCCCAAGTAGCTGGCCTACAGGTGTGAGCCACCATGGGCCCGAGTAATTTTTATATTTTTTGTAGAATTGGAGGTCTCGCTATATTGCCCAAGCTGCTCAAACTCCTCAGCTTGGCCGGGCACGCTGGCTCACGCCTGTAATCCTAGCACTTTGGGAGGCCGAGGTGGGTGGATCACCTGAGGTCCGGAGTTCAAGACCAGCCTGGCCAACATGGTAAAACCCCATCTCTACTAAAAATACAAAAATTAGCTGGGCGTGGCAACATGCACCTGTAATCCCAGCTACTCAGGGAGCTAAGGCAGAATTGCTTGACTAGGGAGGCGGAGGTTGCAATGAGCCGAGATCGCACCACTGCACTCCAGCCTGGGTAAGAGTGAGATTCTGTCTTAAAAATACAAAACAAAACAAAAAACCACCTCAGTTCAAGCGATCCACCTGCCTCAGCCTCCCAAAGCACTGGCATTACAGGTATGAGCCACTGCGCCAGGCCTCAGGGTATTTTCAAGTGTTAAAGCAGCTTTCTCCAAAATCCAAAACTGCTACCCAAAATTATGCCTCTTTCTTAGTGATAAGAGTTTCTGCAACCAGGACCCTTGAGATTTCAACACCCAGCATTTTTAGTGACTCAAAGAATGAAAATTCTTATCAGGTCCTTACTTGCTTACACGTTAACCACTCGCTTTTTGCCCAATATTCCTTGTTTCCATAATGAAATTATAAACTGCTGGAATACTGTTCCTTGTGAAGGAGGGGTTAACTTCAGGGCCATAAAAAAGTTTTGCAGAACGAATGAGTATCTTTAAACACACTGTGACCAGCTGCAGACACCCAGAAGTCTGGTTATTCAAGACACTATGTGAGACTAAAGAAACACAGACTTCCCCCCACTTAGTTCTCTGAAACTGCTCTTCCCTTATTCTCTAGCTGTGTAAAAACTCCCCATGCCTGCCATGGTGGCGTATGCCTGTAATCCCAGCACTTTGGAAGGCCAAGGCTATAGTGTACTATGTCGATTGTGTATCTGCAGCAAGTTTGGCCTCAATATGACCTCCCAGGAGTGGAGGACCCCCAGGTTGCCTAAGGAGGGGTAAACTGGCCCAGGCTGAATATGGAGGTCAAAACTTCCATGCTGAGGCCGTGCGCGGTGGCTCACGCTTGTAATCCCAGCACTTTGAGACACTGCACTCCAGCCTGGGTGATACAGGGAGACCCCATCTCTAAAAATAAAAAACAAAACAAAAACTCCACGCTGCTTCTTTTTATTAAGGCAGATTTCTCACCTCGGCCAAATCAAATAAACCTTTATCTCCAAGCACCTGTGTCTCGATGTTTGGCATCAGCTACACAAGCCTGAATTTGGGGTTCTACAACATAACAAGATGCAGTATCTTGACCTTTACCTTGCAGGGAATGCCCTCGTCATGCCCAAGGCCACAGGTTGAAAAACATTTCCTGTAACAGTGTCAGTAAATACTTTAGGTTTTTGTGGGCCATGTGGTCTCTGATACAACTACCCATCTGCCTGCCTGCTGCAACTCCTGGACAGCCATAGACAGTATTAACAAATGGGCATGGCTGTGTGAAATAGGCCTGGCTGGGTGCCATGGTGCATGCCTGAAATCCTAGAACTTTGGGAGGCTGAAGAATGCAGCTCACTTGAGCTGAGAAGTTCAAGACCAGTCTGAGCAACATAGTGAGACCCCGTCTCTACAAATAATACAGAAATTAGCCAGGAATAGTGGTGTGCGACTCCAGTCCCAGCTACTTGGGAGGCTGAGGTGGGAGGACAACTGGATAACTTGAGCACGGGAGGCTGACACTGCAGCGAGCCAGCATCATGCCACTAGACCCCAACCTGGGAATCAAGAGGGAGATTTGCTCCTCCCCGAGTTAACAATCCTGGAGTAAGGTGATGTGTTTTGCTGTCCATGTTATGTTGTTACCTTGGGATGTCAGGTCATCTAACACATTCCTTTTCCCATCCCCTGAAGCCCTTTCCACCCATGCATCCTAAATCTAGCCGACTTTCAGGGGTGTGCAGGTACTCTTTGAATCTCCACCACTCTGAAATCTGAGGTCTCATCTTCACCGCATTCCAGCCCAGTTTCCAGCTGCAACTCCAGTTTCCAATGGAAACTTCGTTTCTCCGAGTCTCCCTCACCTATAGTCCTCTGCTTCCCCATGCAATACTGACACTTGAAGCATGGTAGGCCCATAGGTGGGCAGAGATCCCGGATCAGGGCTACAGCAGACAGTTCTCTCTAGGTTTCCCCTATGCCAGCCTTCCAAGCGCCTCTCTGCATCCTTGTATCCTGCCATTCCTGGTGATGCTGCTGCCCTCACATCAGGCCATCCAAGCATGCAGAACACTGGAACTAAGGACTGTACCTAAGCTGAGCCTCTGAAGCCCAATGGAGCTAGAAAAGGCTGAATACTTCACAGACTTAATTTTTAAAGCAACTCTCAGGGGTTTAACCAAGAGCATTTACTCTTTAAGATACTAATGAAGACCCTTAATACTGGTAAAATCATAACACTATACAGCTAGTAAAGGGGAAAATATTTTTGCATAGAATGGTTTTAAATAAACTCCATAAAGTCCTGATGGTTTGTATTTAGCATAAGGTTTAAAATGATAGTAATACTGTATGCTGTATGTAGAGCTGCCTGAATTTCAACACTGCTTTGTTGCCTAGGTGGGTAGCAATTTGAAAACAGGTCTTGAGCTTGTTAACGGGTATCCTGTCATAACCTAATCAACAAATGCACCCTACAGAAATCAGGAAAGTGACCAAAAAAAAAAAAAAAAAAGTTTAAATTACCATTTTATAAAAACTAGAAACAAAATCATGGCTTTCACAATGTAGCACTTGAAACTAAAGCTCTCCCGCTATCAACAGATGTGACTCCAGCATCAAGGCCCAGCAGGAAATGCCGAATGGTTTAGAACAGTGCATGTAAGTTGCCAGTGGCTGGGGCTGTGTGTCTATTTGATGCTTTCCGGAATGTGTGCTGCTAGTCACCATTTCCACCATTCACATATTTAACATTTTTATTAGACTTTTATTTAGCCTCATCATAAGAATATAAGGGAGATCATAGATTTGATGTATGAAATTTTTAAATTCACACTAAAATACATTACGATTAAAATGAATTATCTTCAACCACCCATTTTGCTATCTTTTGCTGAGTAGATAATCTGTGCCAGTCATTGTGAAAAAGTCTTTATTTTAAGAAAAAAATTTAGTTAACAAAAAATTTAACAAGTTTCACTTAGCAAAATACACCCAAAAGGAAATCACAGTACAAAGAAAGTTTTAAGTCAAGGCCTCACCAATTCCTACAGTATTAGTATTGTGTCTCAATTCTCAAAACTAACTTTTAAAAAGCTTAAACTTAACCTAAAGGATCTTAAATGAAAATATAAACTAGAATGAACAAACATGAGAAATATTTCTTTGAATCAGGGAGCTAGCACCTTTGAGTTTTCCAAAAAAGCACGTCTCCCCAGTGTGTTCACTGTAATGTGGTGTAAAAGATCCACATTTAACATACTTAAACTACTTAAACTCAGATAACATCACTCTGAAGTATACTACCAAAATGTTAATTGAGAAAAGCTGAAAATAGTTTTAGTTTACTCATTATCACATGCTAGAAGAAAATTTTGCATGAGAAAACACTGAAGAGGTAATTTTTTAATCCAGATTTCACAAACTCATGGTGCAAAATGGGTCCCCCAGCTTCCTCTATTATAACTGCTCTTAACTGCTTGTTGGCTGCCTGTGAAAATTTGATTGAAGTAACTCAAATGTTCCTAACAAAACTAGTCATAGCCACCCATGCTGTTCTGCCCACTATAGCCGGCCCCGTAACAGCCACTCACTGACTGGCTCTCCAGGCCACTGTAAGTGGCCTGGGCAGCAGACACGCCCATGCCTTGCATCACCTGGCTGCTATATGCCCCATTGCTGGCCCCTGTTGTTGAATTCAAGAAGAGTTCTATGTATCTGTGCTGCATATTGGCCCTGTCTTTGGACATAGCTGCCACAGCTTCTTCATGAGTAGCAAACTCAACATCTGCTTCGCCCGTCACTCTTCCATCGGGGCCGATTTCAATATGGACTCTCACAGGGTTGAGAGGAGAGAAGAAGTTGTAAATGTCGTTCTCGGTCGCTTTGTACGGCAGACCCCTCATGTGGACACAGTGGCCTGTGGTGCTCTGCACTGTGAACTCACTGTCGCCGTATCTGTGGTCATACATTCCGGAGAGACAGTAGCTGAGATCTCTCCCGAACAGGTCGGTGGTGAAGCCGTAGCCATCACTGAGGCCACTGTACTCCTCATAGCCCCCGTAGCCTGTGCTGTAGGCACCGGGCCTCATCCTCTCCAGGCCTGCCTGCTTCACGATGCCAATATACCTCCTGGCAGTCCCGGGGCGGTCATAGGGCCCTGGCCGCTGCACGGACATGAACTTCAGAGGGGGATCTGAGTATGACCTAACTTCCTCCTGGCTGCTCTTGAACACCTCGATGTACCTGTGCCCTATCCTCTCCTTGTGCTTCCCTAGAGCCTTCTCAGCTAACTCCTGCGAGGCAAACTGCACGAACGCTTCCCCTGTAATCTTGCCTTCGGGGTCCACAGGCAATGTGATCCCGTTTGGCACGATTTCCAACCCTGAGAAGAACTGAACAATTTCTTCCTTTGTGCATCCAAATGGTAGTCCTCGAAGCCGCACGAAGCCATCGTTGGCGCTGTCGGCACTGTTGGGACCGCTGTGCTTCAACACCCAATCCATCTCGGTTCTGTGGGACTTGAACACCTCAATGTACCGGTGTCCCATGCTTTCCCTGTCTTTTTTCAGGGCCATTTTTACATCATCTTCTGATCCAAGTTCAACAAAAGCCTCACCACTCTGCCTGCCCTCTCTAGTGTAGATGAAATGGACACCTGCGGCCCCATCATGAATCGTGCAGTCAGAGAGGAAGTTCTGCACGTCCTCAACAGAGCAGGACCAGGGCAGGCCACGGAGCTTGACCACAAAGCCTTCACCTCCCTCAGGGCCCAGCATCATGGACACTTGACAGGGTGGGTGTCAGGTGATCTTGGGTGTGGCTTTTTTGTGGCTGGAAAAAAAAAAAGACAAATTTATTTAATATGCACAACAAAAGTATGCAACAGAAATTTTCCTGATTTTACAGATGAGAGAGGTAGCAAGACATTAAGAAATATACCAAATACAATTGAGAGCCAAGATTTAACTCCAGGTTTCTCAAAAAATTACAGGATCACTCATAGGCAGTTTAAAAAACAAATCAGGAGTTTACAAGACAGGACGATGCATGTGAACGTGGTGCCTTCAACACAAAGAAATGTAAATTTCAGTCAGGTGAGAGCAAGCGCATTTCCTTGTTACATTTATTCCACGTTTGTCATGATAATTATGTGGCAGTTCACTCATAAGAGCACCTCAGTTCTTCTTCCTAAACTATAGGCCTCACATTTGGTTAAAGAGTAAATTTAGTAAATTTGATTGTTTATGGTGGATACTTTTACTTTCATGAGAAGGGATGGGAACATAGCAGGCTGTTTTTAAACCACGACATAGGGTAAGATTTTCTAATTTTCTCATTGGCAGTAATGTTGCCAGGATACAAGACAGCAATGGCTTCCAGTGTCTACAGAGGTATGATTTTGCTCCTAAATCGTCACTTCAAACTAAATACCAGATTCACCGGTTCACATAAAATATAGCAGAATTGCTGTCTTTTGCTTAAGATCTGGAAGAGGGCACCGGGAAGAAAGGGCAATCACAAGAGGGCTGAGAAATGCCCTTCCCACCAGGGTGGTACATGGCACCTGGAAGTCCAAACTCAAGTAAGGCCAACCACACACCGGAAGGCAGTCTTCTGAGAAAGAGCAGCAGATGACCCAGACGCCAGGGTATACAACATAGCCATAAGCAAGAAAAATACTGCAGTATTACGGGGCCAAAGACATATTTTTATATGAACAATGTCAAACGTGATGCTCAAAATGAGTACAGGAGTATGTGGAAATCTTTTTCTTTTTCTTTTTTTTTTGAGAGTTTCACTCTTGTTGCCCAGGATGGAGTGCAGTGGCACGATCTTGGCTCACTGCAACCTCCGCCTCCCTAGTTCAAGCGATTTTCCTGCCTCAGCCTCCCGAGTAGCTGGGATTACAGGCATGCATGCCAAGCTAATTTTTTTTTTTTTTTTTTTAAAGTAGAGACGGGGTTTCTCCGTGTTGGTCAGGCTGGTCTCTAACTCCCAACCTTAGGTGAACCACTCCCCTTGGCCTCCCAAAGTGCTGGGATTACAGGTGTGAGCCACGGCACCCACCTTTTTTTTTTTTTTGAGACGGAGTCTTGCTCTGTCTCCCAGGCTGGAGTGCAGTGGCGGATCTCATCTCACTGCAACCTCCGCCTCCCAGGTTCCAGTGGTTCTCTCCCCTCAGACTCGCGAATAGCTGGGATTACAGGTGCCTGCCACCATGCCCAGATAATTTTTTTGTTTTTGTTTTGAGACAGTCTCAATCTGTCACCCAGGCTGGAGTGTAATGGCACGATCTCAGCTCACTGCAACCTCCGCCTCCCAGGTTCAAGAAATTCTACTGTGTCGGTCTCCTGAGTAGCTGGGATTACAGGCCACCACACCCAGCTAATTTTTTGTCTTTTTAGTAGATACAGGGTTTCACCATGTTGGCCAGGCTGGTCTTAATTCCTGACCTCAGGTGATCCACCGGCCTTAGCTGCCCAAAGTGCTTGGGATCACAGGCATGTGCAACTATGCACAGCTGGAAATCTAATGTTTCAAAGTGTCATTTTACATCAAGCATAATAGGTATAAGCTGCTGGTCTTTTCAAGAAATATGGGCTCATCATGTGGGGAAAAATGTTCCATTAAAAAAACCCCACAATTTAAAAAACAGACAAAAAGTACAGGTAAGTGCAATTTAAGAAAAGGAAAAGCAAATTTATAACAAATGAAATGCTTCAGGGAAAACTAAATTAGTAACAAGTAGTTACCATTTTGACTGATCATATTAGTAATTTTAAAGTTTGATGTAGCCATTGCAGATGACATTTATCATACAGTGCTTCGTTATTTCAAATTGACAATGTCTAAAAGGATAATTGTGTAAATCTTTTAAATTTGCCTGTGTCTACACCAGATTATAAAGATAACAAGACATGTCTCCTCTCCCAATAACAAGCATAATGGCACAAATGAAACAGAACAGTATGTGATATCCTGAACACATCACCAAGACCAAATACCCGGCATTTACTCGTGAACTGTGATTTGGAATGCAAGGGCTTTGAAAGTATACAGCCTAAGTAAAAGACGTCACCCTTGCTAATGAGTGGAACATGGAAGCCTCTGGGAGAGAGTCAAGGGGAGCCTAACCTGGATTGCTCATTGCCTACCTCAAATGTATTGACTATGTACATCAACTCAATCAACTTTTCTAAAATAATCCTGAAGGGCAAAGGATTGGGCATAAATAATCCTATGTCCAATTCTCAAACTGTGCTTTGGGTCTGCAACAAACAGCGGGGTTTAGCCTCCACCTTAGAATGTAATGATCCCTGCCTCCCCAGGCCTTATCTAAATCCCCTGCAGCAGCACAACATGCTGACCTGGCAGAGCAAGGTCACAGCCACTTCTTCCTCTCCTGCCCATGGAGGGAATTCTGTGCTAACAGCTCACAAGCTCCTCCTTGGAAAGTCAGGGGAAGTTTGTATTGTGTCTCTTGGGATAATGGGTCCGGGATTGCACAATTACAGGTGGGGGCTCCTTATGCAATTCCATTCCTAACACCCGGTCAGCCTAGGCACCACCTGTCCTTTTGTTTTTGACCATACACTGGTCTTGCTCCTCAAACATGGAAACTATCTGAAGGCCTCCCTCAAGTTCTGTTCCCAGCCTTCGGTCCAGTCATCATTCTGGGTAGGGGAGATAAAGCCATACTCCACTAACCATTTTCTCCTGGACCCTACACCTCCAATGATTTCACCATTCCCTTCAGGAAACCCCATCCTAATCACATTCCCCTCCTTTGTAGAGACCCTGGCTTCCTCATCCACACAGCCTCTCATTCTCTCCTCATTCTTCATAATCCAGCTTAGAGCAAGTATCATTTTACATTCCTTCCTCACAATACATGGAATTCATTCAATGAACTTCTTCCTTAACTGTACGCACCCAGTAAAACCAGAGCTCTCTGTAAGATTCCAAACAAGTATCTGACTACTCCATGGATGTATTGAGTGGCTCAGCTGCACACAGACAAGACAAATGGTGCCTCTAGGCTGCGATTTCTCAGCCTCAGGACTACTGACATTTTGGACCAGACAGTTCTTTGTGGTCTAGCGGCAGGCCCAGGCACTGTAGGATGTTTAGCTGCATGCCTGGTCTCTGCCCACTAGATGCCAGCAGCACCCTTCACCTCCTGTTCTGACAACCAAATGTCTCCAGACATTCCCAAATGTTCTCTGGTGGCTAATGCTGCCCTCAAGTTGTCAAATACCATAGAAAATCAGGGTGAGGCTGGGCACAGTGGCTCCAACCTATAATCCTAGCACTTTGGGAGGCCGAGGTGGGTGGGATCACTTGAGGTCATGAGTTCCAGACCAGCCTGGCCAATAGACAAAACCGTGCCTCAACCAAAAATACAAAACACTAGACTGGGTGTGGTGGCTCACGCCTATAATCCCAGCACTCTGGGAGGCCGAGGTGGGTGTATCACGAGGTCAGGAGATCGAGACCATCCTGGCTAACATGGTGAAACCCTGTCTCGACTAAAAATACAAAAAATTAGCCTGGCGTGGTGGCAGGTGGCTGTAGTCCCAGCTACTTGGGAGGCTGAGACAGGAGCATCGCTTGAACCTGGGAGGCAGAGGTTGCAGTGAGCCAAGATCACATCACTGCACTCCAGCCTGGGCGACAGAGTGAGACTCCGTCTCAAAGAAGCTTGTCCAAAGCCCTTCAGATGTCTGGGGCAGCCTTACAGATTCTCACCTCCTCTCCAGCAGGTCGACATTACTCTCGGAAGCGGACTTTGTGAAGTTAAGTCAGAGTCTAGGAGTTTGTAATCAAGTAGTGGGCCCCTTACAATGGACATTATGAACAGCTCTGCTCTGGGTCCAACCTCACATACCCCGGGTCCATGCTTTTTTCTCTCCCCTTTCTCCACTGAGCACTGTCTACTTGGTAATTAAACATGCTCAGTTTTACCCAATCATGCCATACCTCCCCTGTGCCAACTTTGTCTCTAGCTACTTGTTGATTTGTTCAGTAAAATCTTGTCAAAAGGTCTCTACTGTCACTTCTACTCCCCACCATTAAAACTGCATGATCAAGGTCAAGAGTGGTGGCTCACCAGAGTCCGGAGTTCAAGACCAGCCTGACCAAAATGGTGAAATCCTGCCTCTACCAAAAACACAAAATTAGCCGAGCATAGTGGTGGACATCTATGCTGAGCGCAGTGGCTCACGACTGTAATCCCAACACTTTGGGTGGCTAAGGCAGGCAGATCACTTGAGGTCAGGAGTTCCAGACCAGCCTAGCCAACATAGTGAAACCCCGTCTCCACTAAAAATACAAAAAATTAGCCAGGTGTGGTGGCAGGCGCCTGTAGTCTCAACTACTCGGGAGGCTGAGGCAGGAGAATGGCATGAACCTGGGAGGCGGAGCTTGCAGTGAGCCAAGATTACGTCACTGCACTCCAGCCTGGGCGAAACAGTAAGACTCTATCAAAAATAAGTAAATAAATAAATTTAGCCGGGCATGGTGGCAGCACCTGTAATCCCAGCTACTCCGGACGCGGAAGCAGGAGAATCGCTTGAACCTGGAAGGCAGAGGTTGCAGTGAGCTGAGATCGTCCAGATCGTGCCACTGCACTGCAGCCTCGGTGACAGAGCGAGACTTGTGTCAAAAACAAATTAAAAAAAAACTACATGATCTTCACGGCAAGAAAAAAAGCAAATGTTTTCATCTTCATCTTAACCATTCCTTCCCGGAAATCCTCTCTTTCACTCCTGTTGGCAATTACTCTTGGTTTTCCGGTCAATTCCTTAGACACTCTTAGTCTCTGAGTCCTTCCTTAATCATAGGGAATTGGGCTTGGGCCCAGTCCTCTTCTCAGTGGCCCCACCTGCTCCCAGGGTCTCCATAATCATCTCCAGGGTCAGGAGATATGCAAGCCTCCAGTCTTTGGCTCCCTGAAGCCCAGACGGGTAGATGCAACTCTACTCCACAGGTTCTCCTCTGTGCCACAACTGAACCTCACATTCTCTCTTCTGTCACACTCCAATAGCAGCATGACTGCCCCTATCTGCACTCAGAGGCTCCAGAAGGAAACTGGAGTAATCCCTGACCTTCTCTCAAGCCCTCAAATCCAATCAACTCATCAACTCCCTTGGATGATGCCATTCTCCACAGTATCCTCATCCCTAAATCCTATTCAACTCCTTGACTTCCTCAGCAATAAAGGTGCCTCACAGCTCTACACTGTTCCTAACACATTGTAATGGCAGCTTATGAACTCAGTAATTCTTTTCTTTGTGAGTTATCAAATTGCCATTTTCTTTATCTCATACTGTATTTCTCCTATTCTAATTCCTGTATGTACAAACAGCCAATTCCAGGCTACTGATCTCTTTTAAAGTATTCCAAGCATAGGCCTGTAATCCCCAGCACTTTGGGAGGCGGGCGGGTCACCTGAAGTCAGGAGTTCAAGACCAGCCTGACCAACATGGAGACACCTCACCTCTACTAAAAATACAAAATTAGCCAGGCGTGGTGGTGCATGCCTGTAATCCCAGCTACACAGAAAGGCTAAGGCAGGAGAATTGCTTGAATCCAGGAGGCAGAGGTTGCAGTGAGCCAAGATCGTGTCACTGCACTCCAGCCTGGGCAACAGGAGCAAAACTCCATCTCCACAAACAAAACAAAACAAAACAAAACAAAAAACAAACAAAAAACCCCATGTTTTCCAAGCATAGTGGCTAAGCCTTACTGCAAGCCCACCATCTACGGCTCAGGTGTACTTTTAAAACTCATCACTGTCCTGCTTCCAAGTCCTCAGTGGTTTCCCATGGACCTCAGAACAAGGACCAGTTGGGTCCCTCAGGCCTTGCAACTTTTGCCTGCAACACTCTTCTACCTAAGCTCACTTCACTTCCTTTTTTCTCCTGGAATGTGCCAAGCTCTCTGCTCCTTCAGGGATGTGACGCACATAGTTGACACTCATGGTTAATTCTCTCCCCAAATATACTCTGTTCAACCTTCTGTCTACCTAAATCCCACTAATCCTTAAGGTCTAAGCTCAAATACACCACCTTTCTCAAATGTCTTCACATTATCCGAATTAAGTCTCATGTTCTACACTACCACAGCACTCTTGCTGTGTTGTTAAAGGGGTCTTCAAACCCACAATGGGAGCCTACTGGGGAGACACTTGTGCCTGTTTTGTTGGTCACCATGACCCCATCCTCAGCACAGGCTTGACCCAGCTGGCCCAAGATTAGCCAGGATTAACTGCTGCCCATGTGCAGGGGGGGTCAACACCTTCCTCAAGAATGCAGTAGCCTGCCTGGCTAGGCTGAAAAAGACACACAAGCAGCATCAAAAAACAAAAACAAAAAAACACATTTCATAGAAGAATTACTTAAAATGCCTAATCTCTTACATGTCGTGTTTTGCACCAGGAAATGTTTCAGAAGCAAAATGACTTCCTCTCTGAAGGCAAGGTGAAGAGACCATTCCTTTCCAAAACACATGTGTACACACCACTTAAAACACTTACTGCTTATTTTTACTCCAGAATTGGTTTTCTTTTCCATTTCTCAGAAGTCCTAAGGCTTTTCATTAACTAAAACTCAAGCTGAAAAGAGTCCTGTGGTGTCCTGCTCAAGGTTCAAGTTTGTGACAAAACTTTTTTCACTCCAAGCTGCTAAGCAAATTTGAGTGTAACAAATATAAATACTGCAGCTGAAAAAGGGCTCTTCTTAAAATAGCTCACCTTAAAAACAACCGCGGATGCCTTCAATGGGAGACACTTCTGGATGGTAATAACTGTCCTAAAAAAACAGAGCGATATTGGCTGTATGGTCTCAAGATCCTGGGCACTGGCTCTGGGATCAGAACTCCAGGTAAGGACAGGATATAGCCGGGAAGCCCTTTACATAGCCCCTGGGTTTAAATTATATCTCACACCCCATCCGCCTAACAGCATTTTGGAAGTATTATCTTTTCACAGGGCAATACAGAGCACAACAAAAGGGAAAGGCCTTATTGATTTTGATGAGATTTACTCTTGATGAGATTCTCCTGCCTCAGTAGCTGGTATTACAGGCGTGAGTCACTACACGCAGCTAATTTTTGTATTTTCAGTAGAAACGAAATTTCACTGTGTTGGCCAGGCTGGTCCTGAATATGCCTGACCTCAGGTGATCTGCTCGCCTCTGCCCAATTCCTGAGTTTCTACACTGAGGACCCCTAAGTGCTGGGAGGAAATTTAATTATCAGGGGCAGGGCACTTGGGAAGTAGGTGGGTGGGGGAGAAGTGACAACCACAGGGGATTTGACCTTAAGACCCCTCTTTCACTGGGATAGCACGGGCATGGGGCAACGGTGCTTGCCAGAAATTGTTATAGGAACACCTCTGTAAGCAGTGTGGAGACACATCCAAAAGACACTTCCAGTTTTATTGGGTAACTTCTTTGAAATATGCTTCACTAAAAAATACATCACAATAACTAGATCAGCAACATCCCAGTAATAACGCTGCCCCAAAGGACTAGGACACGGACTGAGGGCTACGGAATTCTGAGAACTAAGCTGCATGAGTTTTGGAAATGTGGAATTAATAAAATCAATTAATTTTGCTGAACCTGACGTCTTAAAATGAAGACAACTACATCTGCCTTGTCTTGCAAACTTCCAGTGATTATAACATAAGACACTCTTGGGGGGTGTACAAATGGAAAGCATTACATTTATTAGGAAACCTATTCGGGGTGAAATAGTTTCAAGTACTCTGGATCAGGTTTTCAAAAGGGTTCAAGAAATCGTCTTGTTGAAGGATCTAAAGGGTGGAACCAACCCAGTCATCTTAATGATCTGATCCACTTCTGCCCTAGTTTATCCCTGCGTGATCCACAGACCAACACCCTGAGGCCTCTGGGGACATGCACAAGCTGGCAGCCAGACCCACGTACACCCATTTACCCCAATGGACCAGCCGCTGTGAGCCTGTAGACTACGGCCACAGCGCACTGCCAACGCACGCAGAGGGAGAGTCTGGTCTCCCCGCCCTCAGCACCAGGAAACCGCTGGGGGCGGGGAGGGCTGCTCAGCTCCCCCAGGTGACTGGACCCGGAGGTTTTCCGAGCGAGCTTGCACGCGGTCTACCTAGATAATTAAAACAGCGACCCTAAAACCGATCTGGGTGGGGGCTCAGAATCTCCATTTCCAAAAAGCGCTCTCGAACGAGCTCTTCGCTGTGATACAGGTTGGACGGGATTAACGCTTGCCTTCAGGCAGAGTCAATCAAGATAAACAGGGCGCGCCGGAGTCCTACTAGTCTGGCTATCTGCAGAGTAAACAGGGCCGTTCAAGCACCACCCACCTCGTTTTCTTTTGTTCAGGACAGGACTCGAGGAGGAACCCTGGCCTCCCCTCCTAGACACACTCCCGTGCTCCCAGGGAAACGAGGTACCATTCTCGCTAGGCGGCTGGGAGCGCTTTCGGCCGCGTCGCCCCCATTACTCAGTTCCACTCTCAAACCAAAGTCCACCCGGTCGGGCCCACGGACTTTCATGCTCTAAGACTTACCACCGAGGCGAGAGGGACTGGTTTCTGTTGCTACCAGGCAAGCGCGGCTGGCAGCCAAGAGCCCCGAAATTCCACCGAAGCTCAACCACGCAGAGGGCTCCGGGGAAAGTCCAGGTGCATCTTTTTGTTCTCAACCTGCAACAGAAATCCAAGTGGTGGGGAGCCCCTTCCGCGAGGTGGGAGGCCCGGACGCGCGATAAGCCTGTTTTGGCGGGAAGCAGCGCCTAGGACCCGAGACAAGGTGACGGCGACGTTCCCGCGGCCTCCTCCCGGCGCTCCGGCAGCCTCGGACCGCCCGGCCCGGCAGGAAGGTCGGCCCCAGGGCCTGCGCGGGCTCGGGCGGGAGCTTCCGGGCGGGGGGCGGAGCAAGCGGGGCGGGGGGAAGGGGGGCAGGGACTGGAGGACTCCCGGAGGGAAAGGCGCCTCACGGGAGGGGGAGGGGGAGGGGGAGGGGGAGGGGGAGGGGGAGGCGGGGGGGAGGTAGGGGGAGGGGGAGGGGGCGCCAGGCGGGCTTCCGAGGCCCTGAGGGTGAGGGCGACGGCGAGGTGGGGTGGGGGCTGTTTCCCCGGCCCGCCGAGCTAGCCTGCCTGGGCGGGACCTCCAGGACCCACGGTCCGAGCGGGGCTGAGGGGAGGGAAGGAAGAGGCGCTCCTAGGTCTGGGTCCGTCTCTGGGCGACCGGGCCTGCGGAAAAGGACCTGGGGCCCAGGCGGCCGGGGCTGGAGTGGCGGGCTGGTGCGCCCGCGCAGCAGCTCACCACGCCAGGGACGGACCGTCGGCCCCGAGGCGGCGCGGGGTCCGGAGTCCGGGAAGCGGAGGCCTCGTGATTCAAGACCGGCAGCCGGACGTGGGTCACGGGGTGTAGAGGAGGAAGTGCCACCGCCGGGCCCGCCAAGATGTCACCAATGGGAAACGCGTGCCTGCAGGTGCGGCCCCGTGGCCCGCGCGCTGGGCCCAGGCAGGAAGTGGGGGAAGGAGAGTCAGGGCGGCGGGAAGATAGTTCTCCGAGTTCTCCCGAAGGGAGCTGGGCGCGAGCGCGACCTGGGGAAAGTCCAGAGTGCCAGCCACGGGGAGGGGCGGGCACTGCAGAGTGGAAGAGAAGCCAGCAAGTTAGACAGCCTTTCTCCGGGAGGCCGCCTCTAAATTGGAACTAGAGGAGGTGCCTTGGTTTGTACATTTGACCGTGGATACGCGTAAAAGATTTTGAAAAAAAATCTTTGAAAAACAATTTTTAGAACGCAATTCCTAAAACTTTTAACCACGCAATTTTGTGGACCTCTGAATCTTAATTCAAATGAACTGGAGAACAATTATAAAGCAATTTCAATAATATAAGCAGTGATATTTTATATTACGGAATTATAAATTTTGTTGTAATTATGCTGTAATTTTATTTCTTTAAAAGACCCTTTTTAGAGCCACAAATATTTGCAGATAACTGATTTCTCGAATGTTTCAGATTACTTGGAAAGTGGAAATACACATGAAGCAAGATGTGCTATGAGCTAGTCATTATTAAAGCTCCTGATGCAGTTTCATTACACTTGTTTCTACTTTTGTGTATGTTTGACTTTTTTTTTTTTGGTTTTTGTTTTTTGAGAGTCTTCACTCTGTCGCCCAAGCTGGAGTGCAGTGGCATGATCTCGGCTCACTGCAACCTCTGCCTCCTGGGTTCAGGCGATTCTCCTGCCTCAGCCTCCCGAGTAGCTAGGACTATAGGCCCATGCCACTGTACCCAGCTACTTTTTGTATTTTTAATAGAGACGAGGTTTCACTATGTTGGCTAGGCTGGTCTTGATCTCTTGACCTCGTGATCCCGCTGCCTCTCTCCCAAAGGGCTGGGATTATAGGCACCAGCCCCACGCCCGGCCTGTTTGACATGTTTTTTTTTTTTTTTTTTTGAGACGGTGTCTCACTCTATCCCCCAGGCTGGAGTGCAATGGTGCGATCTCGGCTCACTGCAACCTCCCCTCCCAGGTTCAAGCGATTCTCCTGCCTCAGCCTCCTGAATAGCTGGGATTACAGGGACACGCTACCACGCCCAGCTAATTTTTGTATTTTTCGTAGAGACAGGGTTTCACCATGTTGGTCAGGCTGGTCTCCAACTCTTGACCTTGTGATCCACCCACCTTGGCCTCTCAAAATGCTGGGATTACAGGCGTGAGCCACCGCACCCTGGCCTGTTTGACATTTTTAACAGAATTATTTTGAGACGGGGTCTGACTCAGTTGCTCAGGCTGGAATGCAGTGGCATGATCTTGGCTCACTGCAGCTTCAACCTCCCAGGCTCAAGCGAGCCTCCAACCTCAGCCTCCTGAGTAGCTGGGACCACAGGCATGTAACCACGCCGGGCTAATATGACTGTCTGTAAAAGTGAGAGAAAACAAGTCTTTACAGTGCACTTACTAGATGACAGGAATTACAGGGAACAGTAACATACTGCATATAGTGATGTAAAAACTACAAGGACAAATGAGCCAGTCCTTCCCTCAGAATAGTTCCAGATAAAAGAACCCACAGAATTATGGTTATGTTATAAAATAAAGCAATTAAGTTTTAGAAATCCATCTTGAAATATCTGTGATGGCTTGGATTTGTTTGAAGTTGTCCACAAAATAGTAGGTGGGGAGATGGAGAATTACTGTCCATGATTAGTAACTGTTGAATCTGGGTGACAGGCACATTAGTCTCAACATCCTGGGCTCAAGCGATCTTCCCACCTTAGCCTCCCCCAAAGTAGCTGGGACTACAGTTGCATGCCACCAAGCCGGGCTAATTTTTTCCTTTTTTAGTAGAGACAAGGTCTCTCTATGATGCCTAGACTGGTCTGTAACTCCTGGGCTCAACTGATCCACCTTGGCCTCCCAAAGTGCTGGGATTATACGGGTGAGTCACTGTGCCCGGCCCAAGGCAAGTTTTAATTATTGATCAGTCACCATAGGGTTCCTGCCTGTGAGGGAACAACGTGTGCACAAGACTTGAGCCAGGGGTCTTATTGTGCAACTGCAGCTAGGTCTGAGATCAATGGTAGGAGATGCATAGCCTTAAAGGCCTGGTTTGCTGTTCAAAGGCCAGTGGGAAGGCATTTAATGGAATGTGGTGTGATTGGAGTTTTGCTTTTTAACAGTCTAGATGCTATCTGGAAAATGAATGGTGGGAATAGATACATAGAGACAAGATGGGAAGGAATGAAACAAGTCTAGGAAGACTGCTGAGAATTGAAGAATGTGAAAGAAGAAAAATGACTGAATCTGGAAATTGATTGACTCACCAAGAAATACTGCGCACCTAAAATATACAGGAACTGTAGTGGTAAAGAGACACAGTTTCTGCCTTGGTGGGTCCAGTAACAGTGGAGTAGGAAATCAAGAAATGCACAAATATATGACGACAAATTTTGGAATGAACAAAAAATAGAAAATAGGGATTAGCTCAGATTGGGGTTCTGAGGAAGTGACATTTAAACAGGAGCATGGGTGAGTGGGAACACTGAGTGATGAATTTCATGTAGAAAGAAGGGAAATTCTTTTTTCCTTGATAAATAGCTGAGGTTTTAAAGTAGAAGCTGGCCAGGAGCAGTGGCTCAAGCCTGTAATCCCAGCACTTTGGGGGGCTGAGGTGGGAGGATCACTTGAGCTCAAGAGAGTTCGAGACCAGTCTGGGCAATATAGTGAGACCCCCATCCATCTCTATATAGGAAAAATAAAAATGAGGGGAAAAAAAAGACAAGTTAAAAGCCCATTATTCTTTTTTCCTTCTGTACGTTATTTCCCCTCTGGATACTTGTTCAAATTATTTATATTTTTTACCCAAAGCCCTTTACTAGGATACATTTTGGTGCTGGATGCTTTGTATTCATATTCTTATTTCGTGGTGAATTCTTTCGATTGAAGAAAATTTAGGATACAGCTGCTGCTGCTGCTCACATCTGTTCACCACACGAGAAGCACAAGATGGGTCTTGGGGGCAAAAATTCCCCATCACGGTATATAGTATGTGAGCAGATCATAGACCTATTTGTTATGGATGTCTTCCTTTTCTGTTGGAAATGATATTGAAAATTGGACTTAATGGCCTCAAAAGTCTCTTCCAACCCAGCAGTTTTATAAAATCCCTATTGTGACTCTTAAGTACTTCCTGCTGTCATGAACTCAAGAATTATGATACAAGACACTAATTCCATTACAAAAAATGCACCAACGCACACATTTGTACTTAATTTTTCAAGGGCACATGGATCTGAAGTGTGAGAATTCTAACCCAATTCACACAACATGCCAAATTCAATACACAGAGCTATCCTAAAAGCTATTAAGGACTGAGAAGTGGCCGGGCACGGTGGCTCATGCCTGTAATCCCAGCACTTCAGGAGGCCGAGGCGGGCGGATCACGAGGTCAGGAGGTTGAGACCATCCTGACTAACACAGTGAAACCCCGTCTCTACTAAAAATACAAAAAATTAGACAGGCACAGTGGCAGGCGCCTGTAGTCCCAGCTACTCGGAAGGCTGAGGCAGGAGAATGGCGTGAACCCAGGAAGCGGAGCTTGCAGGGAGCCCAGATCTCACCACTGCACTCCAGCCTGGGCAACAGAGCAAGACTCCATCTCAAAAAAAAAAAAAAAAAAGAAAAAAAAAAGGACTGAGAAGCTGCAGATGTAGCATATATTAACATTTTAAATGTTTACTCCATTATTACTACATTTTTATCCACCAAAGGGGATCTGTTCTGATCTGCATGCAACAGGAAAGCTGTTTTCCATTACCATCTTATCAGGTTCTTTCACTTACTTGCTATAGCTAAATCTGGGGGGGATAACACACTGCTTCCCTCAGCATTCATTTCTCAAAAGCTGTGTTACTAAAAAGCATCAAGAGTAGTATAATGTAATGTTACATTTGAAATACACTATTTGTATTGAAATTAATATAAGGGACAAATTTTGACTGATCATATAAAACAAGCAACCATTGCTATTTGATATTGATTGCATTTTGCAAATGACTCAAGAATCATGATATCCAAGGTAAATGTTCCTTAAAATGTTAATAAAAAGCAAAACTGCTACTAGACTGCTGTTCCTAAAAATAAAATCTGTTCTTAACTGAGGGAAAATGTCATTATTTGGATTACCTGGACTAACTGGAAATAATACTCATGCCTACCTAAGAAATGGGTGTGTGCAGATTCCACTAAACAAAAATATAACTGATAGGAAGATCAATTTTGTTTTTCCCAGACCACCTCCTGTACTTCTCTCTCCCTTGAGCAAGCAGCCCCTAAGTAGGTGCATAGTCAAACCCTGGAGCTGGACAGAAAGGAGGCCTGTGGGGTATCCTCAGTCCCCTGAGGAAGGTACATCCCCTGGGATGGGAATTCTTTCTGAAGCCTCCATGGAAATATGACACCTTAGGTTCCAAGCAGCAGGCCCTGAGCTGAGACTGCTGGCCCTGAGCTGTGCTGCCCAGGGGACCACTGCATTCTGCCTTGGGAGAATTGTGGAGAACAGAGAGATGGAAAGAGGAAAGGAACATGACAGTTTGCGAGGGACTCCAGCACTCAGAAATAACGTATCACACCTCAGACTTTGGCAGGTTTCAGGGAACAAGAAGTGCTAAACAAAAACCAAAATGATTTTAACAGGAAAAAAAAGAGCAACTTCAGATACCACTCCATTACAAAACAACAACAACAACAACAACAACAACAACAACTACTTTCTGGAACTAAAATCAAGTTTCAAATTTAAAAGTTAGGAATGAATTCAAAGAAAGGAAAATCCACTAGAATAAACATCAAAACAGAAACAATGGGGGAGAAGATAAGAGATCTGGACGACATATTTTTTCCAAAGCAGTTTCCGCTGTACTTTAAACTTAGGAGTTTTACCAACACATGCCTGTGCTGTGTCTTTTCAAAATATCCTAATGGGAACAACAGGGATCTTAAGCCTGGAAAATTCACTTCTATGCTTTATCATTTCTCTTGCTGCCTCCATCTGTTTCTTTTTCTCCTTCTGGAATTCCTACTATTCACATTATTTCTCCTGCCTGAAAAGAAACCAACCCTATCAACACCCTTATCTTAAGACTTCTAGCCTCCATAACTGTGAGAAAATTTGTTACTAGTCTCTATTACTTTGCATGGCAGCCCTAGCATACTAATACACCATGTTACCAAACCAGACAAAAATATCACAAGAAAACTAACTTCTGAATTCTATGTACTTTAAGAGGGTCATATATGGTATCTAACATCAACTTAAATTAGAAAAGATATGTATTTGTAGGGCCGGGCGCGGTGGCTCAAGCCTGTAATCCCAGCACTTTGGGAGGCCGAGACAGGCGGATCACGAGGTCAGGAGATCCAGACCATCCTGGCTAACACGGTGAAACCCCGTCTGTATTAAAAATACAAAAAACTAGCCGGGCGAGGTGGCGGGCGCCTGTAGTCCCAGCTACTCGGGAGGCTGAGGCAGGAGAATGGCGTAAAACCCGGGAGGCGGAGCTTGCAGTGAGCTGAGATCCGGCCACTGCACTCCAGCCCGGGCGAAAGAGCAAGACTCCGTCTCAAAAAAAAAAAAAAAAAAGAAAAGATATGTATTTGTCATAAACATCATAATTCTATTAGATGGCCCTATTCTAATCAAATAACATATGATGGGTTTATCAGGATGTAACATAGTAAGTAGGAGTATCTGTATTTGTATTAGGTGAAGAGTTGTCTAACAGGAGGCATACTGTTAGGATAAATCTAATAGGAGTCTTAATCTGTCATGCCTTTCCTTAATTATGATGGCTTTGTGTGTGTGTGTGTGTGTGTGTTTTTAAAACGGTCTTGCTTTCTTGCTCAGGCTGGTATGCAGTAGTGCAATCACAACTCACTGCATCCTCTATCTACTAGGCTCAAGGGATCTTCCCCACTTAGCCTGCCAAGTAGCTGGCATTACAAGTGTGTTCGCTGTCACATCTGGCTAATTAAAAATTCTTTTTTGAAAAGATAGGGTCTTGCCATCTTGCCCAGGCTGGTCTTGAACTCCTGAGCTCAAACCCATTCTTCCACCTTGACTTCCCAAGTGTTGGGATTACAGGTGTACTACGTTGCCTGGTCTGTGTCACTTTTTCTCTTCTGAGTCGGAGTCTGGCTGTCACCTAGGCTAGTGTGCAGGAGCACGATCTCAGTTCAGTGAAACCTCCACCTCCTGAGGTCAAGCAATTCTCCTGCCTCAGCCTGGGATTACAGATGCACACCACCACCCCCAGCAAATTTTTGTATTTTTAGTAGAGATGGGGTTTTGCCACATTGGCCAGGCTGGTCTTGGACTCCTGGCCTCAAGCAATCTGCCTGCCCCAGCCTCCCAAAGTGCTGGGATTAAAGGTGTGAGCCACCCCGCCCAGTCTGTGTCATTTTCAAGAGATCTTTTTCCTAGCCCAAGCCCATATGGTTATCTGAACTTACAAAGCGCTGATGTTTTTACCTACATTTTTACACTTAGATCTACAATGAACTTGGAATTGATTTTTTCATTTCCAAAAGAGTTTACAATTAGTTCATCAAGTATCATAGGCTAATTTCACTCAAGAACTCAGATGCGAAAGTCCAAACCAAGTATCCGTCAACCAAATCCAGCAATATGTAAAGCAATATTATGACCAAGTTGGGTTTGTTTCAGGAATGCAAGTGTAGTTGATCATTTCAAACTCAATCACTGCAATTTATCATACTGATGTATCAATGGGGACAAACTACAGAGGTAATTTTTTAATGTTTTATGAGAAATGCTAAACTGAATTTATGTCAAAGAAGAAACGAGGCCATGTACTGTGGCTCAAATCTGTAATCCCAGCACTTTGGGAGGCCGAGGTGGGCAGATCACTTCAGCTCAGGAGACCACCCTGGGCAACATAGCAAAACCCCTTCTCTACAAAACAAAAAAACAAAAAAATTAGCTGGGCATGTGGCACACACCTGTATTCCCAGCTTCTTGGGGGGCTGAGGTAGGAGGATTGCCCGAGCCCAGGAGGTCAAGGCTGCAGTGAGCTCTGTTCGCACCATGGCACCCAGTGTGGGCATCAAAATGATTTGAAAAACAAAAACAAAAACAAAATGTGGGGGGCTGGGTGTGGTGGGTGGCTCATGCCTGTAATCCCAGCACTTTGGGAGGCCAAAGCAGGCAGATCACTTGAGAACACCCTGGCCAATATGGTGAAACCATTTATACTATTAGATGGGCGTGGTGGTGCTGCACGCCTGTAATCCCAGCTGCTCATGAGCCTGAGAATCGCTTGAACCCAGGAGGCTCAGGCTGCAGTAAGCCCGGATCCTGCCACTGGCCCCAGCCTGGGTGACAGAGTGAGACTCCGTCTCTTTAAAAAAAAAAAAAAAAAAGGAAAACAAAAGTACATCTTAGAGCGATCAAATGATCATTGAAGGAGTTATCTTATAAAAGTATTCCTGCTAATAAATGAGAAGGAATCGATTATTAAAATATCACTAATTTGGAAACCATTTAAGAAAATAATAGATCTAGGTAATGATCATTAATAGCTGCTGTAACATGACAAAAGAGAAAATACCAACCAATATGTGCCTCTAGTAGGAGCACAGCACCTCAACTAAGTATTCTTTCCAAAAACTCTCATCTGAATCAAAACTACCTCCAGGCTGGGTGTGGTGGCTCACACCTGTAATCCCAGCACTTTGGGAGGCTGAAGCAGGTGGATCACCTGAGGTCAGGAGGTCGAAACCAGCCTGACCAACAAGGTGATTCCCTGTCTCTACTAAAAATACGCCTGTAATCCCAGCTACTCAGGAGGCTAAGCAAGAGAACTGCTTGAACCCAGGAGGCGGAGGTTGCAGTGAGTCAAGATCACGCCATTGCACTCCAGCCTGGGCAACAAAACCAAAACTATGTTTTAAAACCAAAACCAAAACCAACACCACTTCTAGAAGTAACTATCACTTTACAGGAAATATAAAGAACAGAGACTCAAAGGCCACCAGGGAAAAACAATCAGAAAAATGCGAAGTGTGGGGAAGGAATGCTGCAAGACAACACCACAAATATAATGGGGAATGGCGCCTTTAAGAAACGGGAACCTCTAGATGATCACTGATACAGCATCCATTCACCACACCTGAAATGTGTATGTGTAAAACTCATTGGATTTTGACAGGTTCCCAGGATTGTTTTTAATTATTTTAGTCAAGATCATGGAGAAACGAAAGTGTTTTAATAGTGGATACATATTAGGTTAAATTATTAATACAATGAATCACGTTTCCTTTTACCACTAGAGAATGTAAGATTGGCCGGGCACGATGGCTCAAGCCTGTAATCCCAGCACTTTGGGAGGCCGAGACGGGCGGATCACGACGTCAGGAGATCAAGACCATCCTGGCTAACACAGTGAAACCCCGTCTCTACTAAAAAACACAAAAAACTAGCCGGGAAAGGTGGCGGGCGCCTGTAGTCCCAGCTACTCGGGAGGCTGAGGCAGGAGAATGGCGTAAAACCCGGGAGGCGGAGTTTGCAGTGAGCTGACAGAGTGAGACTCCCTCTCAAAAAAAAAAAAAAAAAAAAAAAAAAGAATATAAGATTACATTTATAGCATACATTATATTTCTATCGGACAGTGCTGCTCTGAATTTAAAAACTTATCTACAAAATATAAGGTGTGACTTTGGATCCTGACTCAAACTAACCAGTTGTTTAAAATATTTAATACGGAAACATTTAAACCCTGGAAACTTGGTATTTTGGAATATATTTTTAGGTATGATAGCATCATGGTTAGGTTTTAAAAGTTCTTAGAAATACTGCGGATTTATTTATTAATAAACACCTTATTGGTCTGCGATTTGCTGTAAAATAACCCAGGGTGGTCTTGGCTGAGCTCAGTTCTCCTTCTGTCCACCCTGTTGCCCTCCAAAAGAACCGTAGCTCAGGGGAACTAAGACAGGGCAAGGGCCCCGGCAGGGGAGGGGTGGCCCGGTCCAACTTGGGACCCAGTCCCAATTGTGTCCCTGGGCACGTGACTTCTCCCAACCTCCATTTTCTCATCTGAAACACGGGGCTAATAGCAACCCCTTTTACAGTAGTCCTGAGCATGTAATTAGAAAATGGAGTAAAACTTCTAGGACCTAGTAAGAGTCAACTAATGTGGTTCTCCCGAAGAGCAGAGAACCAGAGCTCAGTGACGGAGAGGGAATTAGAGAAGTCAACTCCACGGAAAGGGCCTGTCACATTTCTGCAGCCCCTGCAGGCATCTACCCACACTAGGCTCTCATTTGCCTCCAGGCTTTCCAAGGTTCTGGCCACGTGGGAGAAGTAACTTTTTATTTACTCACTATTTTCCCTTAAATAAATTGCAATTTTTACCTGAATAAAGCTTTGTAACGCTACCCTTAACAGAAAACTTGCCAGTTTACAAAAAGTGGCCGGGCATGATGGCTCACACCTGTAATCCCAGCACTTCGGGAGGCAGAGGCGTGAGAATCGCTTGAGCACAAAAGTTTGAAAATCAATCTGGGCAACATAAGGAGACCCCATCCCTACAAAAAATACAAAAATTTGCCGGGCGTGCTGGAGAATGCCCGTGGTCCCAGATACCCGGCGGCTGAGGTGGGAGGACCCCTTGAGCACAGGAGGATCTCGGCAGCGAGCCGAGATCACACCATTGCACTCCAGCCTGGGCAACAAAGTGAGACCCTGTCTCAAAATATAATATATATATTATATATAATATATATATATAATTTTATAAAGACGGGGTCGGTCTCTGAGGCCCAAGCGATTCTCCCACACCTCGGCCTCCCTAAATGCTGGGATTACAGGCGTGAGCCACCTCGCCCGGCCGGTAGTGACTCTAATCTACAGAATGCACACCGGAATGTAATACCTACAAGGCAAAAGATCTTCTAGCTTAGGAATAAAGCAATCTCTCTCTTTACATTCATTACAACAGTAATGTCTTATTTTATAGTTATAAATTCTGTAAGAGCAACGAGTCACTTTTCAGGGACAGCACTTAAGATATCTTTCACCTACCTACAGAACCCAGTAAATTTTTATCTTACTAGGAATTCAGAGATAACCACGTATCTAACTTTTAAAAATATAACGAAGTAGAAAGAATTATATGTGTATATTTTTGGAAGAATTAAGATGACTTTTTGAAAGGAACGACTGAAGACAACACTTTCAGAACTCCCTGCCGCCTAAGGCTGTGGCCCTGACCCCGGCGCAGCGCCCACCCCGCGCGGTTCCGGGAAGCAGCCGCCGCCGCCGCCCGTTGCCCTTCGCGCGCAGCCGCCAGCGCGCGCCTCCTCTCCCGCCACGCAGATGGCCGGCCCGAGCCCCCAGCGCCCGCGAGCAGTTTCGAAAACTAAAGAGGCGCGTTAGCTCGTCCCCGAGCCGCTTGGAGACCGAAAAGCCGCAGCGAAGGGCGCCCTGTGGGCAATGGCCGAGCTCGGCTCTCCTTCCACCCTCCCGCCAGGACACACGCGGAGCCGAGCAGGGATCCCAGGCACCTAGCGGGAGAGGTCCCCGCGACCTGGGCGGTCTGGCGGGGAGGGCGAGTCGGGTGCCCTGCTCCTCAAAACCCTGGTCCACGACTCTGCGGCTGGGGGAGCAGGGCAGCCGGCGCAGCAGGAGCCGGGCCCCGTCCACAAGTTTCCTAGGAGCAGGGCGGAATCGACGAAAATGCTTCATACACACAAGCAGAAGGGAAAAAAAGAGGGACGACTAAGCCGAAGAGCGCGCACGAGTCAGATTTTCACCCCAGATACAAACACGATACCTCTAGGAGCAGGAGACCAACACAGAGACCGCGCTACGAGGACACGCGGCGCCGCCGAGGAAGAAAAAGGGCCCAGGGCAGAGAGCGAAGGCTCCGGGAACCGGGCGTGGGAGGAGGGCGGAGCCAACTCCCCACAAGGAAGTCTTGTGCAACTCTCAGGCGCCTGCAGCCACGTGAGCGCGCGGCTTTCATTTTATTCAGGTATTATTACTATTGTTATTACTTCTTCTGAGACAAGGTCTCACTCCCATCGGCCAGGCTGGAATGCAGTGGCACAATCACTGTCACTGCAGCCTCCACCTCCTCAGAGCAAGCGACTCTCCCGCCTCAGCCTCCCGAGTAGCTGGGACAACACGCGCGCGCCACCACACGTAGCTTTCCTTTTTTTTTTTTTAACTTTTTAGTAGAGACAGAATTTCACTATGTTGCCCAGGCTTGTCGGGAACTCTTGGGCTCAAGAGATCCTCCCGGCTGGGCCTCCCACTGAGCCAGGCCTGTTCTCACTTTCAGAGCCCGCCGGTGGTCGCCAGCGCCCGACCGGGAGGCTGAACTAACGCACCGGCCGGCCGTGTCTTCCCGGCCGCCCCTGACTCCAAAATCTCAGCCCGCGGTGCTCACCGCGTGGGACCACTGTCTGGGCGTGCAGCTCTCGACCTCCGACACTTCGTCTCCCGATCCCAGTGGGTCCAGTTCTCGCCGGTCCCACGTACCGGCTCCTCGACCTCGAATCCGTCCCCCAAATCTCAGCGCCGCGGCCCCTCATTATGTGCAGTCCTCGCTCGGTCCCAGATGTGCGGCGCTTAAACTCACATCTCTCTTCCCTGATCCCAAATCCCAGCCCCAGCCCCACGATCCCCACCCCAATAGGCCCAATCCCCAAGTAGTCCGGGAACGGGGCCCTGGACTTCGGAAGGTCTCCCCAATCTCAAATCCCAGGCCCACGGTCCCCACCCCCAGGGGGACCCGGTCCCCGCTCGGTCACGGGTGTGCGGCCTTCGACCTCGGAGACTTCGGCCACCCCTCACCTCGGCCTCCGAGTCTCTACGCTCCCGCTCTCACATCAGACACCCCGGTGGTCCCTTGGAGCACCTAGAGGGTGGGACGTGGGGAACTTGGCAGTTGTAGCAGAGGCAGTTGAGGCTTGTTGACCATCACCATGGAAACCCCCGGTTGCGAGCACTGGGCGGGGCCTGCGAGGGGCGGGGTCAGGCGCGCTGCCGGCCCCAGTCCTTAGCGCCTGCCCGTCGAGAGCACGCGGCTTTGCCGGAAGCCCTCCTGCTCCCGGTGTGCCAGGCCCCGACTCGGCCCTACTCCCCGGCTCGGCCCTTTGCCCTGGGCACCCGGAAACAGAAGCCCAAGGAGCCCGCGTCCCCACCCCGCTGCTACCTGCCGGCGTGACACAGATTCGGTGCCACCCCGAACCCCACCTTAAGGAAGACGCGGCGCAGTCCTGCTTCCACGACGGAGCCGGAAGGACGCAAGGACCGCGGTAGGGCGGAGCTTCTGCGTCTTGCACCCGGGGGCGGGGCCGCGACGGCGCTACTGTGACGCGCCCAGAGCGGAGCTACCGGTTGGCCGGCCGGGCGCGGAGCTGAGCCGACACTGGGGGCGGGGGTGTGGGGGAGGCGGCGGAGGCGGACGAGCGAGGACGTTTCTGGAGAGGAGAAGGGAGGGGTGGGGAGGGGATGGGAGGAGGAGGAGGAGGAGGAGGAGGGAGTGGAGCGGCGGGAAAGATCCCTCTGACTGCCCCTGGGGCCCTGGAGGAAGGCCGCTAGTGAGCCCCGCAGGACACTGAAACGTGCGCTCAAAGGACGCCTGATTTGAAGACTAGGATGGGAAAAGGAAATGAGAACCGATGGCAGGCCGTGGTGTCGCAAGCGTGTGGTCCCAGTAATTTGGGAGGCTAAGGTGGGAGAATCGCTTGAGCCCGGGAGGTCGAGGCTGCCGTCATCCGTGACTGCTCCACTGCGTCCAGCCTGGGCGACAGAGCGAGACGCTGTCTCAAAAAATAAAATAAGGAAAGAAGTACACTGAGGGCTGGGCGCGGTGGCTCACGCCTGTAATCCCACCACTTCGGGAGGCCCAGGCGGGCGTTATCACGCGGTGAGGAGATCGAGACCATCCTGGCCAACATGGTGAAACCCCGTTTCTACTAAAATACAAAAAATTAGCCGGGCGTGGTGGCGCGCACCTGTAGCCCCAGCTACTCGGGTGGCTGAGGCAGGGGACTCGCTTGAACCCGGGAGGCGGAGCTTGCGTGAGCCGAGATCGCACCACTGCACTCCAGCCTGGCGACAGAGCGAGACTGCGTCTCAAAAAAAAAAAAAAAAAAAAAAAGTACGCTGAGTACTCCAGAGACCGCTTAAAGGCGTCTCAGAGCGGGGCAAGCCTTAGGAGGGATTTGTCAGGTTGAAGTTGCTCACGTGGTAATTCCGTGGTGTGAGAAGCCCCCAAACCTCAGAATGTAACTCAGACCCAGGTCGAGGGCAAGGTTTTCAGTCACAGAGCACCTGAACACAGAGATTTGGTGGCTAATGGCTAAGCCAGGGACAGATTTTTTTTTTTTCTCATGCTTTGTAGGGCTAATAATTATAACCATTTCATTTTGGTGGACCTTCTTCATGAAGAGATGATGTCAAGGCACTCATCACAGGTTAAGCTGAACATTATTACTATTATTATTTCCAGACTGGGTCTCTCTCTGTCAGTGAGGCTGGAGTGCAGTGGTACAATCACGGCTCACTGCAGCCTCAACCTCCTGGGCTCAAGCAATCCTCCCGCCTCAACCTCCTGAGTAGCACCACCACTATCGGCTAAATTTGTTTTTTTTTTTTTTTGAGACGGAGTCTTGCTCTGTCGCCCAGGCTGGAGTGCTGTGGCATAATCTCGGCTCACTGCAAGCTCTGGTTCCCGGGTTCACACCATTCTCCTGCCTCAGCTTCCCAAGAAGCTGGGACTACAGGCGCCCGCCACCACGCCCAGCTAATTTTTTGTATTTTTTAGTAGGATGGGGTTTCACCATATTAGCCAGGATGGTCTCGATCTCCTGACCTCGTGATCCACCCGCCTCAGCCTCCCAAAGTGCTGGGATTACAGGCGTGAGTCACTGTGCCCGGCCTTAAATTTTGTATTTTTTGTAGAGATGGGGTTTCACTATGTTGCCCAGGATGGTCGGGAACTCCTGGATTCAAGCCATCTGCCCACCTCCGCCTCCCAGAGTGTTGGCATTAGTGGATTGAGCCACGGACCTGGCTGAACGTTTTTTTTTTAATCATCATAGAAAGTAAAGGAGTGCTCAAAATAGTGTCAGATGATGAGTGGGATGACTGTGATGAAAGGAGTTTGTCAAAAAAAAAAAAAAAGCTAGTTCCAAGAAAGAACGGAAAGAGTAAAGCAGGAGCTGTCAGAAGAGGTGAAAATGTCAGAAGAGAAAACTATGTAATTTGAGGCCAAATTACAGAAAATAGTTCCTGCAAAAATCAGATAGATATTCAGCACCATAGGAAGGGAGTGAAAATCAGATAGGTAGGTATCCTTAAGAAGTTGTGGCCTGCCAGGCGCGGTGGCTCACGCCTGTAATCCCAAGACTGGGAGGCCGAGGTGGGTGGATCACTTGCGGTCAGGCGTTCGAGACCAGCCTGGGCAACATGGCCAAACCCTGTCTCTCCTAAAAATGCAAAAAAATTAGCTGGGCATGGTGGCGCATGCCTGTAGTCCCAGCTACTCGGGAGGCTGAGGCAGGAGAATCGCTTGAATCCAGGAGGCAGAGGTTGCAGTGAGCCAAGATTGCGCCAGTGCACTCCAGCCTGGGCAACAAGCGCGAAACTCTGTCTCAAAAAATAAATAAATAAATAAATAGACTGCATCACAGCTCATGCTGTAGAAAGATGTTTCTGGAGAGAAAAATTCAAGTAGACAATTTAAATCAAATATTAGGAAAATTAAACCAAAAGAGCTCATGCCTGTAATCTGAACACTTGGAGAGGCTGAGTCAGGCAGATTACCTGAGGTCGGGAGTTCAAGACCAGCCTGGCTAACATGGTGAAACCCTGTCTCTACTAAAAATACGAAAATTAGCTGGGTGTGGTGGCACATGCCTGTAATCCCAGCTCCTCAGGAGGATGAGGCAGGAGAATTGCTTGAGCCTGGGAGACGGAGGTTGCAGTGAGCCAAGATTTTGCCACTGCACTCCAGCCTGGCTGACAGACCAAGACTCTGTCTCAGAAAAAAAAAAAAAAAAAGGCCGGGCGCGGTGGCTCAAGCCTGTAATCCCAGCACTTTGGGAGGCCGAGACGGGCGGATCACGAGGTCAGGAGATCGAGACCATCCTGGCTAACACGGTGAAACCCCGTCTCTACTAAAAAAATACAAAAAACTAGCCGGGCGTGGTGGCGGGCGCCTGTAGTCCTAGCTACCCGGAGGCTGAGGCAGGAGAATGGCGTAAACTCGGGAGGCAAGGCTTGCAGTGAGCTGAGATCCGGCCACTGCATTCCAGCCTGGGCGACAGAGCGAGACTCCGTCTCAAAAAAAAAAAAAAAAAAAAAAAAGAAAGAAAGAAAATTAAACCAAAAGACTAGTAATACTTCAGAACTTAGGGACTGTCAAACCAGTTGCAAGAAGATATATTCATGCAATCTTTGTATTAAGAGTCTCTCTAGCTGGGCGCGGTGGCTCAGACCTGTAATCCCAGCACTTTGAGAGGCCAAGGCCAGTGGATTGCTTGAGCCCTGGAGTTCAAGACCAGCCTGGGGAACATAGTGAGACCCAGTCTGTATTTTAAAAGTTTTTAAAGCAAAAAACAAAACGAAAAAAAATCTCTGAACTAAGTGGACCTTTGATCCCCTCACTCAAATTTGACAGTTCTCCATTATTCATAAATGAGGTAATAGTTGTTGGAGATGGTCTTCTCTGAATGCAAGACTAGTACTTTGGCCTGATTATGAACTTCCTGCCATCCTAAGGAGTCATCCCAGGTGTCCACTATATCTTTTTCAGCATTGAATACTAGCACAGTCATATGTAGGCTTTCTTCCACAGTGAAGACTTGGCATCAGTCAGAATGATGCCACAGGTCCTTGGCCTTTTCCACACTGGGCTCACTTTATCAACTGATAAATGCTCATCCACACCTGGTCCACCTGGACTACCTCCTTATCTGTAGCCCTTTCACCTCTGTGTCCATAGAAATGTCTTACCTAAGCTCTGAAATCTAAACATTTAGAGAGCATCTTGATGCTTGAGAGCATCTTCACAGAGGTATACCTTTAAGATCTATGGTTTAAAACAATTGAATTCCAAAATGTTGCTTCTTACAGATTGACCTGCCTGATTATTTCCTGTTGTTTATGTACATTGATTATTATCAAAAACTTAATACTTTTTTTTTTTTTTTGAGACAGAGTCTCGCTCTGTCGCCCAGGCTGGAGTGCAGTGGCGCGATCTCGGCTCACTGCAAGCTCTGCATCCCGGGTTCATGCCATTCTCCTGCCTCAGCCTCCCGAGTAGCTGGGACTACAGGCGCCTGCCACCACGCCCTGCTAATTTTTTTGTATTTTTAGTAGAGACAGGGTTTCACCATGTTAGCCAGGATGGTCTTGATCTCCTGACCTCATGATCCACCTGCCTTGGCCTCCCAAAGTGCTGGGATTACAGGCGTGAGCCACCGCGCCTGGCCAAAAACTTAATAGTTTTTAATAAATATTGTCAGGCATTTTTTTGTTTTTTTTTTTGAGATGGAGTCTTGCTCTTGTCTCCTAGGCTGGAGTGCAATGGCACGGTCTTCGCTCACCGCACCCTCTGCCTCCCAGGTTCAAGTGATTCTCCTGCCTCAGCCTCCCCAGTAGCTGGGATTAGAGGCGCCCACCACCAGGCCCGGCTAATTTTTGTATTTTTAGTAGCGATGGGGTTTCACCACGTTGGCCAGGCTAGACTCGAACTCCTGACCTCATGATCCACCTGCCTCAGCCTCCCAAAGTGTTGGGATTACAGGCGTGAGTCACCGCGCCCAGCCAATATTGTCAGTTTTAAAAAACAAGTTCCCCTCTAGAAACTCCTCATCCATACAATTGGTTACAGGTTTGGAGCATTACAGAGGTTTTTAAATCTTCTACTTAGTAGTTCTTGAAAAATTACCTTACCTATTAAGCTGAGATTCCCCCTTCCCCCAGGACAGTGCCGTTAAGTAGGCAGGGATCACCAAGGTTCAGAGATGTCTCTTGCTCAAAAATCATAGTATCTGTTAAATAGCAATACCTGTAGCTAACACATACTGCATTCTCACTATGCTTTGCACTATTCTACTTAATCCCACTGAAACCTTTTAACAACCCAGCAGTAGATACTACCACCATTTGGCGGAAAGAAACTGAGTCACCCAGCTTCTAGATGGCTGAGCTGGAAGTTGTATGGAGTCTGGAGGCCCCATCTGATTCCAGGGTCCGTTCTCATCTACTGCAATCTAGATCCTAGTAAGAATCGGGCTTTTCAGGCTGTCTCCTAAACCCCTCCTCTCGTCCCTTTCCCATCTGAGAGGAGAATGAAGAAGTGAGAAAGCCAACTGACCTGTCTAGTCACAGTATAGGCCCTGTCCAAATGTCAGTTTTCTTCTTGAAGTGAGGTGCTCTAGGAGGCAGAGATAACCCAGGTGTGAAGAGGCAAATTCGGCAGTCACAGCCTTGTCTGGTTAATTTTCTTGACCAATATAGAAAAGTGCAACTTTGAAGCTGCTCTGATGCTCACTGAAGTGAGCTACCACCAGGAAGGCTGGACCCCTGGGTTATTTGCAGTTCTTTCAGAGAACTTGACAGTTCTTTCAAATAACATTTTTTACTATGTATTAAATAGTGAAAGAAGGATTATGGGATACCTGAGCTTGCTGGTTACTTGCTTGAATTGGTTTCTTTGCCCAATAAAAGACCACAGCTTGATTAGGTGGTAGGGGCTAGTGTTGGTGGAGTGGCTGCCCTTACTTTGCCTATTTCCCCAGCAGGCCAAGCAAGCAACTGAGGGCCTTACTTGGATGTTAGTAAGCTAAGTTCTAGCTCTTCACCCTTTTTTTTTTTTTTTTTTTGATACAGAGTCTCACCCTGTCGCCCAGGCTAGAGTGCAGTGGCACGATCTGGGCTCACTGCAACCTCTGCCTGCCAGGTTCAAGCAATTTTTGACTAATTTTTCTATTTTTACTTATTTGCTTTTATTTTATTTATTTTTTGAGACGGAGTTTCCCTCTTGTCCCTCAGGCTAGAGTGCAATGGTGTGATCTCGGCTCACTGCAACCTCCGCCTCCCGGGTTCAAGCGATTCTTTTGCCTCAGCCTCCTGAGCAGCTGGGATCACAGGCACCCACCACCATGCCCAGCTACATTTTTTTTTTTTTTTTTTTGGTATTTTTAATAGAGACGGGGTTTTGCCGTGTTGGCCAGGGTTGTCTCGAACTCCTGACCTCAGGTGATCCACCCGCCTCGGCCTCTCAAAGTGCTGGGATTACAGGCATAAGCTACTGTGCCCAGCCAATTTTTGTATTTTTAGTAGGGACAGGGTTTCACCATGTTGGCCATGCTGGTCTGGAACTCCCGATCTCAAGTGATCCGCCTGCCTTGGCCTCTCAAAGTGCTGGGATTATAGGCAGGCATGAGCCACCACACCTGGCCTCTTTCTTCATTCGAAGTCATCATCTTTTAGTCTGATCATGAGTTTTCCCACCAAAAACTGTACAGTTAGATGCCTTCACCTCTATGGAGCCTCAGGAGACTCAGAAAACTTCATTTGGATCAAAATGTGCAAGGGACAGGACAGCATGCACTCTCTCTTTCTCTCTGCCTTTCTTTTTCTCTTACTAACTTACATTTAAAAAAAAAATTATGGAATATTTTAAACATACAGAAAATTGTAGATATATAACAAATTTAACAGACATTTTGCTCTTTCCTTTTATTGTTTTTGGACAAAAGATTACAGATAGGCCAGGCGCGGTGGCTCCACGCCTGTAATCCCAGCACTTTGGGAGGCTGAGGCGGACAGATCATAAGGTCAGGAGTTCGAGAACAGCCTGGCCAACATGGTGAAACCCTGTCTCTACAAAAAATACAAAAATTAGCTGGGTGTGGTGGCATGTGCCTGTGCCTGTAATTCTAGCTTCTCGGGAGGCTGAGGGAGAAGAATCACTTGAACCGGGGAGGTGGAGGTTGCAGTGAGATTGCGCCACTGTACTCCAGCCTGGGCAATGGAGCGAGACTCTGTTATTTAAAAAAAAAAAAAAAAAAAAAAAAAAGATAAACCAGTGCTCTGAGGTGCTTTTCGACTCTTTAAAAAGCATTACTGGGCCAGGCGCAGTGGCTCATGCCTGTAATCCCAGCACATTGGCAGGCTGAGGTGGGCGGATCACCTGAGGTCAGGAGTTCAAGATCAGTCTGGCCAACACAGAGAAACCTGTCTCTACTAAAAATACAAAATTAGGCAGGCATGGTGGCATATGCCTGTAATCCCAGTTACTCGAGAGGGTGAGACAGGAAAATTGCTTGAACCCGGGAGGCGCAGGTTGCGGTGAGTCGAGATCGTGCCATTGCAGTCCAGCCTGGGCAACGAGATTAAAACTCTAAAAAAAAAAAAAAAGGCCGGGCGCGGTGGCTCAAGCCTGTAATCCCAGCACTTTGGGAGGCCGAGGCGGGCGGATCACGAGGTCAGGAGATCGAGACCATCCTGGCTAACACGGTGAAACCCCGTCTCTACTAAAAAATACAAAAAACTAGCCGGGCGAGGTGGCGGGCGCCTGTAGTCCCAGCTACTCGGGAGGCTGAGGCAGGAGAATGGCGTAAACCCGGGAGGCGGAGCTTGCAGTGCGCTGAGATCCGGCCACTGCACTCCAGCCCGGGCGACAGAGCGAGACTCCGTCTCAAAAAAAAAAAATAAATAAAAATAAAAATAAAAATAAAAAAAATAAAAATTAAAAAAAAAAAAGAAAAACATTACTGGCCGGGCGCCGCAGCGGCTCACACCTGTAATCCCAGCACTTTGGGAGGCCAAGGCTGGCGGATCACAAGGTCAGGTGTTGGAGACCAGCCTGACCAACATGGTGAAGCCCCATCTCTACTAAAAATATAAAAATTAGCTGGGCGTGGTGGCAGGCGTCTGTAATCCCAGCTACTCAGGAGGCTGAGGCAGGAGAATCGCTTGAACCCAGGAGGCGGAGTTTGCAGTGAGCCGAGATTGAGCCACTGCACTCCAGCCTGGGCAACAAGAGCGAGACTCAGTCTCAGAAAAAATAAATAAATAATAAAATAAAATAAAAAATAAAAAGCAGGCCAGGCGCGGTAGCTCACACCTATAATACCAGCACTTTGGGAGGCCAAGGTAAGGCGAATCATGAGGTCACGAATTCGCGACCAGCCTGGCCAACATGGTGAAACCCCATCTCTACTATAAACACAAAAATTAGTTGGGTGTGGTGGTGCACACCTGTAATCCCAGCTACTCCAGAGGCTGAGGCAGGAGAATTGCTTAAACCTGGGAGGCGGAGTTTGCAGTGAGCCGAGATCATGCCACTGCACTCCAGCCTGGGTGACAGAGCAAGACTCTGTCTCAGAAAAGTAAATACATAAAAATTTAAAAGCATAACTGTAAATATATTTTTTTCCTTTGGTAACTCAAATCACTCAGCCTGTGTCCTCTCCCTCTCACTCCCCCCAGAGGAGAAGAAACATCGATGGTGAAAGCAACACCGGCTTCACACTCAGGAGAAAACTGCACCTCCTGTCGTTTCCTGGGCTCTACACTTTCACAGAAAGTTCTCTAGTAACCAACTACAGAAATGATCCCTGAAAGCCGCCTAATTTTTGAATGATAAAATATTTCTAAATTGGTCAGGCACAGTGGCTCACACCTGTAATCCCAGCAGTTTGGGAGGCTGAGGAAGGTGAATCACCTAAGGTCAGGAGTTTGAGACCAGCCTGGCCAACAAGGTGAAACCCCTTCTGTACTAAAAATACAGGCCTGGTGCGGTGGCTCAAGCCTGTAATCCCAGCACTATGGGAGGCTTGAGGCAGGTGGATCACCTGAAGTCGGGAGATCAAGACCAGCCTGGCCAACATAGTGAAACCCCGTATCTACTAAAAATACAAAAATCAGCTGGGCGTGGTGGCACACATCTGTAATCCCACCTACTCGGGAGGCTGAGGCAGAAAAATTGCTTGAACTCAGAAGGTGGAGGTTGCAGTGAGCCAAGATCGCTCTATTGCACTCCAGCCTGAGCCACGGAGCGAGACTCCTCAAAAAAAAACAAAACTGAAGATAATTTTATACAGTCAATGGGGAGTATTCAAGTTTCAGGATCAGGGACTTAATAAAATTTGTGGCCTTTTAGGTAAATATCTTTAAAGAATATTGTTTCAGGCAATGTAGTTTGTGTGTGGGTGTGTGCTGTCTTGACTTGTTTTTAGGCTCTGGCTAAAAGTCAGTTAGTTCCTCTTCTTGAGCTGCCGATTATGTCTGCATCCCCAACCACCTCCGTTATCAGGCTCAAACACTAGGGACCATTATACACCCATCCTAATCACTCCAGGGCCAGTTACTCGACAACTAGAGCCAGCCCCCATGTCCCTGAGCCCCCAGAAATTACTCAAATTAGCCAATCCCAAACCTGTTGGCCTTGCCTAACCCTTCTCTTCCTGCAAAAACCACAACAAAGGCTCTTCCGCAGTTCCCCGCTCACTCCCTCTGCCTAGGGACCCCTTCTGTTCCTGCTGAGTGGCCTGGTGTGAAGCCCCAGGGAAATGAGAATACAAAACTAAAACTTGGGCCAACATGGTGGCTCACTCTTGTAATCCCAGCACTTTGGGAGGCAGAGGCAGGCAAATCACTTGAGGCCAAGAGTTCAAGACCAATCTGGCCAACATGGTGAAACCCTGTCTCTACTAAAAATACAAAAATTAGCCGGGCGTGGTGGTGAGCGCCTGTTGTCCCAAATACTCGGGAGGCTGAGGAGGGAGAATCACTTGAAACTGGGAGGTAGAGGAGCAACCTCCTCCGAGAGTCTGGAGTGCCACTACTCTCCAGTCTGACGAAGTGAAAGACTCTGTTTCAAACAAAAAACAAAAACAAAAACTGTAAAACTTGTAAAACTGGTTTGTGACTCCTGTAATGCATCTAACCTCACCATACCTCACCCAAGGTAACCTGTTTTGTTTGTGTTTTTGAGACGGAGTTGGTCTGTTATCCAGGCTGGAGTGCAGTGGCTCGATCTTGGCTCACTGCAGCCGCCACCTCCCAGATTCAAGCAATTCTCCCACCTCAGCCTCCCAAGTAGCTGGGATTACAGGCACATGCCACCACGCCCAGCTCATCTTTGTATTTTTAGTAGAGATAGGGTTCCACCATTCGTTGGCCAAGCTGATGTAAAACTTCTAACTTCAAGTGATCCACCCGCCTGGGACTCCCAAAGTGCTGGGATTACAGGCATGAGCCACTGTGCCTGGCCAAATCTGAGCTTTTTATAAAATCTTCATCACAATGGTTCTTAATAAAGTTGACTTTAAAGTTTTCTTCCCTCCTACAGCAGAGGGTGGGGAAAAAAGGTAGTTCATAAAGATCAGTTGATCTTTTTAAAATAATTTTTTTTTTTTTTTGAGACGGAGTCTCGCTCTGTCGCCCAGGCTGGAGTGCAGTGGCCGGATCTCAGCTCACTGCAAGCTCCGCCTCCCGGGTTCCCGCCATTCTCCTGCCTCAGCCTCCCGAGTAGCTGGGACCACAGGCGCCCGCCACCTCGCCCGGCTAGTTTTTTGTATTTTTTTTAGTAGAGACGGGGTTTCACCGTATTAGCCAGGATGGTCTCGATCTCCTGACCTCGTGATCCGCCCGTCTCGGCCTCCCAAAGTGCTGGGATTACAGGCTTGAGCCACCGCGCCCGGCCGTAAAATAATTTTTAACTGACAAATAATTGTACATATTCTTGGGGTACATAGTGATGATGTTTTGATACATGTAACGTATAGAGATCTGGATAATTAACATCCATCATCTCAAATATATCCTTTAGCAAATCTCTCCTTATCCTTCCTTTCCCCCCACCATTCCCTTTTTTAAATTTTACTTTTTTAAATTTTTTTTTACTTTTTGGAGACAGGGTCTCGCTTTTTCGCCCGGACTGGAGTGCATTGGCTCAGTCTGTGCTCACTGCAACCTCTGCCTCCTGAACTCAAGCGATCCTCCCATCTCTACCTCCGAAGTAGCTGGGACCACAGGCTCTCGCCAGCACACCCCGCTAATATTTGTGTTTTTCTTTTTATAGAGACGCGGTCTCGCTATGTTGCCCACGCTCATCTTGAACTCCTGGGCTCAAGCAATCCGTCCCTCTCCGTTTTCCAAAGTACTGGGATTACAGGCGTGAGCTACCGTGCCCGGCCTTGTTTTTTAAAGTATTTTTTGTTGAAGGTCTCACTGTGTCGCCCAGGCTGGAGTGCAGTGGTGCGATCCCGGCTCACTGCAGCCTCGACCTCCCGGGCTCAAGCGATCTCTGCGTCCTCAGCCTCCGGGGTAGCTGGGACCACAGGCGCGTGCCACCACCATGCCCAGCTCTTTCACAGTTTAACTGTGGTTAAAACTGGTGTGTGGGGGCAATGAGAGAGACCCACGAAAAATGAGAAAGAAGGGATAGGGCTGACCTCTTTTGCGGACAAAGAAAAAGAAAACAAAAGTTTCCTCAGAAAACTAAGTTGCCTCACAGCCGCCTGGTATCAGGAAGCACTGAGCCCGCCCAACGCGGGCTCCTCCCCTGACAGGCCGCCCTTGTCCTCCCGGAGCGGGCGGGGCTGCCGCCGGACCACGTGGCCTAGAGCGCCCTTCCTGCGCCGCCGGCGGTGGCGGGGCCGGGCGCGCCTGCTGAGCGGGGCGGGACGCGGACTCCCAGGCTCTGCGGAGAGCGGCTGCCACCAGCCTGTTTTTTTCTTGAGACCTAGTCTGGCTCTGTGGCTCAGGCTGGAGTGCAGTGGCGTGATCACGGCTCACTGCAGCCTCAGCCTCCTCTCGCCTCAGCCGCTCCGGTAGCTGGGACCACGAACGGGTGCTACCACCCCCGGCTACATTTTTTGTATTTTTAGTAGAGACGGGGGTCTCGCCATGTTGGCTAGGCTGCTCCCAAACTCCGGAGCTCAAGCGACCCGCCCGCCTGAGCCTCCCAAAGTGCTGAGACTGCAGGCATGAGCCACCGCGCCCGGCCGAGAGCCTCTTTTGGCTACTCCTCTCGCCTTTCCGGGGCCAGGCGTGTGCAGCTCAGTGGAGAAGGGTCCCCGCCCTCTACGAGACGTCCTCGCTGCCGAGGTCAGAGGCGCGGAGAACGGGAGACCTGAGGTGCGTTCCAGCATGTTCCTGTAGCCCTCCACTCCCTCCCGCAGTTGCGTAAAGTCAGATCCCTGAAACACATCTCACATACGCTACGCGTGACTGGTGGTGCTTCTCCCTTTGAACCCTGATAGATACAGGAGGCCACTAACAGAGATAAGGAATTGTACTATGTACTCCATACTTCAATAACTGGGTGCTTAGAGACGAGGCTGAGTTCTTACTGCTATCCTAATACCCACGGCAGAGGTTAACCTCCTAGCTGACAAGTGGTCAACTTTTCTGCCTTCCGGAAGACTTGGGGCCGGGGTGAGGGAGATAATCTAGAACTTTTATAGTGATCCCGTGTACATTTCCCTAGAATGATGGATTAGGGTATAGGGATTATATATACAATGTATACTTTAATATACATTAAAAAGTTCTGGGCTGGGCGCGGTGGCTCAAGCCTGTAATCCCAGCACTTTGGGAGGCCAAGACGGGCGGATCACGAGATCAGGACATCGAGACCATCCTGGCTAATTCGGTGAAACCCCGTCTCTACTAAAAAATACAAAAAAACTAGCCGGGCGAGGTGGCGGGCGCCTGTAGTCCCAGCTACTTGGGAGGCTGAGGCAGGAGAATGGTGTAAACCCGGGGGGCGGAGCTTGCAGTGAGCTGAGATCCAGCCATTGCACTCCAGCCTGGGCGACAGAGCGAGACTCAGTCTCAAACAAAACAAAACAAAACAAAACAAAAAAAAGTTCTGGAAGGATGTACTTCAAAATGTTTTCAGTGGTTTCTTCCATTTTTCCCGTTTGGAATATTGGAACAACCGACTGTTATTTTAGCCCTTTCTCCTTCATTGCTTCTCCAAATTCAGGGACCTCATTGGAGCAAACTTGTTTGCAGGTTATCTGGGCACCCTCTTGAAATAAATTGTCTCTCTTTGCTCTTACAGGTCTCAACTGCTTCTTACCAATGTTAATTCCACCGACTACTATCAGAATCTGATGAGCAATCCACTCATCAGATAAGCTGTTTCTACACTCTCCTGAATGACCATATTATAGATGCTGGGAAAAAATTGTATTAAAGACTTACTGAGTCAGCTGGGCATGGTGGCTCACCCTGTAATCCCAGCACTTTGTGTAGCTGAGGTGGGAGCATCGATTGAGCCCAGCAGTTCAAAACCAGCCCTGGCAGCATAAGCGAGACCCTATCTCTACAAAAAATTTTAAAATTAGCCAGGTGTGGTGGTGTGCACCTATAGTCTTAGCTACTTGGGAAGCTGAGGTGGGGGGATTACTTCAGCCTAGGAGGTTGAGGTTGCAGTGAGCTGGGATCACACCACTGCCCTTCAGCCTGGGTGACACAGCAGGACCCTGTCTCTTTTTTTTTTTTTTTTTTTTTGAGGCGGAGTCTCGCTCTGTCGCACGGACTGGAGTGCAGTGGCTGGATCTCAGCTCACTGCAAGCTCCCTCTCCCAGGTTTACGCCATTCTCCTGCCTCAGCCTCCCGAGTAGCTGGGACTACAGGCGCCCGCCACCTCGCCCGGCTAGTTTTTGTATTTTTAGTAGAGACGGGGTTTCACCGTGTTAGCCAGGATGGTCTCGATCTCCTGACCTCGTGATCCGCCCGTCTCGGCCTCCCAAAGTGCTGGGATTACAGGCTTGAGCCACCGCGCCTGGCCAACCCTGTCTCTTAAAAAAAAAAAAAAGTCGTGGACTTTGTTATCTTTATGCATATGACTCATCAATATATCTGTAGTTCCATATAGAAAGAACACTTAGATTGGGCGCAGTGGCTCATGCCTATAATCCCAGCAATCTGGGAGGCCAAGGCTGGCGGATCACTTGAGGCCAGGAGTTCAAGACCAGCCTGGCCAACATGGTGAAACCCTGTCTTCACTAAAAAATACCAAAATTAGCCTGGTGTGGTGGCACATGCGTGTAATCCCTGCTACTCCAGAGGCTGAGGAATGAGAATAGCTTGAACCTGGGAGGTGGAGGTAGCAGTGAGTCAAGATTGCTCTACTGCCCTCTAGCCTGGACGACAGAGTGAGACTCCATTTCAAGAAATAAATAAATAAAGTAAAACACTTAGGAACATGCTATAGAAAACTAAAATTATAAATGTTAAAAATTTAATCTGTTATTTGTTACTGGAATATGTTCATCCTTACACTTGGGACTAGACTTAGAGATTTTAGAAATTGCAGACCAAATAATGAAGCTCCCATGTAGATTTGACTCAGAAAAACACGGAACACTGTTGTGGAACACCATCCCTTTTCTCAGCTTTTACCCCTATTCTGCCTCCGCTATCCCTGGAAACAAGGCAACAGTCCTCTTCTGTGGTTACACAGTACCTTGCTTTAGACATTCTAACTGCCTTCTTCATCCTCTCAAAACTAGATAATTTAGGTAAGACTTAAGAAGTTTCACCAGGCGCGGTGGCTCAAGTCTGTAATCCCAGCACTTTGGGAGGCCGAGACGGGCGGATCACGAGGTCAGGAGATCAAGACCATCCTGGCTAACACGGTGAAACCCCGTCTCTACTAAAAATACAAAAAACTAGCCGGGCGAGGTGGCGGGCGCCTGTAGTCCCAGCTACTCGGGAGGCTGAGGCAGGAGAATGGCGTAAACCCGGGAGGCGGAGCTTGCAGTGAGCTGAGATCCGGCCACTGCACTCCAGCCTGGGCGACAGAGCAAGACTCCGTTTCAAAAAAAAAAAAAAGAAGTTTCAGACTACTGGCTGGACATGGCTCACGCCTGTAATCCCAGCCCTTTGGGAGGCCAAGGTGGGCAGATCACCTGAGGTCGGGAGTTCAAGACCAGCCTGACCAACATGGAGAAACCCCATCTCTACTGAAAATACAAAAGTTAGCTGGGCATAGGAAATATATTTCCATAAAGTATTGAATCTTCTGTTTAATCACATCAGTAGGAATCTAAAAGCAATTTTGGATTTTTTTTTTTTTTTTGAGATGGAGTCTTGCTCTGTTGCCCAGGCTGGTGTGCGGTGGTGCCATCTCGGCTCACTGCAACCTCCGCCTCCCAGGTTCAAGCGATTCTCCTGCCTCAGCCTCTTGAGTAGCTGGGACTACAGGTGCGTGCCACTATGCCCAGCTAATTTTTGTATTTTTAGTAGGGATGGGGTTTCACCATGTTGGCCAGGATGGTCTTGATCTCTTGACCTCATGATCCGCCGGTCTTGGCCTCCCAAAGTGCTAGGATTACAGACATGAGCCACCGCACCTGCCTAATTTTGGAATTTTCTACAAAAAATTTAGATTTTATTTCTGCTGCCATAAATATTAACTATTCCTACTCAAAAGCCTGGCAGCTGTCTGCCCACTGCTGTGTAGAACATATTTATGTGATCACTACCTCGCATGGTAACTCTGAGAGATGGGTGGTTTTATCTCAGAGGGACTTGTCCAATGTCATATAAATACATTATACAGCCAGACTTCATTGTACAAGGCCCAGATATGCATGGATTTCGCTAACTATGCTTTTGTTAAGTAACATCAGTCTCCCAACAACAGGGTTCAAATATCAGTTACTACAGTATATTAAGTATGAGCAATTACATAAAATATAAACTTTGTTGCTAGCTCGTCAGTGCACAAAGCACTGTGTGAATAACAAGTGTACATGATCAGTGACAAGTTGCATAATTTCTTTGAAAGTCTGTTATTTCGTTCACTCATGCACAGAAAGGCATGTGGTTGTGTTGCTTCTTGTCTCCCACCACACCGGGCCTCTTGGTAGGTTTTTACAAAAAAACTAATTCTCAATATTTCTTTCCCTTTTCTTTGTTTCTTTTTTTTTTTTTTTTTTTTGTTGTTGTTGTTGTTGGGGGACGGAGTCTTACTCTGTCACCCAGGCTGGAGTGCAATAGTGTGATCTCAGCTCACTGCAAACTCCACCTCCCGGTTCCAAGTGATTCTCGTGTCTCAGCCTCCCAAGTAGCTGAGACTACAGGCGCCCACCACCACACCTGGCTAATTTTTGTATTTTTAGTAGAGACGGTTTCACCATGTTAACCAGGCTGGTCTCGAACTCCTGACCTCAGGTGGTTTGCCTGACTTGGCCTCCCAAAGTGCTGGGATTACAGGTGTGAGCCACTGCGCCCGGCCTCAATATTTCTAATGTATTAAATTACATAGTACCAGATAAATATTAGTTTTACTATTTTCATTTCCCTGTACATTTAAAACTAAAAGAGTTTTTATTGGCAAAAAAATTTGAAGGTTACAGAATAATCATTTTTCTTATTGATCATTAAGATTGCTTTGCATGGTATCAGCTTGTATGTTCATTTTTACAGTCTTACACTACTTTGTACTTATGGTACAGTACTTTCAGTACTTTTTACTGGGCAAAGCAAGGAGACACACACATGCACACACACATAGCAAATAAATCAGTCTGGCTTGAGAGGAAGATGGTTAGAATAGGACCCAGGCACAGTGGGTTTCTGTGCAGCTATTTACCATTTAGGCAACTTTTGCAAAGTTGCTTAGCTTCCCCGGGATGAGTTTTCTGGACAGCAAAATAATCGGTCTTAACTGGGACTCTTTCTCTTCTATCCCAGCCAGTCTGAATTCTGCCAGCCAGGCCTAACTTTCATCCCCTAAGAGAGAGAGGGCCACTTGATTCAATATGTAACGAAGTAATGAATAGTGAATCTGTAAGTAAGTCTACCGATATCTGTAAAAGCAGTGAAAAGCAATTTGGTTTTCTGAAAATGTTAACTATAAACATTATTTCCTATCAGTTTGCTGATTTCCTATAAGTTGGCTGACTTAGTCACAAAGTTAGTTTTCATTCATCCTGACCACACCTGACAGGCCTGTTTCCATGGCTGGGATCCTCTCCCCATGGTTCTTTCTGGTGCTGAAATGCACTTGGGCAATCATGCCCCTTAAATGTGCCTTTATGGGTTAGATGTGGTGGCTCATGTCTGTAATTCCAACACTTTGGGAGGCTAAAGCAGGAGAATTACTTGAGGCCAATTCGAGACCAGCCTGGGCAACATAGTGAGACACCCCCCCGGCCCCGCCAATCTCTTTAAAAAAATGTTTTTGGCTGGGCACGGTGGCTCCTGCCTGCAATCCCAGCACTTTGGGAGGCCAAGGCGGATGAATCACCTGAGGTTGGGAGTTTGAGACCAGCCTGGCCAACATGGAGAAACCCCTGACTCTACTAAAAATACAAAATTAGCCGGGCGTGGTGGCACATGCCTGTAATCCCAGCTACTCAGGAGGCCGAGGCAGGAGAATCGCTTGAACCCGGGAGGTGGAGGTTGCAGTGAGACGAGATGGTGCCATTGCACTCCAGCCTGGGCAACAAGAGCGAAACTCTGTCTCAAAAAAAAAAAAGTATTTATGTTTATAAAATCTGAGAGGACAGCTGGGTGTGGTGGCACATACCTGTAGTCTCAGCTGTAGATCTCAGTGTAGATCATGCCACTGCACTCCAGCCTGTGTGCGCAGTAAGACTCTGACTTGAAAAACACAAAAACAGAGGATGTAAAAAATTTCACTTTTGCTCTACTTTTTAACATCTGAAATATTTATAAAATATGGAAGTTCTTTCTAAGGACTATTTCAGCATTGCTCATGTCCTTCCTTGAGGCAGGGGCCTTGCCAGCTATACTGGATGCAGCAGTAACTAAGCTGAAATTGGTCATTGCCCTTGATTACTTGTTAAATAAAGCCATTTCCCCTTGTTAAATAAAACAGGATAATTTAATTCAAAATACATGTGGGGCTGGGTGCGGTGGTTCACGCCACTTTGGAGGCCGAGGCAGGTAGATCATTTGAGGTCAGGAGTTCAAGACCAGCCTGGCCAACATGGTGAAACCCCATGCAGTAGTGGCATGTGGCTGTAATCCCAGCTACTCAGGAGGCTGAAGCAGGAGAATCGCTTGAACCTGGGAGGTGGAGGTTGCAGTGAGCCACGATCGCACCACTGCACTCCAGTCTGAGTGAGACCCTGTCTCAAAAAAAAAAAAAAAAAAAAAAAAGGGCCGGGCATGGTGACTTACGCCTGTAATCCCAGCACTTTGCGAGGCCAAGGTCGGTAGATCACCTGAGGTCAGGAGTTCAAGACTAGTCTAACCAACATGGTGAAATTCTTGTCTCTACTAAAAATACAAAATTAGCCGGGCGTGGTGGCACATGCCTGTAATCCCAGCTACTCAGGAGGCCGAGGCAGGAGAATCGCTTGAACCCGGGAGGTGGAGGTTGCAGTGAGACGAGATGGTGCCATTGCACTCCAGCCTGGCAACAAGAGCGAAACTCTGTCTCAAAAAAAAAAAGTATTTATGTTTATAAAATCTGAGAGGACAGCTGGGTGTGGTGGCACATACCTGTAGTCTCAGCTGTAGATCTCAGTGTAGATCATGCCACTGCACTCCAGCCTGTGTGCGCAGTAAGACTCTGACTTGAAAAACACAAAAACAGAGGATGTAAAAAATTTCACTTTTGCTCTACTTTTTAACATCTGAAATATTTATAAAATATGGAAGTTCTTTCTAAGGACTATTTCAGCATTGCTCATGTCCTTCCTTGAGGCAGGGGCCTTGCCAGCTATACTGGATGCAGCAGTAACTAAGCTGAAATTGGTCATTGCCCTTGATTACTTGTTAAATAAAGCCATTTCCCCTTGTTAAATAAAACAGGATAATTTAATTCAAAATACATGTGGGGCTGGGTGCGGTGGTTCACGCCACTTTGGAGGCCGAGGCAGGTAGATCATTTGAGGTCAGGAGTTCAAGACCAGCCTGGCCAACATGGTGAAACCCCATGCAGTAGTGGCATGTGGCTGTAATCCCAGCTACTCAGGAGGCTGAAGCAGGAGAATCGCTTGAACCTGGGAGGTGGAGGTTGCAGTGAGCCACGATCGCACCACTGCACTCCAGTCTGAGTGAGACCCTGTCTCAAAAAAAAAAAAAAAAAAAAAAAAAAGGGCCGGGCATGGTGACTTACGCCTGTAATCCCAGCACTTTGCGAGGCCAAGGTCGGTAGATCACCTGAGGTCAGGAGTTCAAGACTAGTCTAACCAACATGGTGAAATTCTTGTCTCTACTAAAAATACAAAATTTAGCCGGTTGTGGTGGTGGGCGCCTGTAATCCCAGCTACTCTGGAGGCTGAGGCATGAGAATTGCTTGAATCCGGGAGGTGGAGGAAGTTGCAGTGAGCTGAGATCGTGCCATTGCACTCCAGCCTGGGTGACAGCCTGACACACTATCTCAAAAAAAAAGAAAAAAGAAAAAAAAAGAAAATACATGTGGGCTGGGCATCGTGGCTCAAGCCTGTAATCCCAGCACTTTGGGAGGTTGAGGCGGGCCAATCACTTGAATTCAGTAGTTTGAAACCAGCCTGGCCAACCAATAGTGAAACTCTGTCTCTACTAAAAATTTAAAAATAAGCCAGGCATGGTGGTGTGTGCCTGGAGTCCCAGTTACTTGGGAGGCTGAGGCAGGAGAATCACTAGAACCCACCTGGGAGACTGAGGCAGCAGAATCACTAGAATCCAGGAGGTGGAGGTTGCAGTGAGCCAAAATCGTGCCACTGCACTCCAGCTTGGGTGACAGAGGAGACTCTGTCTCAAAAAAAAAAAAAAGAAACCAAAACCAAAAAAAACCCACCAAATATATGCGAACGTGTGCTCACTTCAGTAGCATATGTAGTAAGATTAAAATACGCATGAACTCTTACAGAAAAACATTTCTAGTAGTTAGCAAATACTGAGAACTTATAGAAGATAAGAAGAATTAAATTGTTCTGTCCTTGCTTTTATTTATTTTTTAACGTCTTGGATACCAGCATCCTTGCTTTGTGTTTTTTTTGGAGACAGAGTCTTGCTCTATCGCCCAGGCTGGAGTGCAGTGGCACGATGTTGGCTCACTGCAACCTCCGCCTCCTGGGTTCACATGATTATTCTGACTCAGCTTCCCAAGTAGCTGGGATTACAGGCATGCACCATCATGACTAGCTAATTTTTTGTATTTTTAGTAGAGACAGGGTTTCACCGTACTGGCCAGGCTGGTCTCGAACTCCTGACCTTGTGATCTGCTTGCCTCGGCCTTTGAAAGTGCTGGGATTACAGGTGTGAGCCACTGTGCCTGGCCAGCATCCTTGCTTTTTAGAGCGCTTACTGCCAAGCTGAGGGATAAGTCAGATATTATACATTTTCAGAAAAGAAGACATATGCAGGAGCTGCATGTAACTGAAAACAAACAAAAAGAATATTTGAGAATCGAAAAGTTTGATTAAATCACACAGCAATGAAATATAAAGACTAATATAAAAATAGCACATTTCCAATCAATAGTTATCTGAAATAAATGTATATTGTGCACCTGTTAGGAACCCTATACTCTACTAAAAACTAAATTAAAACTAACCACATTAAACCCTTAAGGCAAAGTCAGAGCAAACCCTCCTGATGCTTATGGGGCAGCACTCCTTCACCCTCTGTTTCAGATATCAAGTCCCTGTGCTGTTCATAAATGGGACAACCTTACAATAAGCTGCTTTCAATTCATAGACATTGGATCATTGCCTTTGGTGTGAAGTCATCCATGTTAGGGTACAATTTCATGAGGCGACAAATGGAGTTAGAGTAAGCTCCCTATGCTTCCATTCTGATAAATTTTGCATCCACAGAGTAAAAGTGGATGGATAGCATATTAGAAGGCTGCACTTTCTTCTATACTTTTTTTTTTTTTTTTTTTTTAAAGACAGAGTCTCACTCTGTTGCCTAGCCTGGAGTGCAGTGACGCGATGTCTGATCACTGTAACCTCCACTTCCTGGGTTCAAGCGATTCTACTGCCTTAGCCTCCCGAGTAGCTGGGATTACAGGCGTGTGCCAACAAACCTGGCTAATTTTTGTATTTTTAGTAAAGATGGGGTTTCACCATGTTGGCCAGGCTGGTCTCGAACTCCTGACCTCAGGTGATCCACTCACCTCAGCCTCCCAGAGTGCTGGGATTACAGGCGTGAGCCACTGCACCCGGCCTCTTCTATACATATTAGTAAGACTCCCACAGCATACTGCAGCATATTGTGAAATAACAGAATAATAATCAAGGCTTGTCAGATAAAGGGGCTCCAGCCCTTCAGGATAAGTCAAGAAAGGCAGTACCTTAGCACACAGACTGAGCAACAGGTCAGATTTAAGATAGGACTTCCATTGTTCTGTCTCAGACTAGAGCTCATTGTATGATACAGGGGGACATTTAGCCATGCAGAGTTGTTGAGCACTTGAAATGTGGTTAGTTTGGCTGTGGTGGCTCACGCCTATAATCCCAGCACTTTGGGAGGCCAAGGCTGTCGGATCATGTGATCAGGAGATCGAGAGCATCCTGGCTAACATGGTGAAACCATGTCTCTACTAAAAATACAATAAATTAGCCAGGCGTGGTGTCACGTGCCTGTAGTCCCAGCTACTCAAGAGGCTGAGACAGGAGAATCATTTGACTGGGAGGCAGAGGTTGCAGTGAGCCAAGATCGCGCCACTGCACTCCAGCCTGGGCGACAGAGTGAGATTCTGTCTCGAAAAAAAGAAATGTGGTTAGTGCCACTGAGAGCCTGACTTTTTATTTTATTTTATTACTTTTTGAGCCAGGGTCTTGCTTTGTCTGTAATCCCAGCACTTTGGAAGGCTGGAGTGGGTGGTTCACCTGACGTCGGGAGTTTGAGAACAGCTTGGTGAACATGGTGAATCCTCGTCTCTACTACAAATACAAAAATGAGCCAGGCGTGGTGGCATGTGCCTGTAATCCCAGCTACTAGAGAGGCTGAGGCAGGAGAATTGCTTGAACCTGGGAGGCAGAGGTTGCAGTGAGCCAAGATGGTGCCACTGCACTCCAGCTTGGGCAACACAGCAAGACTCCGTCTCAGAAAAAAAAAATAAACTCCACTGTATGTATATACCACATTTTGTTCATCCATTCATCCAACCAGTGGACACTTGGCTCACCTCTACCTTTTGACTATTGTGAATAATGCTGCTATGAACATGAACATACAATATCTGAGTTTCTGCTTTGAATTCTTTTGCATATAGACCCAGAAGTGGTATTGCTGGATCATATGTATGGTAATTCTATTTTTTGTTTCTTGAGGAACTGCCAGAACTGTTTTCCATAATGACTGTACCATTTTACATTTCTATCAACAGTACATAGGGCTGACATTTCTTCATGTCCTTGCCTTAATTTAAATTTAAAAACAAGTACTCATTCAGTCATTGGAAGACTTTTAAGTATGTTTGGAATAACTTGGGTATGTGAATCTACTTTTTCAACTATTATTTTATTTTTGAGACGGACTGTTGCTTTGTTGCCAGGCTGGAGTGCAGTGGCCTGATCTCGGCTCACTGCAACCTCCACCTCCAGGGTTCAAGCAATTATCCTGCCTCACCTTCCTGAGTAGCTGGGTCTACAGGCACCCGCCACCATGTCCAGCTAATTTTTATATTTTTAGTAGAGACAGGGTTTCACCATATTGGCCAGGATGGTCTTGATCTCTTGACTTTGTGATCTGCCCGCTCCGGCCTCCCAAAGTGCTGGGATTACAGGCTTGAGCCATTGCACCGGCATCAACTATTATTTTTATGGGTTCTAAATAAAAATTAAGTATACCCAGGAAAATATAGCATCTGCATTGAGATGTGCTGTAATACTAGGTTTCAAAAACTTAATACAGAAAAAAAGAATGTCAAATGTCTCATGGATAACTTTATTAATCACATGTGAATTATAATATTTTGGATATATTGAATCAAATAAAAATGTCAACATTAATTTCACCTGTTTCTTTTTACTTTTATAAATGCAGCTAGTAGAAATTTTTTTTTGAGATGAAGTCCTGCTCTGTCGCCCAGGCCAGAGGGCAGTGGTGTGATCTCGGCTCACCACAACCTCTGCCTCCTGGGTTCAAGCAGTTCTCCTGCCCCAGCCTCCGGAGTAGCTGGGATTACAGGCATATGCCACCATGCCCGGCTAATTTTATATTTTTAGTAGAGACAGGGTTTCTCCATGTGGGTCAGGCTAGCCTCAAACTCCTGACCTCAGATGATCCACCTACCTCTGCCTCCTACAGTGCTGGGATTACAGGCGTGAACCACTGTGACTGGCCGGCTTATGTATTTCTATGTTCTATTCTACAGCACTGCTACAGAGATAGCCTCCACTCTTTTTTTTTTTTTTTTTTGAGACGGAGTCTTGCTCTGTCACCCAGGCTGGAGTGCAGTGGCCAGATCTCAGCTCACTGCAAGCTCCGCCTCCCAGGTTCACGCCATTCTCCTGCCTCAGCCTCCCGAGTAGCTGGGACTACAGGCGCCGCCACCTCGCCCGGCTAGTTTTTTGTATTTTTAGTAGAGACGGGGTTTCACCGTGTTAGCCAGGATGGTCTTGATCTCCTGACCTCGTGATCTGCCCGTCTCGGCCTCCCAAAGTGCTGGGATTACAGGCTTGAGCCACCGCGCCCGGCCAGATAGCCTCCACTCTTACCACATAATTATGAAAGCCAGCAGATTCTGGAAGACAGACTCCTTCAGTCAAAGTTACAATTGTTATAAGTCAAGTAATCCCTCTTCTCCCTCTTTTCTGCCCTTAACATGCACATTCATCTTCCTTTTATTACTGGATTCCCTCAATGGAAATATCTGTCCACTATTACTGCAGAAGGCTGGGCTGTCCCATGGTGACTGTCTGGTGTCCAGGCTGGAGTACCCTATTTTCTGTTTTGTTGGTTGTCCTGTACAGTGTTGATTAATTTCTGTGTCTGGGGAAGTCTGGGAGTAGGGGATGGGGATGGGGCTGGGGGATGTTGACACCACCAAGAAAAGCTCAGGAGATGTGTCAATGTGTTTGCAGAGTCTAAAGAGATACCTTCCTTCCTTCTCCTTTGATTTGACAATGCTGCCTTACCAAAACTTTTCCTGTTCCTCCTGTAGATTTGTGGTTTTTATTTCTTATAGAGACAGGGTCCCACTATGTTGCCCAGGCTGGTCTCAAACTCCTGAGCTTAACTGATCCTCCTGCCTCAGCCTCCCAAAGTGCTAGGATTATAGGCGTAAGCCACCGCACTCAGCCACATTTGGGGTTTTAAATTTAATTTTATAATTATTTTAATTATTTTTAGATAGAGTCTTACTCTGTTGCCCAGGCTGTAGTGCAGTGGCATGATCATGGCTCAATGTAGCCTCAATGTCCTGGGCAGAGGTGATCCTTCCACCTCAGCCTCCTGAGTAGCTGGGACCACCAGCACTTGCTACCACACCTGGCTAATTTTTTTGTTATGTTTTTTGTGGAGACGGGTTTTAGCCATGTTCCCAGCCTGTTTTAGCTTATTAATTTTTTTTTTTTTTTGAGACGGAGTTTTGCTCTTGTTGCCCAGGCTGGAGTGCGATGGCACAATCTCGGCTCACCATAACCTCCGCCTCCTGGGTTCAAGCAATTCTCTGCCTCAGCCTCTCGAGTAGCTGGGATTACAGACACCTACCACCATGCCAGGCTAATTTTTGTATTTTTTGTAGAGACAGGGTTTCACCATCTTGGCCAGGCTGGTCTTGAACTCCTGACCTCATGATCCATCTACCTCAGCCTCCCAAAGTGCTGGGATTACAGGCATGAGCCACTGCACCCGGCCTAAATTTTTTTTTTTTTTTAGAGACAGGGTCTCACTACATTGCTTAGGCTGGTCTTAAACTTCCAGGCTCAAGTGATTCTCTCACTACAGCCTCCTGAGTAGCTGGGATTACACACATGAGCCCCTGTGCCTGGCTACATCTGTGGTTTTTTTTTTTTTTGAGACGGAGTCTCCCTATGTTGCAATGGCACGATCTCAGCTTACTGCAACCTCTGCCTCCCTGGTTCAAGCGATTCTCTCACCTCTGCCTCCTGAGTAGCTGGGACTACAGGATTGCGCCACCACGCTCAGCTAATTTTTGTATTTTGTTTTTTGAGATGGAGTCTCGCACTGTCGCTTAGGCTACAGTGCAGTGGCGTGATCTCTGCTCACTGTAACCTCTGCCTCCCAGGTTCAGGTGATTTTCCTGCCTCAGCCTGCCGAGTAGCAGGGATTACAGGCGCTTGCCACCATGCCTGGCTAATTTTTTTTTTTTTTTTAGAGAGAGAATCTTGCTCTGTTGCCTAGGCTGGAGTGCAGTGGCGCAATCTCGGCTCACTGCAAGCTCCACCTCCCAGGTTCACGCCATTCTCCTGCCTCAGCCTCACGAGTAGCTGGGACTACAGGTGCCTGCCACCCACACCCAGCTCTTTTTTTGTATTTTTAGTAGAGACGGAGTTACACCATGTTAGCCAGGGTGGTCTCGATCTCCTGACCTCGTGATCTGCCTGCCTTGGCCTCCCAAAGTTTTGGGATTCTAGGCATGAGCCACCGCACCTGGTCACGCCTGGCTGGTTTTTGTATTTTTAGTACAGATGGGGTTTCATTATGTTGGCCAGGGTGGTCTTGAGCTCCTGACCTCCTGATCTGCCCGCCTCCACCTCCCCAAATGCTGAGATTACAGGCATGAGCCACTGCACCCGGCCGTGGTTTTTTTTTTTTTAGTAGAGATGGGGTTTCACCATGTTGGACAGGCTGGTCTCGACATCCTGACCTTATGTGATCCGCCCACCTCAGCCCCCCAAAGTGCTGGGATTACAGGCGTGAGCCACTGCGCCTGGCCTCATTTGTGGTTCTTACTCACTTACAGCTTGAGTAGTTTCTACTATGGGAGCAGTCAGGAATCCTGGGCTCACTTGGATCTACGTGCCAATGTAGTAGTAGGGTCACACATAGACCAGGTGTGGTCACTTTCAGTAACTGATGGCTGCATGCCCATTTGAGGCGTTGTGTGGCAATTCAGGAGGGAACCCTGAAATGTCAGTAGGGAGGAGTCAGTGGCAGGAAATGTATATTTTTTTTTTTTTTTTTTTTTTTTTTTTGAGACGGAGTCTCGCTCTGTCGCCCAGGCTGGAGTGCAGTGGCCGGATCTCAGCTCACTGCAGCTCCGCCTCCCGGGTTTACGCCATTCTCTCGCCTCAGCCTCCCGAGTAGCTGGGACTACAGGCGCCCGCCATCTCGCCCGGCTAATTTTTTTTATATTTTAGTAGAGACGGGGTTTCACCGTGTTAGCCAGGATGGTCTCGATCTCTGACCTCGTGATCCGCCCGTCTCGGCCTCCCAAAGTGCTGGGATTACAGGCTTGAGCCACCGCGCCCGGCAGGAAATGTATATTTTTTGAAACAGGGTCTTGCTCTGTCACCTCGGCTGGAGTGCAGTGGTGTGATCACAGCTCACTGCAGCCTCAACCTCCTAAGCTCAAGCAATCCTCCTGCTTCTGCCTGTCAAGTAGCTGGTATCACAGGCACATACCAGCAAACCTGGCTATTACCATAATTCTGTTGCTCATACCAGGGTCATTCATGATGAAATAATTATCACCACCGCCCCAGTCAAAAGCAAAAATAAAGCTCCTTCCTGAAGAGTATATTGTGCGTAAGAGTTGTTTTTTTTTTTTTTTTTGAGATGGCAGTGTTGCTCTGTTGCCCAGGCTACATGGTGTGATTTCAGCTCACTGCAACTTCTGCCTCCTGAGTTCAAGCGATTCTTCTACCTCTGGCTCCCAAGTAGCAGGGACTACAGGCGTGTGCCACCACACCTGGCTAATTTTTGTATTTTTAGTAGAGACAGGCTTTCACCCTGTTGCCCAGGTTGGTCTCAAACTCCTGACCTCAAGTCATCTGCCCACCTCAGCCTCTCAAAGTGCTGGGATTATAGGTATGAGCCACTGCGCTGGCCTTTGTTTTGAGAGGGAGTCTTGCTCTATCACCAAGGCTGGAGTGCAGTGGGAGACCTCTCAGCACCTTTTTTTTTTTTTTTTTTTAAGACTGAGTCTCACTCTGTCACCCAGGCTGGAGTGCAGTGGTGTGATCTCAGCTCACTGCAAGCTTCGCCTCCCGGGTTCAAGCCATTCTCCTGCCTCAGCCTCCCGAGTAGCTGGAACTACAGTCGCCTGCCACCACGCCCGGCTAATTTTTTGTATTTTTAGTAGAGACGGGGTTTCACCGAGTTAGGATGGTCTCGATCTGCTGACCTTGTGATCTGCCTGCCTCGGCCTCCTAGCACTTTGGGAGGCGGAGGCGGGCAGATCACCTGAGGTCGGAGTTTGAGACTAACCTGGCAAACATGGCAAAACCCCGTCTCTACTGAAAATAAAAAAAATTAGCTGGGTGCAGCGGTTCACGTCTGTAATCCCAGCACTTTGGGAGGCTAAAGCAGGCGGATCACTTAAGTGATCACTGAGCTTAAGCTCAGGAGTTTGAGACCAGCCTGGGCAACATGGTGAAACCTCGTCTCTACCAAAATGCAAAAATGAGCCGGGCGTGGTGGTGTGTGCCTGTAGTCCCAGCTACTCGTGAGGCTGAGGCAGGAGAATTACTTGAACCTGGGAGGCAGAGGTTGCAGTGAGTCGAGATCACGCCCCTGCACCCCAGTCTGGACGACAGAGCAAGACTCAGTGTCAAAAAAAAAAAAAAGAAAAGAAAAGAAATGCTTGTTTTGGCCAGATGCAATGGCTCACAGCTGTAATCCCAGCACTTTGAGAGGCTGAGGCAGGAGAAGGATCACTTGAGCCCAGGAGTTAGAGACCAGCCTAGGTAACACAGCAAGTCTCCCTCTCTCCAGAAAAATTTAAAAATCAGCTGGACATGGCTGGGGACGGTGGCTCAATCCTGTAATCCCAGCACTTTGGGAAGCCAAGACAGGCAGATCACTTGAGGTCAGGAGTTCAAGACCAGCCTGGCCAATACGGTGAAACCCCATCTCTACTAAAAATCCAAAAATTAGCCAGGCGTGGTGGCATGAGCCTGTAATTCCAGCTACTTGGGAGGCTGAGGCAGGATAATTGCTTGAACTTGGGAATTGGAGGTTGCAGTGAGCTGAGATTGTGTCACTGCACTCCAGCCTGGGCGTTGCAATGAGACTCCATTTCAAAAAAAAAAAGCCAGGCACGGTGGCTCATGCCTGTAATCCGAGCACTTCGGGAGGCCAAGGGCGGATCATGAGGTCAGGAGTTCAAGACCAGTCTGGCCAACATAGTGAAACCCCCTTTCTACTAAAAACACAAAAAGCCGGATGTGGTGGTGTGCGCCTGTAATCCGCTACCCTGGAGGCTGAAGCAGGAGAATCGCGTGAACCTGGGAGGCAGAGGTTGCAGTGAGCCGAGATCGCGCCATTGCACTCCAGCCTGGGTGACAGTGAAAGACACCATCTCAACAAAAAAAAAAAAAAGAAAGAAAAAAAAATCGGCTGGGTGTGGTGGTGACCCCCTGTAGTCCCAGTTACTGGGAGGCTGAGAGGCTGAAGTGGGAAGATTGCTTGAGCTGAGGTCAAGGCTGCAGTGAGCTGAGATCCTGCCACTGCACTCCTGCCTAGGGGGTGGTGCAAGACCTTTGTCTCAAAGAGGAAAAAAAAAAAAAGAAAGAAAATTTATTTTGATTTCTCATTAGAGTATAGGCTCTGAAGGTTCATTTATGCATATGAGTTATGTATCCTTCACACATAAATATAAGTTTATCTATATTGGCCATGTCTACTGGTCAGACTACCAGAGGCATACACATGGTGGAATGATGATTTGCTATTTCAGTGAATGGTTATATTCCTCACTGTGAACCAGTTATTATTTGGGGATATTAGTTGCTGCAATGAGACATCACACCTCTGAAACCATGGGGTGTCTTAGACTTGTTAGAGGGCTTGTTATACCATTTGGACTTGTGGCTGGCGATTTTGGGGAGGGTCCAAGGACAGGGGTGTGTTTTAGATTGGGTGTTGTACTAACGCAGGGGCAACTCAGAGATTATTTTAACAATTTTAGGTCGGGTGTGGTGGCTCATGCCTGTAATCCCAGCACTCTGGGAGACCGAGGCAGGCGGATCACTTGAGGTCAGGAGTTTGAGATCAGCCTTGCCAACCTGGTGAAACCCCATCTCTACTAGGTGGCAGGTGCCTGTAATCCCAACTTGGGAGGCTGAGGCAGGAGAATTGCTTAAACCTGGGAGGCGGAGGTTGCAGTGAGCCTAAATTGTACCACTTCACTCCAGCCTAGGCGACAGAGCAAGACTCCCCTCTCAAAAAAAAAAAAAATTAATCCAGAAAGCAGGAGGAATAGAGAGGACCTAAAGCTGTCATTGGAGAAAAAGCAGTAATTACTCATACTAGCTGAAGAAGGGATGTTTATTCTTCTGTGTGTGTGGTTGCGCAGTGCGTTTTTATTTATGCAGAGATTACTGATTGGAATTATTTTCTCCTTCCCTCAGTCACAGAGAGAACTTGTCTGGTATCTTCTGTGAACCTGTTTATGTTCAAGTAATCCAGGCCAGCTACCGTGGGTCTCAGGGCTTTTTTTTTTTGGGACAGTGTCTCGCTCTTGTTGCCCAGGCTGGAGTGCAATGGCGAGATATCGGCTCACAGCAACCTCCACCTCCCGGGTTCAAGTTATTCTCCTGCCTCAGCCTCCTTAGTAGCTGGGATCACAGGCATGTGCCATTACAGCCAGCTAATTTTGTATTTTTAGTAGAGATGGGGTTTCACCATGTAGGTCAGGCTGATCTTAAACTCCTGATCTCAGGTGATCCACCCGCCTCGGCCTCCCAACGTGTTAGGATTACATGCGTAAGCCACTACGCCCGGGCTTTTAATTTTTTTTTCTTCATAATGCTACACCTAAGCACATTTAAGTGGCAGGCAAAAGGATATTGCTTAGCTGCTTTGCTACAGAAATGACAACTCTTGGGCAGGGCGCGGTGGCTCACGCCTGTAATCCTAGCACTTTGGGAGGCCGAGGCGAGTGGATCACCTGAGGTCAAGAGTTCGAAACCAGCCTGGCCAAAATGGCGAAACCCCATCTTTACTAAAAATACAAAAATTTAACCGGGCGTAGTGGCGGACGCCTGTAATCCCAGCTACTCGGGAGCCCGAGGCAGGAGAATCACTTGAACCCGGGAGGCGGAGGTTGCAGTGAGCTGAGATCGCGCCATTGCACTCCAGCCTGGGCAACAAGAAAGAAACTTCGTCTCAAACAAACAAAAAAGACAACTTTTGATCCCTGAGGCTGCTAATTCCAACTGTGTGCATGTGCTTAACCAATACCTCCGCACCCAGGCCTGGGAAGCTGGCTGCTTTGTGTAGAGCAAATGCAGCAGGCCTGATGTAGCAGGAACTGACCATAACGAACTGGACGCGTATTTCTCCTGCAGCGAAGGTCATGGTGCTGACAGCCTCTGCCTTGCACTTTGTCCCTGGGAATCAGGCCTGTGGCCAGTCCTGCCTCCTGGAAAGCCGGGGTGCGTGAGAGGACCTGATGCGGAGCGGGACCCCATCCTCTACGTGTTTCCCCAAGAGCCGGCGGCACAGGCTGCCTGCGCTCCTTAAGTTAGGTCAGTTCTCAGGCCCACAGTTCTCGTTCTGCGGCCCGTTAATTCTCGTTCTCCGGCCCGGAGTTCTCCTTCTCCTAACATCCTCTGCAGAAAACGACCTTCATTTTTCCCTCTTGCCCCGGTCTTGAAGCGGGGCGTCCTTTGGGCTCACGTTGCGGCGCTCAGCGGCCTCAACCGTCAGCTGCCTCCCAGGCCTCAGGAGCAGTGGCTGGGGCCCGCCCTCCAGCGCCCGGGGTCCTCGGCCTAGCCTTGCTCCCAGCGCGTCACAGTGGCGTCGCGGCCCCGCCCCCGGACGCCTGGCCGCGGTCCCAGCCTCCTTCGGTTTCGTGGGGAAGCCGGACTGCGCCGTGTCTTCTAAAGAAGGTTGGGGGAAGAGTCCGGCCAGCGAACAAGAGGGCAGCTGGTAGCAGGGTGGGATGCCCGTGGCGTAGGGACGAGGCCCAGGCAGGCACGCGGGAGCAGCAGGACTTCCGGAAGCGCAGGCAGCGATCGACCGGGAGGGGCCCGGGACTGGCGCAGGCCCCGCCCCTCGGAGGCCCCGCCCAGGGAGCGCTGTGGCAGTTTCCATGGTGAGATGGTGAACAGGCCCGAAAGTTCCTCAGCTACGACGACCACCAGGTGCCTCGGGTTCCTCACTCCTCCGAGAGACCGCCGAGGTGCGGGCTGTAAGAGCGGGAGCGTGGAGCCTCCGAGGCCGAGGTGAGGGGCGGCCGGCGGGCAGGGGCCGGGTCTGAGGTCGAGGGCTGCACACCCAGGGTCGAGCGGGGACCGGGCCCGTTGGGGGTGGGGACAGGATTTGGGGTCAGGGAGAGTCGTGGCAGAGAGAACCCAGAGGATCCTTGACTCCAAGCCGGAGCGGCCAGCCCACCCTAGAGAGGCGAGACAAGGGCAACCAGAAGGAACCAAGTCTGAGAAAGCACTTCCTCTGGGCATGGATATTGGGAGAGTCCTGGACGAGTGACCCTGGACGTAGGAGGCATGAGAGGTCTACACACAATTGCAAGGATACCTTCGTGATTATTGAGTTGTGAGAAAAGAGGCTCTAAATTTAGTTTATTTTTTAAGGCAGTACATTCACATACTCCAAGAGTCAGAAACTTGCACAGGCCTTTTTACTCAAAACTCCCTTTTCCCAGTTCCTTCCGAGGAAATGGTTTCAAATCTTTGAACTTTTTTTCCAGAAATTTTATTTCTTTCTCTTACATCGGCAGCTCTTCCCTGTGTTCTTCCTTCATTAGCTTGACTAAGTTTGTATTCTTTGGTCGGAAATATTTATTTATTTATAAATAGAAACATGGGTATCATTAATATTGGTCAGGCTGGTCTTGCACTCCTGGGCTCAAGGGTTTCTTCTGCTTTAGCTTCCCAAAGTGTGGGGATTACAGGCTGAACCACGGCCTCTCGCCGAAATATTTCTTCATTGATTTCCTTTGCCTCCTAGTCTTACTTTTCTGCTGTGGGTGTGTGTAATAGCCATTTGTTTTTTCTTTCTCTTTTCTAGTCATATCTTTAAATACATTTTGCACTAATTCCTTTTGAAACCTCATCATGGAAAGAACTTGAATTTAGCAGACTAGGGGTGAGTGCAGGCCTTTGTCTTAGCTTCCATGTATATATTTGTTTTTCTAAGACCACCAGAGCGAGCACAAAAGAACCAGCGAGTAGGCAAGGCTAAAAGCAAAACTGCAAATTTATTCTTTGGTCATCTAGCTCCAGAGAAAAAGGTATGGGGGTGAAGTCTGTTGGCCTCCAGCAAAGGAGGCCGAGAGAGTCACCCAGTAGAGCTCTCGGGCAGAGTTCCTAATGCAGTCCCGACAAAGGTAGGGGCCGAGGAAGCCCGCCCCGTGCATCTGCCGGGAGTGGCTTTTCTAGGAGTGGAAGGGCAATAGGCGGGGCACGGACGCGTCAGGGGAGGGGTGGGGGAAGGCGCCGCAGGTGCCACCAGGTAAATCTTGATCTCTTCGGATTGACATCACCTGGCGCATGCCTGGTTGGTCTGCACCTTCCCTGGCGCCAGCTGCATCCTCGCGCACATGGGGAAAAGTTGGTGATGAAAAACCCGGAAATGCACCATCTTGCCTCCGTTAGTCAAAACATATGTATATATTTTTTAATTTTTTAATTTTTTTTATTTTTATTTTTTTGAGATGGAGTCTCCCTCTGTCGCCCAGGCTGGAGTGCAGTGGCGTGATTTTGGCTCACTGCAACCTTCACCTCCTGGATTGAAGCAATTCTCCTACCTCAGCCTCCTAAGTAACTAGGATTACAGGCACATGCCACCACACCCGGCTAATTTTTGTATTTTTAGTAGAGACAGGGTTTTGCCCTGTTGGCCAGGCTGGTCTCAAACTATTGACCTCAGGTGGTCCACCTGCCTCAGCCCCACAAAGTGCTGAGATTACAGGCGTGAGCCACCGCACCCAGCCCCCGTATGTTAAGAAATATACCCTTGTGTATTGTTGGTAAGAATGTAAAATGGTACAGCAGCTGTGGAAAACAGTATGGCAATTCCTCAAAAAATTACATAGAGAATTGCCATATGATCCAGCAGTACCATTTCTGGGTCTGTATCCAAGAGAAATGAAAGTGGGGACTCAGTTACTTGTACATTCATGTTCATAGCAGCATTATTTGCAATAGTCAAAAGGTAGAGGTAACCCCAGTGTCCATTGGTAGATGGATAAACAAAATGTGTCATATACAATAGAATATCATTCAGCCTGAGGAAGAAAATCTTGGCTGGATGCAGTGGCTCATGCAGGTAATCCCAGCACTTTGGGAGGCCAAGTGGGAGGATTGCTTGAGTCCAGGAGTTCCAGACCAGCCTGGGCAACATAGCGAGATCCTGTTTCCACAAAAAATAAAATAAAGAATACAAAAATTAGCTGGGCATTGTGGCATGTGCCTGTAGTCCTAGCTACTCTGGAAGCTGAAGTTGAAGGATTACATGCGCTTAGGATGTTTAAGCTTCAGTGAGCCATGATTGCACTGCTGTACTCCAGCCTGAGTGACAGAGCAAGACTCCATCTGTTCAAAAAATAAAAATAAGATGGCCGGGTGCAGTGGCTAATGCCTGGAATCCCAGCACTGTGGGAGGCCAAGGAGGGCCTTAGGTGATTTACCTAAGGTCAGGAGTTCAGCCTGGCCAACGTGGTGAAACCCTGTCTCTACTAAAAATACAAAAATTAGTTGGGCATGGTGGCGGGCGCCTGTAATCCCAGCTACTCAGGAAACTGAGACAGAGAGAATTGCTTGAAACTGAGAGGCGGAGATTGCAGTGAGCCAAGATTGCACCACTGCACTCTAGCCTGGGTGACAGAGTGAGACTCTGTCTCAAAAATAAATAAATAAATAAATGAAAATAAAAATAAAAAAGAAAATGTTGTCATATGCTGCAACATGCATGAATGTTGACAATATTATGTTAAGTGAAGTAAACCAGTAATGGACAAATACTGCATGATTCCACTAATATGAGAATCTAAAGTAGTCAAATTCACGTAAACAGAAAAGTAGAATGGTGGTTGCTAGAGGCTGGGGTAAGGAGGAATGGGAAGTTGTTTAATGGGTACAGAGTTTCAGATTTGCAAGATGAAAATGTTCTGGAGATGTGTTTCACAACAATGTGAATCTACTTAAGATTGAACTGTTACACTTTTAAAAGGTTAATTGGCAAGTTTTGTTATTTGTTGCCCAGGCTGGAGTGCAGTGGAGACATCTCAGCTCACTGCAGCCTTTGCCTGCCTGGCTCAAGCAGTTCTCCCGCCTCAGCCTCCAGAGTAGCTGGGATTACAGGTGCCCGCCACCATGCCTGGCTAATTTTTTACATTTTTAGTAGAGGCGGGCTTTTGGCATGTTGGCCAGACTGATCTCGAACTCCTGGCCTCAGGTAATCTGCCCACCTCGGCCTCCCCAAGTGCTGGGATTACAGGTGTGAGCCACTACGTCCTGCCTATATTTCTAATCAAAAGAGTTTAAGGACAGGCACAGTGGCTCACGCCTGTAATCCCAGCACTTTGGGAGTCCGAGGTGGTAGGATCACCTGAGATCAGCAGTTTGAGACCAGCCTGGTCAACGTTGTGAAACCCTATCTGTACCAAAAAATACAAAAATTAGCCCAGCATAGTAATGCCTGCCTGTAGTCCCAGCTACTTGGGAGGCTGATGTGGGAGAATCTCTTGAATCCAGGAGGCAGAGGCAGCAGTGGGCTGAGATTGTGCCACTGCAGTCCAGCCTGGGCAACAGAGTGAGACTCTGTCTCAAAAAAAAAAAAAAAAAAAAACAGAAGACTAATCTCATATTTATCGTCCTTTGTGTAGTTTCTCCTCATGGCTCCCTCCTTTGCCCCAGGGTAACCACTGTCTTCAACTTTATGCTTGTCAGTTAACTTGCTTTTCTTTATAATTTGACTAAAATTGTTTGTATCCCAAAAAAAGACATATTGAGTAGTTTTGCATGACCTTGGACTGTTTTTTTTTTTTTTTTTTTTTTTTTGAGATAGAGTCGCTCTGTTGCCTAGGCTGGAGTGCAGTCGTGTGATCATAGCTCACTGTAGCCTTGATCTCCTTGGCTCCAGAGATCCTCCCACCTTAGCCTCCCAAGTAGCTGGGATCACAGGTATATGCCACCACACCAGGCTGCATTTTTTTTTTTTTTGGTGGAGACAGGGTCTCCCTGTATTGCCCAGGCTGATCTTGAACTCCTGGGCTTAAGCAATCCTCCCACCTCAGCCTCTCAAAGTGCAGGTATTACAGGCGTGAGCCAGGCTGCTCTCAAACTCCTAACCTCAAGTGATCCACCTGGCTTGGCCTCCCAAAGTGCTGGGATTATAGGCATGAGCCACCGCACCAGACCGGTTTGCCTTTTTTTTGTCTTTTTTTTTTTTTTTTTTTTTTGAGACGGAGTCTCGCTCTGTCGCCCAGGCTGGAGTGCAGTGGCAGGATCTCAGCTCACTGCAACCTCCACCTCCCGGGTTCAGCCTCCCCCTCCAGGGTTCAAGCAATTCTCCTGTCTCAGCTCCCGACTAGCTGGGACTATTGGCGCCTGCCACCGTGCCCGGCTAATTTTTTGTATTTTTAGTAGAGATGGGGTTTCACCTTGTTAGTCAGGTTGGTCTCGAACTCCTGACCTCAGGTGATCCACCTGCCTCGGCCTCCTAAAGTGCTGGGATTACAGGCATGAGCCACCGCACCCAGCCCTCTTTTGTAGAGACGGGGTTTTGCCATGTTGCCCAGGCTAGTCTCTAACTCCTGAAATCGAGCCGTCCGCCTGCCTTTATTATGAGTGCTGAGATTACAGGCGTGAGCCACTGTGCCACACCGAGCCTTCGCTTGCCTTTTCTTTTGCTCTTATGCTCTTTTTTTTTTTTTTTTTTTTGAGGCAGGGTCTCACTCCATCACCCAGGCAGGAGTTGCACTGGTACGATCTCAGCTCAGTGCAACCCCTGCCTCCTGGGTTCAAGTGATTCTCCTGCCTCAGCCTCCTGAGTAACTTGGATTATAGGTGCATGCCACTGTGCCTGGCTAATTTTTGTATTTCTGGTTGAGACGGGGTTTCACCATGTTGGCCAGGCATGTCCTGAACTCCTGACCTCAAGTAATCCACCCTCGTCGGCCTACCAAAGTTCTGGGATTACAGGTGTGAGCCACCATGCCCGGCCTTCCCCTGCCTTTGCATATACATTTTAGAATAAGGTTGTTTATAAAATATCTTGCTGTGGTTGGTCACATAGGCTTATGCCTGTAATCTGAGTGCTTTGGGAGGTAGAGGCGGGAAAATCAAAGTCAGCAGTTCAAGACCAGTCTGGGCAATGTAGCTAACCCTGTCTGTATGAAAAAAAATTTTAAATTTAGCTGGATGTGGTGGCACATGCCTGTAGTCCTAGCTACGTGGGACATTGAGGTATGAGGATTGCTTGAGCTCAGAAGTTCGAGGTTATAGTGAGCTATGATAATGCCACTACACTGTACCCTAGCCTGGGCTACAGACGGAGACCCTGTCTCAAAAAAAAAAAAAACAAAAAAAAACAAAAACAAAAAAAACTCTGCTGTGAATTTGATAGGAAAAATGTTACATTTATATATTGTTTTGGAATTTTGGAGAGCATTGACATCTTTATTATATTGAGTCTTTTAATGCATTAACATAGTACATCTCTTCATTTGCTTAGATTTTCCTGAATTTATTTCGTAAGCATTTTGTAGTATTCAGGGTATAAGTTGTGTTCAGCATACAAGTCTGATATGTATTTGTTAGATTTATAGCTAAGTGTGCTTGCTTCGACAGCACATATACTAAAATTGGAATGATACAGAGATTAGCAATTTAAAGTATTTTTAAAATTTATAGCTTAGTAATTTTTTCAGTTATTACAAATGGTATTTTATTTTTAATTTAGGTGTCCATGTTTTATTGCTAATATATAGACATACAGTTGATTTTTTAGTTGAGCTTATGTTCTATGACCTTTCTAAACTTAACTTGTTCTAGCTTTTTTTTTTTTTTTTGAGACAGAGTTTTGCTCGTCGCCCAGGCTGGAGGGCAATGGCGCGATCTCTGCTCACTGCAACCTCTGCCTCCCGAATTCAAGCAATTCTCCTGCCTCAGCCTCCCAAGTAGCTGGGATTATAGGCACCCACCACCACACCTGGCTAGTTTTTATATTTTTAGGAGAGACGAGGTTTCACCATGTTAGCCAGGCTGGTCTGGAACTCCTAACCTCAGGTGATCCACCCACCTTGGCCTTCCAAAGTGCTGGGATGACAGGCATGAGCTACCCTGCTCGGCCTAGTTTTTTTTTTTTTTTTTGAGACGGAGTTTCGCAGGCTGGAGTGCAATGGCGTGATCTCAGCTCACCACAAGCTCCACCTCCCAGGTTCAAACGATTCTCCTGCCTCAGCCTCTTGAGTAGCTGGGGTTACAGGTATGCATCACCATGCACAGAGACAGGGTTTCCCCATGTTGGTCAAGCTGGTCTTGAACTCCCGACCTGAGGTGATCCATCTGCCTTGGCCTCCCAAAGTGCTGGGATTACAGGCGTGAGCCACTGTGTCTGGCTGGTTTTTTTGTTTTTTGTTTTGTTTTGAAATAGAGTCTTGCTCTGTCGCCTAGACTGGAGTGCAATGGAGCGATCACAGCTCACTGCAACCTCCCCCTACTAGGTTCAAGCGATTCTCCTGCCTCAGCCTCCCAAGTAGCTGGGATTATAGGCACATGCCACCGCGCCTGGCTAATTTTTGTATTTTTAGTAGAGACGAGGTTTCACCATGTTGGCCAGGCTGGTCTCGAACTCCTGACCTCAGGTAGTCCACCTGCCTCAGCCTCCGAAAGTGCTGGGATTACAGGAGTGAGCCACCGCGCCTGGCCCGTTTTTTTTTTTTTTTTTAATCAGTTTTTTTTTGTAGAGATGGAAGTCTCACTATGTCTCCCAGGCTGGTCTCAAACTCCTAGCCTCAAGCAATTCCCCCGAGCTCAGCCTCCCAAAGTGTTGGGAGTACAGACATGAACCACTGCACCTAGTGAAGGAGTTGTCTTTTTGTATATTGCTTGAATTTTTTTTTTTTTTTTTGAGACAGAGTCTTGCTGTCACCCAGACTGGAGTGCAATGGCATGATCTTGGCTCAATGCAACTTCTGCCTCCTGGGTTCAAGAGATTCCTCTGCCTCAGCCTCCCGAGTAGCTGGGACTACAGGTGTGCACCACCACGCCCGGCTGATTTTTTTGTGTTTTTAGTAGAGACGGGGTTTCACCATGTTAGCCAGGATGGTCTCCATCTCCTGACCTTGTGATCCGCCCATCTTGGCCTCCCAAAGTGCTGAGATTACAGGCGTGAGCCACCGCGCCCGGCCTTTAAAAGTTTTCTAACAAAGCTCCTTCTCTCCTTGTCCTTTGGCTAGAAAGCGATGGCTCTCCTTAGGCTTTTAAAATCTGTACCCATTGATGTTTTCAGGTTGCTGGCTTCTCTAACATCTAGTCTGGAATATATGAGGCAAAAAGAATACCCAGTGAACCTAGCACCGTGTCATTCTTTGAGTTCCAAGATCCCGTGCTGGTCTGCCATTTTCTACCTTTCAGTCCGTATCATGTTTATTTATATATACAATTTCCAGGGTGTTTAGCTTTACTTAATTGGAGGAGTATGAAGCAGTACCCTGAACTGGAAGTGTTACTTTCATTTTTGAAAGACATTTTTGTTGCCGGGTGTGGTGGCTCACGCCTGTAATCCCAGCACTTTGGGAGGCCCAGGTGGGTGGATCACGAGATCAGGAGATTGAGACCATCTTGGCTAACACAGTGAAACCCCATCTCTACTAAAAGTACAAAGAATTAGCTGGGTGTGGTGGTGGGCACCTGTAGTCCCAGCTACTGGGGAGGCTGAGGCAGGAGAATGGTGTGAACCCAGGAGGCGGAGCTTGCAGTGAGCCGAGATCACATCACTGCACTCCAGCCTGGGCAACAGGGTGAGACTCCATCTCAAAAAAAAAAAAGAAAAGAAAAAAAAGAAAGACAATTTTGCTAATCTCTAGAATTAGATTTTGAGTTTTTCTTTCAATATTTTAAAGATTCATTCCATTGTCGTCTTTTTTTTTTTTTTTTTTTAAGAGATAAGGCCTTGCCATGTTGCTCAGCTGGAGTGCAGTGGCACAATCATAGATCATTGTAGCCTTGAACTCCTGGACTAATGTAAGCTTCCCACTGCAGCCTCCTGAGTAGCTGGGACAACAGACACTTGTCACCATGCCCAGCTATTTTTGTAGAGACCAGGTCTTACTATGTTGCCCAGGCTAGTCTTTTTTTTTTTTTTGCTGGGGCTACAGGCGCCCGCCACGTCGCCCGGCTAGTTTTTTGTATTTTTTAGTAGAGATGGGGTTTCACCGTGTTAGCCAGGATGGTCTCGATCTCCTGACCTCGTGATCCGCCAGTCTCGGCCTCCCAAAGTGCTGGGATTACAGGCTTGAGCCACCGCGCCCGGCCTTCTAGTCTTGAACTCTTGGACTCAAGCAATCCTCTTATCTCGGCCTCCCAGTGCACTGGAATTACAGGGATGAGCCATCAGGCCCAGCTCTGATTTAAGATTTAAAAAAATCCTTGTTTTAAGCAATTTGATTATTTGACGTTCCCTGGTATCATTTCCTTCATGTTCCTTTGTTTAGGTTTCATTGAACTTCTTGGAATTATAGGTTTACAGGCTGTTGTTTTTTGTTTGTTTTAGATTGGGTTTCACGCTGTCACCCAGGCTGGAGTGGCATGATCTCAGCTCACTGCAACCTCTGCCTCAGGGCTCAGGTCAGCCTGTCATCTCAGCATCCCAAGTAGCTGGGACCACAGGCGCACACCACCACTCCAGGCTAATTTTTTTATGTTTTTGGTAGAGATCGGGTTTCACCATGTTGCCCAAGCTGGTCTTGAACTCCTGAACTCAAGTGATCCCCCTGCCTCGGCGTCCCAGGCAGTGTTGGGATTACAGGTGTGAGCCACTGCACCTGGCCTTAGATTTATGGGTTTTTATTTTAAGGGTGGAAAGATTTAGGCCATCATCTCTTCGAATATTTTTTCTGCCCACAACCCCCCATCCTCCTTCCAGTTATGTGTATCTTAGGCTGCTTTATTTATTTTTTATTTTTATTTTTATTTTTATTTTGGAGATGGAGTCTCACTCTGTGGCCCAAGCTGGAGTGTGGTGGCTCGATCTCAGCTCACTGCAACCTCTGCCTCCTGGGGGGTTCAAGAGATTCTCCTGCCTCAGCCTCCCGAGTAGGATTACAGGCACGTGCCACCACGCCTGGCTAATTTTTGTATTTTTAGTAGAGACAGGGTTTCACCATATTGGCCAGGCTAGTCTCGAACTCCTGACCTCAAGTGATTCACCCGCCTCAGCCTCCCAAAGTGCTGGGATTACAGGTGTGAGCCACCATGCCCAGCTTTCTTAGGCTGCTCTAAATCATCACATAGCTCAGTGATGTTCTTTTCATTGTTTTGGATTTTTTTTCAGAAGTGAACTTAGTTGCCTTCAAGTTCAATTATCTTCTCTAATATCTAATCTGCTGTTCATTTCATTTAGTGTATTTTTCATCTCAAACATGGTTTTCATTTTCAGAATTTTTTTTTTTTCTTTAGAGACGAGATCTTGCTAGGTTGTGCAGGCTGGTACCGAATTCCTGGGCTCAAGCAATCTTCCCACCTCAGCCTTCTAAAGTGCTGGGATTATAGGTGTGAGTCACCACGCCTGGCCCATTTTCAGAATTTTGAGTGGATGTTTTTATATCTTTCCTATGCTGTAATTCTCATTGTAGGTCGTGTTTTCTTGTCTGTTTGCATGCCTGGTATCTTATTGTATGTTAGGCATTGTGAATTTTACTTTTTGGATGCGGGATATTTTTGTATTCCTGTGAATCTTCTTGAGCTTTATTCTGGGATATAGTTAAGTTACCTGAAAACAGTTTGTTCTCTATGGTTTTTGTCTTTTTAGGATTATTAGGCAGGTCCAGGGCATTGCTCATTCTGGGGCGAATTATTCCTCACTGCCAGGCTAGATCTTCCTGAGTACTTTACCCAGTGGACCATGAATTATGACATTTTCTTTTCTTTTCCTTCCTTTCCTTCCCTTCCCTTTCCCTTTCCCTTTCCCTTTCTCTTCCTTCTTTTCTTGAGACAGAGTCTCACTCTGTTGCCCAGGCTGGAGTTCAGTGGCACGATCTTAGCTCACTGCAACCTCTGCCTCCCGGGTTCAAGCGATTCTCCTGCCTCATCCTCCTGAGAGCTGGGATTACAGGCATTTGCCACCATGCCCATCTAATTTTTGTATTTTTAGTAGAGACAGGGTTTCACTATGTTGGCCAGGCTAGTCTTGAACTCCTGACCTCACTCAAGCGATCTGCCTGCCTTGGCCTCCCAAAGTGCTGGGATTACAGGCGTGAGCCACCACGTGCAGCCTGAATTATGACATTTCTAATCTGCCTGGTAGGAACAGGCACTATTCCATGCCCTGTGTGAGCACTGGGCACTGTTTCCTCTGATGTTTTTAGATGATTCTTTTGCCAGATGTGGGTAATGTCCTTATACTCATGTGCTGATCAATATACTGCTGAACTCTCAAGGGGTACACTGCAGGTCTCTGAGGTTTTCTGTCCATGCAGCTCTTTCTTCTCTGGTGCTGTGTTCTGTGAATTCTAGCTGCCTGTGTCTCCCCAGACTATCAAATCTATCTTTTCAACTCAAGGAATCTGCCAGGCTCTGCCTTAGTTATTTTTCCTTGTAGCACATTCTATAAACTACCCAAGTCAGTAAGCTGGGGCACTTGTAGGACTCATCTCATTTGTTTCCTATCTCTCAGGGATTCCTCTTTGTTGTCTGATGGTCAGGGTCTTGGAAACTGTTTTTATCCTTGTATTTTGTCAAAAAAATTTTTTTTTCAGGTGTAATCTGGTCCGTTACTCAATTCGTCTTGCGCAGAAGTGGAGAATTGAAGATGGGGCATCAAGCATTCATTTAATCTCTTATTGAATTCTAATAATAAAAGTGCAGTTGACCCTTAAACAACATGGGTTTGACCTGTGTGGGTCTATGTATATGTGGACTTTTTTCTTTTTTGAAGAGACGGGGTTGGCTGGGTGCGGTGGCTCTCGCCTGTAATCCCAGCACATTGGGAGGCCGAGGCAGGTGGATCACTTGAGGCCAGGAGTTTGAGACTGACCTGGTCAACATGGCGAAACCCCATCTCTACTAAAAATATAAAAAATTAGCTGGACGTGTGGCACACACCTGTAGTCCCAGCTATTGGGAAGGCTGAGGCAGGAGAATCGCTTGAACCTTGGAGGTGGAGGTTGCAGTGAGTCAAGATCATGCCACTACACTCCAGCCTAGGTGACAGAGGAAGACTCCATTTCGAAAAAATAAATATATAAAAATAAAAAGGCCGGGCGCGGTGGCTCAAGCCTGTAATCCCAGCACTTTGGGAGGCCGAGACGGGCGGATCACGAGATCAGGAGATCGAGACCATCCTGGCGAACACGGTGAAACCCCGTCTCTACTAAAAAATACAAAAACTAGCTGGGCGACGTGGCGGGCGCCTGTAGTCCCAGCTACTCGGGAGGCTGAGGCAGGAGAATGGCGTAAACCCGGGAGGCGGAGCTTGCAGTGAGCTGAGATCCGGCCACTGCACTCCAGCCTGGGCGACAGAGCGAGACTCCGCCTCAAAAAAAAAAAATAAATAAATAAAAATTAAAAAAAAAATAATAAAAAATAAAAAAAATGAGCTGGGCATTGTGGCGGATGCCCATAGTCCCAGCTACTGGGGAGGATGAAGCTGGAGGATCACTTGAGCCAGAGAGGCTGTGGTGAGCTATGATTGCATCACTGCACTCCAGGCTGGGTGACAGAATAAGATTCTGTCTCAAAAAAAAAAAAATAAATAAATAAAAATTAAAAAAAAAATAATAAAAAATAAAAAAAATGAGCTGGGCATTGTGGCGGATGCCCATAGTCCCAGCTACTGGGGAGGATGAAGCTGGAGGATCACTTGAGCCAGAGAGGCTGTGGTGAGCTATGATTGCATCACTGCACTCCAGGCTGGGTGACAGAATAAGATTCTGTCTCAAAAAAATAAAAAATGTAAAAAATAAAAAAAGCCGGGCGCAGAGGCTGATGCCTGTAATCCCAGCACTTTGGGAGGCTGAGGCGGGCAGATCACCTGAGATCAGGAGTTTGAGACTAGCCTGGGCAACATGGTGAAACCCTGTCTCTACTAAAATACAAAAAATTAGGGTGTGGCAGCATGTGCCTGTAATCCCAGCTACCCTGGAGGCTGAGGCTGGAGAGTCGCTTGAACCTGGGAGGTGGAGGTTGCAGTGAGCCAAGATTGTGCCACTGCACTCCAGCCTCGGTGACAGAGCAAGACTCTGTCTCCAAAAAAAAAGTCAACTGTGTATCTAATGGTACTGAAAAGAGAGAAACCACAAGACCCTGGTATATATTGACATACACAAGTCACAGAGAATAGATATGTACTGGATGTTGAAGCACAGTGATGCGTATGTTATTAGTCAAGTCAGCTCACTATTTAAAGCTAATTTCATAGGAAAATTCTACTTAATTCAGTCCAACATTATGTAAGTAATCAAGGAATAGTTAACAGCTGTGTTACAGAAGTGGAACTGTGTGCTTGTGAAATCAGTATTTAAAAAAAATTCCTTTTCAGTATTTTGTAATGCTTCAACATGCATTTTGAGCTTATTTCTGTTTATGTTGTTGTAATGTTCCTCAGCAGTTAACATCTATTGAAGCTTTTTTTTGTTTATTTGTTTTAATGAGACTGAGTCTCACTCTGTTGCCCAGTCTGGAGTGCAGTGGCACAATTTCAGCTCACTGTAACTTCCACCTCCTGGGTTCAAGCAATTTTCCTGCCTCAGCCTCCCAAGTAGCTCAGATTACAGGCACCCGCCACCACGCCTGGCTAATTTTTATATTATTAGTAGAGATGGGGTTTCCCCATATTGGCCAGACTGATCTTGAACTCCTGACCTCAGGTGATCCACCTGCCTCGGCCTCCTAAAGTGCTGTGATTATGGGTGTGAGCCACCATGCCAGGCCTGAATGTTTACTTTTAATTTTAATCTAAGTTTTAATTTAAATACTGATACTTGATTCAGTTATTGGAAAACTTTTTTTTTTGAGACGTAGTTTTGCTCTTTTTGCCCGGGCTGGAGTGCAATGGCGTGATCTTGGCCCACTGCAACCTCCACCTCTCGGGTTCAAGTGATTCTCCTGCATCAGCCTCCCAAGTAGCTGGGATTTTTTTGGCATGTGCCACCACGCTCGGCTGATTTTGTATTTTTAGTAGATACAGGGTTTCTCCATGTTGGTCAGGTTGGTCTCGAACTCCCAACCTCAGGTGATCCGTCCGACTTGGCCTCCCAAATGCTGGGATTACAGGCGTGAGCCACCAAGCCTGGCCTCTTTTTTTTTTTTTTTTTTTTGAGATGGAGTCTCACTCTGTTGCCCAGGCTGGAGTGCGATGGCGAGATCACCAACCTTTGCGGAGACCTCAAAGGTTGAGGTCACCGCAACCTCTGCCTCCTGGGTTCGAGTGATTCTCCTGCCTCAGCCTCCTGAGTATCTGGGATTACAGGAGTGTGCTACCACACCTGGCTAGTTTTTTGTATTTTTAGTAGAGACGGGGTTTCACCAGGTTGGCCAGGCTGGTCTTGAACTCCTGATCTCAGGTGATCTGCCCACCTCGGCCTCTCAAAGTGCTGGGATTATTGGTGTGAGCCACCATGCCCAGCTGGAAAGCTTTTAAGTGCCCAGAATAATTTGGGTATGTGAATGCCTGTTTATCCATAGTCAATTTAATAAAATCTAATTATAGATCAAGTATTTTTGATGAAAATTTAGCATCCAAATTTAAATGGCTGTTAAGTATAAAATAACAGTAGATATCAACGATTTAGAAGAAAAAGAAGCCTTGACATCTCTTATTTTCTCATCTCTAAAGGGATAACACTTGCACTGTGGTGATCCTACTAGTAATACATTTGGAGCCACGTTGTAAACTTCATAGTTCGCAACATTATTATTATTTTTATTATTATTATTATTTTTTTGAGATGGAATTTTGCTCTTGTTGCCCAGGCTGGAGTGCAATGGCGTGATCTGGGCTCACTGCAACCTCCATCTACCAGGTTCAAGCAATTCTCCTGCCCCAGCCTCCCTAGTAGCTGGGATTACAGGCATGTGCCACCACACCCAGCTAATTTTGTATTTTTAGTAGAGATGGCGTTTCTCCACGTTGGTCAGGCTGGTGTTGAACTCCTGACATCAGGTGATACGCCCGCCTCGGCCTCCCAAAGTGCTGGGATTACAGGCATGAGCCACTGCGCCTGGCCAAAGTTTGCACCATTATTATTATTATTATCATTTTTCTTTTGAGATGGAGTTTTGCTCTTATTGCCCAGGCTGGAGTACAGTGTGATCTCGGCTCACTGCAGCCTCCATCTTCCGGGTTCAAGCGATTCTCCTGCCTCAGCCTCCTGAGTAGCTGGGATTACATGCATGGGCCACCATGCGCAGCTGATTTTGTATTTTTAGTAGAGACGGGGTTTCTCCATGTTGGTCAGGCTAGTCTCGAACTCCTGACCTCAGGTAATCCTCCCACCTCAGCTCGCAAAGTGCTGGGATTACAGGTGTGAGCCACTGCACCTGGCCGGTTTGCACCATTATAGGAGCACGTGCAGAGCCTGCCAACTGATAGTAGGGTGGAAAAGAAGAGGACAACTAGAAGAGAGTTCCTACACCACAGAGTAAACTTCGCTGGCTCTGCGAGGAGCAGGAAACCTGCATGATGAGAACAGGGACTGGGTGGCACTGCAGGAAATGCTCAATTCCAGTTTCACTTCCTGTGTTACCACTTTTTCTTTGCTGCAATTTCATTTTTGTTGGCCTTTTAATTTTCCATTTTTTGTATGTTCTATGTAAATGTAGTTTTTATGAACTAGAGAGTCTGACTTCATATGTGATCTTTGACTACTGACAGCTTTTAAGCCCCACCTCTTCCCACCCCTTCTGTCCCACACCTTGGTGACTGATTCGAAAGCCCAGGTGCTTCCTCCTTTGGCTCTAAAGGCAAGTGCAAGCCACACAGGCCCCAGCATGTGCATTGGAGCCTTCACTTCTGCCCCACTCCTTGACCTTAATAACACCCAAAGCCAGTCTCTCCTCCCTGCTCTCAAGCCATTTTTTTTTCTTCTTTTTCTTCTTCTGGAGACAGGGTCTTGTTGTGTCGCCCAGGCTGGAGTGCAGGGCCATGATCACAGCTCACTGCAGCCTAGACCTCTGGGTTCAGGCGATCCTTCCAGCTCAGCCTCCCCAGTAGCTGGAACCACAGGGGTGTGCCACCATGCCTGGCTAATTTTTAAATTTTTTTTGTAGAGATGATGAGTGCCACTATGTTGCCCGGGCTGGTCTCAAAACTCCTGGGCTCAAGTGATCCTCTCTTGGTTTGGCCTCCCAAAATGCTGGGGTTACAGGCGTGAGCTGTTGCACCCAGACTCAAGCTATTTTTGAACCTATTTGGGATTCATCCCTGTTCTCCCCCAGAAAGCCTCTTGTGAGTCATAAGCCTTTACATATTCTCTCTGTGCATGTGGGGCTGTCACCAGTTTTTTTTTTTTTTTTTTTTTTTTTTTTTTTTTTTTTTTTTTGAGACAGAGTCTTGCTCTGTCGCCCAGGCTGGAGTGCAGTGGCACAACCTCGACTCACTGCAAGCTCCGCCTCCCGGGTTTATGCCATTCTCCTGCCTCAGCCTCCCGAGTAGCTGGGACTACAGGTGCCCGTCACCTCGCCCGGCTAGTTTTTTGTATTTTTTTAGTAGAGACAGGGTTTCACCATGTTCGCCAGGATGGTCTCGAACTCCTGACCTCGTGATCCGCCCATCTCGGCCTCCCAAAGTGCTGGGATTAACAGGCTTGAGTCACTGCGCCCGGCCCTTGTCACCAGTTTTGAAAAACCAGGTTTTGGGTGGGAAATCTATCTCGTATCTTTGGGTAATATCAAAGATAAACACAGCAGACGTTAAAGTGGTGAAAACATTTTATTATTAACTACTGACAGTAGGGGAAAGAGCTGAGCTCCATTCTGATTTGTGCAGTGATGATTGGGCTTTTTTTCTTTTTTTGATGGTTGGATATTTTATATCTTTTTTCCATTTTCTTACCTTTTTTTTTTTTTTTCCCAAATACTCTCCACTGAATGTAGTCAATTGGTGATTTTAAAGGGGGAATGAGGGAGTATGGAAAGGTACGAGTACGGGCTCAGTAGAGTTGCGGATATGAAAAATTACAAGGGACCAGTGTAAATGTGATGAGGCCAGTGGTGTCTGCCTGCTGGCAGTGATCAAAGTTAGGATTCTATTCTCCCACAGAGACTGGGAGACAGAGGCCTTACCTTTCCCAATCACTACATTTCAAAGCAGTGGCTCCTCGAGGAAGTAGTGTTCCTTGAGAAAGACACTTCTGAGCTGTAGGAGATACACACATGCATACACATACACAACATGTGTATCACATAAACATCTCAAAGGAACAGAGGAAAGATTCATAATTGTAAGTCCTTTTTACTAAATGCTGTAAGAGAGGGCGGTCAGGGGCCTATGGTCTGATGTTGGCAAGAACAGTAAGTTATTCTGGCAGCACTGAGATTTCTCAGGCAGGCAGTTCAATGGTGGGGACTGGGGTCATCCTGGGAACACAGGCTATGCTGCTAGAAGCCATGCCAATTTGTCTCTCAGTGCAGAGTTTCAGATGGAGTTATGTGGGGAGAGTTCTGCAGTTCTCAGTAACCACAACATTGTATATCACTGGAAGATGAAGCCCACACAACTACAGATGTTACTGTCTCTGAGTGAGCTGAAAAACTTACAGTGAGCAGTCACCAACAGACAGAAGTGATGTGACCGGTTACTGATCATGACATGCATTTTTTTTTTTTGGTTTTGTTTTTTACATGCATTTGTTATTAATATAATGTCTAGACTGAAGAGCTAGCAGCCAAGCCTGCACTTTATGTGAAGACTCACAGTTAATATACTGTGTACTTGAAATTTGAGTTGTGTTGTTGGGGGACTCGTGTTACTAAATCATGGTGACTGAAATTTGTGCGAATTAGAACTATACAAAGCAAGGGTTGCCTGATGAGTATAATGCTCTCATGTTTTATGGGAATTTATACAGATTTAAAACAATATGAATAAATATCTGAAAGTTGTAATGCACAAGGTTTGAAATAATGCAATTCTTTTAATATTTTAAAAAATTGTTAGGACTCAGATTTTCTTTATCTCTTCTTTTTTTTTTTAGGGACAGAGTCTTGCTCTGTCGCCCAGGCTGAAGTAGAGTGCAGTGGCACGATCTCAGCTTGTTGCAACCTCCACCTCCTGGGTTGAGGCAATTCTTCTGCTCAGCCTCCCGAGGAGCTGAGAATACAGGTGCACGCCATCACGCCTGGCTCATTTTTTGTGTTTTAGTAGAGATAGGGTTTCACCATGTTGCCCAGGCTGGTCTCAAACTCCTGAGCTCAGGCAATCCTCCCGCCTCAGCCTCCCAAAGTGGTAGGATTACAGGCGTGAGCCACTGCGCCTGGCCCTCGACTCACAGATTTTCAAAATACTTTTGAACAGTAAGCCGAGGACAGTGTTTATTATGACTATACTGGTCTCCTTTCACTAGCTTAAAAAATTTAACTCCATCACTCGTCAGTCTCCTACAAATGCCATCTATGTGCTTTGAAACTTGTGAATGATCTGATTTGTGCTATTTTAATATTCAGTGTTGTTGAAAGAGTTTTTAAACCAAGTAATACAAAAATTCATTTAGTGTAACATTAATGCTTGTGCTGTAAAACATGCTGGAAAATCAATAGCTCTGGAATAAACTTTGGATTTTTAATTAAAATTGATTTTGATGTACTTGATGCAGTTAAATTAGTAGAGACTAGTCTGAAAAACAGAAAAGATAAAGCAGAATTAAAACAAAATTTCCCGTATTCGTAGAACCATGTCAAGAATGCATTCTTTCTACACCTGTTCCAGTGGGAACATCAGTACTTGATTATGCAGGGAGTGAATCATGCCAAGTCCTCACATACACATTGCTTCCATCGCTGCTGTGCAGTGAGTCCTGACTGCGCCCCTGCACTCCAGCCTGGGCAACAGAGCCAGACCTTGTCTCAAAAAAAGTCCTCTACGGGATACGAGGCTGTGTGTGATAGTCGTTTTCTTTTAGTTTGCACTTTTATTCACCCCCAAATTCTGTGTATTGCAAGTAAGTCTCAAATTTTGAGAAGCGAGCACCAGCCCATTGGCATTGTGATTACGGCCACATCACAAAGCCGCTTTGCTTTCCGGAAGAATCCATGCGCCACCGGCTCGTTCGCATTTCCATGCCTGCCGTGCAGGCGTCCTTTGCGGTCTTTTGTCTGCGTCCGGGTCAGCGCCTGACGCGCCCCCGCGCGGCTGGAGGACGCAGCTCGGGGCGGGGCGAGGCGAGGGTTCGTAGCGGAGCCTGACGGGAAACGGCCCCCCTAAGTCCGCGGCGCGAGTCACGCCTGTGACAGCGACGGGCACTGCGCGCATGCGCGGCCCATATCCCTTAGTGGCAGGGCTGGGCCGTGGTCGGGTCGCCTGTGGGTTCAAAGAGCACGCAGAGCCCGCGGGAGGGCGGGGCCGCGGCCTTGGCCCTTTCGTGCATAGGAGACAGCGCGCCAGGCTGGCAGTGGGTCATGGCGGTCTTGTGCCGACGCTACTGCGCACCCTAGTGGGGACTATGGGAACGCTTCGCGCTCCAGAAGGGAGGCGGGCACCGCCCGCTCTAGCACATCCTGGGAGCTGGACCTCGAGGCTCGCCGCTCTGCCTGCCCACTAAAAGCCCATTCGGCGGAAGTCCAGTGTTGCATCCTTACAGCACTGAGCGCCAGACATCGTTGCCAAGTATAATGCCAGCTCCGTTTTATCCTGGGGCACTTGTAGTCAGGGTTTGTGGGCCCGCATTTAATAATGGAGGGCCCCGGGCCTTGTCTGAACCGTCCAGCCAATGTGTCCTCAGTCGTCTTGGTTGGGTTTTTGAAGGACCAGCCCGAGATTCTGGGGCACAGGGAGTCCCAAGACTTAGGGCCCTGATGTAAGCCCCAAATAAAATGATTTTGGCCCCTAGGGCCAGTTCCTAATCTCTGAAAACAGAGCAGCACTTGTGAGGTGGAGGAAGCATGGCCCACCTGAATGGAAACCTCTCACCAGAGTTTTCACAGCAGCAGAGGACGAGGCTGAGAAAGAACACGACCCAGATTTGCACGGAGAGATGCAATATGTAATGCTTGTGCTCCACAAGCCATCCCAGCTGACTCAACGGGAGTTTTGCTCCAGCTGTCAGGTGAGCTGGGCCTAAGGCTAGGGTCAGGCTTGCCCAGGAAATGTCTCTCCATCTTCAGGGTTGAGAGAACCTGGTTGGGAGGGAAAGAAATGCTACCTACTTCTAAGAAAATTATTTTTCTTTTTCTTTTGAGATAGAGTGTCGCTGTGTCGCCCAGGCTGGAGTGCAGTGGCGTGATCTCCTGCCTCAGCCTCCCGAGTAGCTGAGGTTACAGGCGCGTGACACCACGCCTGGCTAATTTTTGTATTTTTAGTAGAGACAGGTTTTCACCATGTTGGCCAGGTTGGTCTCGAACTCCTGACCTCAGGTGATCCCCGCGCCTCCGCCTCCCAAAGTATTGGGATTACAGGCGTGAGCCACCACTCCTGGCCAAGAAAATTCTGTCTTAAACACCCCAACGGCCTTTGAATTTTTCTGAATTATCTACTCTTTCCAGATCCTGAGCTCCCCGTGCTATGCCCGTTACCCCAGTGGCCTTGAGAGATGTGGGTGCTTCCACCATGCTTACTCAGAAAGTAGAGCAGGAAACAGCTTCCTGGATTACTAATTTCTGCCTGACATGAAAGATGAAAACCACTGAACTCCAGAGGGGTGAATGTCCAGGTCATCCCATTCATTAGCTATTCCAGAGGCTGAGGCAGGAGAATCCCTTGAGCTTGGAAGAGGGAGGTTGTAGCGAGCTGAGATAGAGCCACTGCACTCCAGCCTGGGTGATAGAGTGAGACTCCATCTCAAAAAAGAAAAAAAAAAAAAGCCTAGCGTGGTGGCTCATGCCTGTAATCCCATCACTTTGGGAGGCCGGGGGGGATCACAAGGTCAGGAGTTCGAGACCAGCCTGGCCGACATAGTGAAACCCCGTCTCTACTGAAAATACAAACAATAGCTGGGCATGGTGGTGCATGCCTGTAATCCCAGCTACTCTAGAGGCTGAGGCAGGAGTATCGCCTAAACCCGGGAGGTGGAGGTTGCAGTGAGCTGAGATCGCGTCACTGCACTCCAGCCTGGGCAACAGAGCAACACTCCATCTTGGGAAAAAAGAAAAGAATTTCTCATGAGACAGCTTGAACGTGCGAATCGGAGATTGCAGTGAGCCGAGATCATGCCGCTGAACTCCAGCCTGGGCAACAGAGGGAGACTCCGCCTTAATTTAAAAAAAAAAAAAAAATTCCTCATGAGACATTAAGAGTTACAGCTCTTTGCTGGGTGCGGTAATCCCAGCACTTTGGGAGGCCGAGGCGGGCGGATCACGAGGTCAGGAGCTCGAGACCATCCTGGCTAACACGGTGAAACCCCATCTCTACTAAAAATACAAAAAATTAGCCAGGCGTGGTGGCCGGCGCCTGTAGTCCCAGCTACTTGGCAGGCTGAGGCAGGCGAATGGGGTGAACCCGGGAGGCGGAGCTTGCAGTGAGCCGAGAACCCGCCACTGTACTCCAACCTTGGAAACAGAACTAGACTCAAAAGAGTTACGGCTCTTAGAATTTGTCTAGCAGGCTTTCCAGTTTTTGCCAGTGTGAACCCAAAATATCTGAGATGGGCCTCAGTTAATTTAGAAAGTTTATTTTGCCAAAGTTGAGGACATGCGCCTATGACAGCCTTAGGAGGTCCTGATCAGACATGCACCAATGTGGGCAGAGCACACTTTGGTTTCATACATTTTAGGGAGACTTGAGACATCAATCAATATATGTAAGATTGGTTCAGTCCAGAAAGGCAGGACAACTGGAAGCAAAGGTGTGACAACTTGGAGGGCAGGTGGCTTCCGGGGTCTTAGGTAGGTAAGAGACAAATAGTTGCATTCTTTTGAGTTTCTGATTAGCCTCTTCAAAGGAGGCAATCAGTTTTGCATTTATCTCAGTGAGCAGAGGGGTGACTTTAAATAGAATGAGAGGCAGGTTTGCCCTTAGCAGTTCCCAGCTTGACTTTTCTCTTTAGCTTAGTGATTTTCGTGCCCCAAGATTTATTTTCCTTTCACACTGGAAAGCCCCTTAAAAAAAAAAAAAAGAAAAGAGTTATTGGCATTGAAGTCTAAAAAACATTATTTTTCCGGTTTTCCTGTAGATGGCTTAGTAGACAGTCTTCAGTCTTTCAATGAGTACCAGAAATCAGTGCAGTCTGCTGCCTGTAATTGATTACTTTGTGCGGGTGGAGTACTCCAGTCAGTGCATTTCTAGGGATGGAGGCACCTTGGTCCCATAGACCTCTTTCTGATGGTCCTGCTTGATCCAGGCATAGAAGCTGAGATAGCTGCATGAAAGAATGGATTATATCACCTTCAGATAAACTCCTTAAATGGATGTATAGATTGTACAACAGCAAGGTTAAAGCTGTATTTTCTGGCAAGTATCTCCACGTTTCCCTTTCTCATTTTGAACAACATGACTTGCTGGTTCTGCCTGGTAGGGGTATCCAAATGTCATGGGTACTTTAGTGCTTGCCTTAATTGAGCATTCTGTCCAGTTGATGCTCATGTTTAATCTCCCTAGAGTGTCTTCTCAGTTGGTTTCTGATCTATTCCTTCCTCTGTGGTTATTTCTTTTCTGTCTTGTCCGTGAAGTCTTCTTCCTCTTCCTGCCTCTCATTATTGCTGTTTCCAAGGTATCCAGTCTCTCTCTTCCTCTCTCTCTCTGTCTCTCTTTCTGTCTCTCTTTCTCTCTCTTCTTTTCTTTTCTTTTCTTTCTTTCTTTTTTTTTAGGCATAGTCTCACTTTGTCACCCAGGCTAGAGTGCAGTGGCATGGTCTTGGCTCACTTCATCCTCCGCCTCCCAGGTTCAAGTGATGCTCCTGCCTCAGCCTCCCAAGTAGCTGGGACTAGAGGCATATGCTACTACACCCAGCTAATTTTTGCACTTTTAGTAGAGATGGGGTTTCGCCATGTTGGCCAGGCTGGTCTCGAACTCCTGACCTCAGGTGATCCACCCACCTTGGCCTCCCAAAATGCTGGGATTACAGGAGTGAGCCACTGCTCCTGGCCCTTGGTTTACTGAGACTTTTTAATCATCCAGTGGGTGCTGAATTTGAACTTTTTAAAAAAAATTTTTAAGTCGCGTCTCACTCTGTCACCCAGTCTGGAGTGCAGTGGTATGATCACAGCTCACTGCAATCCTCTGACTTTAGTCTCCCAGGTAGCTGGAACTACAGGTGCACAGCACAATGCCTGACTAATTTTTTTATTTTTTCTACAGACAGGGTTTTGCCATGTTGCTCAGGCTGTGAGTTTAATTATTATTATTATTAATTTTTTTTTTCTGAGACAGAGTCTCGCTCTGTTGTCCAGGCTGGAGTGCAGTGGCTCAATCTCGGCTCACTGTAAGCTCTACCTCCTGGGTTCACAACATTCTCCTGCCTCAGCCTCCCGAGTAGCTGGGACTACAAGCGCTCGCCACCACGCCTGGCTAATTTTTGTGTTTTTAGTAGAGATGGGGTTTCACCGTGTTAGCCAGGATGGTCTCGATTTCCTGACCTCATGATCTGCCTGCCTCGGCCTCCCACAGTGCTAGGATTACAGGCGTGAGCCACTGCGGCCAGCCGTTTAATTATTATTATTTGTTTTTAGCTAATAGACCAGAAGAATGAATTTAATTATTATTGAGATGATTATATTGTTTTCCTCTTTTTCAGTGGATTGATTGATATTAACCTATGGATCAAGTTAATTTTGTTAATGTTTTGATTTTCAAATGTTAAACCGGCCTATTTTCCAGAAACAAAGTTATATTGTTGTTTTATTCTTTTAAAATATATTCCATGACAAATTGTTAGATATTTTTGTGTCTTTGTTTCTGAAAGAGTCTGTTGTTTTCTTTCTTTCTTTTTTTTTTTTTGAGACCAAGTCTTGCTCTGTCGCCCAGGCTGGAGTGCAGTGGCATGATCTCAGCTCATGGCAACCTCTGCCTCCTGGGTTCAAGCGATTCTCATACCTCAGCCTCCTGAGTAGCTGAGATTACTGGCGTCTGCCACCATGCCCAGCTAATTTTTTATATTTTTAGTAGACATGGGGTTTTGCCATCTTGACCAGGCTAGTCTTGAACTCCTGACCTCAGATGCCATCCACCTCAGCCTCCCAAAGTGTCGAGATTACAAGTATGAGCCACCATGCCTGGCTGTTATTTTCCTTTCTTGAAAGTCTTTTTTTTTTTTTGAGACAGAGTCTCACTCTATTGCCTAGTCTGAAGTGTAGTGTCGCTATCTTGGCTTACTGCAACCTTCGCCTCCTGGATTCAAGCGATTCTTGTGCCTCTGCCTCCCAAGTAGCTGAGATTACAGGCATGCACCACCAGGACTGGCTAATTTTTGTATTTTTAGAGAGACACAGTTTCACCATGTTGGCCTGGCTGGTCTTGAACTCCTGGCTTCAAGTGATCTGCCCATCTTGGCCTCCCAAAGTGCTGGGATAACAGGCGTGAGCTATCAAACTTGGCCTCTTCTAATATTTATTTATTTATTTTTTGAGACAGAGTTTCACTGTTGTCGCCTAGGCTGGAGTGCAGTCGTGCGATCTCAGCTCACTGCAACCTCCACCTCCCCGGTTCAAGCGATTCTCCTGTCTCAGCCTCCTGAGTAACTGGGATTACAGGGGTTAACCATCACGCCCGTCTACTTTTTGTATTTTATAGTAGAAACAGGGTTTCACCATGTTTGTCAGGCTGGTCTCAAACTCCTGACCTCAGGTGATCTGCCTGTCTCGGTCTCCCAAAGGGTGCGAGCCAACGTGCCCAGCCCAGCCTTTTGTTTTTTTGAGACAAAAAACAAAACTTGCTCTATTTTGTTTTAGCTCTGTAACTTGCTCTGTTACCAGGCTGGAGTGCAGTGGTGTGATGATCATAACTCACCTCTCCCTTGAACTCCTGGGCTCAAGCAATCCTCTGATCTCAGCCTCCTGAGTAGGTGGGACTACAGGCATGTACCATAATGCCTGGCTAATTTTTTGTATTTTTTTTAGAGATGGTGTTTTGGTATATTGCCCAGGCTGGTCTTGAACTCCTGGGCCCCAAAACGTTGGGATTACAGGTATAAGCCACTGCCCCTGGCCTTTGTTAGGTGTATATTAATTTTATACCTGTTTCAGAAAACATGTTTAGTATTTTCTCTTTATTCTCCATAAGTGCTTGTGTAAGTTTGGTGCTATTTATTCCTCATTGCTTGTAAAATTACAGCAGTGAATTTTGCTAGGGTCTGGCTTTTCTTTATTAATAGTTTTAAAATTATAGATTTAATTTCTTTTTTTTTTTTTTTTTTTTGAGACGGAGTCTCGCTCTGTCACCTGGGCTGGAGTGCAGTGGCCGGATCTGGGCTCACTGCAAGCTCCGCCTCCCGGGTTTACGCCATTCTCCTGCCTCAGCCTCCTGAGTAGCTGGGACTACAGGCGCCCGCCACCTCGCCCGGCTAGCTTTTTGTATTTCTTAGTAGAGACGGGGTTTCACCGTGTTAGCCAGGATGGTCTCGATCTCCTGACCTTGTGATCTGCCCGTCTCGGCCTCCCAAAGTGCTGGGATTACAGGCTTGAGCCACCGCGCCCGGCCAGATTTAATTTCTTTATATTAGGGAAATTATCCTTTAGAACTTGATGCAAGTCCAAGTTGTTTCTTTCTACCTTGTCATTTGTCATCCCCAGGTGGGTGGCAGGGGTGTTTGTTCCAGGGCAAAGCTATGTCTCACACACATTAGTTCACATAACCCCATTCAGACCAAAACTTGTTTACAGTTTACTTTGCTTTTTGTCTCTATCTCCAAGGTTGGTCTGTAGGGAACTCAAAGCCTTAAGGCTATCCCGGTCCTTAAGGCTATCCCAGCAGTGACCTCTAGTGGTGAAATCTTCAGTCTTCCTCTTAACATGACTTTCTTTTTTAAAAATTAATTATCTAGTGAATTACTCTTTCTGTTTGTTTGTTTGTTTGTTTTTGAGACGGAGTCTTGCTCTGTTGCCCAGGCTGGAGTGCAGTGGTGCGATCCCAGCTCACTGCAACCTCTGCCTCCCAAAGTGCTGGGATTATAGGGTTGAGCTACTATGCCCAGCCCCTCTTATGTGGCTTTCTAGCCACATTTGATATAATTGGTTACAGGCACACGTCGTTTTATTGTCCCTTGCTTTAATGTACTTTGCAGATATTGCACTTTTTTTCTTTTCTTTTCTTTTCTTTTTTTAACAATTGAAAGTTTGTGGAAACCCGGCATTGAGCAAATCTGTAGACACTATTTCTTTATTTATTTATTTACTTTTGAGACAGAGTCTCCCTCTGTCACCAGGCTGAAGTGCCGTGGCTTGATCTCAGCTCACTGCAACCTTGGCCTCCTGGGTTCAAGCGATTCTCGTGCCTCAGCCTCCTGAGTAGCTGGGACTACAGTTGTGTACAGTTGGCATCAAGTGATCTTCCCACCTTGGTCCCCCAGAGCCCTGGTACTGTAGGCATGAGCCACCTCATCTAGCCTCACAACTATTTTTCTTTTTCAGCATGTGCTCATGTTGTGTGTCTGGGTCACATTTTGATAATTCTGGCACTATTTCAGACATTTTTATTATTATCTATTATGGTGATCTGTGATCCGTGATTTCTGTTATTATTTTAATTGTTTTGAGATACCCCAAACCGTATATAAATCAATTAAAATTAAGAAATGTTGCCTGTGTTCTGACTGCTTCACTGACTGGCTCTTCCCCTTTCTTTCTCCCTTTGCTCTTGCCTCCCTATTCCTTGAGACACAACAATATTGAAATTAGGGTAGTTAACTACCCTGCAGTGGCCTCTCAGCGTTCAGGTGAGAGGAAGAGTCATACATCTCCCACTTTAATTCAGAAGCTAGAAATAATTAAGCTTAATGAGGAAGGCATATATCAAATGCCAAGACAGGCCCAAATTAGGCCTCTTGTGCCAAACAGCCCAAATGTAAATACAAAGGAAAACTTTTTTTTCTTTTCTTTTTTGTTTTGAGACAGAGTCTCACCGTGTTACCCAGGCTGGAGTGCAGTGGCATGATCTTGGCTCACTGAAACCTCTGACTCCTGGTTCAAGTGATTCTTCTGACTCAGCCTCGTGGGTAGCTAGGATTACAGGTGTGTGCTACCACGCACGGCTGATTTTTTGTATTTTTAGTAGAGACTGGGTTTCATCATGTTGGCCAGGCTGGTCTTGAACTCCTGATCTCAGGTGATCTGCCCGTCCTGGCCTCCCAAAGTACTAGGATTACAGGTGTGAGCCATTGTGCCTGGCTGGCATATTGTTTATAGCATAGTTTGCTGAATTTTTTTTTCTTTTCTTTTTTTTTTTTTTTGAGACGGAGTCTTGCTTTGTCGCCAGGCTGGAGTACAGTGGCGTGATCTCGGCTCACTGCAACCTCTGCCTCCCTGGTTCAAGTGATTCTCCTGCCTCAGCCTCCTGAGTAGCTGGGATTACAGGTGTGCACTACCACCCCCAGCTAATTTTTGTATTATTAGTAGAGATGGGGTTTCACCATGTTTGTCAGGCTGGTCTCCAACTCCTGACCTCGTGATCCACCCACTTCGGCCTCCCATAGTGCTGGGATTACAGGCATGAGCCACCATGCCCAGCTGGTTTACTGATTATTTTAAACAAATTATTGAGTCCTAATGTTCTGAAAAAAATATTTCTTTCAAAATGTTACTGCTCATCAACAACTAGTCATACAAGAGCTATGAGGTATGAAATTAATGTTGTTTTCATGCTTACTAGCATGCATACATTCTACAGCCCATGGATCAAGGAGTAATTTTTTTTTTTTTTTTTTTTTTGAGACAGAGTTTCACTCTTGTTGTCCAGGCTGGATTGCAATGGCGTGATCTTGGCTCACTGCAACCTCTGCCTCCTAGGTTCGGCGATTCTCCTGTCTCAGCCTCCTGAGTAGCTGAGATTACAGGTGCCTGCCTGCTAATTGTTTTGTATTTTTTTCAGTAGAGATGGTTTCACCATGTTGGCCAGGCTGGTCTTGAACTCCTGTCCTCAAGTGATCTGCCCACCTTAGCCTCCCAAAGTGCTAGGATTATAAGCGTGAGCCACCGCGCCCGGCCAAGGAGTGATTTTGACTTTCAAGTTTTATTTTTTATTTTTCTTTTTTTGAGATGGAGTGTCGCCCAGGCTGGAGTGCAGTGGCACGATCTCAGCTCATTGCAACCTCCACCTCCCAGGTTCAAGTGATTCTTCTGCCTCTGCCTCCTGAGTAGCTGGGACTACAGGCACACGCCACCACTCCCGGCTAATTTTTGTATTTTTAATAAAGACAGGGTTTCACCGTGTTGGCCAGGCTGGTCTCAAACTCCTGACCTCGTGATCCACCCGCCTTGGCCTCCCAAAGTGCTGTTATTGCAGGCGTGAGCCACTGTGCCTGACCTTCAACTTTTATTATTTAAGAAATAAATTTGTGGCCAGGCGTGGTGGCTCGTGTCTGTAATCCCAGCACTTTGGGAGGCCGAGGCGGGTGGATCACCTCAGGTCAGGAGTTCGAGACCAGCCTGGCAAATATGGTGAAACCTTGTTTCTACTAAAAATACAAAAGTTAGCTGGGCATGGTGGTGCATACCTGTAATCCCAGCTACCTGGGAGGCTGGGGCAGGAGAATTGCTTGAACCTGGGAGGCAGAGGTTGCAGTGAGCCGAGATTGTGCCACTGTACACCAGCGTGGGCAACAGAGTGAGACTGTATCTCAGAAAAAAAAAAAGGAAATTTGTAAGGCTATAGTTGCCATGGATAGTGATTCCTCTGATGGATCTGGGCAAAGTAAATTGAATACCTTCTGGAATGGATTCACTGATCAAGATACCACTAAGACCATTCATAGGAGTAGGTCCAAATAACATTAATAGGAATTTGAAGAACTTGAATCCAACCCTTATGGATGACTTTGAGGGATTCAAGTCTTCAGTGGAGGAAGTCACCGCAGATGTGGAAATAGCAAGAGAAGTAGAATTAGAAGTGGAGCCCGAAGATGTGACTGAATTGCTGCAATCTTATGGTAGAACTTGAACAGATGAGTTGCTTCTTATGCATGAGAGAAGAAAATTGTTTCTTGTGATTGAATCTATTCCTGGTGAAGATGCTGTGAACATTGTTAAAATGACAACAAAGAATTTAGACTTAAATAAACTTAGTTAATAAGGCAGCAGCAGGGTTTGAGAGGATTGAATCCAATTTTGAAAGACGTTCTATAGGTAAAATTAAACAGCATTTTGTGCTACAGAGAAATCTTTCATGAAAGGAAGAGTCGGCCGAGTGCGGTGGCTCATGTCTGTAACCCCAGCACTTTTGGAGGCTGAGGCAGGTGGATCACCTGAGGTCAGGAGTTTGAGACCAGCCTGAGCAGTATGGAGAAACCCCGTCTCTACTAAAATTACAAAATTAGCCGGGCGTGGTGGCACATGCCTGTGATCCCAACTACTTGGGAGGCAGGATAATCGCTTGAACCTGGGAGGCAGAGGTTGCAGTGAGCTGAGATTATGCCATTGCACTCCAGCCTAGGCAACAAGAGTGAAACTCTGTCTCAAAAAAAAAAAAAAAGAAAGAAAAAAAAGAGTCAATCAGTGTGGCATACTTGCCATTTTATTTTATTTTATTTTATTTTATTTTATTTTTTTTTTTGAGACGGAGTCTTGCTCTGCCACCCAGGCTGGAGTGCAGTGGCCGGATCTCAGCTCACTGCAAGCTCCGCCTCCCGGGTTCACGCCATTCTCCTGCCTCAGCCTCCCGAGTAGCTGGGACTACAGGCGCCCGCCTCGTCGCCCGGCTAGTTTTTTGTATTTTTAAGTAGAGACGGGGTTTCACCGTATTAGCCAGGATGGTCTCGATCTCCTGACCTCGTGATCCGCCCGTCTCGGCCTCCCAAAGTGCTGGGATTACAGGCTTGAGCCACCGCGCCCGGCCTTTGCCATTTTATTTTAAGAAATTGCACAGCCATCCTAGCCTTCAGCAAACCACCACTCTGATGAGTCAGCAGTCATCAACATTGAGGCAAGACCATCTACCAGCAAAAAGATTATGATTCACTGTAGGCTCAGATGATTGTTAGCATTTATTTTATTTTACTTTATTTTTTGAGACATAGTCTGGCTCTTTCACCCAGGCTGGAGTGCAGTGGTGTGACCGTGGCTCACTGTGACCTCTGTCTCCCGGCTTCAAGCGAGTCTCCTGCCTCAGCTTTCTAAGCACCTGGGACTACAGGCGTGCACCGTACCTGGCTAATTTTTGTATTTTTGTAGAGACGAGCTTTCACCATGTCGGCCAGGCTGGTCTCGAACTCCTGACCTCAGGTGATCCACCAGCCTCGGCCTCCTAAAGTGCTGGGATTATAGGCGTGAGCCACTGCGCCTGGCCAACATTTATTTATTTATTTTTAAAAATAGAGACGGGGTCCCTTATGTTGCCCAGGCTGATCTTTGATTCCTTGGTTCAAATGATCCTCCCACTTCAGCCTTCCAAAGTGCTAGGATTACAGGCATGAACCAGTGTACCTGGCCTGCATTTTTAGCCCATGGAGTATTTTAAAATTAGGATATGTCTGTATGCAGTGGCTCATACAGTTTGGGAGGCCAAAGTGGGCGGATCACTTGAGGCCAAGGGTTTGAGACCAGCCTGGCCAACATGGTGAAACCCTGTCTCTACCAAAAAATAGAAAAATTAGGTGGGCATGGTGGTGTACTCCTGTAATCCCAGGTACTCGGGAGACTGAGGAATGAGAATTTCTTGAACCTAGGAGGCAGAGGTTGCAGTGAGCTGAGATCACACCACTGCACTCCAACCTGGGCAACAGAGCGAGACTCTGTCTTCCAAAAGAAAAAAAAAATTAGGACATGTACATTGGTTTCCTAGACATAATGCTATTGAACACTTAATAGACTATAGTATAGTGAAAACATACCGTTTACATGCATGGGAAACCAACATACTCATGTGACTCAAGTGACCTTTGCTTTATTGCAGTGGTCTGGAACTGAATGCACATTGTCTTTTAGGTATGCCTGTGTTTTTCCCTTCTGGTTGATTTTCTTCACTTGGCTTACAGGACAGCACACTCTTTTAACTTCCCCTTTTAATTTTGTTTTGGTTAGGGGAACAGTGTTTTACTCTGTTGCCCAGGCTGGAGTGCAGTGGTGCCATCACCGCTCACTTTAGCCTTGAGCTCCCTGGGCTTCGGTGATACTCCCACCTTAGCCTCCTGAGTAACTGGGACTACAGGTGCCTGCCACCACGCCCAGCTAATTTTTCTATTTATTTATTTAGAGACAGAATTTCGCTCTTGTTGCCCAGGCTGGAGTGCAATGGTGTGATCTTGGCTCACTGCAATCTCCACCTCCCAGGTTCAAGCAATTCTCCTGCCTTAGCCTCCCGAGTAGCTGGGATTACAGGCATGTGCCACCACACCTGGCTAATTTTTTTGTATTTTTAGTAGAGATGTGGTTTCTCCATGTTGGTCAGGCTGGTCTTGAACTCTCGATCTCAGGTGATCCACCCACCTCGGCCTTCCAAAGTGTTGGGATTACAGGTGTGAGCCAGCACGCTGGGGCAATTTTTCTATTTATTGTAGAGATGGGATTTGCCATGTTGCCCAGGCTGGTGTGGAAGTCCTGGGCTCAAGCAGTTTTCCTACCTTGATCTCCCAAAGTGTTGGGATTATAGGTGAGAGCCACTGTACTTTGCCTTAACTTTTTCCTTTCTTTTTTGAACAGCGTCTCACTGTCACACAGGCTAGAGTACAGTGGCACGATCATAGCTCATTGCAGCCCCGACATCCCAGGCTCAGGTGTTCAAGTGATCCTCCCACCTCAGCCTCTCAAGTAGTTGGGACTACAGGCATGCACCACCACACTAATTTTTGTATTTTTTTGTAGAGACAGGGTTACACCATGTTGCCAGCCTTAACTTTTTTTTTTTTTTTTTGAGACGGAGTCTCACTCTGTCGCCTGGGCTGGAGTGCAGTGGCCGGATCTCAGCTCGTTGCAAACTCCGCCTCCCGGGTTTACGCCATTCTCCTGCCTCAGCCTCCGGAGTAGCTGGGACTACAGGCGCCCGCCACCTCGCCCGGCTAGTTTTTTGTATTTTTTAGTAGAGATGGGGTTTCACCGTGTTAGCCAGGATAGTCTTGATCTCCTGACCTCGTGATCCACCCGTCTCGGCCTCCCAAAGTGCTGGGATTACAGGCTTGAGCCACTGCACCCGGCCTCCAGCCTTAACTTTTAACTTTCCTTCTCTCATTGTTTACTGATTCCTCCTTTCCTTCCTGCCACTGAATGTTTATGTGTAGTCCTTGGTCATTGCGATGCAGGATTTTTCTTGGCCCCTTTGTTGGACTCGTGACAGGGCTGTCCCATTTAGTCGGCCCACTGTGCTCAACCCCTTGCAGGATGGAGCACGTGAGTGAGTGCAGGATCTGGCTGGCTGCTCTGGGCACTGGCAGGAACAAGCTCCGTGTCCAGAATGGCCAGCCAGATCCCGCACTTGCTCGCACACATGGATGGCGGTGCCAAGATGAGGGTGCCCATGACCCCAGAACCCTAGAGGAAGTGTTACAGTGCTCTCTTAGTTTTGCTGTCTGCAGACAGCTGTGTGTTAGCAGCTCAGTTGGCCCCTTGCCTCGTTGCATGGGGTGGCTGCCCTCCTCTGGTGAGGACAAAGGACCAGTGTGACAGCCTTTGTATGTACCCGCACTCAGTGGATCCTGAGCTCTTGTCTGGTGTCCAAGAAGAATGAGGTCACACAGGCAAATGAAGGATAGTGAAGGCAGATAATTTTATTGAGCAAAGAAAATGGCTCTCAGTAGAGCGGGGAACTGGAAAGGGGACGGGAAGGACAGGTTGCCTTCCCTGAAGTCAGGTTGCCCCTTGCCTGAAGTCAAGCCATCGCTCTGAAGTCAAGCTGTCTCTCTGAAGTCAAATCGTCTCTCTCTGAAGTCAAGCCGTCTCCCTCTCTACTGACTGAGTCGGGGGTCTTTCTTTATAGGACTCAGAATGGAGAGTGTGGGCTCATTGGTTTGTGAGTATGCAAAAAATGTTAAAGTGAAGACACCACTCAATGGTGGGCATGCCAGTGTAGAAAACCAGTTAGGAGAGGTCAGGCACGGTGGCTCACGCCTGTAATCCCAGCACTTTGGGAGACCGAGGCGGGCGGATCACGAGGTCAGGAGATTGAGACCATCCTGGCTAACAGGGTGAAACCCCGTCTCTACTAAAAATACAAAAAATTATCCGGGCGTGGTGGCGGGCACCTGTAGTCCCAGCTACTCGGGAGGCTGAGACAAGAGAATGATGTGAATCCGGGAGGTGGAGCTTGCAGTGAGCCGAGATTGCGCCACTGCACTCCAGCCTGGGTGACAGCGAGACTCCGTCTCAAAAAAAAAGAAAAAAAAACCAATTAGGAAAGGGTAGCTATATATAAAATAGATGAAGAGCAGGGATTAGAGGAAAGCATACCAAAGAGGAAGACAAGTTCTCAGTCTGGTCTGAGGATTTAACTTCTATCTTGGCTTTCAGGCTTCAAACTGTCTTTGACTTGGAGGTTTCACTGGGGACCTGCCCCTATTTACCTTGGCATTTGGCTGCCCCTTTTTTTTTTTTTTATCACTTGTACTTTGTCTGGCCGAGGCCTCTCCCTTGGCAGTGTCTTGTCAGCAGTACTCTCTGGGGCCTGATCCCTCCTGGTAATCTCTCCAGCTCAGATTTCTTCTTACACTTTGGATGCATATATTAACTGTCCACTCTACATCTCTGCTTGAGTATTTTATAGACCCAAGCTCAACATGATTAAAACTGGCCTCTTGGATTTTCTCTCCCAAACCCACAACCTCTGGAGCATTCCTTTGCCTTCTTGTTTGATAGCAGACCCCTTGGAATTATTTTTGACCTGTTTTTTTCTTGTCTTACACATCTTATTTGTCAGAAAAACCTCTGGGGCATACATCCAGAATATATCCACAGAGTCTGACCTTTTGCAGTCCTCTTCATGACATCTTTTGCCTGGATTACAGCAACTGTTGCAGAGCAGTCTTGCTGCTGCTCAGACCTTGGCCTCTGGCTTAGCATTTAGAGTGCCTGTGTAGGATGAGTCAGGTTGCTAAACGGCAGTCCTCTGCCCAACAGCTACGTTTTTCACTGAGTAAAAGCCAAAATTCCACCAGTGGGTTATGTGGTCCATTACATCTCTGACTTCACTTCCTTCTCAGCCTCTTACTCACTATGCTCCAGCTCAACTTGCCTTCTTGCTGGATGTACTAGTCATAACACCACCTTTGTCTTTGTACCAAATGTGTCCTTTTCCTGGAGTATGTTTCCTAGGGAGCCTTCCAACTTACTCTGTTATAATTTATAAAGGATTTATAGTTTATAACCGTTTATAATTATGTCAACCATATTTAGTAAGTTGATCATTGGCTGGGTGGGTGCAGTGGCTCATGCCTGTAATCCTAGCACTTTGGGAGGCTGAGGCGGGAGGATCACTTGAGCCTGGGAGGTAGAGGTTGCAGTGAGCCATGTTTGTGCCACTGCACTCCAGTCTGTATAACAAAGCGAGACTCTGTCTCAAAAAAAAAAAAAAGGTTGATCATCCTTTGGGACTTGACCATATATTAGGACACTTTTTTTTTTTTTTGAGACAGAGTTTCTTTCTTGTTCCGCCCCATTGGACTGGAGTGCAATGGCGTGATCTTAGCTCACTGAAACTTCTGCCTCCCTGGTTCAAGCAATTCTCCTGCCTCAGCCTCCCGAGTAGCCGTGCCTGGCTAATTTTTTTGTATTATTAGTAGATACAGAGTTTTACCATGTTGGCCAGGCTGGTCTGGAACTCCTGACCTCAGGTGATCTGCCTGTTTTCGGCCTCCCAAAGTGCTGGGACTAGAGGCGTGAGCCACCGCGCCCGGCCTATGGCACTATTTAACTCTGTTTTGGGACTTTTTCGTTTCACTGGAGTATTTTTCTTTTTATTAGAGGAGTTCATAATAAACAGTAATATCTAGTAAGATAAGCCCATTTATAATTTTTGTTTTTGACATACCTTTTTTCCTTTTTTTTTTTTTTTTTTTTTGAGATAGAGTCTTGCTCTGTTGCCCAGGCTAGAGTGCAGTGGCATGATCTCAGCTCACTGCAAGCTCTGCCTCCTGGGTTCACACCATTCTCCTGCCTCAGCCTCCCGAGTAGCTGGGACTACAGGTGCCAGCCAGCATGTCAGGCTAGTTTTTTGTATTTTCAGTAGAAACGGGGTTTCACTGTGTTAGCCAGGATGGTCTTGATCTGCAGACCTCGTGATCTGCCCACCTCAGCCTCCCAAAGTGCTGGGATTACAGACATGAGCCATCACATCCGCCGCCCCCCCCCCCCCCGCCTTTTTTTTTGAGATGGAGTCTCACTCTGTAGCCCAGGCTGGAGTGCAGTGGCACAGTCTCGGCTCACTGCAGCCTCCGCCTCCTGGGTCCTGGTTCAACCAATTCTCCTGCCTCAGCCTCCCAAGTAGCCGGGATTGCAGGCATGCGCCACCATGCCCAGCTAATTTTTTTTTTTTTTTTTTTTTGAGACGGAGTCTTGCTCTGCCACCCAGGCTGGAGTGCAGTGGCCGGATTTCAGCTCACTGCAAGCTCCGCCTCCCAGGTTTTTTACGCCATTCTCCTGCCTCAGCCTCCCGAGTAGCTGGGACTACAGGCGCCCGCCTCGTCGCCCGGCTAGTTTTTTGTATTTTTAAGTAGAGACAGGGTTTCACCGTATTAGCCAGGATGGTCTCGATCTCCTGACCTCGTGATCCGCCCGTCTCGGCCTCCCAAAGTGCTGGGATTACAGGCTTGAGCCACCGCACCTGGCCTAATTTTTGTATTTTTAATGGAGACGGAGTTTCACCATATTGGCCAGGCTGGTCTTGAACTCCTGACCTCGTGGTCCGCCTGCCTCAGCCTGCCAAAGTGCTGAGATTACAGGCGTGAGCCACTGTGCCTGGCCCTTTTTTCCTGTTTATATAGAAATTCAGTGGATCTCCTTCGCCTTTTTTTTTTTTTTTTTTTTGAGACGAAGTCTTGCTCTGTCACACAGACTGGAGTGCAATGGTGTGATCTCGGCTCACTGCAACCTCTATCTCCCAGGTTCAAGCGATTCTCCTGCCTCGGCTTCCTGAGTAGCTGGGATTACAGGCCACCTTTTTTTTTTTTTTCCCCCAGAACCAAATGTCAGCTTACTTTCTCCACCTTTCATAAAAGCAACTTAAGAACAACAGCCAGGCTGGGCAAGGTGGCTTATGCCTGTAATTACAACACTTTGGGAGGCTTGAGGTGGGAGGATCACTTGAGCCCAGGAGTTTGAAACCAACCTGGGTAACATAGTGAGACCCCATCTCTCCAAAAATTTAAAAATCAGCCCGGTGCAGTGACTTATGCCTGTAATCGCAGTACTTTGGGAGGCTGAGGCCAGCAGATCGCTAGAGCCCAGGAGTTAGAGACTAACCTGGGCAGCATGGTGAAACCCTGTCTCTGTGAAAACACAAAAAAATTAACGGGATGGTGGTATGCATCTGTAGTCCTAGCTACTCAGGAGGCTGAGGTGAGAAAATTGCTTGAGCCCAGGAGGTTGAAGCTGCAGTTAGCTGTGTTCGTGCCGCTGCACTCCAGCCTGGATGACAGAACAAGACCGTGTTTCAAAAAAAAAAAAGCAGGGGCTGGGTGCGATGGCTCAAGCCTGTAATCCTAGCATTTTGGGAGGCTGAGACAGGCTGAGGTCAGGGGTTTGAGACCAGCCTAACCAACATGATGAAACCCCGTCTCTATTAAAAATACAAAAATGAACCAGGCCTGGTGGCGCACCCCTGTAACCCCAGCGACTCAGGAGGCTGAGGCAGGAGAATTGCTTGAACCTGGGAGGTGGAGGCTGCGGTGAACCGAGATCGCGCCATTGCACTACAGCCTGGGTAACCTTCCTGGAGCCCCAGGTACTTGGGAGGCTTAGGCAGGAGTATTGCTTGAGCCCAGGAATCGAGGCTGTAGCATGCTATGATCATGCCTGTGAATGTACTCCAGTATGGGCAAAACAGCAAGACCTGGCCTCTAAAAGGAAAAATGATTTATTACCTATATTTTGAGACAAGAGTCTAGCTCTGTCACCCAGACTGGAGTGCAGTGGCATGATCTTGGCTCACTGCAACCTCCACCTCCTAGGTTCAAGTGATTCTCCTGTCTCAGCCTCCCTAGTAGCTGGAATTACAGGTGCGCACCACCATTCTTGACTACTTTTTGTATTTTTAGTAGAGACAGGGTTTCACCACGTTGACCAGGCTGGTCTTGAACTTCTGACCTCAAGTGATCTGCCTGCCTTGGCCACCCAAAGTGCTGGGATTACAGGCGTGAGCCACCACGCTTAGCCTAGGTTTTTTTTTTTTTTTGAGACGGAGTCTCGCTCTGTCGCCCAGGCTGGAGTGCAGTGATCTCAGCTCACTGCAAGCTCTGCCTCCCGGGTTTATGCCATTCTCCTGCCTCAGCCTCCGAGTAGCTGGGACTACAGGCGCCCGCCACGTCGCCCGGCTAGTTTTTTGTATTTTTTAGTAGAGACGGGGTTTCACCGTGTCAGCCAGGATGGTCTCGATCTCCTGACCTCGTGATCTGCCCGTCTCGGCCTCCCAAAGTGCTGGGATCACAGGCTTGAGCCACCGTGCCCGGCCCTAGGTTTTTTTTTTAAATCAGTTTTCTTTTTTAATCAATTCTGCTAAAAGGCCGCCACCTCACAGATTGACTACTACTAGGCCACCACGCAGGATCTTAAGAGGCCAGGCTTCTCCCCCACTGTACAAGGCTCAAACTTCCCCTGCCTCCACCTCCTTCTCCCAGTACGCAGATGGGTCCTCAGTCTGTTGCAGGCATGTGCAGACAAGACCCTGGGCAGATTCCCTTATCTGCAGAAAAGCATCTGGTGTAAACACTTGTGGGGTTGGTCGGAGATTCTCCGGGGACCCCCCCCTTATCTATCTCCTGCATCTATCACTAGCGGGACCTCATATAATTTTTGTATGAATTAAGAAAGTAAGCTGGGCATAGTGGTTCACATCTGTAATCCCAGCACTTTGGGAGGCCAGGGCAGGAGGATAGCTTGAGCCTGGAGTTCAAGACCAACCTGGGCAACATGGTGAGATCTTGTCTCTACAAATAAAAAATTAGCTGGATGTGGTGGCGTGTGCCTGTTATCCCAGCTACTTGGGAGGCTGAGGTGGGAGAATCACTTGTGCCCCAGTGGTCAAGGTTGCAGTGAGTTGTGATCATGCCACAGCACTCCAGCCTGAGTGACAAAGCGAGACCCTGTCTGAAAAAAATCAGTATACCAGCAGAGTCCTCATACCAGGATTTCTCATTTTCCTACAATGTATAGTATTAATAGTAGGCATCTTATGTAGCATTTTCTCTTCAGCTATCAACAGTGAACATGACAAGGTGTTAGATCTCACACATGTTGTGTGTTCTCCACTTCTGATCACTATAGAATGAAATGTACTGTTCTAGGGATCAGTGTCCTTCAGTGATGTGGCTTTGGGTTTCACCCAGGAGGAGTGGCAGCATCTGGACCCTGCCCAGAGGACCCTGTACAGAGATGTGATGCTGGAGAACTACAACCTCCTCCTCTGTACAGAGACGTGATGCTGGAGAACTACAGCCTCCTCCTCTCAGTAGGTAAGGATTGTGTAATTTAAAACTCCAAATAACATTTATTTCCTTTTTAGCTGCTGATTGCAGATGGTTTCTTTGTATGATTATGAGTTAAAGGCTTGAAACTCAGGAGTTGAAGCTTGATTGATCCCTTTTGGGCACTGTAAAAAATATCTGCGGTGTTTTCCGTAATGAAATGCTCAAGTGGACCTATTTTTGTGCAGGCACAGCTTTGTCCTCCTCAGGCTATCTGGCCCACGTCCTGTGTCATTTTCATTCACAGGGTATTGTATTACCAAACCAGTGGTGATTTGCAAGTTGGAGCATGGAGAGGTGCTGTGGATATTAGAGGAAGAGTTCCCAAGTCAGAGCCACCTAGGTGAGTTAATAAGTATATAGGAATCTATAATCCCAAGGAGAAATTGTATCCTAGGGAGTTAGTTCACATATTGACATCTTTGAAATTTTTCAGAAATATGTTTTTAGAGTTACCAGAACCTTGGAAGTGACTAAGAGCTGGCCTGCTTGCCTCAGATGTATGTATTATTACACACCAGCAGATAACAGCTAAATGGTCTTTGTTTTCTTCCAAAAACTTAATCCTTGCGTCTCTCATTTTCGTCAAATGAATGTCATTTGACTCTTCCTTCTATATCAATTTCAGTTATCTTCTTTTCATCATATATTATGTATTTATTCAATAGGTATTAATTTGGCAGCTACAATGTTGGCAGTTCCATCTGTGTTAGAGATATAGCTCTAATACAATGGCTGTGTCCTATTGGTAGAAAAGAATGAGATGTAGTGTGCACTTTGTGGAAGGGCCTTTTTGAAGTCAGTAGTTGAATAAACACAGATTTGAATCATGTGTCAGTGGAATATTCTGGCCAGATGGTATATATCCTGTGTCATGAACCTTAGGCCAGAGTGTCATGTGTGCAGGACAGCAGTGAGCCGGGCTGGGTGGAAGTCAGGGGGTAATGGGGAGCATGTGAGAGATGCTGTCAGACAGACTGCTCGCTGGGGTGCTATATATTTGGAAGTTGTAGCCGAAACAGAATTTGCTGCTAAATTTGATTGTGGGCATAAGAAAAAGCTAATAAGCATGATCTCAAAGGTTTTATGCTGAGGCACTGGCTGTGTGATGATACCATTAACTGGATGGGAGAAAATGGGGAGAAACAGTTTTGGGAAGAAATAAGAGATAGACACGTACATTTAAACAAATATCTTTGTATAAAATAATAATGATGCCCAGTTGGATGTAAAACAATAAAAATAAAATACTGAAAAATAATCCAACATGTGAATCAGTTACCAGTAGATCTGAATTGTGTTCTAAAATCCTTTCTTTTTTTTCTTTTTCTTTCTTTTTTTTTTTTTTCTTTTTTCTTTTTTTTTTGTTTTGAGACAGTCTCTCTCTCTCTGTCTCACAGGCTAGAGTGCAGTGTTACAATCTTGGCTCAGTGCAACCTCTGCCTCCAGGCTCAGAGATTCTCATACCTCAGCCTCCCTAGTAGTTGGGACCACAGATGGTGTGTATCACCACACCTGACTAATTTTGGTATTTTTAGTAGAGATGAGGTTTTGCCATGTTGGCCAAGCTGGTCTCAAACTCCTGGCCTCAAGTGATCTGCCCCCCTTGGCCTCCTAAAGTTCTGGGATTACAGGTGTGAGCCACTGCGCCTGGCCTCTAAATTCCTTTCATTGTTAAGAAGAAATACTATTGGCTGGGCGCGGTGGCTCAAGCCTGTAATCCCAGCACTTTGGGAGGCTGAGACGGGCGGATCACAAGGTCAGGAGATCGAGACCATCCTGGCGAACATGGTGAAACCCCGTCTCTACTAAAAATACAAAAAAAAAACTAGCCAGGCGAGGTGGCGGGCGCCTGTAGTGCACAGGCGCCAGCTACACGGGAGGCTGAGGCAGGAGAATGGCGTAAACCCGGGAGGCGGAGCTTGCAGTGAGCTGAGATCCGGCCACTACACTCCAGCCTGGGCGACAGAGCGAGACTCCGTCTCAAAAAAAAAAAAAAAAAAAAAAGAAATACTATTACATTAAATATAAATGGTAACATGTAATGAGTAAATGCTAAAATAAAGTAATACGTGTAATTTCTAGACTTAAAAAGAAGAAAATGGAAAAGAAAAAAATTTAATGTATTGATGTATTGGATTAGACTTAAAAAAAAAAAAAAAAAAAGACCAATGAGGCCGGGCTTGGTGACTCAGGCCTGTAATCCCAGCACTTTGGGAGGCTGAGGCGGGTTGGTCACCTGAGGTCAGGTGTTCAAGATCAGCCTGACCAGCATGGCGAAACGCCATCTCTACTGAAAGTACAAAATTTAGCTGGGTGTGGTGGTGGATGCCTGTTTAATCCCAGCTATTCAGGAAGCTGAGGCAGGAGAAACTTCAACCCGGGAAGCAGACATTGGTGCGAGCAGAGATCGTGCCACTGCACTACAGCCTGGGTGACAAGAGCAAGACTCCATCTCATTAAAAAAAAAATATATATATGAAAGAGTGGGGAAAGGTAGGTAAAAATTAGAACAACTGGAAACTCTTAAGTGAAAAAGAGAAAACCAATCCAGTTATTTTAGAAGTCATAATACAGTTAAAGGGGCTAAACCATCTTATTAAAAGATGGATATTGTCAAATCAAAAACCAAGTTATATAAGCTTAGTGCGGTGGCTCACTCCTGTAATCCCAGCACTTTGGGGGACCAACCCAAGAGGATTGCTTGAGGTCAAGAGTTTGAGACCAGTCTAGGCAGCATAATGAGGATCTATCTGTACAAAAAATGAAAAATTAGGCCAGACACGGTGGCTCCTGCCTATAATCCCAGCACTTTGGGAGGCCAAGGTGTGCGGATCACCTGAGGTTGGGAGTTCGAACCAGCCTGACCAACAGGGAAAAACCCCGTCTCTACTAAAAATACAAAATTAGCTGGGCATGGTGGTGCATGCCTGTAATCCCAGCTACTCGGGAGGCTGAGGCAGGAGAATCACTTGAACCCGGGAGGCGGAGTTTGTGGTGAGCTGAGATTGTGCCATTGCACTCCAGCTTGGGCAACGAGAGTGAAACTCCTTCTCAAAAATAAATAAATAAAAAATTACCCAGGCATGGTCGTACACCGGTAGTCTCAGTTTTGGGAGGCTGAAGTGGGAGGATCGCTTGAGCCCAGGAGTTTGAAGCTGCAGTGAGCTATGATCATGCCACTGCACTCCAGTCTGGATGACAGAGTAAGAGCCTGTCTGTAACAACAAAGCAAAAATCAAGCTATATGGAGTTTGAGAATCATATATGAAATGTGAACAGGAAACCTTAGAATATAAAAGGAGTATAAATGATATATGGTCCAAATAATAAACAAAATAGAATGTTACCTCTCAGTGGACCCAAATTTAGCTTCTGAGTTTATTTTTGACACAGTTCTTTCTTTTTTTTTTTTTTTTAAATGAGATGGAGTCTCGTGTTGTCTTCCAGGCTGGAGTGCAGGTCCATCTCTTTTGATCCTATCTCAAAAAAAATTTTTTTTTTCTAACTTAATCTAACAAAGAGAAAAAAAAAAAATATATATATATATATATTTGTGTGTGTGTGTATATATATGTGTATATATATATAAACTTGTACTGATGGGATCTTGCTGTGTTGCCCAGACTGGTCTTGAACTCCTGGCCTTAAGCAATTCTTCCACCTCTGCCTCCCAGAATGCTAGTTTAGAGGCTTGATCCACTGTTCCTGGCCTACTTATATTTTTTAATTGAATGAAGCTCATTCTGTTTTTGCTGTTATCATTTGAATGAATTGGTCCCATTTATAATCTAAGAAGCATGATACTATTTTAGTGATCTATTTTTCTTAAGTTTGAAACATTTTGCTATGTTATTTCCTTAGCAATTATTTCAACATTACTCATCAATTATGTCCAACTGTGGTAAAATAAACTAAAATAGAATAGAATGATGGAATTGCTTATAAGGATAATACAATAGTGAAGATCACTGTCACTATTATATCATCCTTCAGTTTTCTTATTGAGCTGCTTTAAGTATTGTATGACTTGTGACAAAAATATAAAAGAAGCCTGGAGAAACCTTATTTGTAGTTTCTTTCTTTCTTTTTTTTTAAAATTTTCTTTATTCATTTCTTTTTGAGATAGAGTCTCACTCTGTTGCCCAGGCTGGAGTGGAGTGGTGCAATCTCAGCTCACTGCAAGCTCTACCTCTCAGGTTCAAGTGCTTCTACTGCCTCAGCCACCTGAGTAGATGAGACTACAGACACCTAGTACTGTGTCCTGGCTTTTTTTTTTTTTTTTTTTTTTTGTATTTTTACTAGAGATGGGGTTTGCCATGTTGGCAAGGCTGGTTTTGAACTCCTGACCTCAGGAGATCCTCCTGCCTTGGCCTCCCAAAGTGCTGGGATTACAGGTGTCAACCACTGTACCTGACTCTTTCTTTTCTTTTCGTTTTGTTTCTTTCTTTCTTTTCTTTTCTTTCCTTTCTTTCCTTTTCTTTCTTTCTTTTTTCCTTCCTTCCTTCCTCCCCTCCCTTCCCCTCCCCTCCCCTCCCCTCTCCTTTCCTTTCCTTGACACTGAGTCTTGCTCTGTCACCCAGGCTGGAATGCAGTGGCATGATCTCAGCTTACTGCAACCTCTGCCTCCTGGGTTCAAGCAATTCTCCTGCCTCAGCCTCCTGAGTAGCTGGGATTACAGGTGCGCACCACCACACCTGGCTACTTTTTGTATTTTTAGTAGAGATGTGGTTTCGCCATGTTGTCCCGGCTGGTCTGGAATGCTTGACTTCAGGTGATCCACCCTCCTCGGCCTCCGAAAGTGCTGGAATTACGGGCGTGAGCCACTGCACCCAACTCTCTCTCTCTTTTTTTTTTTTTTTAATAATTCAATGGGCACAGTTGAGAGTTCAGAACTTTTATTTTCTTCCGTTAATTGCAAAGAGTAGAAAATTGACAAGAGGAAGTCTCTTCACAATTATTAGGCAAATCAGAAGATGAAGCAGAAGCATTGTAGACTCTAGTAATTACAGTGTAATTGATCATATAAGTGAAATCTCAGACTATGAGTTACATGATGATATTCTAGATGAATAAAGGTATGCATATGATCCTTTTATAAGAACAGCCTGGGTCGGGTGCGGTGGCTTATGCCTGTAATCTCAGCACTTTGGGAGGCCGAGGCAGGTGGATTTCTTGAGCCCAGTAGGTTAAGGCTGCAGTGAGCTGTGATGCTGCCACTGCATTACAGCCTGGGCAACAGGAGTTTGAGACCAGCCTGGATAACATGGCAAAAAACTCCATCTCTACAAAAAATACAGAAAATTTGCCAGGCATGGTAGTACATACGTGTAATCCCATTTACTCAAGAAGCTGAGGTGGGAGCCTGGGAAGTTGAGGCTGCAGTGAGCCATGATTACACCACTGCACAATCCAGCCTGGGTGACAGAGCCAGACACTGTGCCAAAAAATAAAAATAAAAAAGCATGTGAATATGTCTCCTTTTCATAAGAAATATGTTAACATTTATAATCTGTGGTAACTTATTTTTGTTTCTAGACTGCTGCATAGATGATGACCTGTTGGAGAAGAGACAGGAAAATTAAGACCAGCATTTGCAGAAAGTTGATTTTTCTTAACAACAAAACACTGACTATGGACAGAAATGGTGTATTAGGAAAAGCATTTTATGTTGACACAAACCCCATTCTATTAAGAAAAATACATGGCAACTGTGACTCATATGGAGTGAATTTGAATTGTATTTTGGAATTAATTATTAGTAATAGAAGCTCCTTTATAAGGAACCCTTCTGAGTGTAATGCACATGGGAAAGTTTTCCTTTGTATGAAGCATGAAAATCCTTATGCCAGAGGGAAACCTTTGGAATATGATGGAAATGGGAAAGCTGTCTCTCAGAATGAGGACCTATTTAGGCATCAGTATATTCAAACTCTGAAGCAGTGTTTTGAATACAATCAGTGTGGGAAGGCTTTTCATGAAGAGGCAGCCTGCATTACCCATAAGACAGTGTGCTCATGGGAGACCCTGTGAATGTAATGAACATGTGAGAGCCTTTCCAATAGACCAATATTCATTGTTCATCAGATAACTCACATAAGGGAGAGTTCCTATGAATTCAGTGAATGTGAGAGGAGGTCTGGTGAGAAGCCACCTGTAAGTAAACACCACAGAGTTATGGAGATGGAACATGTGTAATGCAAGAGAATAGTTTTGGCAAGAAATCACTCCTCATTCTATGAAGTTACAGAGGAGAGAAAACTTTTGACTGTAATAGAGATTTGGAAGTATTCTGCAAGAAGCCAAATTTCACTCAGCATCAGGAAACATGTATAGGAAAGAATGCCTATAAAATTAATCAGCATGCTAGTACATTTTGCTGTAAGCCAAAGCTTTCTGTATATCAGAAAACAGATAGAGGAGAAAAACTCTATGAATGTAGTGAATGTGGGAAAACCTTCTACCGGAAGTCATCCCTCACAGCACATCAGAGAACACACACAGGGGAGCAACCCTATGAATATAATGAAACCTTTTACTAGAATCCTGACTTCGCTAAACATCAGAGAGACAACATAGAGGAAACTCTTGTCAACATCCTGAAGGCTCAGAAACCTTCACCTTCTTGGACTCATTCCATAGCAGAAACAACCCAGGTTGGGGTGAGAACGCCCAATAAAGATGAGAAATCTTTTGCCTAGAAGTGATGTTTCATTGAACAGCAAATAATTGACATTTTATCTTTTTTTCTTTTCTTTTGTTGTTGTTATTTTTTTTGAGACAGTTTCGCTCTTATTGCCCAGGCTGGAGTGCAATGGCGTGATCTCGGCTCACCGCAACCTCTGTCTCCCGGGTTCAAGTGATCCTCCTGCCTCAGCCTCCCAAGTAGCTGGGATTACAGGCATGCACCACCATGCCTGGCTAATTTTGTATTTTTAGGAGAGACGGGGTTTCACCATGTTGGTTAGGCTGTTCTTGAACTCCTGAGCTCAGGTGATCCACCCACCTTGGCCTGCCAAAGTGTTAGGATTGCAGGCGTGAACGACCACTCCCAGCCCTTCTTTTTTTGTTGTTTTTTGGTTTTTTTTGAATCAGGGTCTCACTCTGTTGCCCAGGCTGGAGTGCAGTGGCACAATCTCAGTTCACTGCAACCTCCTCCTCCCAGGTTCAAGTGATTCTTGTGCCTCAGCCTCCCAAGTAGCTGGGACTACAGGCCATGTGCCACCATGCTCAGCTAATTTTTGTATTTTTTGTAAAGACAGATTTTCACCATGTTGGCCAGGGTGGTCTGGAACTCCTGACCTCAAGTGATCTGCCCGTCTCGGCCTCCCAAAGTGCTGGGATTACAGGTGTGAGCCACCATGCCTGGCCAATAATTGATATTCTTATTTATTATTTTTTTGAGATGGAGTCTCACTCTGTTGCCCAGGCTGGAGTGCAGTGGCGTGATCTCGGCTCACTGCAACCTCCGCCTCCTGGCTTCAAGCGATTCTTCTGCCTCAGCCTCCTGAGTAGCTGGGATTACAGGTGTGTGCCACCAGACCCAGCTAATTTTTGTATTTTTAGTAGAGACAGGGTTTCGCCATGTTGGCCAGGCTGGTCTTGAACTCCTGACCTCAGGTGACCTTCCTGCTTCGGCCTCCCAAAGTGCTGGGATTATAAGCATGAGGCACTGCACCTGGCCTTTATTCTCTTTTTATTCTTACCTTAGAATCACAAGATGGTAGTGCAGGAAGAGTATACAGTATTTAACTATTTCTGCCTTATTTGAAGAAATAAGATAAAAAGATAAAATATATGGAGCCTGAGAGAATCAATGAATTATTACAGGTCACTCCTTTGTTACTGATCAAGATAAGAGTTTGTTTCAGGTGTGGTGGCTCACACCTGTATCCCAGCACTTTGAGAGGCCGAGGCGGGTGGATCACCTGAGATCAGGAGTTGGAGACCAGCCTTGCCAACATGGGGAAAGCCCGTCTCTACTAAAAATGCAAAAAATTAGCTGGGCGTGGTGGCGGATGCCTGTAATCTCAGCTCCTCGAAAGGCTGGGGCAGGAGAATCGCTTGAACCTGGGAGGTGGAGGTTGCAGTGAGTTGAGATCGTGCCACTGCATGCCAGCCTGGGCAACAGAGCGAGACTCTGTTTCAAAAAAAGTTTTGTGGTTTCTTTATTCCTTTGCACAGCTGAAACAAGTCTTATCAAAGGAGTATGAAAATTAGAACAAATATTTAAAAATCTTGTACTGAGGCATTCTTTCTCTTTTTTAGAGTTTCTGTAAATTGTTCAACAATATTCCCAGTATTATATTCACAGGAAAACAGATAAACAGTACAACCTGAGTGTTTCCTACCACATCAGTTTTAATGAAGACACTTATATTAGGATCCTGTCATTTATAAATTGTTTGTATTTTAAATTTTTTTGTGTCTTAGTGACATAAATTGTTAATCATTGGGATACATGTGTTTACTTTCACCCAGTGAAAAATTGCATGTCTAAGCTCAACACAATCTGGTCATAGAGATGCCTCCACATTGTTCAAATGGTCTCTTCTGTGTAGCATTTTAGGAAGTTGGATCCAGGAGCAGCAAGGCGGGCCAGATTTCTCCTAACTTTATTCTTAGCTCTTCTTTCCCAGCATTACCTTTACTCTTCACATTTTCCCAAGACCAGTAGAAAATGAACAGATCCCAGGTGAGTTGTTTAGTTGTTATTATCAGCTTTATTTATAATACATTGTATGAGGCTTTTAAGGGTCATTAGAATGGAAATATAGAAATCAACAGGAAAATAGACAATAGCAGACTGATAGCATGATTTAATTTATAGGTAAGTACAAGTTTTATGGTCTTTCATAGTTATCAAAATTGAGCTGTAAATTTGAATCTTTTTGATAGCCATTGCACAATGCAGACATCTGTCACATGATTTACATTTCCATAAAGAAAAACAGTATTGATTATGAATGGGGCATGAAAACTTCCTGGCAGTGAGTCTAAAATTGTTCTCTTTTTGCACTCTGTATGGGCCATGAAGTGTACAACCTTCCAATAACTTCAATAAAGAAATTCAGCCTCTTTCAGTAGTTCTTCAGTGGGAACAAAGGCCTCGAGCTATGAGAAAACTCAGTGAATATAGGTTTTCAGAGAATCAAAATATTGTAGTCTGGTATAGTATGTAGATTAGTAACCAGTAGCCATATGTGGATATTGAAATATAATTAAAATCTATTTCATAAGTCACATAGTAACATTTTAAGTGCTTAGTTGCTACATGTGGCTAGTGGCTACCAAATTGGACAGCACTGCTCTAGGCCATTTTCTGGTGTTGCTGCTTGATACGGGGATAAAATATAGAGTATCTGGAGGAAGAAATCAAGTGCATCTTCAGACTATTTCAGTAAATGATTTTTTTCCCCATTTAGGTGTATTTATGGGGTAGTATAGACAGTTTGCAGTTACACTCTCTGGCATTTGTGCCTGTAATTCTATTTCACATTTCAGACCTTTCTTTTCTGAACAAATCAGAAGAGGTAAAGGAACTGAGAAAGTGTGATTTATGGTATAAATTGAAATGGATATATTATGTTCAAATATTAATATAATAGTTGATAAACCAAGATTCAGAGCAAAACCAAAATACACACATTACAAAAAGTATGAATGGCTGAATTTCTTATCCAAGACAGACTATCATACTGGTTTAAAAAACCAGAATACAGCCATATTGTTTCTTAAGAACATCCTTTTAAGAAATCTAAAAGGCTGGGGGGGGTAGCTCACACCTGTAATCCCAGCACTTTGGGAGGCCGAGGTAGGCGGATCACCTGAGGTTGGGAGTTTGAGACCAGCCTGACCAACATGGAAAAACCTCATCTCCACTAAAAATACAAAATTAGCCTGGCTTGGTGGTGCATGCCTGTAATCCCAGCTACTTGGGAGGCTGAGGCAGGAGAATCGCTTGAACCTGGGAGGCAGAGGTTGTGGTGAGCCAAGATTGCGCCATTGCACTATGGCCTGGGCAACAAGAGTGAAACTCCTTCTCAAAACAAACAAACAAACAAAAAAAATCTAAGAGATGAAGGAAGGAAAGCAAAGAAATGGGCAAAATATTTTTGGCAAAAGCAATTAAAAGGCAAATAAAAGCACCTTTATTTATATCAAAGTGGAACTTGTACCCATAATGGTATGAAAATAGGTATCACACAATGATAAATAGCAAAATTAGACAAGAGGATAAAAGTCATCTTTTTATGTAGCCAAATACAAAAGCAGCTGCTACCTTGGGTATTGAAAACTGTTAAGAGAGGCAAGAAACCTCTTTCAGCTTATGACAGATCAAAGAGGTTAAAAATAAGGCAAAATAGCTAACTATCCTGTATTCTACCCAATGGAATATTTTACTCTTCAAGGAAAAATTGCAAAGATTGAAGAGATGATCATACCTAAAATTCAGTGGTATTTATTCTGTGTCAGATGGTTTTCTAAATATCTTAAATTTATATAATCTAATCTCAACAGCAAACGTATAACATGGATATCATTGTTTTCCCAAAATAAAACTGAAGTAAAAAGATTAAGTGCCGTGCCCATTATGGGATCTAGGTCAACAAATTTTTCATCCCTCTTTTTTCATCATTAGATCATATTCTGGTCACTAAGAACATTTTGTTGTTGTTTTTTTTTTTGATACAGAGTCTTGCTCTATCACCCAGGTTGGAGTGCAGTGGCATGATCTCAGCTCGCTGCAACCTCCGCCTTCCAGAATCAAGCGATTCTCCTGCCTCAGCCTCCCGATTAGCTGAGATTACAGGCGCGTGCCACCATGCCTGGCTAATTTTTTGTATTTTTAAATGAGGTTTCATCGTGTTAGCCAGGATGGTCTAGATCTCTTGACCTTGTGATCGGCCCACCTCGGCCTCCCAAAGTGCAAGGATTAGAGGCGTGAGCCACCGTGCCCGGCCCAGAAAAATTTTTTTCTTTTTTTCTTTTTTTTGAGATGGAGTTTCGCTCTTGTTGCCCAGGCTGGAGTACAATGGCGTGATCTCCGCTCACTGCAGCCTCCGCCTCCTGGGTTCAGGCAGTTCTGCCTCAGCCTCCCGAGTAGCTGGGATTACAGGCATGTGCCACCACGCCTGGCTAATTTTTTGTATTTTTAGTAGAGACAGGGTTTCACTGTGTTAGCCAGGATGGTTTCCATCTTCCGATCTCAGGTGATCCCCCCGCCTGGGCCTCCCAAAGTACTGGGATTACAGGTGTGAGCAACTGTGCCTGGCCCGAACATTTTTAATACTAAAAAATAGAAATTTGTTAAGAAGTAGAATTTTGAGGCCAGGCACGGGCCCACGCCTGTATTCCCAGCACTTTCGGAGGCCAAAGTGGGCGGATCACCTGAGGTCAGGAGTTCGAGACCATCCTGGCCGACTTGGCAAAACCCCGCCTCTACCAAAAATACAAAAAAAAAAAAAAAAAAAGGCGGACGGGGTGGCAGGCTCCTGTAGTCCCAGCTACTCAGGCTGAGGCAGGAGAATTGTTTAAGCCGGAGATGGAGTTTGGAGTGAGCCGAGATGGCTCCACTGCACTCCAGCCTGGGTGACAGAGCGAAACCCTGTCTCAAAAAAAAAAAAAAAAAAGAATTTCGAGGGGCGGAGCAAGATGGCCGAATAGGAACAGCTCCAGTCTCCACTCCCAGCGCGAGCGACACAGAAGACCGGTGATTTCTGCATTTTCTTTTTTTTTTTGAGACGGAGTCTCGCTCTGTCGCCCAGGCTGGAGTGCAGTGGCCGGATCTCAGCTCACTGCAAGCTCCGCCTCCCGGGTTCACGCCATTCTCCTGCCTCAGCCTCCCGAGTAGCTGGGACTACAGGCGCCCGCCACCTCGCCCAGCTGGTTTTTTGTATTTTTAGTAGAGATGGGGTTTCACCGTGTTAGCCAGGATGGTCTCGATCTCCTGACCTCGTGATCCGCCCGTCTCGGCCTCCCAAAGTGCTGGGATTTCTGCATTTTCAACTGAGGTACTGGGGTCATCTCACTAGGGAGTGCCGGACAATCGGTGCTGGTCAGCTGCTGCAGCCTGACCAGCGAGAGCTGAAGCAGGGCGAGGCATCACCTCACCTGGAAGCGCAAGGGGGAAGGAAATCCGTTTTCCTAGCCAGGGGAACTGAGACACACAACACCTGGAAAATCGGGTAACTCCCACCCCAATACTGCGCTTTAAGGAAACAGGCACACCAGGAGAATATATCCCACACCTGGCCGGGAGGGTCCCACACCCACGGAGCCTCCCTCACTGCTAACTCAGCAGTCTGCCGCGATTTGTCCGCAAGGCAGCAGCCAGGCGGGGGGAGGGGCGCCCGCCATTGCTGAGGCTTAAGTAGGTAAACAAAGCCGCTGGGAAGCTTGAACTGGGTGGAGCTCACAGCAGCTCAAGAAGCCTGCCTGTCTCTGTAGACTCCACCTCTGGGGAGAGCCCACAGCTGAAGTCCAATAGGGAAAGCAGCGGGGGCCGGTGCAGACGCGACGACTCTGTCTGACAGCTTTGGGGAGAGCCGTGGATCTCCCAACGCAGGGTTGAGATCCGAGAACAGACAGACTGCCTGCTCAGGTGGATCCCTGACCCCTGAGTAGCCTAGCTGGGAGACATCCCCCACTAGGGGCAGTCTGACACCCCACACCTCACAGGGTGGAGTCACCCCTGAGAGGAAACTTCCAAAGGAAGAATCAGGACAGCAGTGTACACTCGCTGTTCAGCAATATTCTATCTTCGGCAACCTCTGCTGCTGATACCCAGGCAAACAGGGTCTGGAGTGGACCTCAAGCAATCTCCAACAGACAACAGACAGTTCTTCTGACTGTCAGACGGAAAACTAGCAAACAGGAAGGACACCTATACCAAAACCCCATCAGTACGTCACCATCATCAAAGACCAGAGACAGATAAAACCACAAAGATGGGGAAAAAGCAGGGCAGAAAAGCTGGAAATTCAAAAATAAGAGCGCATCTCCTCCTGCAAAGGAGCGCAGCTCATCACCAGCAACGGATCGAAGCTGGTCAGAGATGACTTTGACGAGATGAGAGAAGAAGGCTTCAGTCCATCAAACTTCTCAGAGCTAAAGGAGGAATTACGTACCCAGCGCAAGAAACTAAAAATCTTGAAAAAGAGTGGAAGAATTGACAGCTAGACTAATTAACGCAGAGAAGATCATAAACGAAATGACAGAGATGAAAACCATGACACGAGAAATACGTGACAAATGCACAAGCTTCAGTAACCGACTCGATCAACTGGAAGAAAGAGTATCAGCGATTGAGGATCAAATGAATGAAATGAAGCGAGAAGAGAAAACCAAAAGAAAAAAGAAGAAAAAGAAATGAACAAAGCCTCAAGAAGTATGGGATTATGTAAAAAGACCAAATCTACGTCTGATTGGGGTGCCTGAAAGTGAGGGGGAAAATGGAACCAAGTTGGAAAACACTCTTCAGGATATCATCCAGGAGAACTTCCCCAACCTAGTAGGGCAGGCCAACATTCAAATTCAGGAAATACAGAGAACACCACAAAGATACCCTCGAGAAGAGCAACTCCAAGACACATAATTGCCAGATTCACCAAAGTTGAAATGAAGGAAAAAATCTTAAGGGCAGCCAGAGAGAAAGTCGGGTTACCCACAAAGGGAAGCCCATCAGACTAACAGCAGATCTCTCGGCAGAAACTCTACAAGCCAGAAGAGAGTGGGGGCCAATATTCAACGTTCTTAAAGAAAAGAATTTTCAACCCAGAATTTCATATCCAGCCAAACTAAGTTTCATCAGTGAAGGAGAAATAAAATCCTTTACAGATAAGCAAATGCTTAGAGATTTTGTCACCACCAGGCCTGCCTTACAAGAGACCCTGAAGGAAGCCCTAAACATGGAAAGGAACAACCGGTACCAGCCATTGCAAAAACATGCCAAAACGTAAAGACCATCGAGGCTAGGAAGAAACTGCATCAACTAACGAGCAAAATAACCAGTTAATATCATAATGACAGGATCAAGTTCACACATAACAATATTAACCTTAAATGTCAATGGACTAAATGCTCCAATTAAAAGACACAGACTGGCAAACTGGATCAAGAGTCAAGACCCATCAGTCTGCTGTATTCAGGAGACCCATCTCACATGCAGAGACATACATAGGCTCAAAATAAAGGGATGGAGGAAGATCTACCAAGCAAATGGAGAACAAAAAAAAGCAGGGGTTGCAATCCTAGTCTCTGATAAAACAGACTTTAAACCATCAAAGATCAAAAGAGACAAAGAAGGCCATTACATCATGGTAAAGGGATCAATTCAACAGGAAGAGCTAACTCTCCTAATATATATGCACCCAATACAGGAGCACCCAGATTCATAAAGCAAGTCCTTAGAGACCTACAAAGAGACTTAGACTCCCATACAATAATAATGGGAGACTTCAACACTCCACTGTCAACATTAGACAGATCAACGAGACAGAAAGTTAACAAGGATATCCAGGAATTGAACTCATCTCTGCACCAAGCGGACCTAATAGACATCTATAGAACTCTCCACCCCAAATCAACAGAATATACATTCTTCTCAGCACCACATCGCACTTATTCCAAAATTGACCACATAATTGGAAGTAAAGCACTCCTCAGCAAATGTACAAGAACAGAAATTATAACAAACTGTCTCTCAGACCACAGTGCAATCAAACTAGAACTCAGGACTAAGAAACTCAATCAAAACCGCTCAACTACATGGAAACTGAACAACCTGCTCCTGAATGACTACTGGGTACATAACGAAATGAAAGCAGAAATAAAGATGTTCTTTGAACCAATGAGAACAAAGATACAACATACCAGAATCTCTGGGACACATTTAAAGCAGTGTGTAGAGGGAAATTTATAGCACTAAATGCCCACAAGAGAAAGCAGGAAAGATCTAAAATTGACACTCTAACATCACAATTAAAAGAACTAGAGAGGCAAGAGCAAACACATTCAAAAGCTAGCAGAAGGCAAGAAATAACTAAGATCAGAGCAGAACTGAAGGAGATAGAGACACAAAAAACCCTCCAAAAAATCAATGAATCCAGGAGTTGGTTTTTTGAAAAGATCAACAAAATTGACAGACCGCTAGCAAGACTAATAAGAAGAAAAGAGAGAGGAATCAAATAGACGCAATAAAAAATGATAAAGGGGATATCACCACCGACCCCACAGAAATACAAACACCATCAGAGAATACTATAAATGCCTCTACGCAAATCAACTAGAAAATCTAGAAGAAATGGATAATTTCCTGGACACTTACACTCTCCCAAGACTAAACCAGGAAGAAGTTGAATCCCTGAATAGACCAAGCAGGCTCTGAAATTGAGGCAACAATTAATAGCCTACCCACCAAAAAAAGTCCAGGACCAGATGGATTCACAGCTGAATTCTACCAGAGGTACAAGGAGGAGCTGGTACCATTCCTTCTGAAACTATTCCAATCAATAGAAAAAGAGGGAATCCTCCCTAACTCTTTTATGAGGCCAACATCATCCTGATACCAAAGCCTGGCAGAGACACAACAAAAAGAGAATTTTAGACCAATATCCCTGATGAACATCGATGCAAAAATTCTCAATAAAATACTGGCAAACCGATTCAGCAGCACATCAAAAAGCTTATCCACCATGATCAAGTGGGCTTCATCCCTGGGATGCAAGGCTGGTTCAACATTCGCAAATCAATAAACGTAATCCAGCATATAAACAGAACCAAAGACAAGAACCACATGATTATCTCAATAGATGCAGAAAAGGCTTTTGACAAAATTCAACAGCCCTTTATGCTAAAAACGCTCAATAAATTCGGTATTGATGGAACGTACCTCAAAATAATAAGAGCTATTTATGACAAACCCACAGCTAATATCATACTGAATGGGCAAAAACTGGAAAAATTCCCTTTGAAAACTGGCACAAGACAGGGATGCCCTCTCTCACCACTCCTATTCAACATAGTGTTGGAAGTTCTGGCTAGGGCAATCAGGCAAGAGAAAGAAATCAAGGGTATCCAGTTAGGAAAAGAAGAAGTCAAATTGTCCCTGTTTGCAGATGACATGATTGTATATTTAGAAAACCCCATTGTCTCAGCCCAAAATCTCCTTAAGCTGATAAGCAACTTCAGCAAAGTCTCAGGATACAAAATTAATGTGCAAAAATCACAAGCATTCTTACACCAGTAACAGACAAGCAGAGAGCCAAATCAGGAATGAACTTCCATTCACAATTGCTTCAAAGAGAATAAAATACCTAGGAATCCAGCTTACAAGGGATGTAAAGGACCTCTTCAAGGAGAACTATAAACCACTGCTCAGTGAAATCAAAGAGGACATAACAAATGGAAGAACATACCATGCTTATGGATAGGAAGAATCAATATCGTGAAAATGGCCATACTGCCCAAGGTGATTTATAGATTCAATGCCATCCCCATCAAGCTACCAATGACTTTCTTCACAGAATTGGAAAAAACGGCTTTAAAGTTCATATGGAACCAAAAAAGAGCCCACATTGCCAAGACAATCCTAAGTCAAAAGGACAAAGCTGGAGGCGTCACGCTACCTGACTTCAAACTATACTACAAGGCTACAGTAACCAAAACAGCATGGTACTGGTACCACAACAGAGATATAGACCAATGGAACAGAACAGAGTCCTCAGAAATAACACCACACATCTACAGCCATCTGATCTTTGATAAACCTGAGAGAAACAAGAAATGGGGAAAGGATTCCCTATTTAATAAATGGTGCTGGGAAAATTGGCTAGCCATAAGTAGAAAGCTGAAACTGGATCCTTTCCTTACCCCTTATATGAAGATTAATTCAAGATGGATTAGAGACTTAAATGTTAGACCTAATACCATAAAAATCCTAGAAGAAAATCTAGGTAGTACCATTCAGGACATCGGCACGGGCAAGGACTTCATGTCTAAAACACCAAAAGCAACAACTGGGATCTCATTAAACTAAAGAGCTTCTGCACAGCAAAAGAAACTACCATCAGAGTGAACAGGCAACCTACAGAATGGGAGAAAATTTTTGCAACCTACTCATCTGATAAAGGGCTAATATCCAGAATCTACAAAGAACTCAAACAAATATACAAGAAAAAAACACCCCATCAAAAAGTGGGGAAAGGATATGAACAGACATTTCTCAAAAAAGACATCCATACAGCCAACAGACACATGAAAAAATGCTCATCATCACTCGCCATCAGAGAAATGCCAATCAAAACCACAATGAGATACCATCTCACACCAGTTAGAATGGCAATCATTAGAAGTCAGGAAACAACAGGTGTTGGAGAGGATGTGGAGAAATAGGAACACTTTTACACTGTTGGTGGGATTGTAAACTAGTTCAACCATTATGGAAAACAGTATGGCGATTCCTCAAGGATCTAGAACTAGATGTACCATATGACCCAGCCATCCCACTACTGGGTATATACCCAAAGGATTATAAATTACTCTACTACAAAGACACATGCACACGTATGTTTATTGTGGCACTATTCACAATAGCAAAGACTTGGAATCAACCAAATGTCCATCTGTGACAGACTGGATTAAGAAAATGTGGCATATATACACCATGGAATACTATGCAGCCATCAAAAAGGATGAGTTTGCGTCCTTTGTAGGGACATGGATGCAGCTGGAAACCATCATTCTTAGCAAACTATCACAAGAAGAGAAAACCAAACACCGCATGTTCTCACTCATAGGATGAACTGAACAATGAGATCACTTGGACTGGGGAAGGGAACATCACACACTGGGGCCTATCATGGGGAGGGGGAGGAGGGAGGGATTGCATTGGGAGTTATACATGATATAAATGATGAATTGATGGGTGCTGACGAGTTGATGGGTGCAGCACACCAACATGGCATAAGTATACATATGTAACAAATCTGCACGTTATGCACATGTACCCTAGAACTTAAAGTATAATAAAAAAAAAAAAAAGAAAACAAAAAATAGAATTTCAAGATAATACATCCTTAATTGTGAGCTTTAAAACTGAAAGGAATAGATAGATTACTTACAATATATAATCATAAAGATCATCCCTTAAATAAAACTTTGGACTTAAGATAAATCCAAATTATTAATTATCTGGAATAAATCGTAAGCAAATACATGACAACTTTAGAGCAACAAGTAAATTTATTGCAGAATACTGTAACATTTTTAAAACTAAACTGAAAATAATTATGAATTATATATTTGCTCAAATAAACTGGAAAAAAAGCAAAGCAGGACAAGGTTAGGATAAAATCATAAATGAATATAATTAAAACATAAGGAGCAAAGCTAAATGTAAAACTAAAAGCAGTTTGTTGCAACTGGTCATAAAAGTGATTAAATCTAAAGTTGGCATTAATAAGGAAGCAAGGTAATAAAGCAAAAATATAAACAACTTTGAGAAAGTACACCTAATAGCAAAATCTTGTAACACAACAAAGATCACAAAAAATATAGGGAGACTACATCGAGGATTATACCAAAGAATAAATACAGCATGTTCTATTAGAATATCCTCTCCATGAAAGTAGTAATTTTGATCACAACAATCTTTCCAACACTGTAACAGCAGATGCTCAATATATATTCACTGAATAAATGACTGACCAAGTAGGGTGTATATCAAATAAAGTATGGCTTCTTCAACAATAAGAAATTTACAGGAGGCCGGGAGTGGTTGCTTACTCCTGTAATCCTAGCACTTTGGGAGGATGAGGTGAGAGGATCACTTGAGGCCAGGAGTTTGAGACCAGCCTGGGCAACATGGCAAAATCCTGTCTCTACAAAAAAATATGAAAAAATTAGCTGGGTATGGTGGCCTATGCCTGTAGTCCTGACTACTTGGAAGAATCACCTGAACCCGTGAGGTCGATGCTGTGGTGAACAGCGATCACGCCAGCCCAGGTGACAGAGACAGACCCTGGCTCAAAAAGAAAAACAAAAACAAAAACACTCCCCAACTTCTTGGAGATACTACATCAACACATTTAACTTGAATACAGAATAATTATATGAAAGTCACTAGGCTGGGTGCAGTGGCTTATGCCAAGGTGGGAGGATTGCTTGAGGCCAGGAGTTCAAGACCAACCTGGCCAACATAGACTCCATCTCTAAAAAAGTGAAAAAAATTTAAAAAGTCACTAGCTAACAGGTAATTAGATACACGTTTATTTATTTATTTTTATTTATTTATTTTTTGAGATGGAGTCTTGCTCTGTCACCCTGGCTGGAGTGTAATGGTGCGATCTCAGCTCACTGCAATCTCCATCTCCTGGGTTCAAGCAGTTCCCATGTCTCGGCCTCCTGAGTAGCTGAGATTATAGCCGCTGGCCACCATGCCCAGCTAATTTTTGTATTTTCAGTAGAGACGAGGTTTTACCATGTTGGCCAGGCTGAGCTTGAACTCCTGACCTCAGTTGATCTGCTCACCTCCACCTTCCAAAGTGCTGGGATTACAGGCATGAGCCACCACGCCTGGCCTAGATACAAATGTTAAACATGTTAACCAATAACAAGTTGCAAATAGAAATGGAAGAAAAATGAGAATACTTGTAATGTCAAAAATGAAAAATTAGGCATAAATTTAGTTTCATTGAGAAAAGTACATTGGAGCAAAGTCCTGAAGGAGGAATCATAAAAAATACTAAATCCAATAGAAGGCTTAAAAAGAGAAAAAAGATCAAAGAACAGCTGGAACAAGAAGAAAGATAGAAACAAATAGGTTATAGACTTAAACAGTCACATCAGTATTCATGTTATATTTAAATGCCCCAAATATCCAAAGATAGATATTGCCAAATTGGATTTTTAAAAAAGCAATGCCCATTTATATACTATAGACAAGAAGCTCATATTCATATAAAGACAGAAATAGCATAAAAGTAGAAGGATTGAGGCCAGTGCGGTGGCTCATGCCTGTAATCCCAGCACTTTGGGAGGCCAAGGCAGGCGGATCTCTCGAAGTCAGAGGTTTGAGACCAGCATGGCCAACATGATGAAGCCCCATCTCTCCTAAAAGTACAAAAAAATTAGTGGGGCATGGTGGCGGGCACCTGTAATCCCAGATACTTGGGAGGCTGAGGCCAGAGAATCTCTTGAACCCGGGAGGCGGAGGTTGCAGTGAACCAACATTGAGCCATTGCACTCTAGCCTGGGCACAGAGCGAGACTCTGTCTCCAAAAAAAAAAAAAAGTAGAAGGATTGTACAAGGTATACTATGCTAACACTAATCAAATTAAGATATGCCAAGCTAACGCTAAACAGATTTCTTTTTTTTTCTTTTTTTTTTTTTTTGAGACCGAGTCTTGCTCTCTTGCCCAGGCTGGAGTGCAAGGGTGCCATCTCGGCTCACGGAAACCTCCACCTCCCAGATTCAAGCAATTCTCCTGCCTCAGCCTCCCCAGTAGCTGGGATTACAGGCATCCGCCACCATGGCCAGCTAATTTTGGTATTTTTAGCAGAAACAGGGTTTCACCATGTTGGCCAGGCTGGTCTCGAACTGCTGACCTTGTGATCTGGCTGCCGTGGCCTCCTAAAGTGCTGGGATTACAGGCATGAGCCACTGAGCCTGGCCTAAACAGACAGACTTCATATCAGATTAAATATCAGACAGGATATTTCAAAACAGAGCATTACAAGTTGAGTATCCCCAACCTGAAACCTGAAATGCTTTGAAACTTTTTGAGCACTGACATGATGCTCAAAATAAATGTTCAGAGGAGCATTTCAGATTTCAGATTTTTGCATTAGGGATGCTGAAGCTGTTTATAAGTAGAAGGCAAATATTCCAAAATCTGAAAAGATTCAAAATCTGAAACACTTCTGGTCCCAAGCATTTCAGATAAGGGATAGTCAATCAACCTGTATCAGGGCTAAAAAGAAACTTATATAATGATAAACAAGTCAAGAGGACACAAAAATCCTAAATGCTTATCTACCTTGTAGTTCTATAACTTTTGCTTATCTGTCTTGTAGTTCTATAAAAATCCTAAATGCTTATCTTCCTTTTAGTTATATATATTCTTCAAAATATTCTTCAAAATATGTGAAACAAAAAGTTACAGAACTGCAAGGAAAAGTAGACAGTTGCACAATTATAGTCAGAGACTTTAAAATCCTTTTCTTAGTAACTGATAGAACAAATAGAAAACTCTGGACTGGGCGCAGTGGCTCACGCTTGTAATCCCAGCACTTTGGGAGGCTGAGATGAGTGGATCACCTGAGGTCAGGAGTTCGAGACCAGGCTGGTCAACACGGTGAAATCCCGTCTCTACTAAAAAAATACAAAAAATTAGCCAGATGTGGTGGCATGCGCCTGTAATCCCAGCTACTCGGGAGGCTGAAGCAGGAAAATCACTTGAACCTGAGAGGCAGAGGTTGCAGTGAGCCGAGATTGTGCCATTGCACTCCAGCCTGGGCAACAAGAACAAAACTCCGTCTCAAAAAAAAAAAGAAAAAAAGAAAAGAAAAATCTGTAAGGGTATACAAGATCTAAGGAAAACTATCAACACAACTAACTTGACCTAACTGACATTATTACTACACACTATAACAGAATATACATTATTTTCATGTGCACCTGGGATATTTACCAAGACAGATCACATTCTGGGCCATAAAACAAATCTTGATAAGTATTAAAGGATTCAAGTCATGCAAAACAGGTTCTCTGACCACAGTGGGATTAAATTAGAAATCAGTAATAGAAAGCTATGGAAAAATAACCAATCATTTGGAAACTAACACACTTCTAAATCACCCATAGGACGCAGTCAATATTGAAATGGAAATTGTAAAGTATTTTGAACTGACTGAAAATGGAAGTGCAACATATGAAAATTAGTGATATGTACTAAATAGTATTTAGAATTTATAGCAGGCCAGGCACGGTGGCTGATGCCTGTAATCCCAGAACTTTGGGAGGCTGAGGCAGACAGATGACTTGAGGTCAGGAGTTCGAGACCAGCCTGTCCAACTTGGTGTAAACCCCATCTACACTAAAAATATAAAAATTAGCCAAGTGTAGTGGCGGGTGCTTGTAGTCCCAGCTACTCGGGAGGCTGAGGCAGGAGAATTGCTTGAATCTGGGAGGTAGAGGTTGCAGAGAGCCGAGATGGCATTGTTGTGCTACAGCTTGGGCAACAAGAGCGAAACTCCGTACTGCTCCCCTACCTCCCCCCAAAAAAAACCCGAAAGAATTTATAGCATTAAACACTTGTTAGTAAATAATTTCATTTCAGATTTATTTTTTGTAAAAAACAAATGGCAAGATATTCAAATAAATATATTTGAATATAACAATAAAATGTACAGTTGACCCTTGAATGACACGGGTTTGCACTATGTGGGTCCTCTTACACATAGATTTTCTTCCATCTCTGCCACCTGTGAGATGGCAAGACCAACCCTTCCTCTTCCTCCTCCACCTCCTTAGCCTACTCCACGTGAAGATGATGAAGATAAAGACCTTTATGATGATCCAGTTCCACTTAATTAATAGTAAATATATTTTCTTTTTCATACGATTTTGTTAATAGCATTTTCTTTAGCTTACTTTATTGTAAGAATATAGTATGTAATACTTATACCAAGTATGTATTAATTGACTGTTTATGTTATTGGCAAGGCATCTGATCGATCAACAGTAGGCTACTAGTAGTTATTTTGACTGCGAGGGGTAGGGGCAGTGGCAGTGCCCCTAACCCCTGAATTTTTCTTTTTCTTTTCTTTTTTTTTGAGATGGAGTGTCACTCTGTCACCCAGGCTGGAGCACAGTGGCGTGATCTTGGCTCACCACAACCTCTGCCTCCCAGGTTCAAGTGATTCTCCTGCCTCAGCCTCCTGAGCAGCTGGGACTATAGGCATGCCCCACCATGCCCAGCTAATTTTTATATTTTTAGTAGAGACAGGATTTCACCATGTTGGCCAGGCCGATCTCAAACTCCTGACCATAAGTATTCTGACCGCCTTGGCCTTTCAATGTGCTGGGATTACAGGTGTGAGCCACCACACCTGGCCAAGATCTGTTATTTCTTACTCCGCCTCTCCTCTTCAGCTTCCTCTTTCCTAGACTGGATTGGCAGCTTGTTAGTGTTTCTGCAGCACTTTCCTTGCAGAGATTACATGGGCTCTGCCCATTTCAATACATCTGGTTTTGAGCCCATTATATGAAAGATTATGTATAGGATTCCCAAATTGCAATTCTTTTTCTAAAATCCCATTGTCTTTTTGTTTCTACTACTTGCAGAGGAGAAAGTTGAAGCTAGGATACCTCTCTTTCCTTTGTAGTCAGCTATTCTTTCATCTGGAACTTGTGAGATTTTGTCCTTGTCATTCAGAATTATATAAATGTATGTGTCAGTGTGCCTTTTACATTAACTCTAGGTTGGTGTTTTTCTATTCTTTCAATAGTTTAAATATTTCATTCCACTCTTCTTACTTATGTGGATTTTGAGAATTTTGCTGTAATTCTTTTCCTTTTTTTCTAGTGTTCTCCTCCCCTCCTATCCCCTGGTGAGTTCTTTTAAGATTTTCTCTTTGTCTTTGATTTTAAGATTTTCTCTTTGTCTTTGATTTTCTTTGAACGTGATATGTCTAATTGTGTGTTGTATTTATTTCTCTTGGTCCTTGGTGTTTTCTGAGCTTTCTGGATCTGTCATTAGTTTTGGACTGTTTTGGCCATTATTACTTCAGATATTTCTTCTTCATTCTCAATTGCTTTTCTTTTTGGTATTTTAATTATGTGTATGTTATACCTTTTGATGTTGTTCTACAGTTCTTAGTTTTGTTTTTTTTTTTGAAACAGTCTTACTCTGTCCCCCAGGCTGCAGTGCAGCGGTGCGATCTCGGCTCACTGCCGCCTCCACCTCCCAAGTTCAAGCTTTTCTCTTGCCTCAGCCTCCCAACTAGCTGGGATTACAGGTGTGTACCACCATGCCCAGTTAATTTTTGTATTTTTAGTAGAGATGGGGTTTCACCAGTTTACCAAGCTGGTCTGGAGCTCCTGACCTCAAAAGATCTGCTTGCCTCGGCCTCCCAAAGTGCTGGGATTACAGGCATGAGCCACCACTCCTGGCCTTTTTTTTCTTTTTTTTGAGACGGAGTTTTGCTCTTGTTGCCCAGGCTGGAGTGCAATGGTGCAATCTCGGCTCACTGCAACCTCTGCCTCCCGGGTTCAAGCGATTCTCCTGCCTTGGCCTCCCTAGTAGCTGGGATTACAGGCATGTGCCACCACACCCGGCTAATTTTGTATTTTTAGTAGAGATGGGGTTTCACCATGTTAGCCAGGCTGAACTCGAACTCCTGACCTCATGATCCACCCACCTTGACCTCCCAAAGTGCTGGGATTACAAGCATAAGCCACCGCGCCTGGCCTTTTTTTTTTTAATGCTATTTCTCTTCACATTTCACTCTAGGAAGTTTCTGTTGACCTATCTTGACCTATTTTCCCTCCTTTGCTAGTTCTGAGAGTGGAGCTTTCTTGGATTTTCTCCATGAGAAGTTGGTGAGGTTCCTAGAGGGGAGCTCCATGAATGTTATATACCCTACTAAGACTGTTGTTCCCAGGAGTTTCTCACACTCAGCCTCTAGCAGTTTTCATATTAAACATTTAAGTGCCCCTACCAATTTATAGCTCTGGTAGCATCTGCTCCAGGTAAGCAGATCTTGGCTGTGACTCTGGATGTGCCAGCCTCTCCACATTTTAAGGCGGCGGTTTGCCTTGCAACCTCAATTTTTGATGAGTTCAAGGAAAGTCAGTGACTTTGTCCAGTTTTTCTTGTTGTAAGGATGGCAGTGACAACTTCTAGGCTTTTTATAAGTCAGAGCTGAAACCAAAGTGTTTTTCATTAATTCTGATCTCTTTTATTAATGTATCTTTCAATATAAAGACTCAAATCTTTAAACTCAAAATATCTTAGTTTTTTTTTTTTTTTTTTTTTTTTTTTTTAAGATGGAGTCTGGCTCTGTTGCCCAGGCAGGAGTGCAGTGGCATGATCTTGGTTCACTGCAACCTCTGCCTCCTGGGTTCAAGCAATTCTCCTGCCTCAGCCTCCCGAGTAGCTGGGATTACAGGTGTGCACCACCATACCCGGCTAATTTTTGTATTTTTAGTAGAGACACGATTTCATGTGTTGGCCAGGCTGGTCTGGAACTCCTGACCTCAGATAATCCACCCACCCAGGCATCCCAAAGTGCTGGGATTACAGGCGTGTGAGCCACCGTGCCTGACCTTAATTAGCTTTCGATTAATTCTCTTCCATCTGTTCCTTTAATTTCCTGGAACCCTTAATATTTACATGTTGGGGCCTCTGGTTGTGTCAGCCAAACCACTGTCTTTGTGTACTAATTACTTAGCTTGGACTTAGTTTCTCAGGATTTTGGTTCATTTTAAATGGGGATAGTCATTGCTTTTTTCATTTTTGTTTTGGGGACAGTGTCCCACTTTGTTTCCCAGGCTGGAGTGCAGCGACATGATCACAACTCACTGTGGCCTCGACCTCCTTGGCACAAATGATCTTCCTGCCTCAACCTCTTCAATAGCCAGGACCGCAACACCTAGCTAATTTTTTCAAATTTTTGTAGAGGTGGAGTCCTTCTATGTTGTCCAGACTGGTCTTGACCTCCTGGGCACAAGCAGTCTCCGCATCTCAGCCTCCCAAAGTGCTGAGGTTACAGGCATGAGCCGCTGCGCATGGCTATTGTCCTTTTCATGAGCAAGGCAGTATCTTTCCTGAGTCTTTGACAGACAGGCTGTCTCTTGAGCAGGTGACACCCAAGAGACAGTAAAGGACAAGTCAGTTTCTACTTTTGCTGGTGACAAATCAGTTGGAAAACTTACTCTTAGATTCTGAGGAAAGAAGGTTTGGATCTCCTTGTGTACTTGGCAGTCTCTATCTTCTGTTCTTTGTTTTAGGAGATTATTACAATTTTTTCATATACAGCAGGTCCTTGAATAACTTCATTTGGTTCAGTGTCATTTCCACCAATGTCATTTCATTATAACGTTAATGAGGAAAAAAATCAATTCCTGGTTAAGGACCATTTACTGTATAGAGTTTACATGTTCTCCTAATGTCCACGTGGGTTTTTCCCAGCTATCCCAGTTTCCTCCCACATCCCAAAGATGTACAGGTTAGGCCAATTAGTGTGTCTAGATTGTTCCAGTCTGAGTGAGTGTGGGCAGGTGTATGAGTGTGCCTTGCCATAGTGTTCTGTCAGACAGATAGTGTTCTGTCCAGGATGGGTTCCTGCCTTGTGCCCTGAGCTGCCAGGAGAGGCTCTGGCCACCTGAGACCCTGATCTGGAATAAGGAGGCTGGAAAATGAATGAATGAATCCAAATTATTATAAAATACAAATTTGTAAAGTATGCAGTAATCATACAGATGCACAACAGCAGATGACGTGGCATGAAAGTACTCAGGGAGCTGGTCATATTTGTGATTGTTTTTGAACTTTGTGGTTGGGGGAGGTGCTTTTATGATTTTTGCTTTGTAAACACTTATTACTTGTTTTAACCTATCACTTCTATGACCACTATCACTCACTGGTTTACCAAAAATCAGGTAATTACATTTCTTGTTTTATATATTTTTAAAATTTATTTTTTTCTGTGGGCAGCCGTCTTGAGGAGTGCTGGGCTGGGCCCCAGGGGGTTGCTGGCTGTTTTTCTTGTTTTTATTAATCTTTCTTAAATGTATGTATAGTTCACATTTATTTCAATGCTTTAAGTGTATTGAGTCTTTATTTAGAAATTTTATGATAGTTTTGTGACCAGAAATATGCCATAAGAACTTAACTCTTGTTTATATCAACTAGCCTGTGGTAAAATTGGTTTCCTTATATACCATTTGGCTTAATTGCAATTTCTAAGAACCTGTTAACAACCATAAATGAGGACTTATTGTACATACATTAATATTGTATTTCATGCCTTCAGTTGAGAGGTTTGATTTGGGGCTTCACAATTTAGTGTCAAGTTTTTCAATTTTTGAGAATTCTTTTTATTTTTTTTTGAGACGGAGTCTCGCTCTATCACCCAGGCTGGAATGCAGTCCCACGATCTTAGCTCACTATAACGTCTGCCTCCTAGGTTCAAGTGATTCTCCTGCCTCAGCCTCCCTAGTAGCTGGGATTACAGATGTATGCCACCACGCCTGGCTGGCTATTTATTTATTTATTTATTAGTAGAGATGAGGTTTTGCCATTTTGGCCAGACTGGTGAGACTTTTTTTTTTTTTTTTTTCTGAGACGGAGTCTCACTCTGTCTCCCAGACTGGAGTGCAGTGGTGTGATCTTGGTTTACTACAACCTCTGCCTCCTGGGTTCAAGCAATTCTCCTGCCTCAGCCTCCCCAGTACCTGAGATTATAGGCATGTGCCACCACGCCCGGCTAATTTTTGTGTGTATATATATAGTAGAGACAGGGTTTTACCATATTGGCCAGCTGGTCTCAAACTCCTGGCCTCAGGTAATCCACCCACCTCAGCCTTCCAAAGTGCTGGGATTACAGGCGTGAGCCACCGCGCCTGGCAGATGAAAATTCTTATTTTCCCATGGCTCCTTGTAACTGAAGTCAGTTTTACTTTAAGTAGTTTTCTATTCGAATATGTAAGAGTATAATTTGGAATTAAAAGCAGATTTTCGAGATTTGGGAGGCTGAGATGGGAGGATCGCTTGAGGCCAGGAGTTCAAGACCTTGTCTCTACAAATAAAAAATAAAGGCCAGGCACAGTGGCTCATGCCTGTAATTCCAGCACTTTGGGAGGTCAAGGTGGGCAGATCACTTGAGGTCAGGAGTTTGAGACCAGCCTGGTCTGTTAACATGGTGAAACCCCTGTCTCTATTAAAAATACAAAAGTTAGCCAGAGGTGGTGGCAGGTGCTAGTATGATCCAAGCTACTTGGGAGGCTGAAGTGGGAGGATTGCTTGAACCTGGGATGTGGAGGTGAGCTGAGATTGTACCACTGCACTCTAGCCTGGGCAACAGAGCAAGACTGTCTCCAAAAAAAAAAAAAATGCTCCTCGGGAGGCTGAGGCAGGAGAACGGCATGAACCCGGCAGGCGGAGCTTGCAGTGAGCCGAGATCGCGCTACCGCACTCCAGCCTGGGCGACTGAGCAAGACGCCGTCTCAAAAAAAAAAAAAAAAAAAAAAAAAAAAAAATTAACAGGCCATAGTGGTGTGTGCCTGTATTCCTAATTACTCAGGAGGCTTAATTGGGAGGATTGCTTGAGCCTGGGAGTTGGAGGCTGCAGTGAGTTATGATTGCATCACTGCACTCCAGCCTTGGTGACAGAGCAAGACCCTGTCTTTAAAACAAACAGGCCAGGTGTAGTGGCTCATGCTTGTAATCCCAGCACTTTGGGAGGCCAAAGGCGGATGGATCACCTGAGGTCAGGAGTTTGAGACCAGCCTGGGCAACATGGTGAAACTCCGTCTCTACTAAAAATACAAAAATTAGGCAGTGTGGTGGCAGGCGCCTGTAGTCCCAGCTACTTGGGAGGCTAAGGGAGGAGAATTGCTTGGACTCGTGAGCTGGAGGTTACAGTGAGCTGAGATCATGCCACTGCACACCAGCCTGGGTAACAGACCAAGACTCTGTCTCAAACAAAACAAAACAAAAAGAAAATAAATAAAACAAACAGATTTTCTGCCATTTCTTCCTGTGATTTTTCCCTCCATATTCAGTTGTTTTGCTTATCTTAGTTCTTACTGTTATAGCCTCAGTTTTCCTAAGGCAGCTCTACTCCTTCTTCTGTTTTTTTTTAGATGGAGTTTCACTCTTGTTGCATAGGCTGGAGTGCAACGGCACAATCTTGGCTCACTGCAACCTCCACCTTCTGGGTTCAAGCAGTTTTCCTGCCTCAGCCTCCCAAGTAGCTGGGATTACAGGTACCAGCCACCACGCCTGGCAATTTTTTTTTTTTTTTTTGAGATGGAAATTCACTCTCGTTGCCCAGGCTGGAGTGCAATGGCATGATCTCAGCTCACCACAACCTCCGCCTCCCAGGTTCAAGCTATTCTCCTGCCTCAGCCTCCTGAGTAGCTGGGATTACAGGCATGTACCACCATGCTTGGCTAATTTTGTATTTTCAGTAGAGATGGGGTTTCTCCATCTTGGTCAGGCTGGTCTCGAACTCCCAACCTCAGGTGATCTGCCTGCCTTGGCCTCCCAAAGTGCTGGGATTATAGGCATGAGCCACCATGCCTGGGTTTTTTTTTTTTTTTTTTTTTTTTTTGAGACAGAATCTTTCTCTGTCCCCTAGGAGCATGATCTCGGCTCACTGCTACCTCTACGTCCCAGGTTCAAGCGATCCTCCTGCCTCAGCCTCCCGAGTAGCTGGGACTGCAGACATGTGCTACTATGGCTGGCTAGTTTTTAATTGTTGTATTTTTAGTAGAGATGGGGTTTCACCGTGTTGGTCAGGATGGACTCGAACTCCTCACCTAGGTGATCCACCCGCCTCAGCCTCCCAAAGTACTGGGACTGCAGGTCCATGAACCGCCGCGCCCAGCCTCTACTTCATTTTTTATTCATTTTCCATAAGTGAATAACTCTATGTTTAGTGTAGGTTGCTAATTTTATTATGTTTCAGAGAATTTTGTTCTTATTCTTTGTGTCCTGTTCTCCAGGCACCTGTGCGGGTTCCCTCAGACCTGGCCCCAGTACTTTTGCCTTTCCTTGGGAGCCATCTGATTCACTGCTGGTTTCAGCAACCACCAACACGCCAGTGACCCCCCAGTTCTCAGCTTCATTACGGGCCTCCCTTCTGAGCTCCCGAACCACTCATCCAGCTGCCTCCTGAAGATCCCTGCCTGCCCGTTCCACAGACACTTGAAGCACAACATGTCCGAGACCCCTCTAGCCCTTACCTTTTGTCCAACCTCTTTCTTTGCACTTCCCAGTCTTTGCAAATGGCACCTGGATTTACCTGGAGGCTCATAAAGAAGCTCTGGGAGATAATTTCCCCATCTTTCTTTTGCACCATGAATTTGGGACCAATATCTCTTAAGGTCTTATTTTGTAGGATCAATTCTTCTTTCCAGGAGTTAGCTAATATCTTTTGTAAAGAGCCAGATAGCGAATATTTTATGCCTTATGGACCAAGAAATAAAACCAAGGGTATATGTAGGACTTACTGAGCAAGAGACAAAAGAAATTTCCACCAATTTTGTTTTGTTTTGTTTTGATGTGAGGTCTTCGGCCTCACTCTGTCGCCAGGCTGAAGTGCAATGGTGTGATCATGGCTCACTGCAGCTTAGACCTCCTAGGCTCAAGTGATTCTTTCACCTCAGCCTCCTAAGTAGCTGGGACCACACAGCACCACACTGCCACATCCCACCACGAGCTACTAATTTAAAAAAATTTCTGTGGTTTTGCCACATTGCCTAGGCTACCACCAAGTTTTGTTGATGAAATTCAGAATACAATCATGATTGTGGTATAGTGTTTTGCAATACAGGTCTACTAATGAGAAAAGTGGAATTATTTTGGGGTGATTAACATTTTGCTTAATTGAGGTTCTTCGTTAGTATTCTATGTCATCAAAATCTATTGCAAATCATCATCTGCTAATGTTGAATTGTAATGAGCTTTCATATATTTCATCTTTGAAAATGTGTTTCACATAGGTACTACCAGTTACTGACATCAGTCCACAAACATGATTTTATTTTATTATTTTATTTATTTTATTTTATTTTTTTTTTTTGAGACGGAGTCTCGCTGTGTCGCCCAGGCTGGAGTGCAGTGGCGCGATCTCGGCTCACTGCAAGCTCCGCCTCCCGGGTTCACGCCATTCTCCCGCCTCAGCCTCCGAGTAGCTGGGACTACAGGCGCCCACCACCACGCCCGGCTAGTTTTTTGTATTTTTAGTAGAGACGGGGTTTCACCATGTTAGCCAGGATGGTCTCGATCTCCTGACCTCGTGATCCATCCGCCTTGGCCTCCCAAAGTGCTGGGATTACAGGCTTGAGCCACCGCGCTCGGCCTATTTATTTTTTTTGAGACCTAGTCTCGCTCTATCGCCCAGGTTGGAGTGCAGTGGCGTGATCTCGGCTCACTGCAAACTCCGCCTCCCAGGTTCACGCCATTCTCCTGCCTCAGCCTCCCAAGTAGCTGGGACTACAGGCACCGACCACCACAGCCGGCTATTTTTTTTTGTATTTTTTTTTAGTAGAGATGGGGTTTCACCATGTTAGCCAGGATGATCTCAATTTCCTGACCTTGTGATCCGCCCGCCTCAGCCTCCCAAAGTCATGATTTTATTTTTTAAAAATAAATTTAATGTGTATTTTTGAGGCTTACAACATGTTATGGGATATATATAGAGAGAGAGATGTTAACGTGTTTACTATAGTGAAGCAGACTAATGGACCTGTCATCTCACATAGTTACTTTTTTTGTGACAAGAGCAGCTACAGTTTACTAAATAAAAATCCCTAATAGAATTTTACTAACTTTAGTCCTTATGTTGTACATTAGAACTCTAAAGGTGTTCAGGCTGGGCGCGGTGGCTCACATCTGTCATCCCGGCACTTTCAGAGGCCGAGGCGGGTGGATCACCTGAGGTCAGCAGTTTGAGACCAGCCTGACCAACATGGAGAAACCCCATCTCTACTAAAAATACAAAATTAGCTGGGCGTGGTGTCCTATGCCTGTAATTCCAGCTACTCAGGTGGCTGAGGCAGGAGAATTGCTTGAACCTGGGAGGCGGAGGTTGTGGTGAGCTGAGATTGTGCTATTGCACTCCAACCCAGGCAACAAGAGCAAAACTCCTTCTCAAAAACAAACAAACAAACAAACAACAACAAAAAAACTCTAACGGTGGTCATCCTACATATGTAAAAGTTTGTATCCTTTGACCTACATTTCCCCATTTCCTTCACCACCCCTCCAATACCTGTGGTAACCACTGCTTCACTCTCTGTCTTTGTATTTGAGCTCTTTTTAAAAATATGGCGAGGCCGGGCGCGGTGGCTCAAGTCTGTAATCCCAGCACTTTGGGAGGCCGAGACGGGGGGATCACGAGGTCAGGAGATCGAGACCATCCTGGCTAAAACGGTGAAACCCCATCTCTACTAAAAATACAAAAAAAAAAAAAACTAGCCGGGCGAGGTGGCGGGCGCCTGTAGTCCCAGCTACTCTGGAGGCTGAGGCAGGAGAATGGCGTAAACCCGGGAGGCGGAGCTTGCAGTGAGCTGAGATTCGGCCACTACACTCCAGCCTGGGCGACAGAGCGAGACTCCCTCTCAACAACAACAATAACAACAAAATATATATATATGGCGAACAGCCTGGTGTGATGGCTCACACCTGTAATCCCAGCACTTTGGGAGGCCAAGGTGGGTGGATTTCTTGAGACTAGGAGTTCAGATCAGCTGGGCGACATGGCAAAACCCTGTCTCTACAAACAGTAAAAATATCCAGGTGTGGTGATGTGTGCTTGTAGTCCCAGTTACTTGGGAGGTTGAAGTGGGAGGATCTCTTGAGCCTGGGAGGTTGAGGTTGCAGTGAGCCATGATTGTGCCACTGGACAGCCTGGAAGACAGAGCAAGACCCTTTCTCAAAAAAAAAAAAAAAAAAAAAAAATGTATATGGCCTCCAAATAAGCTGTGATGAAATATTCCAGCTAATTAGATAAGAAAACTACCCACACTCCACAGTTCCAGCACATTGGGGAAGCTTAGATTTTTTTCCCCACAAATCAATAAATTAATACATGGTTAGGGTACTTTTGTGATTTGTTCTCCCACAGGATATAATGCCAAATAAAGGACAGAGTAGGTATGGTGTGTGACATTTTTTCTTTGGGTATCGACAGTGAATATGACAAGATATTAGATCCCAAACATTGCATGGTGTTTGTCGTAGTCACTGTAAAATGAACACAGATGTACTTTTTCAGGGATCAGTGTTGCTCAAGGATGTGACTGTCGGCTTTACCCAGGAGGAGTGGCAGCATCTGGGCCCTATTGAGAGGACCCTGTACAGGGATGTGATGCTGGAGAACTACAGCCTCCTCATCTCAGTGGGTAAGGATTGTGTTTTATATACTTCAAACAGCATTCATTTCTTTTTTAGCAGTTGATATATGTGATCCTTTATAGAGATGAATTATTTTTAGGGTTGAAATTTAGGGTTCAAAGGTGACCCTGGGCTGTAGGTATAAGGTGATCTTTTTTGGTCACTGGAAACTTTTTCCCCCTCTCCTAGTGAAAAGTTTAAATGGGCCTATTGACTACACCTCCTAAAACTGTGCCTTTTTTCTTCAGAAGCCCTGAAGCTATAAGCCTGGCCGAGTCCTGAGTCATTTCTTATTCACAGGGTATTACATTAGCAAGCCAAACGTGGTCTTCAAGCTGGAGCAAGGGAGGAGGCAGGGATATTAGAGGAAGAGTCCTCAAGTCAAAGCTACTTTGGTGAGTAGTGAGTACCTACCCACTGTAAGCCCAGTGAGATTGGTCCCTGTTCATTCAGGTGTTTGCTCTTTGCTGTTTTAAAGGAATTTTATATTTCATTTCATTTATTTATTTATTTTTTGGGTTACAAACAACTGAAATTTATTTCTCACAGTTTTGGGGGCTAGAAGTCCAAGACCAGGGTGCTAGCATGGTCAGGTTCTGGTGAGGGCCCTCTTCCAGGTTGCAGACTGCCAACATCATGTTACATCCTCATATAGTGGAGAGGGAGCTAGAGAGCTCTTTGGGGGTCTTTTAAAAATACTTTTATTTTAGATTCAGTGGGGTATATGTGAAGATTTGTTTACATAGGTAAACTCATGTCATAGGGGAGTTTTATTTTTTATAGGCGCCACTGTAAAAGTGGCCTAGAATAATCGGTCTGCTTTCCTTAGATACATGTAATACACTTGCAAGTAATGATCTCATAGCTGAGTGTTCTTGGGTTTTCACTTGAATTTTTTAGACAGAGTTATTATTCTCAGCATTTACAAAAATCTAATTCTTGCCTATCTCATTTTAGATCCTTTTTTGATTCCCTTTCTATTGTCTTCTTTTAATTGTGTATCATTTATTCATTCAACAAATATGAAGTTTTTTATTAATTTACATGCCAGTTAGGTTTACAGCTGGGGATAGACCTGTGGAAAATATAATGATCCTACTGTGAGGAAGTTTATACTTTTGTTTTGGAGGAGAGTAAAATGTGGTGTGATATTTTAGCAAATGTTTTTAAACCCCTTTGGGGTCAAAATCAGAACACAAATTTTAATGATATGAGGGAGAATGTGAGCCATGTAGTTTCCAAATATTCTAGGCATTGTAGGATTTTGAACAAAGAAGTGACAGGATCTGACTCACCTCTCTCTGGCTTCCATGAAGAGAACATGCCAGCTGAGGGGTAGAAGACTGGGGAGCAGGCAGCAATAAATCCTGCAGTGGCCCACAACAGTGATGGCACCTGCACTAGCTCAGCAGAGTTAGGGAGGTCATGTGAAGGGTTTGGTTTTTGGATGTTTGTTGAAGGTGTTCCCCAAACAGTATTTGTTAGATTGGGTTTGGAGTATAAGAGAAAGTGATGTTTGATACCTATAGGCCAGGTGTGGTGGCTCACGCCTGTAATCCCAGCACTTTGGGAGGCTGAGGCGGGTAGATCACGAGGTCAGGAGATCGAGACCATCCTGGCTAACACTGTGAAATCCCGTCTCTGCTAAAAATACAAAATAGCCGGGGGTGGTGGCGGGCGCCTGTAGTCCCAGCTACTCGGGAGGCTGAGACAGGAGAATGGCGTAAACCCGGGAGGCGGAGCTTGCAGTGAACCGAGATCGCGCCACTGCACTCCAGCCTGGGCGATGAGCAAGACTCCATCTCAAAAAAAAAAAAAAAAAATTAGCTGAGCGTGGTGGCGGGTGCCTGTAGTCCCATCTACTCCGAGGCTGAGGCAGGATAATAGCGTGAACCCGGGAGGCGGAGCTTGCAGTGAGCCGAGTTCGTGCCACTGCACTCCAGCCTGGGCAATAGAGCAAGACTCCGTCTCAAAAAAAAAAAAAAAAAGAGATGTGTGTGTGTGTGTGTATATAGATATAATTGTGTATATATATAGATATATAGAGATCTCTCTCTCTGTCTCTCTCTCTCTCTATATATAGAGAGAGACGGACATCTCTTATGTCACACAGCATACCTACTCTGTCCTTTATTTGGTATTTTATATGTATATATGCATGTGTGTGTGTATATATATATATATATTTGAGATGGAGTCTCACTCTGTTGTCCAGGCTGGAGTGCAGTGGTGCAATCTTGGCTCACTGCAACTTCCGCCTCCCGGGTTCAAGTGATCCTCCTGCCTCAGCCTCCCAAGTAGCTGAGAGTATAGGTGTGTGCCACCATGCTGGCTAATTTTTGTATTTTTAGTAGAGAAGGGGTTTTACCATGTTGGCCAGGCTGGTCACGAACTCCTGACTCAAGTGATCTGCCCACCTTGGCCTCCCAAAGTGCTGGGAATGGAATACAGACGTGAGCCACCGTGCCCAGTCCATAGAGATATAATTTATTGAGTTGGCAAAAAATGGGGTGAAATAGTGCTGGGAGGAAATTGATAAAAATGTAGGTAAATCTAGGTGGGGCGCGGTGGCTCACGCCTGTAATCTCAGCCACTTTGGGAGACCAAGGCGGGTGGATCACGAGGTCAAGAGATCGAGACCATCCTGGCTAACACGGAGAAACCCCATCTCTACTAAAAATACAAAAAAGTAGCTGGGGTAGTGGCGGGTGCCTGTAGTCCCAGCTACTCCGGAGTCTGAGGCAGGAGAATGGTGTGAGCTTGCAGTGAGCCGAGATCGCCCCACTGCACTTTAGCCAGTCTCCATCTCAAAAAAAAAAAAGAATGTAGGTAAATGTAAACAAACATTTTCTTTGGTGAGTAATACTTGTTGCATGTAAAAAGGACAAAAACATAGTACTGAAAAATAGCACATAGGTCAATTAGCAGTTAGACTTCTATTCTAAAATGTTTGTTTTTCTGAAGACATGTTAAGAAATATGCATAGTTGGCCGGGCGCGTTGGCTCAAGCCTGTAATCCCAGCACTTTGGGAGGCCGAGATGGGCAGATCACGAGGTCAGGAGATCGAGACCATCCTGGCTAATACGGTGAAACCCCGTCTCTACTAAAAAATACAAAAAACTAGCTGGGCGGCCGGGCGCGGTGGCTCAAGCCTGTAATCCCAGCACTTTGGGAGGCAGAGACGGGCGGATCACGAGGTCAGGAGATCGATACCATCCTGGCTAATACGGTGAAACCCTGTCTCTACTTAAAAATACAAAAAACTAGCCGGGCGAGGTGGCGGGCGCCTGTAGTCCCAGCTACTCGGGAGGCTGAGGCAGGAGAATGGCATAAACCCGGGAGGCGGAGCTTGCAGTGAGCTGAGATCCGGCCACTGCACTCCAGCCTGGGTGGCAGAGCAAGACTCCGTCTCAAAAAAAAAAAAAAAAACTAGCTGGGCGACGAGGCGGGCGCCTGTAGTCCCAGTGGCGTGAACCCGGGAGGCGGAGCTTGCAGTGAGCTGAGAGCCGGCCACTGCACTCCAGCCTGGGCGGCAGAGCAAGACTCCGTCTCAAAAAAAAAAAAAAAAAAAAAGAAATATGCATAGTAAAATTTAATGAACAAATGCTAAAATAAGCAAAACACTATCACTTTCAAACCTGTAAATGAAAGTGGAAAATTAAAACCAACCATTGTAAACAAATTGAATCAGACTCAAAAAGGATAATAAAGTACTGGAGAGTAAAGAGTGGTAAGTGTGGAACACATAAAAAGCTGTGCCCCGTCCCCCACCCGAAAAAAATAAACTGCCAGATATTTTAATAATTATAGGAAGTGAAAATTGACTAAATTCTCCTGATAAAAGACAAATATAAGTTGGATTTTGAAGGTTTTTTTTGTTATTTTATTTGTTTTGGAGACAGGGTCCCACTCTGATGCCCAGGCTGGAGTGCAGTGGTGTGATCACAGCTCACTGAAACCTTGACCTTCTAGGCTCAAGCAATCTGCACACCTCAGCCTCCCAGAAATTCGAGACCAGTCTGGGCAACATGGTAAAACCTCATTTCTATAAAAAATACAAAAATTAGCCAGGCAAGGTGGCATGCATCTGCAGCCCCATCTACTCATGAGGATGAGGTGGAAGGATCTCATATCCTGGGCAGTCAAGGCTGCAGTGAGTGGAGGTTGCGCTGTCACACTCCAACCTGGGTGACGGAGTGAGACCCCATCTCAAAAACAAACAAACAAAAAAATTGTCTGCAGACAGATGATTAAAAACAGTCTGAGTATATAGCAAGTTGGCAAATGTAAGATTAATGTATATAATCTGTTGTCTTTCTAAGCACCAGTCATCTATTTCATTTTATTTTTTTTTGTTGAGACAGAGTCTCACTTTGTTGCCCACGCTGGAGTGTAGTGGTGCGGTCTTGGCTCACTGCAACCTCCGCCTCCCAGGTTCAAGTGATTCTCCTGCCTCAGCCTCCTGAGTAGCTGGGATTACAGGCATGTGCCACCACGCCTGGCTAATTTTTGTATTTTTAGTAAAGATGGGATTTCACCAGGTTGATCTCGAATTCCTGACCTAAGGTGATCTGCCTGCCTCGCCCTCCAAAGTGCTGGGATTACAGGCATGAGCCACCATACCTGGCTTCATCTTTATATTTTTTTAGAGACAAGGTCTCACTATGTTGCCCAGGCTGGTCTTGAACTCCTGAGCTCAAGTGATCCTTTCACCTCGGCCTTCCAAAGTGCTAGGATTATAGGCATGAGCCACCACGCCTGACCACACCAGTCATCTTTAGAAAACATGATTCAGGTTTGAGTGCAGGAGATCAAGGCTATAGTGAGCTATGATCATACCACTGCACTCCAGTCTGGATGACACAGTGAGACCCTGTCTCAAATAAACAAAAACAACCCCCCCACCCAATTCAAAGAATTTAAACTGCTTGCAATAACAAGGCCTTTATTTTTAATTTTTTTGAGACTGGGTCTTGCCCAGTCACCCAGGCTGGAGTGCAGTGGTACAATCTCAGCTCACCGCAACCTCTGCCTCCTGGGCTCAACTGATCCTCCCACCTCAGCCTCCTGAGTAGCTGGCATCACAGGCGTACACCACCATACCCAGCTAATTTTTTTTGTGTGTGTGTATTTTTGTGGACACGGGGTTTCATCTTGTTGCCAGGCTGGTCCTGAACTTCTGGACTCAAGCGATTCTCCCGCCTTGGACTCCCAAAGTGTTGAGATTACAGACATGAGCCACTGGGTCTGGCCAGCAAGGCCTTTTATGGAGAAAACAAGAAAAGTATATTGAAAAACATTAAAGGAAATATAAATATGGAGATAGGGGACACCTAATAATATCTTGAAGCTGTCATGCTCTCTAAATTTACCTGTAGATTCAGCATACAGTTATGCGTTGCTTAGTGACAAGGATACACTCTGGGACATATTAGGAAACTTCATTGTTGTGCAGACATCATAGAGTGTGTACTTATACAAACCTAGATGGTATAAACTACCACACATCTAGACTATATGATATAGCCTGTTGCTCCTAGGCTATACACCTGTACAGCATGTTACTGTATGGAATACTATAGACAACTATAACACAATGGCAAGTATTTGTGTATGTAAACAGAAAAGGTACAGAAAAAATATAGTATAAAAGATTTTTTAAAATGGTATACCTGTATAGGCACTTACCATGCTTGGATCTTGCAGGTCTGGAAGTTTCTCTGCATGAGTCAATGGGTGATGGTGAGTGAGTGTGAAGGCCTAGGACGTTTTTGTACACTACTGTAGGCTTTATAAACACTGTACACTTAGGCTACACTGTTTATAAAAAATATTTTTCTTCAATAATATATTCATTTTAGTTTACTGTAACTTTTTTCCTTTACAAACTTTTAACTTTTCTAGGCCAGGTGCAGTGGCTCATGCCTGTAATCCTAGCACTTTGGGAGGCTGAGGTGGGCAGATCACCTGAGGTCAGGAGTTCGAGACCAGCCTGGTCAACATGGCGAAACCCCATCTCTACTGAAAATACAAAAATTAGCTGGGCATGGTGACATGTGCCTGTAGTCCCAGCTACTTGGGAGGCTGAGGCAGGAGAATCTCTTGAACCCAGGGGGTGGGGAGGTTGCAGTGAGCTGAGATAGTGCCACTGCATTCCAGCTTGGGCAACAGAGTGAGACTCTGTCTCAAACAGACAAACAAAAAACAAAAACCACATACACACACAAAAACCATTTAACTCTCCTTTTTTGCCCCCCCCCAGACAGGGTCTTGCTCCGTCACTCAGGCTGGAGTACAATGGTGCAGTCACCAATTACTATAGTATTAAAAAAAATTAAGATACTTCAGAGTATATTTAACCAAATGAGGCAAGACTTGTACACTGAAACTACAAAACATTGTTGAAAGAAATTAATACCTAAATAACTCATTATTCACGTGTTTGTGCTGGTGCTGTTCTAAATCTACTGCACTGACAGTCCTAAAAAGTATAGCCCATACAACGATGTATCGTACATAATACTTGATGATGATAATAAATGTCTATGTTACTGGTTTATGTATTTACTATACATTTTATTTATTTATTTTATTTTTTTATTATTATACTTTAAGTTCTAGGGTACATGTGCATAACATGCAGGTTTGTTACATATGTATACTTGTGCCATGTTGGTGTGCTGCACCCATCAACTCGTTAGCACCCATCAATTCGTCATTTATATCAGGTATAACTCCCAATGCAATCCCTCCCCCCTCCCCCCTCCCAATGATAGACCCCAGTGTGTGATGTTCCCCTTCCCGAGTCCAAGTGATCTCATTGTTCAGTTCCCACCTATGAGTGAGAACATGCAGTGTTTGGTTTTCTGTTCTTGTGATAGTTTGCTAAGAATGATGGTTTCCAGCTGCATCCATGTCCCTACAAAGGATGCAAACTCATCCTTTTTTATGGCTGCATAGTATTCCATGGTGTATATGTGCCACATTTTCTTAATCCAGTCTGTCACAGATGGACATTTGGGTTGATTCCAAGTCTTTGCTATTGTGAATAGTGCCGCAATAAACATACGTGTGGATGTGTCTTATAGCAGCATGATTTATAATCCTTTGGGTATATACCCAGTAGTGGGATGGCTGGGTCATATGGTACATCTAGTTCTAGATCCTTAAGGAATCGCCATACTGTTTTCCATAATGGTTGAACTAGTTTACAATCCCACCAACAGTGTAAAAGTGTTCCTATTTCTCCACATCCTCTCCAGCACCTGTTGTTTCCTGACTTTCTAATGATTGCCATTCTAACTGGTGTGAGATGGTATCTCATTGTGGTTTTGATTTGCATTTCTCTGATGGCAAGTGATGATGAGCATTTTTTCATGTGTCTGTTGGCTGTATGAATGTCTTCTTTTGAGAAATGTCTGTTCATATCCTTTGCCCACTTTTTGATGGGGTTGTTTGTTTTTTTCTTGTAAATTTGTTTGAGTTCTTTGTAGGTTCTGGATATCAGCCCTTTGTCAGATGAGTAGTTTGCAAAAATTTTCTCCCATTCTGTAGGTTGCCTGTTCACTCTAATGGTAGTTTCTTTTGCTGTGCAGAAGCTCTTTAGTTTAATTAGATCCCAGTTGTCAATTTTGGCTTTTGCTGCCATTGCTTTTGGTGTTTTAGACATGAAGTCCTTGCCCGTGCCTATGTCCTGAATGGTACTACCTAGGTTTTCTTCTAGGGTTTTTATGGTATTAGGTCTAACATTTAAGTCTCTAATCCATCTTGAATTAATTTTCGTATAAGGAGTAAGGAAAGGATCCAGTTTCAGCTTTCTACTTATGGCTAGCCAATTTTCCCAGCACCATTTATTAAATAGGGAATCCTTTCCCCATTTCTTGTTTCTCTCAGGTTTGTCAAAGATCAGATGGCTGTAGATGTGTGGTATTATTTCTGAGGACTCTGTTCTGTTCCATTGGACTATATCTCTGTTTTGGTACCAGTACCATGCTGTTTTGGTTACTGTAGCCTTGTAGTATAGTTTGAAGTCAGGTAGCGTGATGCCTCCAGCTTTGTTCTTTTGATTTAGGATTGTCTTTGCAATGCGGACTCTTTTTTGGTTCCATATGAACTTTAAAGCAGTTTTTTCCAATTCTGTGAAGAAACTCATTTGTAGCTTGATTAGGATGGCATTGAATCTATAAATCACCTTGGGCAGTATGGCCATTTTCATGATATTGATTCTTCCTATCCATGAGCATGGTATGTTCTTCCATTTGTTTGTGTCCTCTTTGATTTCACTGAGCAGTGGTTTGTAGTTCTCCTTGAAGAGGTCCTTTACATCCCTTGTAAGTTGGATTCCAGGTATTTTATTCTCTTTGAAGCAATTGTGAATGGAAGTTCATTCATGATTTGGCTCTCTGTTTGTCTGTTACTGGTGTGTAAGAATGCTTGTGATTTTTGCACATTAATTTTGTATCCTGAGACTTTGCTGAAGTTGCTTATCAGCTTAAGGAGATTTTGGGCTGAGACAATGGGGTTTTCTAAATATACAATCATGTCATCTGCAAACAGGGACAATTTGACTTCTTCTTTTCCTAACTGAATACCCTTGATTTCTTTCTCTTGCCTGATTGCCCTAGCCAGAACTTCCAACACTATGTTGAATAGGAGTGGTGAGAGAGGGCATCCCTGTCTTGTGCCAGTTTTCAAAGGGAATTTTTCCAGTTTTTGCCCATTCAGTATGATATTGGCTGTGGGTTTGTCGTAAATAGCTCTCATTATTTTGAGGTACGTTCCATCAATACCGAATGTATTGAGTGTTTTTAGCATGAAGGGCTGTTGAATTTTGTCAAAAGCCTTTTCTGCATCTATTGAGATAATCATGTGGTTCTTGTCTTTGGTTCTGTTTATATGCTGGATTACGTTTATTGATTTGCGAATGTTGAACCAGCCTTGCATCCCAGGGATGAAGCCCACTTGATCATGGTGGATAAGCCTTCTGATGTGCTGCTGAATCCGGTTTGCCAGTATTTTATTGAGAATTTTTGCATCGATGTTCATCAGGGATATTGGTCTAAAATTCTCTTTTTTGTTGTGTCTCTGCCAGGCTTTGGTATCAGGATGATGTTGGCCTCATAAAATGAGTTAGGGAGGATTCCCTCTTTTTCTATTGATTGGAATAGTTTCAGAAGGAATGGTACCAGCTCCTCCTTGTACCTCTGGTAGAATTCAGCTGTGAATCCATCTGGTCCTGGACTTTTTTTGGTGGGTAGGCTATTATTATTGCCTCAATTTCAGAGCCTGCTATTGGTCTATTTAGGGATTCAACTTCTTCCTGGTTTAGTCTTGGAAGAGTGTAAGTGTCCAGGGAATTATCCATTTCTTCTAGATTTTCTAGTTGATTTGCGTAGAGGTGTTTATAGTATTCTCTGATGGTAGTTTGTATTTCTGTGGGGTCAGTGGTGATATCCCTTTATCATTTTTTATTGTATCTATTTGATTCTTCTCTCTTTTCTTCTTTATTAGTCTTGCTAGCGGTCTGTCAATTTTGTTGATCTTTTCAAAAAAACCAACTCCTGGATTCATTGATTTTTTGGAGGGTTTTTTGTGTCTCTATCTCCTTCAGTTCTGCTCTGATCTTAGTTATTTCTTGCCTTCTGCTAGCTTTTGAATGTGTTTGCTCTTGCCTCTCTAGTTCTTTTAATTGTGATGTTGGAGTGTCAATTTTAGATCTTTCCTGCTTTCTCTTGTGGGCATCTAGTGCTATAAATTTCCCTCTACACACTGCTTTAAATGTGTCCCAGAGATTCTGGTATGTTGTATCTTTGTTCTCATTGGTTTCAAAGAACATCTTTATTTCTGCCTTCATTTTGTTATGTACCCAGTAGTCATTCAGGAGCAGGTTGTTCAGTTTCCATGTAGTTGAGTGGTTTTGATTGAGTTTCTTAGTCCTGAGTTCTAGTTTGATTGCACTGTGGTCTGAGAGACAGTTTGTTATAATTTCTGTTCTTGTACATTTGCTGAGGAGTGCTTTACTTCCAATTATGTGGTCAATTTTGGAATAAGTGCGATGTGGTGCTGAGAAGAATGTATATTCTGTTGATTTGGGGTGGAGAGTTCTATAGATGTCTATTAGGTCCGCTTGGTGCAGAGATGAGTTCAATTCCTGGATATCCTGTTAACTTTCTGTCTCGTTGATCTGTCTAGTGTTGACAGTGGAGTGTTGAAGTCTCCCTTATTATTGTATGGGAGTCTAAGTCTCTTTGTAAGTCTCTAAGGACTTGCTTTATGAATCTGGGTGCTCCTGTATTGGGTGCATATATATTTAGGAGAGTTAGCTCTTCCTGTTGAATTGATCCCTTTACCATTATGTAATGGCCTTCTTTGTCTCTTTTGATCTTTGATGGTTTAAAGTCTGTTTTATCAGAGACTAGGATTGCAACCCCTGCTTTTTTTTGTTCTCCATTTGCTTGGTAATCTTCCTCCATCCCTTTATTTTGAGCCTATGTATGTCTCTGCATGTGAGATGGGTCTCCTGAATACAGCAGACTGATGGGTCTTGACTCTTGATCCAGTTTGCCAGTCTGTGTCTTTTAATTGGAGCATTTAGTCCATTGACATTTAAGGTTAATATTGTTATGTGTGAACTTGATCCTGTCATTATGATATTAACTGGTTATTTTGCTCGTTAGTTGATGCAGTTTCTTCCTAGCCTCGATGGTCTTTACGTTTTGGCATGTTTTTGCAATGGCTGGTACCGGTTGTTCCTTTCCATGTTTAGGGCTTCCTTCAGGGTCTCTTGTAAGGCAGGCCTGGTGGTGACAAAATCTCTAAGCATTTGCTTATCTGTAAAGGATTTTATTTCTCCTTCACTGATGAAACTTAGTTTGGCTGGATATGAAATTCTGGGTTGAAAATTCTTTTCTTTAAGAACGTTGAATATTGGCCCCCACTCTCTTCTGGCTTGTAGAGTTTCTGCCGAGAGATCTGCTGTTAGTCTGATGGGCTTCCCTTTGTGGGTAACCCGACCTTTCTCTCTGGCTGCCCTTAAGATTTTTTCCTTCATTTCAACTTTGGTGAATCTGGCAATTATGTGTCTTGGAGTTGCTCTTCTCGAGGAGTATCTTTGTGGTGTTCTCTGTATTTCCTGAATTTGAATGTTGGCCTGCCCTACTAGGTTGGGGAAGTTCTCCTGGATGATATCTTGAAGAGTGTTTTCCAAGTTGGTTCCATTTTCCCCCTCACTTTCAGGCACCCCAATCAGACGTAGATTTGGTCTTTTTACATAATCCCATACTTCTTGGAGGCTTTGTTCATTTCTTTTTCTTCTTTTTTCTTTTGGTTTCTCTTCTCGCTTCATTTCATTCATTTGATCCTCAATCGCTGATACTCTTTCTTCCAGTTGATCGAGTCGGTTACTGAAGCTTGTGCATTTGTCACGTATTTCTCGTGTCATGGTTTTCATCTCTGTCATTTCGTTTATGACCTTCTCTGCGTTAATTATTCTAGCTGTCAATTCTTCCACTCTTTTTTCAAGATTTTTAGTTTCTTTGCGCTGGGTACGTAATTCCTCCTTTAGCTCTGAGAAGTTTGATGGACTGAAGCCTTCTTCTCTCATCTCGTCAAAGTCATTCTCTGACCAGCTTCGATCCATTGCTGGTGATGAGCTGCGCTCCTTTGCAGGAGGAGATGCGCTCTTATTTTTTGAATTTCCAGCTTTTCTGCCCTGCTTTTTCCCCATCTTTGTGGTTTTATCTGCCTCTGGTCTTTGATGATGGTGACGTACTGATGGGGTTTTGGTATAGGTGTCCTTCCTGTTTGATAGTTTTCCTTCTAACAGTCAGGACCCTCAGCTGCAGGTCTGTTGGAGATTGCTTGAGGTCCACTCCAGACCCTGTTTGCCTGGGTATCAGCAGCAGAGGTTGCAGAAGATAGAATATTGCTGAACAGCGATCGTACCTGTCTGATTCATGCTTTGGAAGCTTCCTCTCAGGGGTGTAGTCCACCCTGTGAGTGTGGGGTGTCAGACTGCCCCTAGTGGGGGATGTCTCCCAGTTAGGCTACTCAGGGGTCAGGGACCCACTTGAGCAGGCAGTCTGTCCCTTCTCAGATCTCATCCTCTGTGTGGGTGGATCCACTGCTCTCTTCAAAGCTGTCAGACAGAGTCGTTTGCGTCTGCAGAGGTTTCTGCTGCTTTTTTTGTTGTTGTTGTTTAGCTGTGCCCTGTCCCCAGAGGTGGAGTCTACAGAGACAGGCAGGTTTCCTTGAGCTGCTGTGAGCTCGACCCAGTTCGAGCTTCCCAGTGGCTTTGTTTACCTACTTAAGCCTCAGCAATGGCGGGCCCCCTCCCCAGCCTCGCTGCTGCCTTGCGGTTAGATCACAGACTGCTGTGCTAGCAATGAGGGAGGCTCCGTGGCCGTGGGATCCTCCCGGCCAGGTGTGGGATACAATCTCCTGGTGTGCCCGTTTGCTCAAAGCGCAGTATTGGGGTGGGAGTCACCCGATTTTCCAGGTGTTGTGTGTCTGAGTTCCCCTGGCTAGGAAAAGTGACTCCCTTCCCCCTTGCTTCCCAGGTGAGGCGATGCCTCGCCCTGCTTCAGCTCTCGCTGGTCGGGCTGCAGCAGCTGACCAGCAGCGATTGTCCAGCACTCCCCAGTGAGATGACCCCAGTACCTCAGTTGAAAATGCAGAAATCACCGGTCTTCTGTGTCACTCGTGCTGGGAGTTGGAGACTGGAGCTGTTCCTATTCGGCCATCTTGCTCCCAACCTTTACTTTACATTTTATTGTTATTTCAGAGTGTACATCTCCTACTTATTTAAAAAACGGCAGGCCAGGTGCAGTGGTGGCTCATGCCTGTAATACCAGCACTTTGCAGGGCCGAGCCGGGTGAATCACTTGAGCCCAGGTATTCAAGACCAGCTTGGGCAACATAGTGAGACCCCATCCCTATGGGAAATATAAAAATCAGCCAGATGTGGTGGCACAGGCCTGTAGTCTCAGCTACTCAAGAGACTGAGATGGGAAGATGTCTTGAGCCTGGGAGTCAAGGCTGCAATGAGCTGTGATTGCACCACTGCACTCTAGCCTGGGAGACAGTGAGACCCTGTCTCAGACAAAAAAAAAAAAAAAAAAAAGTGGCTATAAAACAGCCGCAGACCGTCTCTTCAAGAGGTATTCCAGAAGGCACTGTTATAGAGATGGCAGCTTTATGTGTGTTAATTACCCTTGAAGACCTTCCAGTGGAACAAGATGTGGAGGTGGAAGACAGTGAGAATGATGATCCTGACCCTGTGTAGGCCTCGGCTAATGTGTGTGTGTGTGTCTTAGTTTTTAACAAAACATTTAAAAAGTAAAAATAAACAAATAGTTATATAGATAGAAAAAAGCTTGGAGAATAAGGATATAAAGAAAATGTTTTTGTACAGCTGTATAATGATTACAAAAGAGTCAAAATGTTAAAAAAATTAAAAAGTTTATAAAGTAAATAGTGTTATGGTAAACTAAGATTATTGTTGAAGAAAGAAAAACTATTTTAAAAATAAACTTAGTGTAGCCCAATTGTACAATGTTTATAAAGTCTAGAGTAATAGTACTGTTCTAGGCCTTCTCATTCAGTCACCATTCACTGACTCACCCAGAGCAACTTCTAGTCCTGCAAGCTCCATTCATGGTAAGTGCCCTATATAGGTGTACCATTTTTTAGTCTTTTTGTTTGTTTGTTTTGAGACAAGGTCTCACTGTGTTGTCCAGGGTGGAGTACAGTGGCATGATCCTGGCTCACTGTAGCCTTGACCTCCTGGGCTCAATCGATCCTCCCACCTCAGCCTCCCAAGTAGCTGGGACTACAAGGCATGCACCACCATGCCCAGCTAATTTTTGTTTTTTTTTTTCTGTAGAGACAGGGTTTCACCATGTTGCCCAGGCTGGTCTCTAACTCCTGGACTCAAGCGATCCACCTGTCTCTGCCTCCCAAAGTGTTGGGATTACAGGTGTGAGCCACTGTGCTTCAGCCTTTTTATCTTTTATGCTGTATACTTACTATGCCTTTTCTATGTTTAGACACACAAATACTTACCATTGTGTTACACTTGCCTACAGTATTCAGTACAGTCACATGCTGTACAGGTTTGTAGCGTGGGAGCAATAGGCCATATCATATAGCCTAGGTGTGTAGTAGCTATACTATCTAGGTTTTTGTAAACATACCTAACGACGTATTTCTCAGAAATGTGTCACTGTCATTAAGTGATACATGATTGTACATTTAAATTGATTATTGATAATGAAGGATTTATGCCATTGTGGTTTTTGTTTTGTATATGTCTTATATTTTTTGTTCCTCAATTCCTCCTTTACTGGCTTATGTGTTAGATACGTGTTTTCTTTCTTACTATTTTTTTTTTTTTTTGAGAAGGACTCTTGCACTGTTGCCTGAGCTGGAGTGCAATGGCGCGATCTCGGCTCACTGCAACCTCCGCCTCCTGAGTTCAAGCAATTCTCCTGCCTCAGTCTCCTGAGTAGCTGGAACTACAGGCACCTCCCACCATGCCTGGCTAATTTTTTTGTATTTTAGTAGAGACTGGGTTTCACATGTTGCCAAAGGTGGTCTCAAACTCCTGAGCTCAGGCACTCCACCCACTTAAGCCTCTCAAAGTGCTGGGATTACAGGTGAGAGCCACTGCGCCCAGCCTCCTTGTTATTGTTTTTTAAAGAGATGGAATATTGCTGGGTTGCTCAAGCTGGAGTGCCGTGGCCATTCACAGGTACAGTCACAGTGCACTGTGACCTCGAACTCATGGGCTCAAGCGTTCCTCCTGCCTCAGCCTCCCTAATAGCTGGGATTATAGGCATGCACCACCATGCTTGGCTTTACCACTCTGGTTTGAATTAATACCAACTTAATATTTATAGTAAACAAAAAGTTTTCTCCTATATAGCTCTGTCCCCCTCAAGTTATTATGTCATATTTACTTTTTTTTTTTGAGACGGAGTCTTGCTCTGTCACCCAGGCTGGAGTGCAGTGGCGTGATCTTGGCTCACTGCAACCTCTGCCTCCCGGATTCAAGTGATTCTCCTGCCTCAGCCTCCTGAGTAGCTGGGATTACAGGTGTGCGCCACCACGACCGGCTAATTTTTGTATTTTTGGTAGAGATGGGGTTTCACCATGTTGGTCAGGCTGGTCTTGAACTCCTGACCTTGTGATCTGCCTGCCTCGGCCTCCCAAAGTGCTGAGATTACAGGTGTGAGCCACCGTGCGTGGTCCATAATTACATTTTTATACAATGTTTGCTCATCAACATTGTCTTATAATTACTGTTTTATGTTTTATTCATTTTTTTTGAGATGGAGTTTTACTCGTGTCACCCAGGCTAAATGCAATGGTGTGATCTCAGTTCACTGCAACCTCTGCCTCCCAGGTTCAAGCGATTCTCCTGCCTCAACCTCCTGAGTGACTGGGATTACAGATGCCCACCACCATGCCCAGCTAATTTCTGTATTTTTAGTAAAGATGGGGTTTCACCATGTTGGCCAGGCTGGTCTTGAACTTCTGATCTCAAGTGATCTGCCCAGATTAGCCTCCCAAAGTGCTGGGATTACAGGCATGAGCCATCACACCCAGCCCGTTTTATGTTTTATAAACCACATAGAAAAGGGGATTTCAGTTGTCAAAAATGCATGAATACCGACTTTTATGTTTGCCTGTGTGATTACCTTTACCAGTGTTCCTTTCCTCTTCATTTGGATTTGAGTTACTGCTTGGTGTGCTTTCACTTTGCTGTGAAGGATTTTTAGCATTTCTTGTCAGGAACATCTACTCATGATGGAGTAGCCATGGTTCTACTCCCCACTTTACTCCTGTAGTTGAAGTCCCTGAGCCGAAAAACCTTCCTTATCAAAAGGACCAGGCCCAGGTCTGGCTCTGTGTCTCATGCCTATAATCCTAGCACTTTGGGAGGCCAAGGGTGGGAGGACTGCTTGAGCCCAGGAGTTCAAGACCAGCTTGGGCAACAGAGTGAGATCTTGTCTTTATAAAAGATTGAAAAATTAATAGGGCACACACACCTGTAGTCCCAGCTACTTGGGAGGCTGAGGCAGGATGATCACTTGGGCCCAGGAGGTTGAGGCTATATAGTGAGCTGTGATAATGCCACAGCACCCCAGTCTGGATGACAGATTGAGACCCTGTCTCTAAAATAAAATAAAATAAAATCCAGGCACAGTTCCTGCCTATCCCTGAGTAGTACGTTTCAGTTTCCTGCCAGCTCTCAGAATTGAACCAGACAGTTGCATCCTCCTGCAGGAACTAGAGGTATAAAGCTCTCTTGATAGTGAAAAGCCTGCTTCCCAAAGCCCTTGGCTGTTCACTTATTCCTGAGTGAAATCTCTCTGTGGTCTTGTCTGTTGCAGTGCCCTCCTCTCCTGGGCTGTAAGTACAAGTGACTGATAAATGCTGTCAAAATCACCTGTGAGGTGTTGAGTATGCTTCAGCCATCCCATGACCCAAGGGTAGGAATTCCTTCCTTACCCACAGGGTGAAGAGGAGGCAATGACATTTGGAATCATGAACAGGATGGTCCTAGGGCCCCTGGTGAGCTGTAATTAACTGTTCTTGGCAGATAACTGGCTCCACGATACAACAAAGGCTGCCTGGGCCCAAAGTGGCGGTTGCTGGTGGGCTTGTGCTTTGGCCTTCATTGTTGTCACTTCTTCCCACCCTAGGTGGCTCTTGTCTCCAACAAGAGGATTGTTATTTGACTCTACAGTGGCATACTATCCTCTTGGGTTTGGTGTGTTCATAGGTGATTTCTGAGGCTCCCTCCTGTAAAGGCAGCGACAACACAGCACCGTAATCAGTTGGTGCTTGAGTTCAGCTTACCACGAGTCAGGCCAGGTATCTTTTGTTGCTGTGTCTACTCTGTGAACCATCACTGGCTACTTGGGGGAGCTATACAGATGTTATTTGTGATTGTGCACCCACCCCTTGGGACAGGTCCACTCTTTCTGAGGTTAGTGGAAAGGAAGAAAGAAGACCACCACTTCAGGGAGAATTAAACATGGCACCGTGGATGCCTAGTGAGTGTTTTTCAGGCAAGAGTAATGGCCTTGCCTGGCACTTGTGCGTTGCTTCCCCTGCTTCTGTTCAGCGTGCTCTCCTGGTGTCTAAGAGCATGAAGGTACAAATCCATTGTAGCCCACAACCCAGGGGCTGATGAAAAAAAGAGTAGAAGTAGAAGGAGCATTTGGTACTAGATTCTCCCACTGGAGGATGTAGCTCAACTGCTTTCCCCATGCAAAACCCCTAGCCAGTGTACCTGGGCTTTGCTTAGTATGGCTGCTTACCAAGAAGCCAGAGGGCTAAGCTTGGAATGGCACAGCTTATTGGCTCCCACCTGGGCCATAAACAAAATGACCTAATCGTTTATTCACACTATTTTTAAAACATTCACTTAGAAAATATGCGTTGCAAGATTTTTTTGTAACGCTATTTTCCATTCTATTGTCATGAATGTGCATAGTAACGAAGCACATACTATAAAATTTTCTTTAAACATGTATATTTTTGAAAACCATAAATTACTAAAGTTTTGTCATATCTCACCCTATTTAAAGTGATAACTTTTAAATTAAAGTAATTCACCATGGATACATTTGAAAGCAAAATATTGTGATAGTAATTTATCAAAATAAAATAATTTTATTGATTTATCAAACTTTCTAAAAGAGATCATTAATCTTTTATGGTGTTATTACAAACAAAATGATTTTGTTTAGATATCTAAATTCTGTTTATCATCTTCTTGAATTGTTTGTCAAGGAATCTAATTTTTCTGGGCTATAAAAACTTGCTGCTTTGAGCTTTTATTTTTTCATCATTCTATTCCATTGTAAACTGTAATGTAACGAAATGCTGTCTCTGTTACGCCATTACAGAATTTCTTGTAACAGGAACCCAGTAAAGTATATTAAAAGTAAAAAAAAATTCCCTTCCTGGATGTGGATCCTAACCCTGGAGAGATTGATTGGCCCTCCCCGTCAGAAGAGGCAGCTGCCTACAAGGTGGGCCGTTGGGTCCCTGAATCTTTCCCTGTTCTCACCCAGAAGGTCCACACAGAGATGGGACAGTGACTGAAATGGAAAGTTGCAACTTATTGTGGCTAGAAATCTAAAATATTGTTTGGTAATTTATATATAGACAGCAATAAAAAAGCCTGTGTCGTGGAAAAGGAAGGACTGTTGCTAAGGATAGTTTCAGTCCACCTACCACTGGGCCATGGGCCTTGCAGGTTTCCACTGCAATATTTTGCTGCCTGAGCCTCCATTGCAAGAAAAATCCTCCTCTGTAGGGTTATAGGGAAAAGTCACCCTATGGCACCCTGTGGCATTGTGAGGGGGTTAATTCAAACCCAGCTTAAGCCTGAGGTTCTTAAACCCTGTAAACCAACCATTGCCTTGCAGGGAAGGAGGAGGCCTCTCACCCTGATGATAATGATTTGAGGCTGTCCGGAGAAAGACATCTATAAATATAAGCAGGAGAAAAAGAACTTCTCCTCCCTATCTGTATGTTCTTAGGGAGTTTCTGAATATAAAATAGAGACTAAATAAGTATGCCTCACCTTAACTGTTGTCTCTCCCAGATTCCCTATGGTCATAGCATTTATGACCTTAAAATATACCGTGGTGGACATGGAATCAGTGAGCAATAAATTAAAATGAAGTCACTGGCACTTAACAACTTGGCTTAATGAAAAGGGACCTTGTGAAAATCACAGTTAAAATAATATCGGGCTGGGCATGGTGGCACGTGCCTGTAATCCCAGCACTTTGGGAGGCCAGGGCAGGTGGATCTCCTGAGGTCAGGAGTTTGAGACCAGCCTGGCTAACATGGCAAAATCCTGTCTCTAAGAAAAATACAAAAATACAAAAAAAATAAAAACAAACAAACGAACAAAAAAACTAGCCAGGTATGGTGGTGCTTGCCTGTAATCCCAGCTACTTGGGAAGCTGAGACAGGGGAATCGTTTGAACTGGGGAGGTGGAGGTTGTAGTGAGCTAAGATTGCACCACTGCACTTCAGCCTGGGTGACAAGAGTGAAACTACATCTCAATAAATACATAAATAAAAATAAAAATAATTAAAATAGTTAATATGGCCAATGTAAATTAAAACAGAGCCTTCAAGAATTAGGACTGGGTATGATGGCTCCCAGCATTTCAAGAGGCTGAGGCAGGCAGATTGCTTGAACTCAGGAGTTCAAGACCAGCTAGGGCAACATGACAAAACCCTCTCTACACCAAAAAACAAAAATTAGTTGGTCATGGTGGTGCACACCTGTAATCCCAGCTACTTGGGTGGCTGAGGCATGAGAATTGCTTGAACACAGGAGGTGAAGGTTGCAGCAGTCAAGATTGTACTACTGCACTCCAGCCTGGGTGACAGAGCAAGACTCTATCCAAAAAAAAAAAAAAAAAAAAAAAAAAGAATTGAAACTTGTAAGAAGGGGTGATTATCCCTACTGCACCTGCATTTAGCAGCCAAACTTGGCCTCTTTAACCTGGAAAGCATGAATATGAATAGTGCCTCATGGTGGATTACTGGAATCTTAAGATCCTCAGACCTGATACCCAATATTATTGAAGTTACTGACTCCATCTAATAAGCAACTGGTAAGTATTTTGCTAATTATAGATTTGACTTGTGTTAGGGTTCTCTAGAGGGACAGAACTATCTCTCTCTCTCTCTATATATATATAATATGGGAGTTTGTTAAGTATTAATGCATACAAACACAGGGTCCCACAACACACTCTCTGCAGGCTGAGGAGCAAGGAGAGCTAGTCCAAGTTCCAAAACTGAAGGACTTGGAGTCTGATGTTCGAGAGCAGGAAGCATCCAGCATGGGAGAAAGATGTAGGCGGGGAGGCTAGGCCAGTCTCTCTTTTCACATTTTTCTGCCTGTATATATTCTAGCCTCGCTGGCAGCTGATTAGATGGTGCCCACCCAGATTAAGGTGGGTCTGCCTTTCCCAGCCCACGGACTCAAATGTTAATCTCCTTTGGCAACATCCTCACAGACACACCCGGGATCAATACTTTGCATCCTTCAATCCAATCAAGTTGACACTCAGTATTAACCATCACAAGTCCACCCCTTGTCAACTTGAACCCATACACATCTCCTGAGATCATACATAATCTTCAAATAAAGACAATAATAAGGTCATAATTATGCCTAACATAATACAACTATCCTTCGTACAACGGGAAACATACCAATTCCCAACCCAAATACTATTACATAAAGTTAACAATACATAAATGCTGATGTGAAGTCAATAAATATGATGTCACATGATAAAGGGAAAGGAAATAAAATAAAGATTTTTTTAGTACAAGTACAAGATTTTTTTAGTACAAGTACAAGATTTTTTATGCACAAACATGTTCTTAACGAAAGAGGGAGGAAATACTCATGACAATTACGGTCCTCGTTCTGCAGGGGGTCACATGGTCATAGCTGGTATTCATCACTACTTTCTACTATCCATTCTGTATTCCCTTTGCCTTCAGCAAGCACCTCAGCAGTTCATGGTTTTTTTCTTGGTGGAGTGACCCAAACCTTCATTCCTGAAGGGTTTGGGTCATTTGTAGTCCTGGCTGGATTGGGCTGTTGTAGTTTCCTATTGACCTTAATTACAGTGCACGGTAATACTAAGAGACACCCTAATGGATCTCCTGTATTCCATACACGCTCTTCCTTACCTCCATTGTGGAGTAGTAGACTGATTCCATCTTGATAGTCCAGGTCAATCACCCCAGGCAACACTGTAACTCTTTTTTTTTTTTTGAGACAGAGTCTCGCTCTGTCGCCCAGGCTGGAGTGCAGTGGCCGGATCTCAGCTCACTGCAAGCTCTGCCTCCTGGGTTTTACGCCATTCTCCTGCCTCAGCCTCCCAAGTAGTTGGGACTACAGGCGCCCGCCACCTCGCCCGGCTAGTTTTTGTATTTTTTAGTAGAGACGGGGTTTCACTGTGTTAGCCAGGATGGTCTCGATCTCCTGACCTCGTGATCCGCTTGTCTTGGTCTCCCAAAGTGCTGGGATTACAGGCTTGAGCCACCGCGCCCGGCCTTTTTTTATTTTTTATTTTTTGAGAAGGAGTTTTACCCTGTCACCCAGGCTGGGGTGCAATGGTATGATCTCGGTTCACTGCAACCTCCGCCTCCCGGGTTCAAGCAATTCTCCTGCCTCAGCCTCCTGAGTAGCTAGGATTACAGGCGCATGCCACCATGCCCAGCTAATTTTTGTATTTTTAGGAGAGACAGGGTTTCACCATGTTGGTCAGGCTGGTCTCGAACTCCTGACCTCATGATCCGCCCGCCTTGGCTCCCAAAGTTCTGGAATTATAGGTGTGAGCCACCGCGCCCGGCCCTGTAACTCTCTTCTTAGCCTGTTCACTTAAAGGTAGGAGAAGCCCAAAGTGTCCAGGTGGCAATCTTCCAGTTTAATGGAATTGTTGTTGGGTCTCCTGGTGGCAGTGTTCCTCCCTATGGAACTAAGACCTCTAGGTCAGCAAAACGTAATGTTGCAGGAATAGTAAGCAAAAATTTTGCTGGTGGAACACTAGGGATGATGGTAAGTGGTGCCACTTTCACTTCCACCCCTTGATTCCTGGACCCATGAATCCTAGCTATGGGAGAAACAGTACTAAATATTGGATGCCGATTCAGAGCATACACAGCCTTCTGGAGAACTTTGCCCCAGCCTTGCAAAGTATTGTCATCTAGTTGGTGTTATAATTGTGACTTCAAAAGGCCATTCCACTGTTCTGTCAATCCAGCTGCTTCAGGATGATGGGGAACATGGTAAGACCAGTCAATTCCATGAGCATGAGCCCACTGCTGCACTTTTTTTAGCCATAAAGTGAGCACCTTGGTTAGAGGCAATGCTGTGTGGAATACTGTGATGGTGAATAAGGCATTCTGTGAGTCCACAGATGGTAGTCTTGGCAGAAGCACTGCATGCAGTATAGGTAAACCCATATCCGGAGTAAGTGTCTATTCCAATGAGGACAAACCTCTGTGCATTCCATGATGGAAGAGGTCCAGTATAATCAACCTGCCACCAGGTAGCTGGCTGATCACCCAAGGAATGGTGCCATATCAAGGGCTCAGTGTTGGTCTCTGCTGCTGGCAAATAGGACATTCCGCAGTGGCCATAGCCAGGTCAGCCTTGTTGAGTGGAAGTCCATATTGCTGAGCCCGTGCATAACCTCCATTCTTGCCACCATGGCCACTTTGTTCATGGGCCCATTGGCGATGACAGGGGTTGCTGAGGAAAGAGGCTGAGTGGTGTCCATGGAACGGGTCATCCTATCCACTTGATTATTAAAATCCTCCTCTGCTGAGGTCACCTGTTGGTGAGCACTCAGATGGGATACAAATATCTTCAGAGTTTCTTTCTTTCTTTTTTTTTTTTGAGACGGAGTCTTGCTCTGTCGCCCAGGCTGGAGTGCAGTGGCCGGATCTCAGCTCACTGCAAGCTCCGCCTCCCAGGTTCACGCCATTCTCCTGCCTCAGCCTCCCGAGTAGCTGGGACTACAGGCGCCCGCCACCTCGCCCAGCTAGTTTTTTGTATTTTTTAGTAGAGACGGGGTTTCACCGTGTTAGCCAGGATGGTCTTGATCTCCTGACCTCGTGATCCGCCCGTCTCGGCCTCCCAAAGTGCTGGGATTACAGGCTTGAGCCACTGCGCCCGGCCTAGAGTTTTTGACTACTGAGAGAGATCCATCCACACACCTCTTCCTCAAATTTGTCACCAATTTGCCAGTAATGCTTCTTCCAAGTCCCTGACCATCCAGCCAAACCATTGGCTATAGCCCATGAATCAATATATAATAGCACATCTGGCCATTTCTCCTTCCATGCAAAGTGCACAACCGGGTGCACTGCTCAAAGTTCTGCCTACTGGGAAGATTTCCCTTCACTGCTGTCCTTTAGTGATGTTCTAGAAAGGGGCTGTAGTGCTGCAGCTGTCCACTTTTGGGTGGTGCCTGCATGTCGTGCAGAATCACCTGTGAACCAGGCCCTAGTCCTCTTTTCCTCTGTCTGCTGATCATAGGGAACTCCCCATGAGGCCATTGGTGCAGGCTAGGGGAGAGAAGGCAGGGTGGCAGGAGTGGAGGCCATGGGTATTTGAGCCACTTCTTCATGTAACTCACTTGTGCCTTCAGGACCTGCTCAAGCCTGATCACCTTTATACCACTTCCATTTGATGATGGAATGCTGCTGCGCATGACTCACTTTATGGCTATATGAGTCAGAAAGCACCCAGTTCATAATAGGCAGTTCAGGTTGCCAGGTGACTTGATGACCCACAGTCAAATCTTCAGTTTCCACCAGAGCCCAGTAACAGCCCAAAAGCTGTCTCTCATAAGGAGAGTAGTTATCTGCAGAAGATGGCAGAGCCTTGCTCCAAAATCCTAGAGGCTTCCATTGTGATTCACTTATGGGGGCCTGCCAAAGGCTCCAAACAGCATCCCTATCTGCCACTGACACCTCCAGCACCATTGGATCTGTTGGGTCATATGGCCCAAGTGACAGCAGCTTCCACAGCAGCCTGGACCTATTGCAGAGCATTCTCCTATTCTAGACCCCACTTAAAACTGACAGCCTTTCGGGTCACTTGATAAATGGGCGGGAGTAACACACCCAAATGAGGAATGCATTGCCTCCAAAATCCAAATAGGCCCACTAGGCATTGTGCCTCTTTCTTGATTGAAGGAGGGACCAAATGCAGCAACTTATTCTTCACCTTAGAAGGAATATCTCAACAGGGCCCCACCACTGGACCCCTAGAAATCTTACTGAGATAGAAAGTCCCTGAATTTAAGTCGGATTTATTTCCCATCCTCTGGCACACAAATGTCTCACCAGTAAGTCCAGTGTGTTCGCTACTTCTTGCTCACTGGATCCAGTCAGCATAGTGTCATCAATGTAATGGACCAGTGTGATATCTTGTGGAAGCGAAAAGTGATCAAGGTGTCTCCAAATAAGAAAAAGCGATCAAGGTGTTTCCGAATAAGATTATGACACAAAGCCAGAGAAGTGATATACCCTGGAGGTAGGACAGTAAAGGTATATTGCTGGCCTTGCCAGCTGAAGGCAAATTGCTTCTGGTGGGCCTTATGGAATGGAATGGAGGAAAAGACATTTGCCAAGACAGTGACTGCATACCACATACCAGGAAATGTGCTAATTTGCTCAAGCAATGAAACCACATCTGCTACAGCAGCTGCAATTGGAGTCACCACTTTGTTAAGTTTACAATAATCCATGGTCATTCTCCAAGATCTGTCTTCTGCACAGGCCAAACGGGAGAGTTGAATGGGGATGTGGTGGGAATCACCACCCCCGCGTCTTTCAAGTCCTTGATGGTGGCACTAATCTCCACAATCTCTCCAGGGATGCGATATTGTTTTTGATTTACTCTTTTTCTAGGTAAAGGCAGCTCTAATGGCTTTCATTTGGCCTTTACCACCATAGTAGCCCTTATTCTACCAGTCAGGGAGCCAATATGGGAGTTCTGCCAGCTGCTAAGTGTGTCTATGCTAATTATGCATTCTAGCACTGAGGAAATGACCACAGGATAAGTCCGGGGACCCACTGGACCCACTGTAAGTTGAGCCTGAGCTAAAATTTCATTAATTACCTGATCTCCATAAGCCCCTACTTTAACTGAAGGACCACAGTGATATTTTGGGTCCCCTGGAATCAATGTTAACTCAGAGCCAGTGTCCAGCAGTCCCCGAAATGTCTGATCATTTCCCTTTCCCCAGTGCACAGTTACCCTGGTAAAAGGTTGGAGGTCTCCTTGTGGAAGGATGGGAGAAAGAGTCACTACATAAATTGTCGGTAATGTATTGGGATCCTTCCTCAAGGGGACCTGGACTCCCCTTCATTCAAGGGGTTCTGAATCTGTAAACTGGCTCAAGTCTGGAAATTGATTGAGGTGTTGTGATTCTCTGTTTTGTTTTTGTTGTTTGTTTTTGAGACAGAGTCTCCCTCTGTCATTCAGGCTGGAATGCATTGGTGCTATCTTGGCTCACTGTAACCTCCACCTCCCAGGTTCAAGCAATTCTCCTGCCCCAGCCTCCTGAGTAGCTGGGACTACAGGCGCCCGCCACCATGCCCGGCTAGTTTTTTGTATTTTTTTTTAGTAGAGACAGGGTTTCGCCGTGTTAGCCAGGATGGTCTCGATCTCCTGACCTCGTGATCCGCCCGTCTCGGCCTCCCGAAGTGCTGGGATTACAGGCTTGAGCCACCGCGCCCGGCTGAAAACTGTGGTCTTTAAAGCTCATAATGGAAAGAGAAACCAGACATACTGAAGTAAATAAATGGTTAAAAAATTATATATGTATATTCGTATATATAATATATACACAGTTATATATTATATATTATATGTATGAAAAGTAAAGGATGACTTTATATATAAAAATAGAGCTGTGTGAGGTATAAGACTTTATGAAGTAAGTTGATAAATAGGGAAATTTTATGATTTGATGGCTATAACAGGTTCATTAATGACAACTGTGGTAGAATAAAATGAACATACAACAGCAGAATAAAACTACATACCTGATCTTGTTTCCATAGCCTACATGTCTGTTTTTTCTGGACATTGACTTTTTGTGTGAATCAGGTAGAGTGAGAATTTCTGTCTGGGCAATAGGAGTTTTCTTTTGCACATGGACAATTATTGCTCTCTGATTTTGTAATTTGGTGTTGATGAGTGGAAGAGAAAAGAAGAGCCAGGCAAGGTGGCTCATGCCTGTAATCCCTGCACTTTGGGAGGCCGAGGCGGATGGATTGCCTGAGGTCAGGAGTTCGAGACCAGCCTGGCGAAGATGGTGAAACCTCGTCTCTACTAAAAATACAAAAATCAGCCGGGCGTGGTGGCAGGCACCGGTAATCCCAGCTACTTGAGAGGATCAGGCAGGAGAATCGCTTGAACCTGGGAGGTGGAGGTTGCAATGAGCCAAGATTGTGCCACTGCAATCCAGCCTGGGCAAAGAGCTAGATTTTGTCTCAAAAAAACAAAAAATAAAAATAAAGCAAAGAAGTAGTGATGCATTGGAAACATATGTATTAGTGAGCATTTTACAGCAGGAGATAAAAACCTATATTTGCCTCCTCCAAACTTAATTTTTCCTTTGCTGTTGCCTCTCAAACACTGTCACCTAATTTTTTTTCTGGCAATTTTACCTACTATTCAATACCTTTAATGATTCCCCTTCATGCCTCTGCCATTCATGCTAAAGTACCATTTGTTGTATTTGTTTATTCCACTTTATCCAGTTTTGAAAGTCACATTTCTAAAGCGCAAGATTACTGTGTTTTTATTTGCAGATTCCTCTCCTTTTTTCCTATTCAGTTTGTTTTGTCTAATCCTAAGGGAGTGAGATGTATGCCCTCAGGATTACTTTCAGACCAGATGCCTGGGCTATCCTAGAGCATTTCCATATTACATCCCCTTTCCACATGAAATGTGTTAATATTTATAAGATATGGTAAACTATTCTCATTTAGTTTCTGGAACGTCGAACTGATGCAGAAGAACCAGGAAAACCAAGACCAGCATTTGGGGAAAGCTGGTTTTGTCACCAACAAAATATTGACAGAAGACAAATAGTGTTTTAGGAGAAACATTTAATGTAAATTCAAACCTTGTTCCAATGAGAAAAATATCTGATAAATATGACTTATGTATAATGAATGTGAATTATATTTCAGAATTGTTAGTAATAGAAACTCCTTTGTAAGGAAGCTTGATGAGCTCAGTGCACATGTGAAATTGCTCCTTTATATAAGACATGAGCATCCTTATGCCAGAGAGAAACCTTTTGAGTGTGACAGAAATGAGAAAGCTATATGTCAGAATGAGGACTTATTTCAGCATCAGGATATTCAAACTCTGAAGCAAATTTGTGAATACCCTGAGTGTGGGAAAGCTTTTCATGAGAAGGCAGCCTTCAGTACCCATAAGAGAGTGTGCCCTGGGAGAAACCCTGTGAATGTAATTAACAACTAAGAGCCTTTTCTGACAATCCAAACCTCCTTGTTCATCAGAGAACTCACACAAGGGAGAATCACTATGAGTTTAATGACTGTGGGAGGAGGTCTGTTGGTGAGAAATCTCTAAATAAACACCATGGAGGAATCATGGGAAAAAATACTATGAGTGTGAGAATAATTTTGGCAAGAAATCACTCTTCATTGACACTGAAAGAGCTCAAAAAGGAAAAACAAGCTTTGAATGTAATGAAGGTAGAGGAATCTTTAAGAAACCAAGTCTCTCTCAACAGCATACATACACAGAAAAGAAAACCTTTCAAAATAGTCATTATGGGAGTTCTTTTTGGCATATATCAGTTCTCTTTAAACATCAGCAAACACACATAAGAGAAAAATTCTATGAATGCAATGAGTGTGGGAAAATTCTCAGCCACAGTTCATCTCTCATGGTACATAATAAGATACACAGAGGGGAGAAACCTTATGAATGTACTGAATGTGGGAAAACCTTCACAAATAGGTCAGGCCTTACAGTTCATCCACAGATACACACAGGGCAAAAACCCTATGAATGCACTGAATGTAGGGAAGCCTTCAGATATAAGTCAGGCCTTACAGTACATCAGAGAACACACAAAACCCTATGAGTGTAGTGAAAGTGGAAAAAAATTCTGTGAGAAGTCAAATCTCCAAGTGCATCAGAGAACTCACACAGGGGAGAAATCCTATGAGTGTAAAGACTGTGGAAAAACCTTTGTTTACAGTTCATTCCTCATAGTACATCAAAGGATACACACAGGTGTAAGACCCTATGAATGTAATGAATGTGGGAAAACATTCTCACAAAAGCCAAACTTCATTTATCATCAGAGAACTCATACTGGAGAAAGGCCCTATGAATGTAATGACTGTGGGAGGTCTTTCTCAGTGAAGTCAAAACTTATTGTGCATCAGAGAACTCACACAGGGGAAAATCCCTATGAATGTAATGAATGTGGGAAAACCTTTTTCCAGAAGTCATCTTTTATAGTACATCAGAGAACACACACAGGGGAGAAACCATATAAATGTAATGCATGTGGGAAAAGTTTTTCCCAGAAGTCATCCCTTACTGTACATCAAAAAAGACACAAAAAAGAGAAGCCATATAAATGTATTCAATGCAGCAAAACATTTAACCAGAAATCAGCTCTTACTAAGCATCAAACAACTCACTCAGGAGAGAAACTTCATAAATGTAATGAATGTAGCAAAACTTTTTACCACAAGTCATCCCTCAGAGTACATCAGAGAACCCACACAGGAGAGAAACCCTACAAATGTAATGAATGTGAGAAGACTTTCTACCAGAAGTCATCACTCATAGCACATGAGAAAACACACCGAAGGCGGAAATCCTGTGAATCTACAAATGTGGAAAGCCTTTTGTCAGAATTCATGAATCTGAGAAAGTACAGAAAGAAGAAGTCCCTGTTAGCATCTTCTGAAAGTCCAGAAACCTTTTCTTAAACTTACTCAGTTTAAATTGAAAACAGTGAAGGGGAGAAACTTTGTAAGTATGATAAATATTTTGCCTGGAAATAAAGGTCCATCCTAGTGAGCAGCAGATATTTGATATTTGAAACATCTTATGAATATTTTGAATAAGTTGTAGCTTTGAAAAGATTCATTTTTGGTTATACATCAGAGATTTTAGCTCACTGGAAATATACCAGTTTGGTAATTGAGACTAAAAACTTCCTCTAGAAATATTATACTAAAATTCTTGTTTCTGATATACCAAAATTTTATTGAAAATATTCAGTTATAGACATACTATGTTTACGTTGAATAGTCATAAATATACCAAACACAAATGCAAAGCGTCATTAGGTTATGTGAGTGTGCTTTATTTTTATTTTATTTTATTTTATTTTTTCTGTATTCCAGTAAAACTTTAATTACTCAAGTCCAACAGAGCTTAAAGGTTAAAAAAAAAAAAAAGTACTTACAAAGACAGGCAGCAGGCTGGACTTGGCCTTCAACCACTAATTTGCTGACCCCTGTGCTAAAATCAAGATGCTGCTAATGCAATCAATCCTCTTTTTAACAGTACCCTACATGTATGCCATTATCCTTCAAAGGCAGACCTTTATACTGCATGCTTTCATTTTGATTTTTCAGACGTTCAGTTTGCAAGTTACAATACAAGTGCTGTAAAGGAATAATATCTTGTGGTACTCAATACAGAACTTCAATGTCAAAGCAATTTTTCATTGTATTAAACCACGGAAGTGTGAATAAGGCCAGTGTAATGGAAAGAAATAATTCTACACAGATACATTCTATAGTAATAAATCTGCAATCAAGAAATCCACTTGGTTGCTGGAGTAAATGGCCTTGAACAGAAATAACTAGTATCTAGGAAATGCATAATCACATAAATAAAACTTTCTAAAATACAGCAAAAGGTTACATTTCTAAGCCTTAAAGTATTTTTCTTTCTTCACACTTGAATTTTTATTCTAAGTGACTGAACAAAAAATATACTATCAAGGTGAAAAGGCAATTCAGAAAAGAAATACAAACACCTAGCAAATAAGTGTAAATATATACAATCTCCAAAAAAAGTAAATTATAGCCAGAAGAAAGAATTGGTTAAAAAAATTAGGGTGCATAATTTGCATTTGAAGATTTCCCTTACAAGCCTGACTCCTCAATACCAGATCTTCATCTTCCATATCTCAGCTCAGCCTCTTCAAATATAGTTGCCTCATCAGGTATTTCAGTTTAGATCTGGCCAGATGATCAGGCTATTCCCCTGTCTAGTCTGGGCCACAAAAGACCCAAGTGACATTGAGAAAAATCAAAGAAGATGAGCCATGCATTGTAGCTCATGCCTGTAATTATCTGGAGTTCAGTGGGGAGGATTGCTCGAGCCTGGGAGTTCAAAGCTATCCTGGGCTCAAAAAAAAAATTTCGATACTGAAATTCCTTGGTCACTTCTATAGTGGATTTCTTTCTTTCTTTTATTATTTTATATATATATATATATATATATATATATATATATATATATATATTGAGACGGAGTCTTGCTCTGTCGCCCAGGCTGGAGTGTAGTGGCCGGATCTCAGCTCACTGCAAGCTCCGCCTCCCGGATTCACGCCATTCTCCTGCCTCAGCCTCCCGAGTAGCTGGGACTACAGGCGCCCGCCACCTCGCCCGGCTAGTTTTTTTGTATTTTTTAGTAGAGACAGGGTTTCACCGTGTTAGCCAGGATGGTCTCGATCTCCTGACCTCGTGATCCACCCGTCTCGGCTTCCCAAAGTGCTGGGATTACAGGCTTGAGCCACCATGCCCGGCCCTTTTATTATTATATTTTAAGTTTTAGGGTACATGTGCACAACGTGCAGGTTTGATACATAGGTATACATGTGCCATGTTGGTTTGCTGCACCCATCAACTCATCATTTACATTAGGTATTTCTCCTAATGCTATCCCTCCCACAGCCCCCTACCCGCTGACAGGCCCTGGTGTGTGATGTTTCCCATCCTGTGTCCAAGTGATCTCATTGTTCAGTTCCCACCTAGGAGTGAGAACATGCAGTGTTTGGTTTTCTGCCCTTATGATGGTTTGCTCAGAATGATGGTTTCCAACTTCATCCATGTCCCTGCAAAGGACATGAATGCATCCTTTTTTATGGCTGCATAGTATTCCATGGTGTATATGTGCCGCATTTTCTTAATCCAGTCTATCATTGATGGACATTTGGGTTGGTTCCAAGTTTTTCTTATTGTGAATAGTGCCGCAATAAACATACATGTGCATGTGTCTTTACTAATATACATAGTAGCATGATTTATAATCCTTTGGGTTTATATACCCAGTAATGGGATTGCTGGGTCATATAATAATTCTAATTCTAAATCCTTGAGGAATCGCCACACTGTCTTCCACAGTGGTTGAACTAATTTACACTCCCACCAACAGTGTAAAAACATTCCTATGTTTCCACATCCTCTCCAGCATCTGTTGTTTCCTGACTTTTTAATGATTGCCATTCTAACTGGCATGAGATGGTATCCCATTATGGTTTTGATTTGTATTTCTCTGATGACCAGTGGTGATGAGTGTTTTTTCATGTGTCTGTTGGCTGCATAGATGTCTTCTTTTGAGAAGTGTCTGTTCATACCCTTTGCCCACTTTTTGATGGGGTTGTTTGTCTTTTTCTTGTAAATTTGTTTGACTCCTTTGTAGATTCTGGATACTAGCCCTTTGTCAGGTGGGTGGATTGCAAACATTTTCTCCCATTCTGTAATAAGTTGCCTGTTCACCCTAATGGTAGTTTCTTTTTGCCGTGCAGAAGCTCTTTAGTTTAATTAGATCCCATCTGTCAATTTTGGCTTTTGTTTTCATTGCTTTTGATGTTTTAGTCATGAAGTCCTTGCCCATGCCTATGTCCTGAATGGTATTGCCTAGGTTTTCTTCTAGGGTTTTTATGGTTTTAGGTCTAACATTTAAGTCTCTAATCCATCTTGAAATAGTTTTTGTATAAGGTATAAGGAAGGGATCCAGTTTCAGCTTTCTACATATGGCTAGCCAGTTTTCCCAGCACCATTTATTAAATAGGGAATCTTTTCCCCATTTCTTGTTTTTGTCAGTTTTGTCAAAGATCAGATGGTTGTAGATGTGTGGTGTTATTTTTGAGGCCTCTGTTCTGTTCCATTGGTCTATATATCTGTTTTGGTACCAGTACCATGCTGTTTTGGTTACTGTAACCTTGTAGTACAGTTTGAAGTCAGGTAGTGTGATGCCTCCAGCTTTGTTCTTTTTGCTTAGGATTGTCTTGGCAATATGGGCTTTTTGTTTCTATATGAACTTTAAAGTAGTTTTTTCCAATTCTGTGAAGAATGTCATTGGTAGCTTGATGGGGATGGCATTGAATCTATAAATTACTTTGGGGAGTATGGCCATTTTCACGATATAGATTCTTCCTATCCGTGAGCATGGAATATTCTTCCAGTTGTTTGTGTCCTCTTTTATTTCGTTGAGCAGTGGTTTGTAATTCTCCTTGAAGGGGTCCTTCACATCCCTTGTAAGTTGGATTGCTAGGTATTTTATTGTCTTTGTAGCAATTGTGAATAGGAGTTTACTCATGATTTGGCTCCCTATTTGTCTGTTATTGGTGTATAGGAATGCTTGTGATTTTTGCACATTGATTTTGTGTCCTGAGACTTTGCTGAAGTTGCTTATCAGCTTAAGGAGTTTTGGGGCTGAGATGATGGGGTTTTCTAAATACACAATCACGTCATCTGCAAACAGGGACAATTTGACTTCTTCTTTTCCTAATTGAATACCTTTTATTTCTTTCTCTTGCCTGATTGCCCTGGCCAGAACTTCCAACACTATGTTGAATAGGAGCGGTGAGAGAGGGCATTCTTGTCTTGTGCCGGTTTTCAAAGGGAATGCTTCCAGTTTTTGTCCCTTCAGTATGATATTGGCTGTGGGTTTGTCATAAATAGCTCTTTCTATTTTGAGATATGTTCTATCAACACCTAGTTTATTGAGAGTTTTTATCATGAAGAGCTGTTGAATTTTGTCAAAGGCCTTTTCTGCATCTATTGAGATAATCATGTGGTTTTTATTGTTGGTTCTGTTTATGTCATGGATTATGTTTATTGATTTGCATATGTTGAACCAGCCTTGCATCCCAGGGATGAAGCTGACTTGATCGTGGTGGAAAAGCTTTTTGATGTGCCAGTATTTTATTGAGGATTTTCACATCAATGTTCATCAGGGGGATATTGGTCTAAAATGCTCTTTTTTTGTTGTGTCTCTGCCAGGCTTTGGTGTCAGGATGATGCTGGCCTCATAAAATGAGTTAGGGAGGATTCCCCCTTTTTCTATTGATTGGAATAGTTTCAGAAGGAACGGTACCAACTCCTCTTTGTACCTCTGGTAGAATTCAACTGTGAATCTGTCTGGTCCTGGACTTTTTTTGGTTGGTAGGCTATTAATTATTGCCTCAATTTCAGAGCCTGTTACTGGTCTATTCAGAGATTCAACTTCTTCCTTGTTTAGCCTTGGGAGTGTGTATGTGTCCAGAAATTTATCCATTTCTTCTAGCTTTTCTAGTTTATTTGCATAGGGGTGTTTATAGTATTCTCTGATGGTAGTTTGTATTTCTGTGGGATCAGTGGTGATATCCCCTTTATCATTTTTTATTGTGTCTATTTGATTCTTAGTTCTCTTTTCTTCTTTATTAGTCTTGCTAGTGGTCTATCAATTTTGTTGCTCTTTTCAAAAACCAGCTCCTGGATTCATTGATTTTTTTGAAGGGTTTTTTTGTGTCTCTATCTCTTTCATTTCTGCTCTGATCTTAGTTATTTCTTGCCTTCTGCTAGCTTTTGAATGTGTTTGCTCTTGCTTCTCTAGTTGTTTTAATTGTGATGTTAGGGTGTCAATTTTAGATTTTTGTTGTTTTCTCTTGTGGGCATTTAGTGCTACAAATTTCCCTCTATACTCTGGGACACTGCTTTAAATGTGTCCCAGAGATTCTGGTATGTTGTGTCTTTGTTCTTATTGGTTTCAAAGAACGTCTTTATTTCTGCCTTCATTTCGTTATTTACCCAGTAGTCATTGTGGAGCAAGTTGTTTAGTTTCCATGTAGCTATGCAGTTTTGAGTGAGTTTCTTAATCCTGAGTTCTAATTTGATTGCACTGTGGTCTGAGACACAGTTTGTTGTGATTTCTTTTCTTTTACATTTGCTGAAGAGTGCTTTACTTCCAATTATGTGGTCAATTTTAGAATAAGTGCAATGTGGTGCTGAGAAGAATGTATATTCTGTTGATTTGGGGTGGAGAGTTCTTAGACGTCTATTAGGTCTGCTTGTTGCAGAGCTGAGTTCAGGTCCTGGATATCCTTGTTAACCTTTTGTCTTGTTGATCTGTCTAATATTGACAGTGGGGTGTTAAAGTCTCCCATTAATATTATGTGGGAGTCAAAGTCTCTTTGTAGGTCTCTAAGGACTTGCTTTATGAATCTGGGTGCTCCTGTATTGGGTGCATATATATTTAGGATAGTTAGCTCTTTTTGTTGAATTGATCCCTTTACCATTATGTAATGGCTTTCTCTTTTGATCTTTGTTGGTTTAAAGACTGTTTTATCAGAGACTAGGATTGCAACTCCTGCTCTTTTTTTGCTTTCCATTTGCTTGGTAGATCTTCCTCTATCCCTTTATTTTGAGCCTATGTGTGTCTCTGCACATGAGATGGGTCTCCTGAATACAGCACACTGATGGGTCTTGACTCTTTATCCAATTTGCCAGTCTGTGTCTTTTAATTGGGGCACTTAGCCCATTTACATTTAAGGCTATTATTGTAATGTGTGAATTTGATCCTGTCATTATGATGTTCGCTGGTTATTTTGCCCATTAATTGATGCAGTTTCTTCATAGCATCGATGGTCTTTACAATTTGGCATGTTTTTGCAGTGGCTCGAACTGGTTGTTTCTTTCCATGGTTAATGCTTCCTTCAGGAGCTTTTGTAAGGCAGGCCTGGTGGTGACAAAATCTCTCAGTATTTACTTGTCTGTAAAGGATTTTGTTTCTCCTTCACTTATGAAGCTTAGATGGATATGAAATTCTGGGTTGAAAATTCTTTTCTTTAAGAATGTTGAACATTGGCCCCCACTCTCTTCTGGCTTGTAGAGTTTCTGTGGCGAGATCTACTGTTAGTCTGATGGGCTTCACTTTGTGGGTAACTCGACCTTTCTCTCTGGCTGCCCTTAACACTTTTTCCTTCATTTCAACCTTAGTGAATCTGACAATTATGTGTCTTAGGGTTGCTCTTCTTGAGGAGTATCTTTGTGGTGTTCTCTGTATTTCCTGAATTTGAATATTAGCCTGCCTTGCTAGGTTTGGGACGTTCTCCTGGATAATATCCTGAAGAGTGTTTTCCAGCTTGATTCCATTCTCCCTGTCACTTTCAGGTACACCAATCAAACATAGATTTGGTCTTTTCACATAGTCCCATATTTCTTGGAGGCTTTGTTCATTTCTTTTTACTCTTTTTTCTCTAACCTTGTCTTTTCACTTTATTTCATTAATTTGATCTTCAATCACTGATACTCCTTCTTCCACTTGATTGAATTGGCTATTGAAGCTTGTGCATGCATCACGAAATTCTCGTGCCATGGTTTTCAGTTCCATCAGGTCATTTAAGGTCTTCTCTACAGTGTTTATTCTAGTTAGCCATTTGTCTAATCTTTTTTGAAGGTTTTTAGCTTCCTTGCAATGGGTTTGAACGTCCTCCTTTAGCTCGGAGAAGTGTGTTATTACCGACCTTCTGAAGCCTACTTCTGTCAACTCGTCAAAGTCATTCTCCATCCAGCTTTTTTCTGTTGCTGGTGAGGAGCCACAATCCTTCGGAGGAGAAGAAGCACTCTGATTTTTAGAATGTTTAGCTTTTCTGCTCTAGTTTCTCCCAATCTTTGTGGTTTTATCTACCTTTGGTCTTTAATGTTGGTGACCTACAGATGGGGTTTTGGTGTAGATGACCTTTTTGTTGATGTTGATGCTATTCCTTTCTGTTTGTTAGTTTTCCTTCTAACAGTCAGGTCCCTCAGCTGCAGGTCTGTTGGAGTTTGCTGGAGTTCCACTCCAGACCCTGTTTGCCTGGGTATCACCAGTGGAGGCTGCAGAACAGCAAATATTGCAGAACAGCAAATATTGCTGTCTGATCCTTCCTCTGGAAGCTTTGTCCCAGAGGGACAGCCACCTATATGAGGTATGTCTTGGCCCCTACTGTGAGATGTCTCCCAGGGTTAGGCTACATGGGGGTCAGGGACCCACTTGAGGAGGCAGTCTGTCTGTTTTCAGAGCTCAAATACTGTGCTGGAAGAACCACTGCTCTCTTCAGAGCTATCAGGCAGGGATGTTTAAGTCTGTAGAAGTTTCTGTTGCCTTTTGTTCAGCTATGCCTTGCCCCCAGAGATGAAGTCTAGAGGCAGTAGGCCTTGTTGAGCTGTGGTGGGCTCTGCCCAGTTAGTGCTTCCCAGCACTTTGTTTACCTACTCAAGCCTCAGCAATGGCGGACACCCCTCCCCCAGCCAGGCTGCTGCCTCACAGATCGATCTCAGACTGCTGCCCTAGCAGTGAGCAAGACTCCATGGGCGTGGGACCTGCTGAGCCAGGAACAGGAGAGAATCACCTTGTCTGCCAGATGCTAAGACCTTGAGAAAAGCACAGTATTTGGGTGGGAGTGCCCCGTTTTTCCAGATAGTCTGTCACAGCTTCCCTTGGCTAGGAAAGGGAAATCCCCCGACCTCTTGTGCTTCCGGGGTGAGGCAACACCCTGCCCTGCTTTAGCTCACCCTCCGTGGGCTGCACCCACTGTCCAACCAGTCCCAATGAGATGAACCAGGTACCTCAGTTGGAAATGCAGAAATCACCTGTCTTCTGCATTGATCACGCTGGGAGCTGCAGACTGGAGCTGTTCCTATTCAGCCATCTTGCAACGCCCCCTGTGAGTGTGCTTTATAAGAGAAATATTGTAAGTGTTGATTTTGTCACAGGACCTCATCATAATCTTATGTAAATGTGCCCTTAATTTAATATTTAATTTAAATATTAAAATTTAATTTTAATATTTCCCACACTTAATGTTTTTCTTTTTTAGCTATAAGAAAAAAAAATGTGTATTTTAAATAAAATATTTGTAGAGTGTAAATTGATGTATTGAAATCTTGTTACATTCTACTCATACATAAATAAGTGTTAGCATTTGATATGGTTTGGCTCTGTGTCCCCACCCAAATCTTATGTCGAATTGTAATCCCCATGTATCATGGGAGGGGCCGGGTAGGGGGTGGAGTTCCTCCTTGCTGTTCTTGTGATAGTGAGTTCTCATGAGATCTGATAGTTTAAAAGTGTGGCACTTACCCCTTTTCTCTGTCTCTCCTCTTCTGCCATGGTAAGATGTGCCTTGCTTCTCCTTCACTTTCGGCCATGATTGTAAGTTTCCTCAGGAATCCCCAGCCATGTGGGACAGGACTGTGAGTCAATTAAACCTCTTTTCTTTATAAATTACCCAGTCTCATATAGTTCTTTATAGCAGCGTGATAACAGACTAATACACCATTGTTAGTAAACTGCTTACCTGGTAAGGAATCCAGATAGGCCAGACATGGTGGCTCATGCCTGTAATCTCAGCACCTTGGGAGACCAAGGCAGGAGGATTGCTTGAGCCCAGGATTTTGAGACCAGCCTAGGCAACACAATGAGACCCTGTCTCTATATTAAAAATGTATTATTAAACAAAAAAGAATCCACACAATGTGACTGTAAACTCAGAGTCAGCCAAATGGAATAATAAACTATGCAACAAATAACTATAAAATTATTTAAAGGATTTTTGCTTTCACCCATAAAAGGAATTTTTGCTTCCACTCATTCTCCAGGATTTGTTGTCTTAAACAACTGGCAAACTGACCAAGATATATGAAATAACTAGAAAACTGGAAAAATGTATGAAACAACTGTTTTAAGACTTGGATATTAGGAATTGCACAACCATGATTCTTGAAGGAAAAGAAGCAAATATGGCCAGTCCTATGACTGGCACAGCTTCTTGTCAGAAGGAAATTCCTAGACTATGGCATAGATAGAGATAACTCCAAACATATTCTTATTCTATGAAGCATAAATATTTCAGAGTTCAAGAAGGTTAAGTCAGCTGTAGTATGTGGACTAGCATACTGGAAAGGGAGCTAGCAGAGACACTTTGAGAAATCTGAGTGCCAATCTGCATATGCAACAGGTCATGTTCTTTAAGGCTTGGCAAAGAACAGCTGCTGCCAAAGGAGCAATTATTGGGGAACTCAAAGACAAACACTTCCCAGAGTTCATACAGAGCTGGGAATCATTCAAGCTCCCACCAGCCAAGACTCTTCCTCCTTCAGTTCCTGAGATGACAGTCTCTTTCTCTGTTAGTATGGATTTTTGAAGATCCCATGGATATATTGGGAGTGGGCAAGGATTGGGCATGTTTGAGATGCTGTATTGGTCTGCTTGGGCTGCCATACCAGAATACAACAGACTTGGTGGCATAAATCACAGACATTTATTTTTGCATAATTCTGTAGGCTTGAAGTCCATCATCAAGGTGCTGGCAAATTCTCTTTCTGGTAAGTGCTTCCTGGCTTCTGGATTGCTGCCTTCTCACTATCTCCTCACATGGCATTTCCTCATGGCTCGCAGGGTTAGGGGTGGGGAGAGACAGCATGTGCTCTAGTATCTTTTATTTGAAGGACATATTCTATTAGATCAGAGCCCACTCCTACAACCTTATTTAACTTTTCGTGCTGCCAAAGAGGCCCTATCTCAAAATAAAGCCACACTGGGGCTTAGTGCTTCAATATATGAATTTTGGGGGGACACAAATATTTCATTTATTATATTCTGCCCCTAGCCCCTCAAAGTTCATGTCCTTGCATTTGAAATACATGCATTCCATCCCAACAATCCCAAAAGTGTTACTCATTCCAGCATCAATTCTATAGATCTAAAGTCCAAAATGTCATCTAAATATTATCTAAATCATGAAAGGGTGACCCTTGAGGTATAATTCATTCTGAGGCAAAGTTCCTTTTCAGCTATGAAGCCAGTGAAACCAGACAAGGTATGTGCTTCCAAAATGTAGTGGTGGAATATGCATAGGATAGACATTCCCATTCCACAAGGAAGAAATCTGAAAGAAAGGGATGATGGTCCCAAGCCAGTCCAAAACCAGCAAGACAAATTCCATTAGATCTAAGGCTTTAGAATGACCTCTTTAGTGGCCAGCCATGGTGGCTCATGCTTGTAATCCCAGCACTTTGGGAGACCAAAGCAGGTGGATCACTTGAGGTTAGGAGTTTGAGACCAGCCTGACCAACATGGTGAAACCCCGTCTCTACTAAGATTACAAAATTAGGTGGGCATGGTGGCACATGCCTATAATCCCAGATACTTGGGAGGCTGAGGCAGGAGAATTTCTTGAAACCGGGAGATGGAGATTGCAGTGAGCCAAGATCGTGCCATTGCACTCAGCCTGGGCAACAAGAGCAAAACTCTGTCTCAAGGGAAAAAAAAAAAAGCCTCTTTGGCTCAATGCCCTTCCTACCTGGGGCGGTGGCCTCAACTTCCATGGCCTAAGGTTGTTGTCCCGCCCCATACTCTGTGGGGTGGCCCTGGCCACAAGGCTCCAGGCAGGGTTAGCCTGGCCTGTTTAAACTGAAGAGATGTTGGCTTTATTCTTTGAAACCAAGGAGGGAGACTTTATGATCTTTGGGGTCATTCTTCCCTTTCAAAGAATAGTGCAACTCCCAACCAAATAGCTCTGTTGCCCCATCCTGCAAAATCCAAGATATCCGGCAGCCTTCCCTTCTCCATCACCTTCAGTTCAATTTGACAGAGTTTCTGCTTATATAATTCCTTAATCTCTCTGTCGAGTGGCAATCCAGCCAATCCTCAGTGTTTTCCTCAGAACATGCTTCTCTTTTGCAGTGTGGACAGGCTCAGAATTTTACAAATCTTTAAGTTCTGGTTCTCTTTTGCCACTCATTTCTTCAATTCTCTATCTTCTCTTTCTGTAAGCAGTCAGAAGGACCCAGGCCACACCTTCTTTGTTTTGCTTAGAAATCTCAGCTAAATATCTGGTTTTATCATTGCAGATTCTACTTTCCACAAAACTCGAACACAACTCAGCCAGTTTTGCTACCTTATAACAAGGATTGCCTTTCCTCCAGTTTCCAATAACAGGGTCCTCATTTCTGTTTAGGCCTCACCAGAATGGCCTTTAACATCCACATATCTATTAACATTGTGTTCAGGATGACATATGTATTCTGGGACAATAGAGACTTTCTCTGTTTCTCTTACTTTCTTTCTGAGCTCTCACCAGAATTTCCTTTAATCTTAGTATTTTCACCAACAGTCCCTTAAGGCAATCTAGGCTTTTTCTAGCACATACTTCAATGCTCTTTTGGCCTCTTCCCATCACCCAGTCCCAAAGCCACTTCCACATTTTTAGGTATTATGGCAGCACCCCACTTTATGGTGCCAAAATCTGTATCAGTATGCTCATGCTGCCTTAAAATACTACAGAAGGGGCCAGGCGCAGTGTCTCATGCCTGTAATCCCAGCACTTTGGGAGGCCAAAGCCGGTGGATCACTTGAGCTCAGGAGTTTGAGACCAGCCAGAGCAACATAGTGAAACCCTGTCTCTACTAAAATACAAAAATTAGCTGGGCGTGGTGGTGGGCACCTGTAGTCCCAGCTACTCAGGAGGCTGAGGTGGGAGGATCACTTGAATCCATGAGGCGGAGGTTGTAGTGAGCCAAGGTAGCGCCACTGCACTCCAGCCTGGATGACAGAGCAAGGCTCTGTCTGTAAAATAAAATAAAATAAAATAAAATAAAATACTACAGAAGAGATGGCTTAAATAACAGAAAGTTATTCTCTCACAGTTTTGAAGGCTAGAAGTCCCAGACTGAGGTCCTGGAAGATTAAGTTTCTTGTGAATACTCTCTTTGTTCCTGGCTTACAGATAGCCACCTTCTTGCTATGTCCTCACACAGCCAGCCTGCCTGCCTGCCTTCCTTTCCTCCTTCCTTCCTCTTCCTTCCTTCTTCTTCTTTTCTTTTTCCTTCCTTCTTTCCTTCCTTCCTGCCTTCCTGCTTTCCTTTGTTGTGGGAAGTCAGGGACCCCAAACAGAGGAACTGGCTGACTGGCTGGAGCTGTGGTAGAGGAACATAAATTGTAAAGATTTCATTTTAATATGGACATATATCAGTTCCTAAAGAATACTTTTATAATTTCTTACACCTGTCTTTACTTCAATCTCTGAACATAAATTGTGAAGATTTCATTTTAATATGTACTTTTATCAGTTCCCCAATAATACTTTTATAATTTCTTATGCCTGTCTTTAATCTCTTAATCCTGTTATCGTCGTAAGCTGAGAATATACATCACCTTAGGACCACTGTGATAATTGTGTTAACTGTATAAATTGATTGTAAAATATGAAATAAGTGCACCTTGAAAAAAACAGAATAACAGCAATTTTCAGGGAAAAAGGGAAGACAACAATAAGGTCTGACTGCCTGTGGGGTTGGGCAAGATAGAGCCATATTTTTCTTCTTGCAGAGAGCCTATAAATGGACGTGCAAGTAGGGAACATATCACTAAATTATTTTCCTAGCAAGGAATATTAATAATTAATACCCTGGGGAAGGAATGCATTCCTAGCGGGAGGTCTATGAACAGCTGCTCTGGGAGTGTCTGTCTTATGCAGTTGAGATAAGGACTGAAATACGCCCTGGTCTCCTGCAGTACCCTCAGGCTTACCAGGATTGGGAAACTCCACCCTGGTAAATTTGTGGTCAGACTGGTTCTCTGCTCTTGAACCATGTTTTCTTTTGTTTAAGATGTTTATCAAGACAACACATGCACAGCTGAACATAGATCCTTATCAGTAGTTCTGATTTTGCCCTTGTCCTGTTTCCTCAAAAGCATGTGATCTTTGTTCTGCCTTTTGCCCTTTGAGGCATGTGATCTTCGTGACCTACTCCCTGTTCGTCCACCCCCTCCCCTTTTGAAATCCTTAATAAAAACTTGCTGGTTTTGTGGCTCAGGTGGACATCATTGTGATGCCACCTCTGGAGGCCCAGCTGTAAAATTCCTCTCTTTGTACTCTTTCTCTTTATTTCTCAGCTGGCTGACACTTATGGAAAATAGAAAGAACCTACATTGAAATACTGGGAGCTGGTTCCCCTGATATTTATTCCTTCCTTCCTTCCTTGCTTTTCTTTCTTCTCTTTTTTCTCTCTCTTTCTTCTTTCTTTCTCTCTCTCCTTCCTTTCCTTCCCCTCCTTCTCTCTCCTCTCCTCTCCTCTCTTCTCTTTTCTTTCTTTTTTTCAGAGTCTTGCTCTCTCTCCCAGGCTGGAACACAGTGGTGCCATCTTGGCTCACCGCAACTTCCACCTCCCAGGTTCAAGTGATTCTCCTGCCTCAGCTTCCTGCATAGCTGGGGTTACAGGCGTGTGCCACCATGTCCGACTAATTTTTGTATTTTTAATATAGACAGGGTTTCACTATGTTGGCCAGGCTGGTCTGGAACTCCTGACCTCAGGTGATCCACCCGCCTCAGCCTCCCAAAGTGCTGGGATTACAGGCGTGAGTCACCTCTCTCTCTCTTTCCCTTCCCTTCCCTTCCCTTCCTTTCTCTTCCATCCTCCCTCCCTTCCTTCCTTCTTTCCTTCCTTCTCTCTTTCCCTTCCTTCCTTCCTTCCTGCCTTCCTGCTTTCCTTTGTTGTGGGAAGTCAGGGACCCCAAACAGAGGAACTGGCTGACTGGCTGGAGCTGTGGTAGAGGAACATAAATTGTAAAGATTTCATTTTAATATGGACATATATCAGTTCCTAAAGAATACTTTTATAATTTCTTACACCTGTCTTTACTTCAATCTCTGAACATAAATTGTGAAGATTTCATTTTAATATGTACTTTTATCAGTTCCCCAATAATACTTTTATAATTTCTTATGCCTGTCTTTAATCTCTTAATCCTGTTATCGTCGTAAGCTGAGAATATACATCACCTTAGGACCACTGTGATAATTGTGTTAACTGTATAAATTGATTGTAAAATATGAAATAAGTGCACCTTGAAAAAAACAGAATAACAGCAATTTTCAGGGAAAAAGGGAAGACAACAATAAGGTCTGACTGCCTGTGGGGTTGGGCAAGATAGAGCCATATTTTTCTTCTTGCAGAGAGCCTATAAATGGACGTGCAAGTAGGGAACATATCACTAAATTATTTTCCTAGCAAGGAATATTAATAATTAATACCCTGGGGAAGGAATGCATTCCTAGCGGGAGGTCTATGAACAGCTGCTCTGGGAGTGTCTGTCTTATGCAGTTGAGATAAGGACTGAAATACGCCCTGGTCTCCTGCAGTACCCTCAGGCTTACCAGGATTGGGAAACTCCACCCTGGTAAATTGTGGTCAGACTGGTTCTCTGCTCTTGAACCATGTTTTCTTTTGTTTAAGATGTTTATCAAGACAACACATGCACAGCTGAACATAGATCCTTATCAGTAGTTCTGATTTTGCCCTTGTCCTGTTTCCTCAAAAGCATGTGATCTTTGTTCTGCCTTTTGCCCTTTGAGGCATGTGATCTTCGTGACCTACTCCCTGTTCGTCCACCCCCTCCCCTTTTGAAATCCTTAATAAAAACTTGCTGGTTTTGTGGCTCAGGTGGACATCATTGTGATGCCACCTCTGGAGGCCCAGCTGTAAAATTCCTCTCTTTGTACTCTTTCTCTTTATTTCTCAGCTGGCTGACACTTATGGAAAATAGAAAGAACCTACATTGAAATACTGGGAGCTGGTTCCCCTGATATTTATTCCTTCCTTCCTTCCTTGCTTTTCTTTCTTTCTCTTTTTTCTCTCTCTTTCTTCTTTCTTTCTCTCTCTCCTTCCTTTCCTTCCCCTCCTTCTCTCTCCTCTCCTCTCCTCTCTTCTCTTTTCTTTCTTTTTTTCAGAGTCTTGCTCTCTCTCCAGGCTGGAACACAGTGGTGCCATCTTGGCTCACCGCAACTTCCACCTCCCAGGTTCAAGTGATTCTCCTGCCTCAGCTTCCTGCATAGCTGGGGTTACAGGCGTGTGCCACCATGTCCGACTAATTTTTGTATTTTTAATATAGACAGGGTTTCACTATGTTGGCCAGGCTGGTCTGGAACTCCTGACCTCAGGTGATCCACCCGCCTCAGCCTCCCAAAGTGCTGGGATTACAGGCGTGAGTCACCTCTCTCTCTCTTTCCCTTCCTTCCTTCCTTCCTTTCTCTTCCATCCTCCCTCCCTTCCTTCCTTCTTTCCTTCCTTCTCTCTTTCCCTTCCTTCCTTCCTTCCTTCCTTTCTTCCTTTCTTTTTCTCTTTTCTTTCTTTTCTTTTTCTTTCTTTCTTCTTTCTTTCTTTCTTTCTTTCTTTCTTTCTCTCTCTCTTTCTTTCTTTTCTCTTCTTCCTCTTCTTTCCCTCTCTCTCTCTCTCTCAGCCAGGTGCGGTGGCTCATGCCTGTAATCCCAGCACTTTGGGAGGCTGAGGTGGGCAGATCATGAGGTCAGGAGATTGAGACCATCCTAGCTAACATGGTGAAACCCTATCTTTACTAAAAATACAAAAAAAATTAGCGAGGCATGGTGGCGGATGCCTGTAATTCCAGCTACTTGGGAGGCTGAGGCAGGAGAATTGTGTGAGCCTGGAAGGTGGAGCTTGCAGTGAACTGAGATCGTGCCACTGCACTCCAGCCTGGGTGACAGAGCAAGACTCTGTCTCAAAAAAAAAAAAAAAAAAAGACAGAGTCTTGCTCTGTCACCTAGGCTGGAGCACAGTGGTGCGATCTGATTCACTGCAAGTCTGCTTCCCAGGTTCAGGCGATTCTCTTGCCTCAGCCTCCTGAGTAGCTGGGATAATAGGTGTGTGCCACCACACGTAGCTAATTTTTGTATTTTTAGTAGAGAGGGGGTTTCATCATATTGGGCAGGCTAGTCTTGAGCTCCTGGCCTCAAGCCATCCACCCGCCTCAGCATTCCAAAGTGCTGGATTATGGGCATAAGCTACTGTGCCTGGCCTCACATAGCTTTTCTTTGGTGCTTCAGTGCAGAGAGACAGAGACAGAGAGCTCTCTGATGTCTCTACCTATAAGGATACCAATCCTATCGGACCCAGGTGCCACCCTTATGACTTAATTTTACCTTAGTTGCGTCCTTAATTGAGGATGTAATTTGGAGGTAGAATCTCTAAATACAGTCATATTGGGGATTATGACTTCAACATAGGAATTTTAGGGAGATGCAAACATTCAGTCCATAACAAATGCTTAAAATGAGCCTTTCACGCTCCAATTACTCAGCCTTTTCTCCTCCAGTTGGAGCTTCTATCTCTTCATCTATAAATGGTTAGAATTATCCATATCTGGAAGAGTGGAACTAAGCCTTGAACAAACCATTATTACTTGTCTAATGTGTGCCCCCTGCCTCGTGCCCAGTGGGTCCAGGAGAGGGAGCTCAGATGTTAAGAATGCATAAGTACAGCCCAGCACCTGGGTGCCATCATGTTCTGTGGTCTCAGAGTGACTTTCTATTAAAGAGGAAGGGAAATTAAGAGAGATTAGGAACCACACTCAGTCTCCATGGGATGTTAGGGCCCTCATGTCTTCCTCAGCATTGATAGTTCCTGGGTTCATGGCTGATATGGTCAGGATGTGTGTACCCTCCACATTTCATGTTGAAATATGACCTCCATTGTCAGAGGTGGGGCCTAGTGAGGTATTGGATCATGGGGGCAGATCCCTCATTAATGGCTTAGCACCATCCCCTTGGTGATGAGTGAGTTCTCGGTCAGTTCTCTTGAGAGCTGAGTGCCGGTTGTTTAAAAGAGTTTGGTCCCTCCTTCCTCAGGTCTCTCTTGCTTCCTCTGTTGCCATGTGATGTGCTGGCTCACCCTTTGCCTTCCAGCATCATTGGAAGCTTCCTGAAACCCTCAGCAGAAGCTGAGCAGACACTGGCACCATGCTTCCTGTACAGCCTGCAGAATCATGAGCCAAGTAAGCCTCTTTTCATAAATTACCAGCCTCAGGTGTTCCTTTATGGCAATGCGAGAATGGGCTAATACAGTGGCCGTGGGCTCAGGATTAACAAGGCTGTGCTAGCACCAAGCAATCATACTGGAAGGCTGAGGTGGGAGGATCACTTGAGCTGGGGAGTCGAGGCTGTGATGAGCTTCCTGGATTCAAGTGATTCTCATGCCTCAGCCTCTTGAGTAGCTGGGATTACAGGTCTGCGCCACCACACCCAGCTAATTTTCATATTTTTAATAGAGACGAGGTCTCACCATGTTCGCCAGGCTGGTCTTGAACTCCTGGCTTCAAGTCATCCTCCTGCTTCAGCCTCACAAAGTGCTGGGATTAGTGGCATAAGCCACTGTGCCTGGCCCAAGTAATTTTTCTGTACTGATTGAATTTTTCTTTGTTTTTTTACACTTCAGTTTAGATTTTAGGGTATAAGTATACTTATAAAAAAATGAGATCATGTCTTAAATATTCTTTTTTTTTTTGAGACAGATTCTCGCTCTGTTGCCCAGTGCCCAGGCTGGAGTGCAGTGGTGCTGTCTTGGTTCACTGCAACCTCCGCCCCTGGGTTCAAGTGATTCTCCTGCTGGAGCCTCGCAAGTAGCTGGGATTACAGGTGCTCACCACCATGCCCGGCTAATTTTTGTACTTTTAGTAGAGACAGGGTTTCACCATGTTGGCTAGGTTGATCTCGAACTCCTGACCTCAAGTGATTCCCCCGCCTCAACCTCCCAAAGTGCTAGGATTACAGGGATGAGCCACCGTACGCAGCCAATATTCTTGTGTAACTTGCATTTAAAATTTTATGATATTCCATGAACTCTTTCCATGTCCCTATTCTATCTTGAAAATATGCTTAATGGCCAAATATTCTTCCACTTTTCAAAACTGCATTTGGTTTTACCTATATCCTATATTTTGACATTTAGAAAACTTCTGTTTTTGCTCCTGTAGGGGATTATTCCATTAAATGTAGACAAGATAATTTTGATCAACCTGTGAAATAAAGAAAATGGACAAAGCTGAACAAAATATTTTAGGCTGGGCGCCGTGGTTCTTGCCTGTAATCTCAGCACTTTGGGAGGCTGAGGCAGACGGATCACATAGGTCAGGAGTTTGAGACCAGGTCGGCCAAAATGGTGAAACCCCGTTTCTACTAAAAATACAAAAAATAACCAGGCTTTGTGGCATGTGCCTGTAATCCCAGCTACTGGGGGAGACTGAGGCATGAGAATCACTTGAACCCGGGAGGTGGAGGTTGCAGTGAGCCAAGGCACACCAGTGCACACCAGCCTGGGTGACAGAGCGAGATTCTGTCTCGAAAAAAATAAAAATACTTTAAATATTCTTTCTAAGCACATAACTAATAAGACAGTGATCACTGGGGTATGATGTAGAAATAATGGGAATTCCATGTCAGCACAACATATGAGGTTGCCTTTGCTCTGGAGACTCAGGCTGACCTGAGAGAGGCAACAGGCTGAGGTTTGCTTTTCAGGGTGTTGCAGGGATGATGGGGCAGAAAGAGACCTCTGTGGCCCATGGATGAGATGGACCAGGGTACCTCTGCCTTGACCAGACACATGGAGGATTCTGTACAGGTAGCACAAACAAGAAGAAAATCAGCCTTCCTACAAATTGCAGTCAGCCTTCAAGATGTTTGGGAGGACCAGAACATTCTTAAGCCCTGAAATCTCTTTTTAGTTTTAATTTTTTTGAGATATGGTCTTGCTCTGTTGTCCAGGCTGGAGTGCAGTGATGTGATCATGGCTCACTGCATTCTCAACTTCCTGGCTTCAAAGGATCCTCCCAAATAGCTGGGACTACAGGCATGTTTCACCATGCCCGGCTAATTTTTTTTTTTTTTTGGTAGAGACAGGATCTGTTGTCCAGTTGCCCAGGCTGGTCTCAAACTCTTGGACTCAAGCAATCCTCCTGCCTTGGCCTCCCAAAATGTTGGGATTACCCGCACGAGCCACTGCACCCAACATGAAATTCCTTTAAAGATATCAAGGAGTGTGGCCCCTCTTAGCAGCAAGAAAAATTCCTCTGGAGGAGGAAGCATCATCTTAGGTCTCTCTCTCTCTCTGTCTTTTTTTTTTTTTTTTTTGGAGACTGAGTCTCGCTGTGTCATCCAGGCTGGAGAGCCCTGGTGCGATCTCGGCTCACTGCAAACTTCGCCTCCCGGGTTCAAGCAATTCTCTGCCTCAGCCTCTGGAGTAGCTGGAATTACAAGAGCCCATCACCACGCTCGGCTAATTTTTATTATTTATTTATTTATTTGTTTGTTTGTGTCTTTTCAGACGGAGTCTCACTCTCCAGACTGGAGTGCAGTGGTGTGATCTCGGCTCACTGCAAGCTCCGCCTCCTGGGTTCACGTCATTCTCCTGCCTCAGCCTCCCCAGTAGCTGGAACTACAGGCACCTGCCACCACGCCTGGCTAATTTTTTGTATTTTTAGTAGAGACGGGGTTTCACCATGTTAGCCAGGATGGTCTTGATCTCCTGACCTTGTGATCCACCCGCCTCGGCCTCCCAAAGTGCCAGGATTACAAGCGTGAGCCACGGCACCCAGCCTCTTTTTTTTTTTTTTTTTTTTTTAGCGCTAGAAAAGAACATCATACACATAAATTCATTGCATTATACAAATAAACACCTGATTGACAGATCACATCTTGTGAAATTTATATAGAAAATTGATACAGGTTATAATAATTTGTGCAAAGGTAATATTAGGAAAATTTGAAAAGATTAAATTATGCAGAATGGAAAATTCACTTAAGAATAAGAGAGGCAGCAGGGCACTGTGGCTCACTGTAATCCCAGAATTTGGGGAGGCTGAGGTGGGTGGATTGCCTGAGGTCAGGAGTTCAAGACCAGCCTGGCCAACATGGTGAAACCCCGTCTCAACTAAAAATACAAAAATAAACTGGGCATGGTGGCGGCGCCTGTAATCCCGGCTACGGGAGGCTGAGGGAGGAGAATCATTTGGACCCAGGAGGTGGAGGTTGTAGTGAGCTGAGATCACGCCACTTCACTCCAGCCTGGGCGAAAGAGCAAAACTCCATCTCAAAAAATAAAATAAAATAAAATAAAATAAAATAAAATAAAATAAAATAAAATAAAATAAAATAAAATAAATAGGTGTCACTGTTTTGCTGCAGAAAATCCTCTTTCAAAGCAAATTCACTGGTTTTGGTATAATTCTGATAAGAGTGTTTACATTTCTAAATGTTTTCAAACATTCTGGTATCCAAATGCTGTGTCAAAAAGATGCTAAAATATCTTGTGCCACCCGCCTTCTTACTACAGTCTTATATACTTTCATCGTGCCCCATAATGATCTTCATGGATGCTATATCCATTTATAATTCCATGGGTATGGCCAGGCACAGTGGCACTGTAATCCCAGTGTTTTGGGAGGCTGAGATGGGAGGATCACTTGAGTCTAGGAGTTTCAGCCTGCAGTGAGTTATGATCACGCCACTGCACTGTAGCTTGGGTGACAGATCCAGACCTTGTCTCAAAAAAAAAAAAAAAAAAGCAAAATCCGTAGTTGCGTCGTTCATTAATCAATCTCTATTTTACTGTAAAGGCAGGAGTGTTCACCATAGTTTCCATAGCACAAAGGACACGTTTTGCTACATGCCAAGTACTCTTTAAGTGTTGAGGTGAATCTGTGAAGTAGTTTAATGATTGCTTTCCCTTATTTTTATAAACATTTGCATAAACAGAGTTTCTAAAAATTGCAAGTAACTGAGGTTTTCTTTTGGAGTACAAAGAGCCATCAATGCATGGGTGTTTGCAAAAATATTACCTAGGCAGGACATCCAGGTTCCATCTCACAGAGTAGACACTAATGTAAAGAGGGACTTGTAAATCACTTAATGAGATGGGATTTAATTAGAGTCACTAGGTATTACATCTAGCAATTCCACCCACCCTCCCTTCCAAATCTAGCTATTTTTTTCCTTTGAGAATTATCACTGCAGAACTTGTTCATCAACTAGTATATATCTGGTTCTTTCATATTTCCCATTTTCCTTTCATGAGAAGATCCAATGAAGATGTGAAAGTGTGTCTGAAGTGAGTTCCCTTGAAGTTTGTTTTTAATTTTAATTAATTAATTATTATTTTTTTGAGACAAGATCTTGCTCTGTTGCCCCTGAACTTCTGGCTTCAAGTGATTACCGCTTCGACCTCCCAAAGTGGTAGGATTACAAGGATGAACCATCATGTCCACCCTAGAAGTTTTGTTTTTATTTATTCTGCAAAATTGTTGTGTACCTTCTGCAGTCTAGAAACTTCATTAGCCTCAAGGGAAACAACTGAACATGAGTTTCAATTCCTGCTGCAAAGACCATTTGTATTCACTACCGGGTCCCTTGTGGATTTTTATTAGGTGCAGTCCCTAAGTGATAATTTCGCCATAAGAAGTGAGGTCCTGGCTGGGCGCGGTGGCTCACGCCTGTAATCCCAGCACTTTGGGATGCCAAGGTGGGCGGATCACGAAGTCAGGAAATCGAGACCATACTGGCTAACATGGTGAAACTCCGTTTCTACTAAAAAATACAAAAAAATTAGCCGGCGTGGTGGCGGGCGCCTGTAGTCCCAGCTACTGGGGAGGCTGAGGTAGGAGAATGGCGTGAACCCGGGAGGCGGAGCTTGCAGTGAGCAGAGATCGCGCCACTGCACTCCAGCCTGGGCGACAGAGCGAGACTCCATCTCAAATAAATAAATAAATAATAAAAAATAGGCCGGGCACGGTGGCTCACGCCTGTAATCCCAGCACTTTGGGAGGCCGAGGTGGGCAGATCATGAGGTAAGGAGATCCAGACCATCCTGGCTAACACGGTGAAATCCTGTCTCCACTAAAAATACAAAAAAATTAGCTGAGCGTGGTGGCCGGCGCCTGTAGTCCCAGCTACTGGGGAGGCTGAGGCAGGAGAATGGCGTGAACCCGGGAGGCGGAGCTTGCAGTGAGCCGAGATCCTGCCACTGCACTCCAGCCTGGGTGACAGAGCGAGACTCTGTCTCAAAAAAATAAAAATAAAAATAAAAAAATAATAAAAATACAAATAAAAAATAAAGTAAGGTCCTGGAGTTAGGACTTTGAAAGGAAGGATACAGATACTGAAATCTTAAAAACTTGGGCGAACACCACTGAGAAACGGTAGGAAAATTTGAATATTGACATGCACTGGTTTCTTTTTGCTGCATTCAGCGAAGTTCTGATAATAGATTTAAATTAATACTACATCTAGGCATATTGCATGCAGAGATGGAAGGAAATCATGCATTTCTTTTTTTTTGTGAGACAGGGTCTTGCTCTGTTGCCCATGCTGGAGTGCAGTGGCACAATCATAACTCACTGTAGCCTCAACCTGCCAGGCTCGAGTGATCCTCCCACTTCAGCCTTCTGAGTAACTGAGACTACAGGTGAGTGCCACCACACCTGGCTAATTTATTTTTATTTTTGTAGAGATAGGGTTTCACTTTGCTGCCCACTTTGAAGTTCCAGGCTCAAGTGATCCTCCTGCCTCAGCCTCCAAAATGCTGGAATTACAGGCATGAGCCACTGAGCCTGGCCCCAAAAGGCTTTTTTTTTTTTTTCCTCTTAGACAGAGTCTCACTCTGTTACCCAGGCTGGAGGGCAGTGGCGCAATCTTGGCTGACTGCAACCTCTGCCTCCCAGGCTCAAGCGATTCTTGTGCCTCAGCCTCCTGAGTAGCTGGGGATTACAGGTGTGCACCACCACGCCCAGCTAATTTTTAAAATATTTTTGGCCAGGCGCAGTGGCTCACACCTGTAATTCCAGCACTTTGGGAGGCTGAGGTGGGCGGATCACAAGGTCAGGAGATCAAGACCAACTTGGCCAACATGATGAAATCCCATGTCTACTTAAAAAAAAAAAAAATTAGCTGGTTGTGGTGGCATGTGCCTGTAATCCCAGCTACTTGGGAAGCTGAGGCACGAGAATCGCTTGAACCCAGGAGGTGGAGATTGCAGTGAGCCAAGATCGCGCCACTTCACTCCAGCCTGGCGACTGAGCGAGACTCTGTCTCATAAAAAAGAATTTTTTTTTTTTTTTAGTAGAGACAGGGTTTCATCATGTGGGCTAGGCTGGTCTCGAACTCCTTGCCTCAAGTGATCCATCTGCCTCAGCTTCCAAAAAGTACTGGGATTACAGGTGTGAGCCACCACGCCTGGCACCAAAGGGCTTTTAAGAAGAAACTTTCCTATGTATTTACTTACTAGACAAATCCATTGAGCTTGTGGCACAGTATGTTACCTCTTCAGCAGAACTGGTCCTTTTTTTAGACAGATTTTTTTTTCTCTGCAAGTTTTTATACAGGCTAAATGGATTTAAAAAGTGTCATACAAGTACTAGGTATTAAAATCAGCTTTATTGAATTAAAATTTATGAGCAATAATACCTGCCAATGTCATTAAATATACAATTTAAGGAACTTTTGACAAATATATACATCTGTGTTACCACCGCCACAGACATGATATATTGCACGTGTTGGCAAACGTTTTCTGTAAAGGGCCAGATAATAAATGTTTTCAGTTTTGCATGACATCCGGTCTCTGTCACAACTACTCTGCAACTGTAGTGCAATATATATATATGAATGAGTCCTTATTCCAGTAAAACTTTAAAAAACCAGGTGGCAGGCTGGATTGGGCCTGTGCACCGTAGTTTGTTGACATGATATAGAATCTTTCCATCACCGCAAAAATGTCCTCATGCCACTTTGTAATTACTTCTTTTTCACACCCCCACCCACTGGCAACAACTGGTCTGCTGCTTATCACTACAGTTTTGTCTTTTCTACGGTTTCATAAAAATAGAATTGTAATCATGCAGTGTGTGTTCTTTTTTGCCTGGCTTTTTTCACTTAGCATAACAGTTATAAGATTCATCTGTGTGTTCTATTTGTGCATGTTCTGCAATTTTTTAGACTCTACAGTGTTATCTCCAGTTTTGGGCTATTACAAAGAAAGGTGTAACGAACATTTATGTGTAGGTTTTCTGTGAACACAAGTTTAATTTCTCTGGGAAAAAGGCAAAAGGGTACAACAAAAAAACTGTTTGTTTACATTTTAAAGAAATTGCCAAAGTAATTTCGGGAGTGGGATGCCATTCTACATTCCTACCATTAATTTCTCAAGATGCATTTTTTTCTTTTCTTTTTCTTTCTTTCTTTCTTTCTTTTTTTTTTTTGAGACAGAGTCTTACTCTGTCACCCAGGCTGGAGTGCAGTGGCACGATCTCAACTGACTGTGCCCTCTGCCTTCTGGGTTCAAGTGATTCTCCTGCCTCAGCCTCCCGAGTAGCTGGGACTACAGGCGTGCCCCACCGCACCCGGCTAATTTTTATGTTTTTAGTAGAGACAGGGTTTCACTATGTTGGCCAGGCTGGTCTCGAACTCCTGACCTCAGGTAATCTGCCCCCTGCCTTGGCCTCCCAAAGTGCTGGGATTACAGGCATGAGCCACCACACCTGGCCGAGATCTACTTTTTCATATACTTGCCTGCATTTGTTATATTTACTATTTTATCTGTTTTAATATGTGTGTAGTGATGACTCATTCTGGTTTGAATTTATATTTCTCTAATGCCTAATGATGTTTGACATCTTTCTATGTGCTTATATGCCATTTGTATCTTCACTTCAGTGAAATGTATCTTTGTGTCTTTTGTTCATTCTCTAACTGGATTGTTTTCTTACTGTTGAATTTTGAAAGTTCTTACATGATACAGTCCTTCGTCAGGTATGGGTTATAAACATTTTCTTCCAGTATGTAGCTTGAGACAGAGTCTTGCTCTGTCGCTCAGGCTGCAGTGGTACCATCTCGGCTTACTGCAACCTCCGCCTCCCTGCAACCTCCGCCTTCCAGGTTCAAGCTATTCTCCTGCCTCAGGCACCCAAGTAGCTGGGATTACAGGCACCTACCACCACGTCCAGCTAATTTTTTTTTTTTTAGTAGAGACAGAGCTTCACCATGTTGGCCAGGCTGGCTCGAACTCCTGACCTCAGGTGATCCACCCGCCTTGGCCTTCTTTTCATCTTCTTAAGGGGTCTTTTACAGTGCAAACGTTTTAAGTTTTGATAAAATTCCATTTTTTCCATTTATTGTTTTATGCATTATGTTTTTAATATGTCAAGAACTCTTTGCCTAGCTTAGGTACTAAACATTTTCTCCAGTGATTTCTTTGACAAGTGATATAGTTTTAAATTTATTTATTTATTTATTTATTTATTTATTTATTTTTTGAGGCGGAGTCTCGCTCTGTCGCCCGGACTGGAGTGCAGTGGCCAGATCTCAGCTCACTGCAAGCTCCACCTCCCGGGTTTACCCCATTCTCCTGCCTCAGCCTCCCGAGTAGCTGGGACTACAGGCGCCCGCCACCTCGCCCGGCTAGTTTTTGTATTTTTAGTAGAGACGGGGTTTCACCGTGTTAACCAGGGTGGTCTCGATCTCCTGACCTCGTGATCCGCCCGTCTCGGCCTCCCAAAGTGCTGGGACTACAGGCTTGAGCCACCGCGCCCGGCTAGTTTTAAATTTAAAACCAGGATCCATTTTGAATTAATTTTTGTATTAGGTGTGAGGTTTAAGTTGAAGTTTTTTTTTTTTTCCCCCTAACTTATGGATATTTACTTGCTCCAGCACTATTTATTTAACATACTGTCCTTTCTCCATTGAATTGCTTTTGCACTTTTATCAAAAACTAGTTTTCTTTGCTTGTGTGGGTCTATTTCTGGATTCTCTCTTCTGTTCCATTGAACTGTTTTATCTCTGCCAATTCCAAACTGTTTGATTGTTTTTAACTATAAGGAAGTCTTAAAGTCAGGAAGAATGATTTCTTTCATTGTATTCTTTTTCAAAAAGATTTTCAGTGGTTGCAGTTCCTTTGCCCTGTCATATAAATTTCACAGTAAACTTGTGTACATCGACGAAAAAATATTGCTGAGATTTTGATAGGAATTATGTAAACACTACAGATCAGTTTGAAGAGAACTGACATCTCAAATATCAATGAATATATATGTCTCGACTTATTTAGATCTTCTTTGATTTCTTTTATTAGTGTTTTGTAATTTTCAGCATACAAGTCCTGTACATGTTTTATTAGATTTATACCTAAGTAATTTTTTGTTGTTGTTGAGTGATTGTAAATGGGATTCAGCTTTTAACTTCAGTTTTCACATAATCATTGCTAGTACATAGAAATGCAGTATATTGGTATGTTGATCTTGTATTCTGTGATCTTGATGAACTCATTTATTCTCGTAGTGTGTGTATGCATGTATCCCTTTGAATTTTCTGTGTAGATAATTGTGTCATTTGCAAACAGTGACAGTTTTTAAAAATCTGTATGTCTTTTTCCTTTTTATTGCCTTATTGCACTGACTAGGACTTCCTGTACTATGCTGAATAAGAGCTGTGGGAGTGGAATCCTTGCCTTATTCCCAGTCTTATGAAGAAAGCACTGATTTTTACCATTAAGTATGATAGTAACTGTACATATTTTTAGGTACTCTGTGTAAAGTTGAAGAGGTTTCTCTATTTTCCCAGCTTAGTGAGGTTACTATGAATGTGTGCTGAATTTTGTCACCTTTTTTCCTATATTATTTGATATGTGATTTTGCTTCACTGGCCTATTAATATGGTGGATTAATATATTGAACTATTCTTGCATTTGTGGAATAAGCCTCATTTAGTCGTAGAGCATGATTCTGTTGATATATTTTTGGGTTCAATTTGCTAATTTTTTTTTCTTTTTTTTTTTTTTTTTTTGAGATGGAGTGTTGTGTTGCTCTTGTTGCCCGGACTGGAGCGCAATGGCGCGATCTTGGCTCACTGCAGCCTCCGCCTCCTACGTTCAAGTGATTCTCCTGCCTCAGCCTCCTGAGTAGCTGGAAATTACAGGCATGCGTCACCATGCCTGGTTCTGTATTTTTAAAAGAGATGGGGTTTCTCCATGTTGGCCAGGCTGGTCTCGAACTCCTGACCTCAGGTGATCCACCCGCCTCGGCCTCCCAAAGTGCTGGGATTACAGGCATGAGCCACCACGCCCAGCCTCAATTTGCTAATGTTTTTTGAGGACTTTGTGTATGTAAGATATGAACGGTATTGATCTGTATCCTGTGTCCTTCAATATTAAGGATATTGGGCTGGGTATGGTATGTAATGAAATGTAATGAAAACTGTAATCCCAGTTTTCTTAGTACAGTCTGATGGCTTTGGTATTAGGAAACTATTGGCATCATAAAATGAATTTGTACTTCTCTGATGATTAATGATATTGACCATCCTTTCATGTGCTTACTGCCCATTTGCATATGTTCCTTCATAAATTGCCCATTCTTTCGTCTAGTTTTTTTGGAGGCAGAATTTCGCTTTTGTTGCCCAGGCTGGAGTACAGTGGTGCGATCTCAGCTCACTGCAACCTCTGCCTCCTGGGTTCAAGCGATTCTCCTGCCTCAGCCTCCCAAGTAGCTGAGATTGCAGGCGAGCATCACCACGCCCAGCTATTTTATTTTTTGTATTTTTAGTAGAGACGGAGTTTCACCATGTTGACCAGGCTGATCCCAAACTCTTGACCTCAGGTGATCCGCCTGCCTCAGCCTCCCACAGTACTGGGATTACAGGCGTGAGATACCAGGCCTGGCCTTTTGCCCAGTTTTGAACGTTTTTCTGAATTACTGGGTTGTAAGAGTCTTTAATATATTCTGTATGTAAGTCCCTCTTCATCAGATATTTGTTGTATAAATATTTCCCCCTACTCCATAACTTTCATTTTCTTAATATGAAGTTTCAAACAACGTAAGTTTTAAAAGTGATAAAACCCAACTTAATTTTTTCTTCTAAGATTTATGTTTTTCATGTCCTCTTTAATGAAGATTTTCTTCTAGGCACTTTATGGTTTTCATGCTTATATTACTCATTTTCCCCCTATACAAAATTTCAGTTGTTACAGAACTGTGTTGAAAACCCTATCTTTTCCCTTTATCTTTGCATCTTTGTTGAAAACCACTTGAAAATATATGGGTGAGTCCAATTCTGTTTACCTGTATGTGTATCCTAGATCCAGTACCATTCTATCTTGATCACTATAGCTTTAGTCTTGAAAAAAGTCTGTAATCCCAGCACTTTGGGAGGCTGAGGCGGGTGGAACACCTGAGGTCAGGAGTTCAAGATCAGCCTGGTCAACAGGGTGAAACCCCATCTCTACTAAAAATACAAAAAAATTAGCCAGGCGTAGTGGCACACACCGTAATCCCAGCTACTTGGGAGGCTGAGGGAGAAGAATCACTTGAACCCGGGAGGCAGAGGTTGCAGTGAGCCGAGATTGTGCCACTGCACTCCAGCCTGGGTGACAGAGGGAGACTCCATCTCAAATAAGAAAAAAAGAAATCTTAAAAAATAGTTTTGACTTTGTAGGTCCTTCAGGTTTGTAACTCATGAATACAGTGTATCTATTTATTTTAGGACTTCTTTACTTTCTTCTAGCATTAATACATGTTTTGTAGCTTTAGTACAGGTCTAATAACTTTGTCCCTATATTTCATGATTTAGATGCTGTTCTCATAATTTCAACTTTTTGAAAATATTGAGCTTGTATCCTGTGACCTTGCTAAACATACTTACTAGTTTTAAAAACATTTTCAGACACTTTTATGCTTTTCCATATAGACAATCATGTCACAGCAAACAGTCTCATGCCTTCTTTTACATTCTGTATCCCTTTTCTTGAGACAGGGTCTCACTCTGTCACCCAGGCTGGAGTGCAATGGTGCGATCACAGCTCCCTGCAGCCTTGACCTCCTGGGCCTCCAGTGATCCTCCTGTTCAGCCTCCTGAGTAGGTGGTACTACAGGCACATGCCACCATGCCTGGCTAATTCTTATTTACGTTTTGGTAGAAATGAGGTCTCACTATGTTGTCCAGGCTAGTCTTGAACTCCTAAACCCAAGCAATCTTCCCACCTTGGCCTCCCAAAATGCCAGAATTATAGGCATGAGCTACCACACCCAGTCTCTTTTTTATTGGCTTATTGTACTGGCTAAGACATCCACTACAAGGTTGACTGGAAGTGGTGACTAGACATCTTTACCTTGTTTCCAATCTTAGGAGAAAAGTGCTTTTTATTTTTACTTCACCATTAAGTACGATGTCAGATGTAGGTTCTCTCACAGATGCTTGCTCTTAAATTGTGGAAGCTCAATTTAATTCCTAATCAACTGAGCGGTTTTATCATGAATGGGTGTTACATTTTTTCAAGTGTTTTCCTACATTTAAAAAATTATGTGGTTTTTCTTTTTCATATTAATATGAAACACATCGCTTCTTGAATGTTAAAGCTTGCATTTCTACGATAAACCCTACTTGGCCATATGTGTTTCCTTTTATAGGTTGCTGTGTTCAACTTGGTATTTTAAAAAGGATTTTTATGTCTATATTAAGAGATGTTTATCTATGAGTTTTTCCTATGATGTCCTTTCTGACTTTGGTATCTGGGTAATGTTGGTCTCATGACTTTTCTTTGGGGGAAGGTTATCAGCTACAAATTCAATTTAACAGGACTATTCAAGTTTTCTCTCTTGAGTGGGCTTTGGTTCTATATTCCTTACAACTTTCAATTCCATTTAAGTTGCTGAATTTATTGGCATTTAGTAATAAAATTCCTGTATTACCTTCTTGGTGTATAGGACCTGTAGTGATATTTCCTCTTTCATTCCTGACACTAGGAATTCTTTCAATCCTTTCAAAGAGCCAGGTTTTGGTTCCATTAAATTTTCTTTATTGTTTGTCCATTTGTAATTTTGTGACTTTTAGCTCTTTATCATCTCCTATTCTACGTGCTTTGGATTATTTCTGTTCTTTTTCTCATTTCATAAGGTGAAGTTTAGACTATTGAATTGAAATCTTTTTATCTAATGTAAGTATTTAATACTCTGATTTCACCTCTAAGCACTGCTTTAGCTACATTTCACAAATTGTGACACTCATTCAGTTCAAAATATTTTCAAATTTTTCTTTCTCTTTATTGCTCATTTAGGAGTATGATGTTTAATTTCCAAATATTAAGAGATTTTTTAAACATCTTTGTTATTGGTCTCTTAATTCTGTCCTGATGAGAGAATATACCTTGTATGGGTTTCATTCTTTAAAAAATTTTAAGACTGTTTTGTTATACTCCACAGTAGGCACACTTAAAAAGAATGTATACAGGATGCACAGTGGCTCACATCTGTAATCCCAGTGCTTTGGGAGGTCCTGGAGGGAGGACTGCTTGAGCCTGGGAGTTCAAAACCAGCCTGGGCAACAGAGCTAGACCCTATCCCTACGAAAATAAAAAATAGCTGGGTGTGGTGGCACATGCCTATAGTCATAGCTACTCTGGAGGCTGAGACAGGAGGATTGAGCCCAGGAGTTCATGGTTGCAGTTAACCGATTGCACCACTGCACTCTAGCCTGGGTGAAAGAGTGACACTGTCCCTAGAAAATAAAAAAATATATTAATATATCATGCTAATGAGTGAAGTGTTCTACAAATGTCAATTAGTCAAGTTAGTTGATAGTGCTGTTCAAGGCTTGTATCTCCTAAGTGACTTGTGCTATCAATTACTTGATTAAATAACTATAATTGAAATTGTGCCTTTTTCAATTTTGCCAGTTTTTATTTCATGAATTTTGAAGCTGTTTTGTGTACTTAAGCTAGAAAGTAGCTTTGCTGTAGGATTCCCAAATTTCCACAATATAGAGCTCTTTCCCTTGGGGCCATTCAACTTCTGCAGAGAAGAAACTTCCCATCTCTTGCTGGACGTTAAACCTCTGGCCAGCCATGTACAAGAGGTGGGGAGCAGTATGTGTGTTTATGTCATGAGGAGGACTGTTCCATATACAAATGGCCATTAGTTTCATTGCTTTCTCTTCACATCTCACTCCCATCCTCCAAGGTACTAAGCATTTCTGAGCCTGGAGCCAAACTGGTTCCTTCTTTTCCTTATCCCCATATGTAAGCAGCGTAACTGTGCCTGCTTCTGCTCTACTGGCTATCTTTCCATCTTTCAAATTTTCATTTGCTGATAGTCTTTCTCCTATTCTCCTTATTGCTGTAGTTTGATAAATTAAAATTTTCCTTGCATCTTAATGTCGTCCAATGTGATGAGACATGTTTAACAAAAGCGCATTCTTGAATACTTTTTCTGCTAGCCATTTTTAGCTTATCAAGTCCCAACATGATTTCTGCAGCCTCTAAGCTGCCCCTTGCTCCTTATGTATTCATTTTTCCAGCTCTGCCTCTGGAACCTATTTGTTGTTATCACCTGCTCTTAGGTACCCTCCTGAGTAGCTGCGTCTGAAGCTGTGTGCCAGCACACCAGCAAATTTTTGCACTTTTTTGTAGAGACAAGGTTTTGCCATGTTGCCCAGGCTGGTCACGAACTCCTAGGCTCAAGTGATGCATCCTCTTCAGCCTCCCAAAGTGCCAGGCATGTTACTTTGGACCCTTCCTCACATTCACTCTGGAAGTATCCCAATAAACTAGCTGTACTCACCAAAAAGGACTACTTATGTTCCTGAATAGTTGCCTGGGAGGAGCTGTTCAACTTCCTATCAAAATGGTATATGGGAATGTACTACATGAGTAACTCTCTTCCAGCTTTTTGTTGTGTGGCTACAAACTATTGTACCTGTCTGCAATAAACACAAGGATTTCCATGTCCCTTGTATTTCCAACTGCCCTCTTGGCCTAAAATGGACACAGTGTACAATCATAGTTTAGAGGTGGCTAATCAGGACTGGAAAGAAATATGAAAAACACAAGTCACATAATTTGAAGAGAAAACAGAGTTTCAATTTCTCAGAGAATGTGAACAAAGGAAAACATGCCCTGCTTGAGAATAAATATAAAGTTCTTGCTATTAAAATGCTGGGTAGAACATGTAGTTGAACTGTAAAGTACAGACACTTTTACTCTACCCATCTGAGAAATAAGAACAATCCATTCATTGTACAGCATAAAAAAGTGCTTGATACTTAAATACTTTGAATGAATGATTTTTCAGTGAGGAAACACATCTAAATAATCCTTACATCTCTCTCCTTTGTAGAATATAAAGGTAAGAGTGATACTAAATATTTAACAGTTTTTACAGTATGAGCGCTGTGAAGACCTGAACGGGCAAATGTCACTTAGCGAGGATCTTTCTTATGAACCCGCTGGTGGATGTGAAGGTTGGAGCTCTGGCTGAAGCCCTTCCCACACTTGCTGCACTCATAGGGCTTCTCTCCAGTGTGTACTCTCTGGTGGATGAGGAGTTTGGAACTCTGGCTAAATCCCTTCCCACACTTGCCACAGTGATAGGGCTTCTCCCCAGTGTGGACTCTGAGATGGATGCGAAGATCCGAGCTCTGGCTGAAACCCTTCCCACACTCATAGCATTGGTAAGGCTTCTCTCCCGTGTGGATGCACCGGTGAATGTGAAGGTTCGAGCTCTGACTGAAGCCCTTCCCACACTCACCACACTTGTAGGGCCTCTCTCCTGTGTGTACTCGCTGGTGGATGTGCAGGTTTGAGCGCTGACTGAAGCTCATACCGCACTCCCCACACTCATAGGGCTTTTCTCCAGTGTGGACTCGCTGGTGGATATGTAGTTTGGAGCTCTGACTAAAGCCCTTCCCACACTTGTCACATTTATAAGGTTTCTCGCCTGTATGGACAGCATGATGGATGAGCAGACTTGAGCTCCTGGTGAAGCCCTTCCCACACTTGTCACACTTGTAAGGCTTCTCATCTGTGTGGACTGCCTGATGGATAAGCAGACTCGAGCTCCTTGTGAAGCCCTTCCCACACTGTTCACATTTGTAGGGTTTTTCTTCTGTGTGGTCTCTCTGATGAAGTAGTAGTTCTGAGCTTTGACTGAAGTTCTTACCACACTGACCACATTCGTATTGTTTCTCTGCAGTGTGGATTTTCTCATATGGATGACCATCTGGGCTGGTGTTAAGTATTTTCCCACAGTTATTATGGTCACAGGGTTTCTCCTCTGTATGAGCTCTCTGCTGACTACAACTGACCACCTGTGATTTCCATCCATAAATGTCTCTGCAGTTACAGTTAATGGGATCCAAAGATTCTTTTAGTTGGCCATTCTGGCAAGTTGCCTCACCATTTAACAATGGCAAGGCCAGTTCTTTTCCATCAGACACCATTTTAACTTGAAGGTTCTCTGAAAAACTTTCCCCCTTTATCACTTTTCTCTTAGTGCTTTCTTCCGTTACAAAGAGATGTTTGCTTTCCTGATGATCCTGAGGCTCATTCTTACAGAACTTCACTGAAGAGTATTGTGTGTCTATTTGGCTTGGGACTTTCAAAGGCAAATATGTTTCACTTTCACTGTTTTTGAAATAATCACTTTGAAGAGTCATCACACTGTCCCTGTTTCTGGAAATATAAGAAGATGCTTCTCCCCACTGTTGACAAGGGGAAAGGTCTAGTTCAGGCTGCCCATCCACTTCCCCTTGATGATTCACGATACAGTCCTGACTTCCACTAATTGTACTGGCCATGCCTTCCAAAATTAGCCAGGAGGAAAACTCATGTAACAGATCCTGAAGTGCTTTCTGCTGAAGATTCTCCACAGAATTTTCATTCAAGTCTCCTAGGAAACAGAGAGAATTCAGTGGTAAGAACAAAGGGTAGACTTCAAGATTTCAAAGTGAGAGTGCCTAAGGCCTGAAGGCTTAGTAACTACGAAAAAGTTCAGCTTGTCCTTATAGTCATGTCCTTTGGGTTAATGTTGGGTGCATTTGTATCTGGGTACAAGACAGAAATTTTCTCTTGGCTTTTAAGCATAGCCAAGGGAAGTCTTCCCTAACTAATCCTATAGAAGACTATAAGTCCTATATCCTTGCTAACAGTAACATTTCATCTCATCTCACTTCATTTTTTTTTTTTTGAGACAGAGTCTTGCTCCATTGCCCAGGCTAGAGTGCAATGGCATGATCTGGTCTCACTGCAAACTTCACCTCCCAGGTTCAAGCAATTTTCCCACCTCAGCCTCCCAAGTAACTGGGATTATAGGCCCACGCCACCATGCCCAGCTAATTTTTGTATTTTTAGTAGAGATGCGGTTTTACCATGTTGACCAGGCTGGTCTCAAACTCCTGGCCTCAAGTGATGCATCCGCGTCAGCCTCCCAAAGTGTTGGGATTACAGGCATGAGTCACTATACCTGGCCTACTTTCCTTTAAGTAAATTTGCATTTCATTGGTATTCTGCTTTCATAGGTGTGGGGGACACAAGGAAGAAAATATAAATCCTTTTGCTTAACAAACTAAAGCTTCCTGGGAAGACAAATATACCAAATAATGATAATACTAAGTGAGTGGTGTAGATGAATGTATAGTACAATACAGTACAAGAGATGTATGCATAACCAGCTAGGAAAGTACAGAAGAGGAACACTCAACTCAGACCCCGGTGTTTAGGAAGATTTCTGGGAGAAAATGACAAGAAATAAAAAGAAAAAAAAGAAGTGAAACGTGGAGAGAAAATAAGACATGTAAAGAAAACTACAAGCGGCTTCTTACGAAGGGGATAAAAACGGTAAGAGTGGTGAAGAATGTGCCACGGAGGCGAAGTAAGGAGCCAGAGCAAAGGGCTTAGTGTCTAATAATAAGGACCTTAGGGCTAAACCCTGCAGGGATTGAAAACTATTAAAGGATTTAAATTCAGAGTGAAATGATTGACTTTGTGACTATAAACACCACTGGAAAGTAAGACTTTAGGTAGCAAGATGGCTGCTATAGCAAATCATAAGAAAAACGGTAAGGATGATGGTTGTGGAGAGAATGGGAGAAATTCATTCTAGATCACGTGATGACAAATTAAACCTAGAAGAGAAAGGAGGTACCAAGCCTGTTCCTTGGGATTGCTGCCTGAGTGAATGGGTACAGTGGTACTCTATAATCAGAGAGGAAATGCAAGAGGAAGAGGCTGAAGTAGGGAAGGGGGCAGAAACTCAAATCTGCCTTGTATAATCTGTGGTGTTGGTGGAACATTCTTGCAGTACTGGTCAGTAAGCAGTGAGATATATATAGGTCTGGAAGTCCTGTGAGAGAACTGTGCTAGGAATACAGAGTTTAGACTTACTGGTATATTAAAAAACAAAAACAAAAACAAAAACAAAACCCTCCCCCAGACTTACTACAACAGTTAGAGTGAATAGCCTAATATTACACTGAAATGACAAGAAATCCATAATAGTCTTGGGAAAACAGAAAGGTTGACATCATCAGAATAAAAACATCGAGGAACTCCTAAATGATAAAGAGCAGATGGATTAGGAGTGATGGAGAAACTAGAGGAAAAATGTACAGCTCAAATTATATATAACAGAAGGCTTCTTCATGGGTAAAACATCTTAAGAAATCATAGAAATTCAATTACCAAACTCAGAATCAATTATTACAAAGTAAGGGAGCACTGACCACATTTCTCTGGAGTCTATGTCTCAGAAAATAATAAACAGTGATAAAGTAAGACATTTCTTAATTCAACTTAGGCATTCCTAACAACTGTGCTAGTTTTTGCTGTTAGCAGCACTCTCCCAGCCCACCCTCTTCCTCTTAGAAATAGAAATATTGGATGGCTAGCAGCAGTGCCCTCATATAAAGCCTCAAGAATAAAATAAATGATCTGCCAAAAAAAGACTGCTAATAATGTTAACTGAACTGAACAGAGAAGCAGAGGTTGAGGTAATGCTGAACCTACACAATGACCGATGGATTGAGGAACAAAAAAGAAGCAACTGACAACATAAGTGCCCAGGATAACACTTCAAGCTAAACTTTTTAATGGGAATTCTGACAAGGAAGATAGCCCAGGGCTGGAAATGAAGAAGCAGGGCATGCCCCCGATAACTCAGTGGCAAAAGAGGTGGCCTTAAAAAATGGCCTACACCACTGTACAGGGGAGTACAGGGAAAATAGGAGGCCCACCTGAGGCTCAGCCCTAGCCCTTAGACCACCCGTGGGGGGAGTTTACTACCTGGGTAGCCCCCGTTGCCCACACATACAGCTACAAAACAATTCAAATTTTTTATTTTTCCCAAAATAAAACCTCACTTAGCTCTGCCAACTGTCAAAAAAAAAAAAAAAGAAAAAAAAAGAGAGAAAAAAAAGGCCTACAACATCTACCATCTGGATTCTTATTACCTCCCTCCCTAGCCCAATCAGCAGAAGCGTTCCCTAAAGTAGAACACACATGCATGCCAAAGTGGGTCAAGCATGGGTTGAGGACACACTCCAATATCATACTGAGAACACAAGAATTTTGAAAAAATATATAAGGAGACAAACAGAATTTAAAAGGTACATAATTAAAATCCCAGAAAAACTGGAGTGGATATCATATTTAAACACAATCTAATAAAAAAATAAACACATTGCTATGAAAATAATAATTCTAAATAAAATGACTGAAGATGATGATAGGTTATGTAACTTGTTTCCTAGATGTGTGTCAGGCTGTTTTAGTCAAAGGCCTACAATTTAGATGAGTTAAATAGTAAAATGAACACACGGCTAAGATGGAAGATTGAGGAATTCTCCAAGAATGCATATGAAAAGACAGACAGATAAAACCTGAGAGAAACAAGAAATGGGGAAAGGATTCCCTATTCAATAAATGGTGCTGGGAAAATTGGCTAGCCATAAGTAGAAAGCTGAAACTGGATCCTTTCCTTACCCCTTATACGAAGATTAATTCAAGATGGATTAGAGACTTAAATGTTAGACCTAATACCATAAAAACCCTAGAAGAAAATCTAGGTAGTACCATTCAGGACATAGGCATGGGCAAGGACTTCATGTCTAAAACACCAAAAGCAACGGCAGCAAAAGCCAAAATTGACAACTGGGATCTAATTAAACTAAAGAGCTTCTGCACAGCAAAAGAAACTACCATCAGAGTGAACAGGCAACCTACAGAATGGGAGAAAATTTTTGCAATCTACTCATCTGACAAAGGCTAATACCCAGAATCTACAAAGAACTCAAACAAATATACAAGAAAAAAACAAACAACCCCATCAAAAAGTGGGGAAAGGATATGAACAGACATTTCTCAAAAGAAGACATTCATACAGCCAACAGACACATGAAAAAATGCTCATCATCACTCGCCATCAGAGAAATGCAAATCAAAACCACAATGAGGTACCATCTCACACCAGTTAGAATGGCAATCATTAAGAAGTCAGGAAACAACAGGTGTTGGAGAGGATGTGGAGAAATAGGAACACTTTTACACTGTTGGTGGGATTGTAAACTAGTTCAACCATTATGGAAAACAGTATGGCAATTCCTCAAGGATCTAGAACTAGATGTACCATATGACCCAGCCATCCCACTACTGGGTATATACCCAAAGGATTATAAATTATTCTACTACAAAGACACATGCACACGTATGTTTATTGCGGCACTATTCACAATAGCAAAGACTTGGAATCAACCCAAATGTCCATCTGTGACAGACTGCATTAAGAAAATGTGGCATTGGCCGGGCGCGGTGGCTCAAGCCTGTAATCCCAGCACTTTGGGAGGCCGAGACGGGCGGATCACGAGGTCAGGAGATCAAGACCATCCTGCCTAACATGGTGAAACCCCGTCTCTACAAAAAATACAAAAACTAGCCGGGCGAGGTGGCGGGCGCCTGTAGTCCCAGCTACTCGGGAGGCTGAGGCAGGAGAATGGCGTAAACCCGGGAGGCGGAGCTTGCAGTGAGCTGAGATCCGGCCACTGCACTCCAGCCCGGGCGACAGAGCGAGACTCCGCCTCAAAAAAAAAAAAAAAAAAAAGAAAATGTGGCACATATACACCATGGAATACTATGCAGCCATAAAAAAGGATGAGTTTGCGTCCTTTGTAGGGACATGGATGCAGCTGGAAACCATCATTCTTAGCAAACTATCACAAGAAGAGAAAACCAAACACCGCATGTTCTCACTCATAGGTGGGAAATGAACAATGAGATCACTTGGACTCGGGAAGGGGAACATCACACACTGGGGCCTATCATGGGGAGGGAGGAGGAGGGAGGGATTGCATTGGGGAGTTATACATGATATAAATGATGAATTGATGGGTGCTGACGAGTTGATGGGTGCAGCACACCAACATGGCATCAGTATACATATGTAACAAACCTGCATGTTATGCACATGTACCCTAGAACTTAAAGTATTAAAAAAAAAAAAAAGATGTGAAAGAACTATACTATACAAAAATAATACTATAAAGCAATAATGAAATAAATTGAAGAGGCAACAACAACAAAAAAAAAAAAAAGAAAAGAAAGATAAAAGTAAAAGCCCTAGGCCGGGCGCGGTGGCTCAAGCCTGTAATCCCAGCACTTTGGGAGGCCGAGACGGGCGGATCACTAGGTCAGGAGATCGAGACCATCCTGGCTAACACGGTGAAACCCCGTCTCTACTAAAAAATACAAAAAACTAGCCGGGCGAGGTGGCGGGTGCCTGTAGTCCCAGCTACTCAGGAGGCTGAGGCAGGAGAATGGCGTAAACCCGGAAGGCGGAGCTTGCAGTGAGCTGAGATCCGGCCACTGCACTCCAGCCTGGGCGACAGAGCGAGACTCCGTCTCAAAAAAAAAAAAAAAAAAAGTAAAAGCCCATCTCCAAGGACTTGCATGAGGACAGTGAAGATAGAACACATGGAGAGAAAATGATCAAAGAAATAACAACAAAAAAATGTTTCCTAGAATGCAAGATTCAGGGCCCAATAAATGCTAAAAAATGGTATGTAAAAAGACCCTGAACTAAACATACTCTTCTAAAACCTCAGGACTTCAAGGAAAAAACAAACAAACAAACAACAACAACAACAAAACAGAAAATGCTAAAAGCTTCCAAACAGAAAAGCCAGGTTATGTGCAAATAATTGAGAATTATATGACACTGAACAACTAACTAATTGGCAATATTGCAAATCTTCAATATCTTCAAAATTTGGGTTAAAAGTCATTGTGAAATTATAATTTTTAACCAGCCAATTAACCATTTCAAAGAGAGGAAAAAATAGACACTCTTTCAAACATGAAAAGATTCAATTACTAAAACAATCACTCAGGAATATGCTATAGGAAAATTTTTTAAAATTTAAGAAAAAGGATACAGGCCACAAGAAATAACAGTAAGCCAAGATGTCAATAAAATACAAAATTAGGCCAGGCGTGGTGGTTCATGTCTGTAATACCAGCATTTTGGGAGGTTGAGGCGAGGTGACTGCTTGACCTCAGGAGTTTGATACCAGTGTGTGCAACATGGCAAAACCCTCTCTCTACAAAATACAAAACAAAACAAAAACCCTCAAACCCCAAAACCATAGTTGAAAAATAAAAGAGAAAAATAAACAAAACTCTACAACAACAGTATGGAGTCAAAACCCCCCAAAATAAAATATATTTTTAAAAGGCAACTATTAGCTTCAGAGGAAAAATAAAAAAACAAAAAAGGAACTATAATCATATTGTACTACTTGACTCTATAGTGAACAACTAATTACAAAGTCAAAGCAATGGAAGCATTCATCACTGACATGACTCTTAACATTCTTGGGAGGATAGGCATTTGGGGAGGTAATATGAAAAAGCTACATCCTCATCTATAATATGGGGAAGTCAACAGAAATTACAAAATATTGATAAATGGAGAAATAACAGTATATCACAATACACTAAATTTAAATGATACTGAGGTACCATTTTCCACCTGTTAAACTAGCACAAACCCGAAGTCTGAAGACACACATTACTTGTGAGTGTCAACTGATAGGAAGGACATTTTGACAATTATCAATCAATGTCATAAATATATGCACTCAACATTCCAACCTAGAGCTTTACTCTTCAGATCTCCAAGCATAATTTGTGAAATGACATTTACATGAGACTACTCACTTTTTAAAGGCCAATGACCTGGATAGACAAGAGCTACAGACATGAAAGAAACTTTTCATTGTGCATCTTTTATATTTATTTTTTAACCATGTGAATGCATTTATTGTTTATTTAGAAGAGTAACTATGTATAAACATATCGTCTGGAGTAGGAAGACAAACCCAATATGGAACAGCTAGAAAGATGAAAACTGAGTACCTTTGGAAGCCACATTGTGGCTGATGGAGCAGCAGAGTCAGGAAACAGGACCGTTTTTACTATGAGCTGTCCATACAACTTGTTTTACCCAGGTGAATGTATCACTTTGTCTACACATTTCAAAAGTAATGGCAAAAATGAAAAAGAAAAATGACAAAAGAAAAACAGGGCAGTTTGTAGCAGTTAAATCATGAAATGGGCTGAAATGATTAAATGGATTTGAAAGGATATTGCTTCAACAGCCATATCGTACAGTACTTGGAAGTAGGCTAGTGGTTATAGAAACTGTAGGTATGTGAAAATGAATGGGGGAGGAATTTTATGAAAGGTGCCATTTTAATGAAAGTGTGATGTTAGCTTTTAAAAAAATGTTTAAAATAATATGAAGAATGAGGCCAGGCACGGTGGCTCATGCCTGTAATCCCAGCACTTTGGGAGGCTGAGGTGGGTGGATTACTTGAGGTCAGGAGTTCGAGATCAGCCTGGTCAACACGGTGAAACCCAGTCTCTTCTAAATATACAAAAAATAGCAGGACGTGATAGCGGGCACCTGTAGTCCCAGCTACTCAGGAGGCTGAGTCAGGAGAATCACTTGAACCTGGGAGGTGGAGCTTACAGTGAGCCGAGATTGTGCCACTGCACTCCAGCCTGGGTTACAGAGTGAGATGTCGTCTAAAAGAAGAAGAAAAAAAATACTATGGAGAATGAGTGTATAACATTAGGAAAAAATACTGACATGAGAAAAGGGGTCCTTTTATAGGGAGTTAACATGGCAGAAAAAAACTCTAACACATACTGCATAAAACAGCAAATTAAAAATACGCACAGTGTAATCTCATAAAATTTTAATGCATATACTTGTACATACATAAATATAGAGTTCATAGAAAGTGATTTGATTTCACATTATACTGTGTTGAGTTTTTGAGACTTTTATGTCTTACTTGCAAAAAAGAAAAATGTTCAACAAGTTTGTTCCATTTTATGTCAATAAAAATGAAAACCTAGAGCAGAGCTTGAAATTGGAAGCCCAACTCCTATTTCACTTTTGTCTACCTGTAAATCACTCTCTACAGAGCAGTCACAGTGATACTGGGTCAATCAGAGAACACCATTCCCTGATCCAATGGCTGCCCACTCAAAATAAATTTTTTTTTTTTTTTTTTGAGATGGGGTCACACAGTGTCTCCTAGGCTGGAGTGCACTGGCGCTATCTCAGCTCACTGCAACCCCCACCTCCTGGGCTCAAGTGATTCTCCCACCTCAGCCTCCCAAGTAGCTGGGATTACAGGCATGTGCCACCACGCCTGGCTAATTTTTTTTGTCATAAATCCACTTTTTACCAGTGCCTTCAACGCCATAACTGAGCCAGGCTGTGTCCACCACCTCTTCTCAGTCCTTCTTAGATGCACCCTGTGGTCTACCACACTCCTCCGTCCAGGTCTTTGGGTCTCCTCTTGCATGGTTCTCTTTGCCTGGAATGTTCTTCCCCTCCCTAGTCACCTGTTTAAACTATTGATCCCTTAGCTCCCAGTTTAATGTCACTTCAGAGGCTCTCCCTAAGACACATACACAACTCGCATCCCAACACATGCCTTCGTTCTCTCAGAGCAGTGTTCCATTCTTCATAGGACTTACCAACTGTATAGTAATACTTCAAAGAATGACATCATAAATGATGTTTAAAGGAGACAAGTGTACTTGCAACATCTAACTCGAGCTTGAAAAATGATGGCAACAATCTGACTAATTTTTACCCTATTTTAAGCATTAAACAGATTCATCTTAGGGCAACATCTGTGGGATCTAGGAGTGTTAATAAACTTAAAATGTTAAAGTTAAAAAAGAATTGGTGGGAGATTTTAGATACTGAGGACGAGAAGAGAGAAACTTTTTTTTTTTTTTTTTGAGACAGGGTCCCACTCTGTTGCCCAGCCTGCAGCCTGGAGATTTTTGCTCACTGAAGCCTCAACCTCCTTGGCTTAGGTGATCCTCCCACCTTGGCCTCCCAAGTAGCTGGGACTACAGGCACGTGCCACCAGGCCCGGCTAACTTTTATATTTTTTTTGTAGAGGGGGTTTTGCCATGTTGCCCAGGCTGGTCTTCAGCTCCTGGGTTCAAGTGATCCTCCTGCCTCTGCCTCCCAAAGTGCTGGGATTACAGGCATAAGCCACCATGCCTGGCCCAAGAGAAACTGAATACAGTCATGGCCCATTTCTAAACTAGGAGACTGGAACAACTTTAATACTGACAAAAGTGGGAATACAAGAAGGGAACTTAAAAAGGAAAATAATTGGCCAGGCGCGGTGGCTCAAGCCTGTAATCCCAGCACTTTGGGAGGCCGAGGCGGGCGGATCACGAGGTCAGGAGATCGAGACCCTCCTGGCTAACACGGTGAAACCCCGTCTCTACTAAAAATACAAAAAACTAGCCGGGCGCGGTGGTGGGCGCCTGTAGTCCCAGCTACTCGGAGGCTGAGGCGGAGAATGGCGGGAACCCGGAGGCGGAGCTTGCAGTGAGCCGAGATCGCGCCACTGCACTCCAGCCTGGGCGACACAGCGAGACTCCGTCTCAAAAAAAAAAAAAAAAAAAAAAAAGGAAAATAATTTTAGGCTTATCAAAATAGAAAGGAGAGTTGAACAGCATTAAATGTGTAACAGTTCCTCCTATAAGTGGACATACCATGCATTCTCAGGGACAATAATGTCTCCAAGGGGTGAGAATTGGTTCATAGGGGGCACAACAAATATTTTTATTTTATTTTTTTTTGAGATGGAGTCTCACTCCATCACCCAGGCTGGAATGCAGTGGCATGATCTTGGCTCACTGCAACCTCCACCTCCCGAGTTTAAGCAATTCTCCTGCCTCAGCCTCCTGAGTAGCTGGGATTACAGGCACCCACCACCACGCCCAGCTAATTTTTATAATTTTAGTAGAGACGGGGTTTTGCCATGTTGGCCAGGCTGGTCTCGAACTCCTGACCTCAGGTGATCGGCCCGCCTTGGCCTCCCAAAGTGCTGGGATTATAGGCATAAGCCACCATGCCTGGCCAAACAAATCTTACATATTATGCCGGTTTGGGACTCACAAAACAATCCTACCTAACAAAACCTTATTCCTTCTTACTTAATTTCTCTAAAGGAGAAATCTGTCTCCTTTTGGCAGGGAGAGAGTAATGATAAAGAAAAAGGCTGAGAAGCACTGGTGATGTAGTGACTTAAAACCAAAGAGCCCTTTGAGATTTCAAGTGAGAAAAAAGACAGAAGCCAGGTGATCAAGACCAGCCTGGCTAACATGGTGAAATCCCATCTCTACCAAAAATATAAAAAATTAGCCGGGCACGGAGGCGGGCGCCTGTAGTCCCAGCTACTCAGGAGTCTAAGGCAGGAGAATTGCTTGAACCCGGGAGGCGGAGGTTGCAGTGAGCCGAGATCACGCCACTGCACTCCAGCCTGGGGGACAGAAAGAGACTCCATCTCAATAAAAAAATAAAAAAGAAAGAAGCTAGAGAATCTGCAGAGAAAAGGACTAAGAGAGAAGCCGGAGGAAAGAGAAAAACTATGATTTCATGCGTGACAAAGAATTTTGAGAGAAGATCAACACTAAAGAAACCATCAGTAAAATTGATAATGGTAAATATGCTGAAAGAAACATTAAAAAAGGAACAAACTCTGAAAGAGACAAAAGTTCAGTAGTGACCTACAAGTGGGCAATTTTGGTACAAGAACAGAGCACAGGCACTGGGTTTATATAAAGAATGTGGAAAGGCCTGGTTCACTATCTGCAGGTAACGACTTTGCCCTGTAGCATTCTCTTTACTCCCCAGGATCAGCTGAAAATAGAAACTGAAAGGCCACAGCTACTGAGGGAAGAGAACCAGGGCCCCACTGTGGACTAAGGGAGGAAAAAGCCCTGAAAGCTAACATGATGGCACATTTTTTTTTTTTTAAGACAGGGTCTAACGGTCACCAGGGCAGGAGTGCAGTAGTGTCATCTCGGCTCACTACAACTCTGCCTTCCCGGCTCAAGGGGTCCTCCCACCTCAGCCTCCTGAATAGCTGGGATTACAGGTAACTGCCATCACATCCGGCTATTTTTTGTATATTTTGCAGAGACAGGGTTTCGCTGTGTTGCCCAGGCTGGTCTCAAACTCATGAGCTCAAGCCATCTGCCCGCCTCAGCCTCCCAAGGTGCTGGGATTACAGGCATGAGCCACTGTGCCCAGTCACTTTTCAGTGTTTTTTGTAGAAAGGCTGCTTTTGGCTATAAAATGGCAATTTCACATGGTTCAACCTAGTAGGTATACATTCATCTCCCTATCTAATTAAAATTCTTTATCAATCTATTTCTTAATGGCTACATACTTTTCTGTGATCCATGATAATTTGCCTGACCAATCCCTGTGATACATTTAGGGGGTAAATATTTTTTTCACTATTTTAAATATTTCTATAATGAATATTTTGTTCACAATTTTTGGTTAAAATTACTCATTATTGCCTTAGAATAGATATCTAAAAAATGAATTACTGCATTTGAAAATGTTGAAGGCTCTTTGATTCAGGCAGTCAAAAAGTGTTTTGTCTGGCTGGGTGTGGTGGCTCATGCCTGTAAGCCCAGCCACTCCAGAGGCTAAGGCAGGAGAATCACTTGAACCTGGGAGGTGGAGGCTGCAGTGAGCCGAGATCGTGCCACTGCACTCCAGCCTCCAGCCTGGGCGAAAGAGGTTGCCTCCTGCTCAAAAAAACCAAAAAGGTGTTTTATTTATTTGTAGGGTATGAGAGTGTCTCACCACAAGTTTTGATTAATTTTGGGAGGGGAGAGGGATGAATTCCTGAATGTTTAAGAAAAGAAATAATGGAAACGATATTGCAAGGCAGGGGAGGACATTCAATGAAAAATAAAGTCCAAGCAAAGATGGCACAAGACCAATGTGGGGGAAATGTGGGGAAAGGCAAGAGTACAGTGAAGCAAGTGACCATTACTGGGAAAGACCACAACCTCCTGCAGAGGTAGAAGGGAAGTAAGTGAATAGATCAGGTAAAACAGTAGCACATAGGAAACATCCCAGAAGTCCCTGCTTTCGACACAGACTGCAAGACATCAGATAACTCCTGGAACATTGAAAAAGGGACTCCTCTGTTGTGGATTAGGCTGGCTTATAACTTGCCATGATGCCTGGTGCTCTTTGGGGTTCACTTGCTATTATATAATGATCTTTATCTTGTTCCATCTGAGAGATCACATTTCAGAAACTCACAGGGATTGGGTGATTGTGCAGAAAGCAAAATCAGTCCCACCTCTGGCTTATAAAGGATGGAACAGGTATGGTTTTTGAGACAACCCAGTAAAATCACTATTCTCCAATTCTTACCAAGTTCTTTAGCTGCTTAGAATCGTCAGAAAATATCCTTTTGTGTCAAAAAGGAAGTGGGAAACAAAGATGCCAATGGGCAGGTGTCCAAGTTCACATGTCCTTACCCACCAAGACCAAGTTCCTGTTGTTCCCAGCATTACAGCTCTGCACAGCTTCCTGGGAGCAGAGTCCAGGTGGCCTCACTTCTCCTCGGTGAAGGCCACAGAGGCATCCTTGAATGTAACTGGTTCCTAAAACATAAAGCACATTCCTCCTCAACAAACAACCATCTGCACAAATGCCCTGGAAGGGGGGTGAAGTCAGTAGCACTGGAAAAGGTAAGAAAGGCATAGAAGAAGTTTGCAGCTCAGGGGATCTAAGTGAGCTAAGTCAAGTTTTGTTGGAAAATCTTTCCTTTCTCACTTAATTGGCTACTTCCATCCAAATCATTTCCTTCCTGCCCACAACATGTCTACGCTCAAGTCCTCAGCTACTGAATCTTTCCGTGTCACTGTCTTCTTGTGTCATTTCTGAATTGTCATCTTCACCCCATTCCCACCATTATCCTGACAACCTTAACTCTCGCAGGAACAATTTACCCAACACTCTGACCTCACATTTCTTAATCTCCACAGTGCCAATGATCTCAGCCACATTTCATCAAACTGTAATAACCATAATTGGGACTAGTCCACTACCTGGACTCCTCTACTCTTAAAATATTAATCTCCCTAATATCCTACACTTTAAAAATCACTTCCTATGCTTTCTGTTCTTCCGCTTATAAACTAAGTAGTTGAACATTACTGGGAAAATAAAATAGTACATATACACACAGCCATAAAACACTCTCCTGAGGGATCCCTTGACTTAAAATATCATTTACTGCCAAATATTTATTTCCAGCCCTTACCTCTTACCTCACTTCCAGACTCCAACTTTCTACCTTTTAATGTCTACACTGGGACGTCTAAAGGTGCTTAAAACTTAACAGGCCCTGGCTGGGCACAGTGGCTCATGCCTGTAATCCCAGCATTTGGGGAGGCTGAGGTGGGCGGATCACTTGAGGTCAGGAGTTTAAGACCAGCCTGGCCAACATGGTGAAACCTTGTCTCTACTGAAAATACAAAAATTAACGAGGTGTGGTGGTGCATGCCTGTAGTCCCAGCTACTTAGGAGGCTGAGGTGGATCTCTTGAACCCGGGAAGCGGAGGTTGCAGTGAGTCGAACAAACAAACAAAAAACAAAACAAAAAACTGAACAGGCCCTAACAAAACTCCTGCTCCAGCAATATCCATCAGCATCTGCTCTTCCCCAGTCGTCCCCATTTTAGTAAACAGCCACACGAACCACTCAATTGCTCAAACCAAATCCAAGAAGTCATTTCATTCTCATCCTCACATCTGACCCATCACCTACCTCCTTTATCTCTAAAGCATATCGGCATCCACCCAGCTCCCCTGCCCTGCACTGTCACCTCTCTAGGCCTAGGCAGCACTTGTTCTCACCCACACCAACCTCCTTCTTGGTCTGACTCTACTCTTGCTCCCCCAAACATGAGTTTTCCACATGGCAGCCAAGGTGATCTTTTAAAACAAAAACAAGGCCAAGCGTGAAACCCTCCAAAGGCTTTTCAGTGGCCATGAAGTAAAATCCAGACTCTTCATCCTGGCCCGTGAGGCTCTCCTGTCACCTTCCCAACCTAGGCCTCTCTTATGATCATATTCAGCACCAGTGACCCAGCAGGCCCTTGAACCGCATCAAATTCATTGTAGCTTTTGTGCTAGCTGCCCTCTCCATTCCTCATCATTCAGCTTTCAGTCCAACCGTTGCCTCTTCAGAAAGCATGTCACTGACCATCTAATCCACTGGCGCACCCTGTATCTATCATTTTCCTAGTTTAATTTATTTCTTCTTATGACTTATGCCTTACCTTATTTTATTTATTCACTTGCTTTCTTATTTACTGTCTCTCCCCGCTGAGATTTAAGTTCCCCAAGAACAGAGAGGCCGCCTCATTTGTTCATGACTGCATCTCCAAGACCTCAAGCAGGGCCTGGCATATAAAGGGAGTCCAAATATTTTTTCAGTCAATGTCAGCAAATCTGGTTCCCTTCAGGGCTCTGTCTGATGAAGCAATGCTTCTTAAACTACCTGTGGTGAAGTTTTTTGTTTTTGTTTTTCAAGCTCTCAATTTCAGTACTTATATCTGCACCGTGCATGGGCTGGCACCACTCTCTAAGGCACAATTTCAAAAGTAAAGTGATAGAATATACAAAAAGTCATAAAGGCTGTCTCATAAATTTGATCAGCTAAGCCAGCTTCGGCCTGAGGCTAAAGAGGCACCACTTACTCCTTCCTTGGGCCTGCCCTGCAGGGGTGGCATGACTTATCCGACTCGTCACCAGTGGGGAAGGATGAGGGTAAAGATGAAGGTAAGGATGGGTGCTGTCTCCCAAGCTTTCTGTTCAAGGTCACTGGTCTCCACTCTGAGGAAGAGGGCTGGAAAAGGAGCCTCAAGCCCTGGAGTAAAGGTGGGACAAACAACCAGAAGCAAAGATTGCTGCCTTCACATTCCATCACCACATCCTTTAGCAAGGCATGACCCACGGCATATTAAAAGCAAGTGGGCTGGCTGCCGTTCCCAACCAGACCTTCTCTTCAGACCACAGAGAAAAAAAAATGTCTTTCTGTTTAAGGCTAATCTCTTCCTGTGCATTCTAGATCAAATCCCTTCTATCTTCAGAGATGCAAGCCCACCAATTACATTTTCTCTCCCTTATTTTTTATCTGTCTTCCATCCAGTCATCTGGATTGTCTAATCTTCCTTCTCTATCTCAACAATATTCAAACCATGTCAGATCCTGTCAATTGTGCCTCCTACATTTCCCTCCAATGTGCTACCTCTTTTCCATTTTCACTGCCAGTCTTTGTAAGACCCTTATTTTTTTTTTTTTCCTTACCTAGGCTACAATAACTCCTTACCAATTCTTCATAGTACAATTTTTGTCATCTTTCAGTCCCTAGGTTAGACAATCAGAGTTATTAATTTTTTAAGGTCCTGAAGACAAAATGGCAGGCGGGATTCCATTCTGAGAAGGGAAAGGATATGTTGGTGGACTGTTAATTTTGCGGTAGGTAAAAAAAAAAAATGACAGGAGTAGACCAAATGAGAGGAATCATTGTGACAAGGGAAGGGAGAAAAGGAAAGGAAATAGTGCTCCTGTTAAAGCAAGACAAAGCTGGGACTGAAACACTGAATAATCAACAGCCTTCCCAGGTATCAGTGGCACTAAGGAGTCACTCCAAGGCTGTGCTCCTGCTTACAGTGGAGAGAGCAGACTCGATATTCTAAAGGCCAACCAAAGAGGAAGGTCACAAGATCAATCGTTTCCTGTTTCTATCAGATAAATGTCAACCTCCTTAGAACTACATACATGCCATCACATGGCCTTCCACTTCTTTCCAGAGCCCCTCTCTGCTGTATCTAACAATTTACTTTGAAGTGGAAAAGCAGGAAGAGGCATACTAGATTACCTGGAGTCATTCAACACATCATACTTGAGTCTAGCACAGTCCTTTCTATCATAAGCCCTAACTTATTGAGTTCTCCCATCCATTTTGGAGCTTTCAGTCTTAGGACAATAGCCTCTTTCTGAAGCATGAGGATGAGTTAGAATTCTCCTCCTCTGAGATCTCATAGCATCTTTCACATCCCTCTACTATAGCTATTAAGTCTGTCTCCCAAGTTGGCTGTAAGATTCTGAAGGATAGGTGCCACACTCAACTCATCTTTGTTGTTTGACGCAGAGTCTCACTCTGTTGCCCAGGCTGGAGTGCAGTGGCATGATCTCAGCTCACCACAACCCCTACCTCCTGGGTTCAAGAGATTCTCCTGCCTCAGCCTCCTGAGTAGCTGGGATTACAGGCATCAACATGACCAGCTAATTTTTTGTATTTTTAGTAGAGATGAGGTTTCACTATGTTGGCCAGGCTGGTCTCAAACTCCTGACCTCAGGTGATCCTCCCCACTCAGCCTCCCAAAGTACTGAGATTACAGGTGTGAGCCACCATGCCTGGCCTCAACTCATCTTTAAATCCCCAGCAACTACCACAATTGACTTGGAATCTGCAAGATAAATATAAATTCACATTCAATTTAAATGAATAATAATACAACTAAAAGAAAATTTAAAGACAGTCAAGCCTAAGACCCTCAGTTTACAGATGAAAAAACCAAAGTTCATAAGGGTGAAGTGATTTACCCAATGTCACAGAGGAAGGGCAGGGTTAAGGTTAGGTCTGCCTTTCAGCAGACTTAAGGACAATGTGTGGTACATAGAGAAAACACAGTGATTGGAATGAAGTCCTTTCTTTAAATTAAAAAAGTTGTTGTGTAAGACACACCAGAATCTCAAAATTTACCAAACTAGCAATCCCCAGTTGCAGCGGCAGTGAATAATTAACCATTAGGGAGCAGGCAGAAGTGAAGGAAGGAAAATGTATTGATTCTACTCAGGTTAGTCTCCCTTCAAGTCCTCAATTACTTTTCAGGGCACAGAGAAGCCATGCTCTCAGTACCTCAAGGCAGCTTACTGTCCTCTAAACAGATTTTTCTAAGAGCTCGTGTGTGAGGGCTGTATTTGCCAAGCAAAAAGATGGCCTTTGCTGGTAGTGTTAAAAAACATTTTTTTTCCCTTAAAACGCAGTATGATATTTTATTCAAATAATTTCTGGTGTGATGATCTGTTTAGTTAACGGAGAAAGAACAGCCTGAAGTTAGAAAACACGGGGTTTATTTCTGGCCTGCTGCTCTCTGCAACAAAGGACAAGGCACTTTCCTTCGGCTCTCTCAGAGTTAGCCGAGTTAGAGCTCTCCACCATAAAATGCCAGGACAGGGCAAAGAGAGGGCCGACCATCTCAAACACTGTGGGATTCTACGTGAAGGCTGACCATCTCAAATACCCTGGGAGCCTAAGGGTTAATTTTGAGGTAACCTCCTACAGATGGGTTTACGGAGGAGACAAATGAGAACTCTCTTTAAAAAAGTATGACTTGGTAATTTAAAGTTTATTGGGACAGTTAAATATGTAGACATGCTAGTGAAAGAGAACAAATCAACCTGAGTATAAAGGATGAATGACTCATTTTACCTACCCTAGAGACACTTATATCAAGTGTATAGAGAGTATTTCACAATAAACCTTTGGATGTACAAAGATCAAAAGAATAAAAAAGGAGTGAAACTCTCCTTTCACTAGGTCTGGAAGAGAGAAGGAAGCTTAGTTCTTAAAAAAACACCACAGAGACTTCTGATGCACAGCCTGGTTGAAAAGCATTTCTAGAGTGATTTTGTAAACACTGTGCTGCCATTTAACGAATTTCCTCGTTTTTGACTCTTTCATAGTTAACAAATTATCACTATTAATATGCATATTTTTTGTGTACAGGTAATAAAATATGCTAATCAAAATGGTAAGCTCCTTGAAGAAAAGCACCGTGGTTTATCATTCTGTTTTGCTGAGACCACTTAGCACTGGGATGAGTATGGAATAGCTTGGAATGACTTTCAATGTGAGTGAAATGTCTGGCAGGAAAAGGTAGGCTTCCAGACGCTCCCCACGAGGGCACAGCCCACTGCTCTGAGGAGTGGAATAAATTCTTGGGTAGGATGGGCCAGTGAAAACTATCTGTGCAGACCCTGGTGACATCATCTGCTAGCTACATGTCCTTAGTATCTTAATGTCCCTATATCCATAGCTATAAAATACCGTACTGGGGGACTGACAATAAAGAAAATAACACAAGGCACAGGGACATTTCAGAGAGATGGCATTTTAGGCGAAATGGAACGCCAACTCACCCGGACCTTGGTCATTTCTTACTCCCAGTGGGGATGGATTCCTGGAAAGGCAGAGTTAGGGAAAGAGAAAAAGCCATGAAAATCAAGTCCAGCAAGACTGCAGGGAAAAAGTTACCCAGCTCCTGCCTCTGACGCTTCTTCAGTCAACCCTTTCACTAGCACTCCCTCCATGAGGTGAGGGGTGACGCATTTTCTGTCACCATCTTCATCTCTCTCCACAGGGCTTTCGATTAAACAAGCCAAGTCTTCCCCCCAAAAAACCAAGAAGCTAAGTAAATTCCGCAGCCGCCGGCAGCTCTAAGCCGTGCCCATTTCCTCAGAGTTTGTCGATCTCTGTCCTAAAGTTCTAGTTAAGAGGAGGAGCTCTCGGGTTATATGACCGCTTCTCGGGATGGGTTTCGGTTGCCCAAGACGCCTTCCCCGATCTCATTCTCAGGAGCCTGGCTCGTTCCTGCGGTGCGGGGGCTCAGATGCAAGCTCTTTTCAGCGAAGGCAGTGCTGCGGACAGAAACCTCAGTCTCTTACAGGAGCCCCCCTCCGTCGCCTAACGTTCACCGAAAACTCCCTGCAATCACGCCCGTCACGGGCGAGGAAAAGAACGGCGTGGCCAACCACGAAGCCCCCAGCCGGCCCAGGCCAGAGCTCGGCCAGGCGGGAGGAGGGGCCATCGGAGGCTCGGCCGCTCAGCTGCAAGGCCCGACAGCCTTCGCTGTGGCCGCAGCCAGGCTCCGGGGGCGCAGAAGCTCGGAAATGCGGCGCCGGGACACACGTGCCGCCGCGGGCCGCTCCTCCGCTGGTCGCGTGCCCTACCATCGCCGCCCTCCCGGCTTCCGCGGCTCGCCGGCCCAGCGCCTTCCCCGCGGCAAACCCATTTCCTGACCCCTGAACGCCTCTGTCAGCGGCCGGGAAAGCCCGGCCAGTCTCACCTCCCACGTGGAACCCCACACCTGCAGGGGCCGCATTCCGGATGCTGCCGGCTCGCGCGCCTAGGGCACCGAAATACAAGTCCCAGCAAGCCGCGGACGAGCCACGCCCACTTCCGGCGCGGGCCGCGGAGCTCTGCGCTCTGCGCTCTGCGCTCTGCGGAGCGCGATGCTTGGCCGGGGTGGGGGCCGGCGGGGGCACCATGTTTGAGTCAGCGATGTGTGTATTCAAGTCCTCCTCCTCGTTTTTTATTACAAACTCAGAAGAATTATTTTGGGAATACCTATTAAGGTGTTTTTCATTTGTTAAAATACTATTGGGGGAAAAGGATGTAAATACCCATAATTTCATCTTTACCTTTCAAAACATTCTGAAGTGAATGTTTGCTATTCGGCATCTTCCATCTCACCTCTGAAGGTCATCCATTTAACAGATATTATTTGAGAGCCAACTGTGTACCAGGAGCTGTTCAAGATGCTTGCACAAAAGTCACTGCCCTATTCTAGTGGGGGAAACAAGCAATCCATAAATACAGTGAATACATGGCGTCGTGTGTGTCATGAGGTGGTACGGAAAGCATAGAGCTGGGCGGGGGGTTGCGGGGTGTGTGTGTAGGGCTGGGGGTGTACTTTGCAATTTTAAATAGGGGATCTTGGAACAAACACAGGAGGTGAGGGAATTAGACAAGAGGCTCCCAGCAGTGAGAACTGTCCTAAACGCACACAAGGGTTATTTATGCCAGGATTTTACATTTCTTTCACTTCTCACCGAGTGACACAGAGCTACCCGTTTGATCTTTTCCCAATTCCTTTCTTTCAGATTTATTTTGGAGAGAAAAGAGATGTGGCCTGGACCTCTCTTCTATATCCTCCCCCTTCCTTGGTGTATTAGTTTCCAATTGCTGTCACAACAACTTACCACAAACTTAGTAGTATAACAAACATGTATTCTCTTAAACTTCTGGAGGTGCCAAGTCTGAAATCAGTTTTACTGGGCTAACGTCAGTGTCGGTGTGGCTAGTTCCTCCTGGAGGTTCTAGATGAGAATATTTCTTTGCCTTTTCCAGCTCCCAGGGACTGTTTGCATTCCTTGGCTTATGGCCTGCTCCTTTATCTTCAAAGAGCATGACTGCAATCTCTGCCTTCATCATCACATCACATGCTCGGGCACTGACTCCTCACTGGGGCCTTCTAATAACGACTGTTGTGATTACATCAGGCCCAGCTGGCTAATCTTGGGATAATCTCTCAACGTTAAGATCCTTAATTTAATCACATTTCAAAAAATCCCTCTTGCCATAGAAATTAACATCCACCGCTTCTGGGGGTTAGGACATGGACATATTTGGGGGACTATTATTTTCAGACTTCGATGCTTGGAGAGGCCCATGTCCCCTTCAGTCTCCTCCTCAGAGATGCTCTCTTACCTTTTGCCTGCGGAACACAAAATGTCTCCCTTGGACCTTACTCCTCTCCTCAATGGAAAACCACAGAACTTTTCCCTATTTAGATTCTACCACTCTTGCCCTGACCTTCACTTCCTCATGTGCTCACTTCCCTCCGCGTGCGATATAAGAGGCCATGGCCCATGGTTATGGCCAGTCCTGTGTATGTGCAGTTACCCTTAACTCTCTTGCCCCAGTCTTTCTTGGTTTTATTCTCTTCATAGAAACCCAAATCTGCTTGAATGCAGTCCCTGGCCTGCACCTGTATGGCAGAGGTTGTTTGAGAAAACCACATGGCTGGGATGATTGGTCTTATTTTCAGTTTATAACCATTAAGTTCAAGTGAGCCCTTCATGCTGCCTGGCTATCCTTCTACATTTCTTAGTCCATCCATTCTCCTAAATGACTATTTCACAGCTTCTACTCTCTTTTCATTATTTATTTATTTTTTTGAGCCAGGCTGGAGTTCAGTAGCGTGATCTTGGCTCACTGCAATCTCTGTTTCTTGGGCACAAGTGACCCTCCCACCTCAGCCTCCTAAGTAGCTGGGACTATAGGCTTGCACCACCACGCCCGGCTAATTTTTGTGTGTGTGTGTGTGTGTGTGTGTGTTTTTTAAGAGATGAGGTTTCACCATGTTGTCCAGGCTGGTCTCTACCTCCTGAGATCAAGTGATCCTCCCACCTCAGCCTCCCAAAGTGCTGGGATTACAGGCTGAGCCACCATACCTGGCCTTCTACTCTCTTTTCAAGCCTCCAACAACTCCTCCCGTCTCACTGAGTGCTGATGACTTTGCTTTTTGTTACTGAGTAAAGAGAACTTCTGTACCGCCTCACAGGCACATCTGCCCTCCTTTCTGCATTATAATCTGTATGCTCTACTTTTCATTCTGAGTGACTGGCCCTAGTTCCTATATGAGAAAATTCTTTTGCACCCTGGATGTTAACTGCCTTCTCGTGAATGAGGGCCTTCTCTCTCTTCTGTATTTCAAGATTTTCATTCTGTAGTGAATTATCAGCATACTAATGAATACACTATAATATTGTTCATAAAATAAATAAAACCCCTTACCTTGCACCCTATTTCTCTCCAGCCACTACCTTATTTCTCTGCTTTGCTTTACAGCAAAACTCCTAAAAAATTGTCCCTAAGGAATGTTTCCCATTTCTTTTCTCCCATATGCTCTCTTTTTTTACATGCAAAACCCAAAATTTAATTTTTTAACTTAATTTAAAAAATTGATATATAATAGATGCACATATTTTGGGGGTACATATGATAATTTGATTAAAATTATGTGTAAAGATCAAAGTAGGGAAATCGGGATATCTATCACTAAGTATTTGTCTTTTCTGTATGCCAGAAATATTGAAAAGATTCTCTTCTGGCTATTTGAAACATACAGTAGGTTAATGTTAACTATAACTAACCTACTGGTCTATTGAACACCAGGTCTTATTTTTTCTGTCTAACTGTGTATTATACCTTGATATGGTTTGTCTCTGTTTCCCCATTCAAATCTCATCTCGAATTGTAATCCTCACGTGTTGAGGGAGGGACCTGTAATTCCCACAAGTGGAGGGAGGGAGGTGATTGGATCAACAGGGGCAGTTTCCCCCCCATGGTTCTCATGATAGTGAGTGAGTTCTCACAAGATCTGATGGTTTTGTAAGTGTTTGGAAGTTCCTCCTTTGTTCTCTCTCCTGCCACCTTGTGAAGAAGGTGACTGCTCCTTCTTCCAACATGATTGTAAGTTTCCTGAGGCCTCCCCAGCCACGTGGAAGTGTGAGTCAATTAAACCTCTTTTCTTTATAAATTACCCAGTCTCAGGCTTTTTTTTTTCATAGTAGTGTGAAAAAAAAAACTAATACATACTCCTTAACCAACCTCTATTCAGACCCCCACCTCTACTCTTACTGAACTCTGGTTACCACCAATCTACTCGCTATCTTAATGAAATCCACTTTTTTTTGTTGTTGTTGTTTAGTTCCCACATATGAGTGAGAATATGCAATATTTGTCTTTTTGTGCTTGACTTATTTACTTAACATCATGGCCTCTAGTTCCATCCATATTCCTGCAACTGACAGGGTTTCATTATTTTTTTTATGACTGAATAATATTCCATTATGTACACACACCACATTTCTTTATCCATTCATCCATTGATGGCCAGTTAGGTTGATTCCATATTTTGGATATTGTAAATATTGTTGCAGTAAACATGGGAGTGCAGATAGCTCTTCAGTATATTGATTCCCTTTCTTTTGGATATATACCCAGTAGTGGAATTGCTGAATCATATGGTAGTTCTGTTTTTAGTTTTCTGAGGAGCTTCCATAGTGGTTGTACTAATTTACATTCTCATCAACAGTGTACAAGGATTCCCCTTTCTCCAAATTCTCACCAGCATCTGTTATTCCCTGTTTTTAGATAAAAGTCATTTTAACTGTGGTGATATGATAGCTGATTGTGCTTTTGATTTGCATTTTTCTCGTGATCAGTGATGTTTAACATTTGTTTATATACCTGTTAGCAATTTTATGTCTTCTTTTGAGAAATGTCTATTTGGATCTCTTTTGTCCATTTTTCAACTGGATCATTTGTGTTTTTACATAGAGTTGTTGGAGGTCCTTGTATATTCTTGTTATTAGTCCCTTGTCAGGTGGATAGGTTGTGGTATTTTCTCCTATTCTGTGGGTTGTCTGTTCACTTTGTTGGTTGTTTCCTTTGCTGTGCAGAAGCTTTTTAGTTTGATGTAATTCCATTTGTCTATTTTTGCCTTTGTTGCCTATGTTTTTGAGGTCTTACACAAAAAAATTTTTTGCCCAGACCAGTGTCCTGGAGTGTTTCCTCAATGTTTTCTTCTAGTAGATTCATAGTTTCAGGATTTAGATTTAAGTCTTTAATCCATTTTTATTTGATTTTTGTTTATGGTGAGAGATAGGGGTCTAGTTTCATTCTTCTGCATATGGTTACCCAGTTTCCCAGCATCATTTATTGAAAAGACTGTCCCTTTCTCCAACGTATGTTCTTGGTTCCTTTGTTGAAAATAAGTTGGCTGTAAGTACATGGATTTGTATCTGGGTTCTCTATTCTGTTCCATTTGACTGTTTGTCTGTTTTTATGCCAGTACCATACTGATTTGGTTACTATAGCTTCATACTATATTTTGAAATCAGGTATTATGCTATCTTCAGCTTTGTTCTTTTTGCTCAGGATTGCATTGGCTATTTGGGGTCGTTTGTGGTTCCACGTGAATTTTAGGATTTTTTTTCCTATTTCTGTGAAGAATTTTTTTGTGTGTGTGTGAAGAATGTTATTGGTATATTGATAGGAATTGCATTGAATGTATAAATTGCTTTGAGTAGTATTGTCATTTTTTTTTTTCTTTTTTTGAGACAGAGTCTCGCTTTGTTGCCCAAGCTGGAGTGCAGTGGTGTAATCTCAGCTCACTGCAACTTCTGCCTCCTGGGTTCAAGTGATTCTCCTGCCTCAGCCTCCTGAGTAGCAGGGGGTAGAGGTGCCCGCTGCCACACCTGGCTAATTTTCTGTATTTTAGTAGAGACTGGATTTCACTCTGTTGCCTAGGCTGGTCTCGAACTCCTGAGCTCAGGCAATCCACCTGCCTCAGCCTCCCAAAGTACTAGGATTACAGGCATGAGCAACTGCGCCTGGCCAGTAGTATTGTCTTTTTAACAATACCAGTTCTTCCAGTCCATGAGCATGGACTATCTTTCCATATTTTGGTGTCCTCTTTAATTTTTTCATCAGTGTTTTATAGTTTTCCTTGTATAGATCTTTTACTTCTTTGGTTAAATTGGTTCCTATGTATTTTATATTCTTTGTAGCTATTGTAAATGGGGAAAAATTGTAAATAAAAAAATGCGTTTTGATTTCTTTTTCAGATTATTTGCTGTTGATGTATATAAATGCTACTGATTTTTGTATGTTGATTTTGTATCCTGGAACTTTACTGAATTTGTCAGTTCAAAGAATTTTTTGGTATAGTTTTTAGGATTTTCCAAATATAAGATCACATTGTCTGCCAGCAAGTCTAACTTGACTTCTTCCTTTCTAGTTCGGATGCCCTTTATTTTTTTCTCTCACCTAATTGCTCTGGCCAGGACTTCCAGAATTATTCTGAATAAAAGTGGTGAAAGTGGGGATCTTTGTCTGGCTCCAGATCTTAGAGAAAGGATTTTCAATTTTTCCCCATCAAGTGTGATGTTGGCTTTGGGTTTGTCTAATATATGGCTTGTATTATTTTGAGGTATGGAATACACCCAGTTTGTTGAGCGTTTTTATCATAAAGGGATGTTAAATTTTATTGAATGCTTTCTCAGCATCTATTGAAATTATATGGCTTTTGTTCTTGGTCCTGTAAATGCAATGTATCACATTAATGTATCATGTAAATCAATGAATGTTTATTCATGTATCACATAAGTCAATAAATGTTTAATATTTCTTGATTTATGTATGTTGAACCATCCTTGCATTTCTAGGATGAATCCCACTTGAACATGGTGAATGATCTTTTTAATCTGTTGTTGAATTCAGTTTGCTAGTATTTTATTGAGGATTTTTGCATCTACATTCATCAGTGATATTAGCTTCTCATTTTCTTTTTTTGTTGTGTCTGGTTTGATATCAGGGTAATGCTGGCCTCATAGAATGAATTTGGAAGTATTTCCTCCTTTTCATTGTTTTGAAGAGTTTAAGTAGAGTTGGTATTAGTTCTTCTTTAAATGTTTGGTAGAATTCAGCAGTGAAGCCACCTGGAGTTTTCTTTGATGGGAGACTTTATTACAGCTTAGAGCTCATTACTTGTTATGGGCTTGTTGATGTTTTCTTTTCTTCATGGTTCAATCTTGGCAGGTTCTATGTGTCCAATTTATCCATTTCTTCTAGGTTTTCCAATTTGTTGTTGTATAATGTTTCTTTGTATTTCTGTGGTCTCAGTTATGTCTCCTTTTGTTGTTTCTGATTTTATGTATTTGGGTCTTCTCTCTTTGTTTCTTAGTCTAGCTAAATGTTTGTCAATTTTATCTTTTCAAAAAACTACTTGTTTTGTTGATACTCTCTCTCTCTATATATTAACTTCATTTATTACTGCTCTGATCCTTATTGTTTCCTCCCTTCTAATTTTGGATTAAGTGTGTTCTTGCTTTTCTAGTTCGTTGGGGCACATTGTTAGACTTTTTATTTGAAGTCTGTCTACTCTTTCTTTCTTTCTTGGTTTTGTTTTTGAGACAGAGTCTCGCTCTGTCACCCAGGTTGGAGTGCAGTGGTGCAATTATGGCTCTCTGCAGCCTCGACTTCCCAGACTCAAGCGATCCTCCCACCTCAGCCTCCTGTGTAGCTGGGACTACAGGTATGTGCCACTACAACAGCTAATTTTAAAAATTTTTGTAGAGATGAGGTCTCACTGTGTTGTCCAGACTGCTATCGAACTCTTGGCCTCAAGCAGACTTCCCACTTCGGCCTCCCAAAGTGCCGGGATTACAAGCATGAGTCACTGTGCCTGGCCTGTCTTTCTGCTTTTTTGGTGAAGGTGTTTATTGTGAAAATCTTCCCTCTTAGGACTGCTTTTTCTGTGTTCAATAGATTTTGGTGTGTTGTATTTCCCTGTTCATTTATCCAAGAAATTTTAAAATTTTCTTCCTAATTTCTTCATTGACCCTTTGGTCACTCAGGAGCATGTTGCATAGTTTCCATGTGTTTGTGAAGTTTCTGATGTTTCTCTTTGTCTTGATTTCTAGTTTTATTCCATTGTAGCTAGAAAAGATACTTGATATGATTTCCACGATTTTTTTTTTTTTTTTTTTTTTGAGACAGGGTCTTGCTTTGTTGCCCAGGCTGGAGTGCAGTAGCACAATGATGGTTCACTGCAGCCTTGACCTCCTGGGCTTACATGATCCTCCCCCTTCAACAACCTGAGTAGCTAGGACTACAGGTACATGCCACCATGCCCAGCTAATTTTAAAATTTTTTGTAGAGATGGAGTTTCACTTTGTTGCCAGGCTTGTCTCAAACTCCTGGCCTCAAGTGATCCTCCTGCCTCAGTCTCCCAAAATGCTGGGATTACAGGTGTAAACCACCATGCCTGGCCCGATATCTACTTTTTAAAATTTACTCAGGCTGGCCCACAGTGGCCATGCCTATAATCCTAGCACAGAGGCCAAGGCGTGTGGATCACTTGAGGTCAGGAGTTTGAGACCAGCCTGGCCAACATGGTGAAACCCTGTCTCTTCTAAAAATACAAAAATTAGCTGGGTATGGTGGCAGGAACCTGTAATCCCAGCTACTCAGGAGGCTGAGGCAGGAGAATGGCTTGAACCCGGGAGATGGAGGCTGCAGTGAGCTGACATCAGGCCACTGCACTCTGGCCTGGGTGACACAGCGAGACTGTCTCAAAAAAAAAAAAGAAGTTATTGAGACTTGTTTTGTGGCCTAAGGTGTGCTCTATTATGGAAAATGTTTCACGTGCTGATGAAAATAATGTGTGCTATGCAGCATTTGGGCAAATGTTATGTAGATGTTACTTAGGTCTATTAAGTATAGTGTGTAGTTTAATTGTGATGCTACTCTATTGATTTTTTTGTCTGTGTGATTTGTCCATTACTGAGACTGTTCCCTACTATTATTGTATTGCACTCCATCTCTCCCTTCAGACTTATTAATGCTTGCTTTTTAAACTTGGGACCATCCTGTGTTGCATGCATATTTATAATTATTATATCCACCTGCTGAATTGATCCCTTTATCATTATATAGTGACCCCTTTTGTGTCTTTCTACAGTCTTATTTTGTATTCTATTTGATCTAAGTATAATGATTCCTGCCCTCTTTTGGTTTCCAGTTTCGTGAAGCATCTTTTTCTATCCCTTCACTTTCAGTCTATGTGTGTCTTCAGAGGTGAGATGGGTTTCTTATAGTAGCATGTAGTTGGGTCTTATTTCTTTATCTACTCAGTCACTCTACCCCTTTTAATTGGAGAATTGAGTCCATTTACATTCTGTTTTATTATTGATAAGAAAGGATTTGCTACTGCCATTTTGTTGCTTGTTTTCTGGTTATTTTGTAACTTTTGTCTTCCTTTCTTCCTTTCTTATTGTCTTCTTTTGTGGCTACATGATCTTCTTTGGTAGTATGTTTTAATTCATTGTTTTTTTACTTGCAGTGAATTGATTTTTTTTTTGCATTGTGGTTCCCATGAGGAAACCAAAAAATATATATCTTATAGATATAACAAGTTATTTTAAACAGATAACAACTAAACTTTGATCACAAAGTAAAGAAGACAAACAAAAAAAAGGAAAAAAAGACCATTTCTACACTTTAACTCTATCCCCACATTTTGACTTTTAGTTATCTGAATTTACATATATTTATATTACTTACCTCTTGACAGGTTGCTATAGCTATTATTGTTCATGACAAATCGATCTTGCCTGTTGTGGTAAACTGAGCACCAGAGAGACCGATACGGGGAATACAGGAGGATGTTCATTTAAGGTATACACCAGCTAAGTGGATTCACATCCAAAAAGCTGACCATTGATCAAAAACAGAGTTTAGCTTATGTAGGTTAGCATATATAAGCAAAATAAAGGCAGTACGTTTTACAGTGACAAGTCACGTAATCCATAGCATAACTGCTGACCTTGGCAATAACCTGTGGCCTTGTATGGCTAGTGGCCTAGCAACTGCATCGAAAGAAAAACAGGACCTTTGCATATCCTACTAAATACAAGCATTGGCAAACATAGTCATAACTAATAGTACAATACAGGAGAGACAGTAAAGGAATTTGTTTTTCTTCTTTTAACTTTGCTTGGGGGTGTCCGGAGTTCATTTCTTTTTATTTATTTATTTATTTATTTATTTATTTATTTATTTATTATACTTTAAGTTCTAGGGTACATGCATAACGTGCAGGTTTGTTACATATGTATACTTATGCCATGTTGGTGTGCTGCACCCATCAACTCGTCAGCACCCATCAATTCATCATGTATATCATGTATAACTCCCCAATGCAATCCCTCCCTCCTCCCCCATCCCCATGATAGGCCCCAGTGTGTGATGTTCCCCTTCCCGAGTCTAAGTGATCTCATTGTTCAGTTCCCACCTATGAGTGAGAACATGCGGTGTTTGGTTTCTCTTCTTGTGATAGTTTGCTAAGAATGATGGTTTCCAGCTGCATCCATGTCCCTACAAAGGACGCAAACTCATCCTTTTTGATGGCTGCATAGTATTCCATGGTGTATATGTGCCACATTTTCTTAATGCAGTCTGTCACAGATGGACATTTGGGTTGATTCCAAGTCTTTGCTATTGTGAATAGTGCCACAATAAACATACGTGTGCATGTGTCTTTGTAGTAGAGTAATTTATAATCCTTTGGGTATATACCCAGTAGTGGGATGGCTGGGTCATATGGTACATCTAGTTCTAGATCCTTGAGGAATCGCCATACTGTTTTCCATAATGGTTGAACTAGTTTACAATCCCACCAACAGTGTAAAAGTGTTCCTATTTCTCCACATCCTCTCCAACACCTGTTGTTTCCTGACTTCTTAATGATTGCCATTCTAACTGGTGTGAGATGGTATCTCATTGTGGTTTTGATTTGCATTTCTCTGATGGCCAGTGATGATGAGCATTTTTTCATGTGTCTGTTGGCTGTATGGATGTCTTCTTTTGAGAAATGTCTGTTCATATCCTTTCCCCACTTTTTGATGGGGTTGTTTTTTTTTTCTTCTATATTTGTTTGAGTTCTTTGTAGATTCTGGATATTAGCCCTTTGTCAGATGAGTAGGTTGCAAAAATTTTCTCCCATTCTGTAGGTTGCCTGTTCACTCTGATGGTAGTTTCTTTTGCTGTGCAGAAGCTCTTTAGTTTAATTAGATCCCATTTGTCAATTTTGGCTTTTGCTGCCGTTGCTTTTGGTGTTTTAGACATGAAGTCCTTGCCCATGCCTATGTCCTGAATGGTACTACCTAGATTTTCTTCTAGGGTTTTTATGGTATTAGGTCTAACATTTAAGTCTCTAATCCATCTTGAATTAATCTTCGTATAAGGGGTAAGGAAAGGATCCAGTTTCAGCTTTCTACTTATGGCTAGCCAATTTTCCCAGCACCATTTATTAAATAGGGAATCCTTCCCCATTTCTTGTTTCTCTCAGGTTTGTCAAAGATCAGATGGCTGTAGATGTGTGGTATTATTTCTGAGGACTCTGTTCTGTTCCATTGGTCTATGTCTCTGTTTTGGTACCAGTACCATGCTGTTTTGGTTACTGTAGCCTTGTAATATAGTTTGAAGTCAGGTAGCGTGACGCCTCCAGCTTTGTCCTTTTGACTTAGGATTGTCTTGGCAATGCGGGCTCTTTTTTGGTTCCATATGAACTTTAAAGCAGTTTTTTCCAATTCTGTGAAGAAAGTCATTGGTAGCTTGATGGGGATGGCATTGAATCTATAAATCACCTTGGGCAGTATGGCCATTTTCACGATATTGATTCTTCCTATCCATGAGCATGGTATGTTCTTCCATTTGTTTGTGTCCTCTTTGATTTCACTGAGCAGTGGTTTGTAGTTCTCCTTGAAGAGGTCCTTTACATCCCTTGTAAGCTCGATTCCTAGGTATTTTATTCTCTTTGAAGCAATTGTGAATGGAAGTTCATTCCTGATTTGGCTCTCTGCTTGTCTGTTACTGGTGTATAAGAATGCTTGTGATTTTTGCACATTAATTTTGTATCCTGAGACTTTGCTGAAGTTGCTTATCAGCTTAAGGAGATTTTGGGCTGAGACGATGGGGTTTTCTAAATATACCGTCATGTCATCTGCAAACAGGGACAATTTGACTTCTTCTTTTCCTAACTGGATACCCTTGATTTCTTTCTCTTGCCTGATTGCCCTAGCCAGAACTTCCAACACTATGTTGAATAGGAGTGGTGAGAGAGGGCATCCCTGTCTTGTGCCAGTTTTCAAAGGGAATTTTTCCAGTTTTTGCCCATTCAGTATGATATTAGCTGTGGGTTTGTCATAAATAGCTCTTATTATTTTGAGGTACGTACCATCAATACCAAATTATTGAGCGTTTTTAGCATGAAGGGCTGTTGAATTTTGTCAAAAGCCTTTTCTGCATCTATTGAGATAATCATGTGGTTCTTGTCTTTGGTTCTGTTTATATGCTGGATTACGTTTATTGATTTGCAAATGTTGAACCAGCCTTGCATCCCAGGGATGAAGCCCACTTGATCATGGTGGATAAGCTTTTTGATGTGCTGCTGAATCTGGTTTGCCAGTATTTTATTGAGAATTTTTGCATCGATGTTCATCAGGGATATTGGTCTAAAATTCTCTTTTTTTGTTGTGTCTCTGCCAGGCATTGGTATCAGGATGATGTTGGCCTCATAAAATGAGTTAGGGAGAATTCCCTCTTTTTCTATTGATTGGAATAGTTTCAGAAGGAATGGTACCAGCTCCTCCTTGTACCTCTGGTAGAATTCAGCTGTGAATCCATCTGGTCCTGGACTTTTTTTGGTGGGTAGGCTATTAATTGTTGCCTCGATTTCAGAGCCTGCTATTGGTCTATTCAGGGATTCAACTTCTTCCTGGTTTAGTCTTGGGAGAGTGTAAGTGTCCAGGAAATTATCCATTTCTTCTAGATTTTCTAGTTGATTTGCGTAGAGGTGTTTATAGTGTTCTCTGATGGTTGTTTTTATTTCTGTGGGGTCCGTGGTGATATCCCCTTTATCATTTTTTATTGCGTCTATTTGATTCCTCTCTCTTTTCTTCTTTATTAGTCTTGCTAGCGGTCTGTCAATTTTGTTGATCTTTTCAAAAAACCAACTCCTGGATTCATTGATTTTTTGGAGGGTTTTTTGTGTCTCTATCTCCTTCAGTTCTGCTCTGATCTTAGTTATTTCTTTCCTTCTGCTAGCTTTTGGATATGTTTGCTCTTGCCTCTCTAGTTCTTTTAATTGTGATGTTAGAGTGTCAATTTTAGATCTTTCCTGCTTTCTCTTGTGGGCATGTAGTGCTATAAATTTCCCTCTACACACTGCTTTAAATGTGTCCCAGAGATTCTGGTATGTTGTATCTTTGTTCTCATTGGTTTCAAAGAACATCTTTATTTCTGCTTTCATTTCGTTATGTACCCAGTAGTCATTCAGGAGCAGGTTGTTCAGTTTCCATGTAGTTGAGCGGTTTGGATTGAGTTTCTTAGTCCTGAGTTCTAGTTTGATTGCACTGTGGTCTGAGAGACAGTTTGTTATAATTTCTGTTCTTGTACATTTGCTGAGGAGTGCTTTACTTCCAATTATGTGGTCAATTTTGGAATAAGTGCGATGTGGTGCTGAGAAGAATGTATATTCTGTTGATTTGGGGTGGAGAGTTCTATAGATGTCTATTAGGTCCGCTTGGTGCAGAGATGAGTTCAATTCCTGGATATCCTTGTTAACTTTCTGTCTGGTTGATCTGTCTAATGTTGACAGTGGAGTGTTGAAGTCTCCCATTATTATTGTATGGGAGTCTAAGTCTCTTTGTAAGTCTCTAAGGACTTGCTTTATGAATCTGGGTGCTCCTGTATTGGGTGCATATATATTAGGAGAGTTAGCTCTTCCTGTTGAATTGATCCCTTTACCATGATGTAATGGCCTTCTTTGTCTCTTTTGATCTTTGATGGTTTAAAGTCTGTTTTATCAGAGACTAGGATTGCAACCCCTGCTTTTTTTTGTTCTCCATTTGCTCGGTAGATCTTCCTCCATCCCTTATTTTGAGCCTATGTATGTCTCTGCATGTGAGATGGGTCTCCTGAATACAGCAGACTGATGGGTCTTGACTCTTGATCCAGTTTGCCAGTCTGTGTCTTTTAATTGGAGCATTTAGTCCATTGACATTTAAGGTTAATATTGTTATGTGTGAACTTGATCCTGTCATTATGATATTAACTGGTTATTTTGCTCGTTAGTTGATGCAGTTTCTTCCTAGCCTTGATGGTCTTTACATTTTGGCATGTTTTTGCAATGGCTGGTACCAGTTGTTCCTTTCCATGTTTAGGGCTTCCTTCAGGGTCTCTTGTAAGGCAGGCCTGGTGGTGACAAAATCTCTAAGCATTTGCTTGTCTGTAAAGGATTTTATTTCTCCTTCACTGATGAAACTTAGTTTGGCTGGATATGAAATTCTGGGTTGAAAATTCTTTTCTTTAAGAACGTTGAATATTGGCCCCCACTCTCTTCTGGCTTGTAGAGTTTCTGCCGAGAGATCTGCTGTTAGTCTGATGGGCTTCCCTTTGTGGGTAACCCGACCTTTCTCTCTGGCTGCCCTTAAGATTCTTTCCTTCATTTCAACTTTGGTGAATCTGGCAATTATGTATCTTGGAGTTGCTCTTCTGGAGGAGTGTCTTTGTGGCGTTCTCTGTATTTCCTGAATTTGAATGTTGGCCTGCCCTACTAGGTTGGGGAAGTTCTCCTGGATGATATCCTGAAGAGTGTTTTCCAAGTTGGTTCCATTTTCTCCCTCACTTTCAGGCACCCCAATCAGACGTAGATTTGGCCTTTTTACATAATACCATACTTCTTGCAGGCTTTGTTCACTTCTTTTTCTTCTTTTTTCTTTTGGTTTCTCTTCTCGCTTCATTTCATTTATTTGATCCTCAATCGCTGATACTCTTTCTTCCAGTTGATCGAGTCGGTTACTGAAGCTTGTGCATTTGTCACGTATTTCTCGTGTCATGGTTTTCATCTCTGTCATTTCGTTTATGATCTTCTCTGCGTTAATTAGTCTAGCTGTCAATTCTTCCACTCTTTTTTCAAGATTTTTAGTTTCTTTGCGCTGGGTACGTAATTCCTCCTTTAACTCTGAGAAGTTTGATGGACTGAAGCCTTCTTCTCTCATCTCGTCAAAGTCATTCTCTGACCAGCTTTGATCCATTGCTGGCGATGGGCTGCGCTCCTTTGCAAGGGGAGATGTGCTCTTATTTTTTGAATTTCCAGCTTTTCTGCCCTGCTTCTTCCCCATCTTTGTGGTTTTATCTGTCTCTGGTCTTTGATGATGGTGACATACTGATGGGGTTTTGGTATAGGTGTCCTTCCTGTTTGATAGTTTTCCATCTGACAGTCAGAAGGACTGTCTGTTGGTCGGTTGGAGATTGCTTGAGGTCCACTCCAGACCCTGTTTGCCTGGGTATCAGCAGCAGAGGTTGCCGAAGATAGAATATTGCTGAACAGCGAGTGTACCTGTCTGATTCTTCCTTTGGAAGTTTCCTCTCAGGGGTGACTCCACCCTGTGAGGTGTGGGGTGTCAGACTGCCCCTAGTGGGGGATGTCTCCCAGCTAGGCTACTCAGGGGTCAGGGACCCACCTGAGCAGGCAGTCTGTCCGTTCTCGGATCTCAACCTCCGCGTTGGGAGATCCACGGCTCTCCCCAAAGCTGTCAGACAGAGTCGTTCGCGTCTGCACCGGCCCCCGCTGCTTCCCCTATTGGACTTCAGCTGTGGGCTGTCCTCAGAGGTGGAGTCTACAGAGACAGGCAGGCTTCCTTGAGCTGCTGTGAGCTCCACCCAGTTCGAGCTTCCCAGCGGCTTTGTTTACCTACTTAAGCCTCAGCAATGGCGGGCGCCCCTCCCCCAGCCTCGCTGCTGCCTTGCGGATAGATCGCCGCAGACTGCTGTGTTAGCAGTGAGGGAGGCTCTGAGGGCTTGGGACCCTCCCGGCCAGGTGTGGGATATATTCTCCTGATGTGCCTGTTTCCTTAAAGTGCAGTATTGGGGTGGGAGTTATCCGATTTTCCAGGTGTTGTGTGTCTCAGTTCCCCTGGCTAGGAAAACGGATTTCCTTCCCCCTTGCGCTTCCAGGTGAGGCGATGCCTCGCCCTGCTTCAGCTCTCACTGGTCAGGCTGCAGCAGCTGACCAGCACCGATTGTCCGGCACTCCCTAGTGAGATGACCCCAGTACCTCAGTTGAAAATGCAGAAATCACCGGTCTTCTGTGTCGCTCGTGCTGGGAGTTGAAGACTGGAGCTGTTCCTATTCGGCCATCTTGCTCCGCCCCCCGGAGTTCATTTCTTAAGGCTAGGTCACCACGACCTGTGTCTATAGCCTTGCCTGCAGTAGAGAAAAACTTGTGTTTCTCACTTCACCTTTAAGTGCTGAATTTATTCACTTTTCTTGGAGTGAATAAATGCAGTACTTCTTTTCATTATTATTTTAAAATTTCTGTCTCATGCCTATTGGGCTCCATACTAAAATTGTGAGTGGATTGTATGCCACAATTACAGTATTAGAGCATTCTGGGTTTTTCTATGTATTTAATTTTACTAGTGGGTTTTATACTTCCATTTTTCTCACATTAGCAATTTTTTTTCAGACTGAAGAAGTAACTTGAGCATTTCTTGTAAGATGGGTCTGGTGGTAGTGAATTCTTTTGGGGCTTTTTTTCTTTTGAGACAGGATCTCCCTTTCTTGCCCACGTTGGAGTGCAGTGGTGCAACGTTGGCTCACTGCAGCCTCAACCTCCTGGGTTCAAGCGACCCTCCCACCTCAGTCTCTCTAGTAGCTGAGACTACAGGGATGCACCACCACGCCAGGCTAATTTTGTTTATTATTTGTATTTTATTTTATTTTACTTTATTTTATTTTATTTTATAGAGATGAGGTCTCACTATGTTGCCCGGGCTGGTCTCCAACTCCCGGACTCAAGTGATCCTCCTACCTTGGCCTCCCAAAATGTTGGGATTATAGGTGTGAGCCACTGTGCCTAGCCTGGCATGTTAGAATCATATAGGGAGCAATGACAAATATGATGTTTAGAGCCTGGGCAACATAGTGAGACCCCTGTCTTTGCAAAAAACTAAAAAAATAGCTGGGTATGGTGGCTGATGTCTGTTGTACCAGCTACTTGGGAGGCTGACGTGGAAGGATGGTTTGAGCTTGGGAGGTGGAGGCTGCAGTGAGCAGCGACTGCCACTCCAGAGTGGATGACAGAGAGAGAGCCTGTCTAAAAAAAAAAAGAAAGAAATGTTGTTTAACTTTCTTTGATTCATATTTGCATGAAAGTATGTTTTTTTTTTTTTTTTTTTTTTTTTTGAGAGTCTCACTCTGTCACCCAGGCTGGAGTGCAGTGCACTACTGGGCTTAAGCGATCCTACAACATCAGCCTCCTAAGTAGGTGGGACCACAGGCTCATGCCACCACACCCAGCTAATTTTTTGTATTTGTTGTAGAGATGGGGTTTCACCATGTTGCTCAGGCTGGTTTCAAACTCATGGGCTCAAGAGATGGTCAGTCTTGAACTCCCAAAGTGCTAGGATTGCAGATGTGAGCCAGCATGCCTATATTAATTTTGTTTTGGGTTGGGGGGTTGAGAAAATCACTTTATTCTAATTAACTCTCAAACAATAAAATTACAGCAGCTGGTTTAAGGAAACCACAGAAATATTTGTCCAGCCCAAAATTCTATACCATCTCGGTGAAATTCTGTACAGTGAGAACACCCTCTTCCACTGTAATTCTGAAGCAGGAAAGATATGAATGACAGAGGAGAATTTTAACTGATGGTTTTATACTTTATACCTTTACTGTCAATTATATTTTATGCTAAATTAACTTGGTCATAAGAGCCATTTTCATTTCTTCAGTTTGGACTTGATTAGGCTATTTCATTTGCAAATCTGCACTGTTTCAGCACCTCACTGAAACCTCACAGAGTTTTATGTCATCCTGGTTCTGGGCATGCTCCAAGAACTGTTTGATCTCAGAAGCAAGGCCGCTGCTGCTGTGCTGGCTGGGTTCCCTGAGGTTCTTGGTAAGTGAGACCAGGCCTTGGAGGCTCAGCATTATTTCTTTCGTTTTTTTTTTTTTTTGAGACGGAGTCTCGCTCTGTCGCCCAGGCTGGAGTGCTGTGGCCGGACCTTGGCTCACTGCAAGCTCTGCCTCCGGGGTTCCCGCCATTCTCCTGCCTCAGCCTCCCGAGTAGCTGGGGCTACATGCACCCGCCACGTCGTCTGGCTAGTTTTTTGTATTTTTTAGTAGAGACGGGGTTTCACCGTGTTAGCCAGGATGGTCTCGATCTCCTGACCTCGTGATCCGCCTGTCTCGGCCTCCCAAAGTGCTGGGATTACAGGCTTGAGCCACCGCGCCCGGCCTCAGCATTATTTCTTCCACTAAAACCCCCAGCGTGTGCCCAACAGTAGAGCCCGCAGCAATGCCAGCTGCAGTGGTTGCCATTTGGGCCATCAGAGCTAGCCACCAAGGTGCAGCAGCAGGAAAGCCAGTTGCAGAGGGTGGGGCTGCTGCTGGGGGCTGAGCTGTGGTGCTGGGCTGGGTGCAGTTCTCATCTCAGGTTCCCGGCTGGCTGGAGGGGCCGTGCAAGTGATGATGCGGCTTCCATGCAGCATTATGACTGCACAGAGGCTCAGCCTGTGAAAGCCTGCAAAGAGCCCAACACCATAAATGTGTTATGAATATGTGTTTCAAAATTGTATGAGATATCTAAGAAGTTGATATATCTTGGTACATGTAGTGAATTGCTTTAATCTGATGCTTTTCTGCATAGAGCTTTTAGCTCTGTGCAAATCCTAGAGTGTTATGTCTTCAAAGATATTCATGGAAAGGACCAGGAATTGTACTCTTGAATAGAGGTTTCTGATAGCTTTGTATATCATATCATTAGACTATGTAAAAGCTTACAGAACACTAATAAAAAACTGGTGTGTTCATGAAGATCACGAATTGTGTTAGTCCATTGCACTGCTATAAAGAATACCTGAAAGAAAGTGTAATTTATAAAGAAAAGAGGTTTAATTGGCTCAAGGGTTCTGCAGGCTGTACAGGAAGCATGGCTGGGGAGGCCTCAAGAAACTTTCAATCATGGCAGAGGGGAAGCAGGCACATCTTACATAGCCAGAGCAGGAGAAAGAGAGAGAGAGGAGGTGCTACACACTTTTAAACAACCAGATCTCATGAGAACTCACTCACTCTCATAAGAATAGCACCAAAGGGGAAATCTGTCCCCACAACCCAATCACCTCCCACCAGGCCCAACTCCAACACTGGGATTACAACTTGCCATGCAATTTGGGTGGGGACACAGATTCAAACCATATCACTAACTCAACATCAAGCAGAACAAGAATTGATTACATGGAACTGAACTGATGGAGAAGTGAAATGATTTTTATGTCTTTTTGTTTGAAACATTGCTGATTCTTTTCATGTTTTGTTTTGTGGAGTCAAGAAAACTTTATTTCTTTTGAGCTACTTGTAAGTCACAGAAATTGGGTAAAATATACCTTTATTTATTTATTTATTTATTTATTTTTTAAAGAGAGTTTTGCTCTTGTTGCCCAGGCTGGAGTACAATGGTGTGATCTCGGCTCACTGCAACCTCTGCCTCCCAGGTTCAAGTGATTCTTCTGCCTCAGCCTCCCAAGTAGCTGGCATTACAGGTGCCTGCCACCACACCCTGCTAATTTTTGTATTTTTAGCAGAGGGGTTTCACCATGTTGGCCAGGCTGGTCTCAAACTCCTGACCTCAAGTGATCCACTCTCCTTGGCTTCCCAAAGTGCTGGGATTACAGGCATGAGCCACTGCACCCAGCCTAAAATATACTTTTGTGAGTAAATTGAGATATTTACTTTTCTCTCTACCTGATTTCTCCAGAATTCAGAAACTATTTGTGTGTTTTCTTACATTATGGCAATATAGTTATTTGCATAAGCTCAGTAAGAATCCATTTTTTTTTTAACAGGACACAATTGGAGACACTTTTTTTTTTTTAAACCACCATTTGACTGGAATGACATATTTTCTGATATGACCAGATTGCTTTAAATAACTGAAGTTGACTTATAAAGCTGATAGACATGGGGAATGATCGGCCTGGTACCTTGTCTTCACAGTTCTCTTACAAGGTTCCTGACCTTATGGTAAGAAAAGAATATCAGTTTCTGGCCAGGTATGGTGGCTCACACCTGTAATCCCAGCACTTTGGGAGGCTGAGGCAGGTGGATCACGAGGTCAGCAGTTCAAGACCAGCCTGGCCAAGATGGTGAAACCCTGTCTCTCCTAAAAATACAAAAAAATTAGCCAAGCATGGTGGCAGGAGCCTGTAATCCCAGCTACTCTGGAGGCAGAGAATTGCTTGATCCCAGGAGGCAGAGGTTGCAGTGAGCTGAGATTGCACCACTGCAGTCCTGCCTGGGTGACAGAGCGAGACTCTGACTTAGAAAAAAAAAAAAAAAAAAAAGGATATGAGTTTCTAACAGGCACAGTGACCTCAAGATATTTTGAGACCTAGAGAAGAGAGAAATTTATCTAGTTTGTACAGGTATGACAGGTACAGTCTGATGGTGAATCCTTGGCTTGGTCACTGCACTCCAGCCTGGGTGATGGAGTAAGATTCTGTCTCAAAAAAATGAAAAAATTAGCTCGGGGTGATGGTGCACAACTATAGTCCTTTTTAATCAGTGTTCTCACACACACACCTTTGGACACTTGGCTGATTATCTCTTTAGGATGAGCCCGTGGAAGAGCGCTCACTGGGTCACTGGATGTGCTCACAATGTGCTCCTTACCTTTCTGGCTGTGAGTCCCTTCCCTTAAATTTCTCATTACCCCAGGCCCCCCAGGGTGATCTTTTGAGAAAAAGGCCTGTCCCTGTCTTATCCTGTGTAAAACTTCCAAGGCTTCCCATTGCCTGCAGGGAAAGGTCCGCACTTCATCCTGGCCCAGCCTCTTGCCAGCCTTGGTGCTGCCCACTGGCTGGAGCACCACATCTCCACTTGGCCTTGAGTTCATCTGAAAAATGGGGACAGATTACACCACTCCCTTCACATTGCCAAGTGGCTAAAGAAGTGAGGAATTTAAGCATTTAGCACAGAGCCCGTCTCTCTGTTTTAGCTGGTAGTGATTGAAACAGTGAACTCCCCATTGCCGAGACCAGCTTGGTCGGGGAGACCCTAACCCAGCGGCGCTAGAGGAATTAAAGACACACACACAGAAATACAGACGTGTGAAGTGGGAAATCAGGGGTCTCACAGCCTTCAGAGCTGAGATCCCCAAACAGAGATTTGCCCATGTATTTATTAACAGCAAACCAGTCATTAGTATTGTTTCTATAGATGTTAAATTAACTAAAAGTATCCCTTATGGGAAACGAAGGGATGGGCCGAATTAAAGGAGTAGGTTAGGCTAGTTAACTGCAGCAGGAACACACTCTTAAAGACACAGATGGTTCATGCTTTTGTTTGTGGCTTAAGAATGCCTTTAAGCTGTCTTCCGCCCTGGGTGGGCCAGGTGTTCCTTGCCCTCATTCCCGTAAACTCACAACCTTCCAGCGTGGGCGTTAGGGCCACTATGAACATGTTACAGCACTGCAGAGATTTTGTTTATGGCCAGTTTTGGGGCCAGTTTATGGCCAGATTTTGGGGGGCTTGCTCCCAACACCCCATTTTGAGTGCTTAATCTGTATTATCAGTAAATAACGTTCTTTTCAAATGACTGATGTAACTCCTGCAAGCTCTGCCTACATCTGCCCACTGGCAATTGACACTTCGTCCAAGCCCCACACAGGAGTACTTACAGTGGAGTGTACTAAGAAAGGGTATCTCTTAGTCTTGGGCCACAGAAGGGAAATCAATATTTTAGTTCCGACAGGAAGGATGGAGAGGAGTTGGCCAGGACAAGAGTTGGGGCCCAAGTTAGGCAAGCGGAAGGAAGAGCCCAGGGCAGCTCCTGCATGGGTCCAGTTCTCTAGGTGGTATGAAGCTTGGTAAGCAAGGGGCTAAGGAAGCCACTGGGGCAGAGCCACATGAGCAGGATTGGCAGAGGGAAAGGTGAGGATGACAAAGCAGGCAGGAAAGGGTGGTGGGCGCCGTGGGTTAGGCAAGGAGTTCAGACAGTCGAGGAATGATGGAAAGCCAATGGGGGCAGCTTTGCTTTGGGATCCAACAATGACTGTTGGTACCCAGCTCTGCCATTTACTAGGTGAAGGACCAAAGACAAGTTACGTTCTCTGAGCCAATTTCCTCATCTGTAAAATGAGAATAATAATTGTACCTTCTTTGGTGGTGAGAACTCAGTGCAATGATGTATTTGTAAAGGGCTCTGCATGTCCTCTGGACTCAGCAAATGTTAGCCATATAGAAATAAATGCAGACTCTGGATCCAGCCCCCAAAGTAAGGGAAGACTGGTCCTCAGGTGCCCTTGCTGGGAAAAGCGGTATGGAAAAAGTGGGATTCTTTTATTTTTTGTAGAGTCTCGCTCTGTCATCTAGGATGTAGTGAGTGGCACGATCTCAGCTCACTGCAACCCCCACCTCCCGGGTTCAAGCAATTCTCCTGCCTCAGCCTCCCGAGTAGCTGGAACTATAGGTGCACACCACCACGCCCAGCTAATTTCTTTTGTATTTTAGTAGAGATGGAGTTTCACTGTGTTGCCCAGGCTGGTCTTGAACTACTGAACTCAGGCAATCCGCCCCGCCTCAGCCTCCCAAAGTGCTAGGATTACAGGCATGAGCCACTGTGCCTGGTCATGATTCTTGATAAAGTGGCTTTGTAGGATTCTTGCCTAAAACTCGGCTCACCAGGCCAAGACAAGGCATAGTTGAAAGGAGGATGCAAAGGAGCCTGACTCCACTAGTCTAGGAGAGACGCTTGTCAGCTGTTCTATCCTTAGCATCCAGAGGTGAGTAGCACATAGTGGGGCTTCAGTCAGTCATTGGTAAATTGGTAAATGAATGAACCATTCTGAGAAATTTTCTTAAAAAAAAAAAAGGCCCTAATTGAATGAGAGAGATACATTTTCCTCCCTTAGCTTTCTAATTCCTGGAGTTAATAAATAGAAACATATATTTTCCCTAGAAAATAATACATTTGTTAAAACAGATTCAACCTACTTTCATTTTCTATGTCAGCAAATGGTGAGGAAATAATGTTTTTAGTGTTCTAGATGATGTACTTTTCTAACATGCTTTTTATTTGTATGAAATAAAAACAGGATTATTTGGAAACAAATAGCTATCCAAAGTCACATAAAATACGTCTCTCATATTTTGCTTACCAGTTTCTGGTGGCAGGTGTCAATCTAAGCAGTACATTAGAATCACTTGGGGGCTTTTAAAAATCCCAATGCCAGGACCACACTCAGGGCAATTAATTCAGAATCTCTGAAGCTGGGACCCAAGCACTTTCACTTTTCTTTTTCTTTCTTTGGTATTAACTTTATTCTATTTTCTGTATAACTTTAAGTACATAAAATTTTATTTCCACAGGCCTCAGGAAATGGGTAGAAATCACAGGACATTCTCTTTTCCCACCAAAAAAGTTGCATATTTTGGTAAGTGTTTGTCCTAGAAGGAAAAAACTGAAATTTACATTAGCAGTGCTGTACAAGATTCTTACACAAATCAAGACCTAAAAGCAGCTTGCAGTGGAGGTTTTGGTCCCCTGTTCAGGTGCTTGGACAGAAGCCATAAGCTGGTGAGCATGACAAGGAAAAGGAGGCAGTGAAGACAGGTGACAGGCACCTAGCAGGGAAGGAGGATTCAGGTGTGCCAGACTCCTTGGAATGGCGTGTTGTTTTTCCTTTTTTTTTTCATCTCTGTAGGAAGGTGCTGGGTAGGGATCTCAGAGAAAGAAAGGGTCCAATACTTCTTTAACTGCCCTGGATGAAGGGCACTGCTGTAGCAGCTGGTACCGGAGACTCTCCTATCTCATGGTTGAGGCAGACCTAGGATAGAATAGTGAATAAAAGGAATGCTTATAGGAAACCATTTTGCGTGGAATGCTAGATGGCCAAGCCTCAGCCTTCAGTCCAGTGCAACCCTTGCCTCGCTTGTCAATAGTGAAAAATTAGTTTGGTTAGAAGAACCAGCTGGAAACCCACCAGCTTCTGCTACCTTCATGCTCATCGTTAGAAAAAGATTAACCAGTGTGAACATTCTGATCTGTTAATTCCTTGGACTGTTTTCCTCCCAACGACTGTTTGTTGGTAGAATAACCTCCAAAACTCAAAGCTAAAATGCATCATTTTAGCCTGGTCGGCAGTTCCTTAAGAATGGACTGGTGGCGTGGTTGAGCTGATATGGAAAAGCTACACCTTCCTGCAGAAGATCACCTGACCTGCTATCCCACCGCAAATCTCAGCCTGAGGTATAATTCAGTGAAGGCAGATAGCTGTGCTTCTCAGAGCAGAGAAGCAGTTTTAAGAGCAGAAAGGTAGAGGAAATCTAGAAAAGAACTGTCTTGATACAAATTTATCCCATGGTATGAAGGGAGGGCAAAGAACCCAGTGGCACTTTGCTTATCCAGCAATTTCTGTCACTGTGGTGACCGACTTCTGCCCATTCCAAAGGGTCTTGAACTGCTCAGGAACGGGGAATTCATTAAAGTCACTGCCTATTGTAGGAATGAGGACGTTCATCTCAGAAGATTTGGCACTGACTATTTCACAATCCAGAGAATTCTTGCTCAGGTAAGCATGGCAGCCATCTGTTTTGTTGATTGAAATGGTTGGCACTTTACTCATTACCTAAACTTTGACATCCCTACTTGTTGGGAGCAAGCCCCCCCAAATCTGGCCATAAACTGGCCCCCAAACTGGCCATAAACAAAATCTCTGCAGCACTGTGATATGTCCATAATGGCCCTAATGCCCATGCTGGAAGGTTGTGGGTTTACAGGAATGAGGGCAGGGAACACCTGGCCTGCCCGGGGGTGGAAAACAGCTTAAAGGCATTCTTAAGCCACAAACAAAAGCATGAGTGATCTGTGTCTTTAAGAGTGTGTTCCTGCTGCAGTTAACTAGCCTAACCTATTCCTTTAATTCAGCCCATCCCTTCATTTCCCATAAGGGATACTTTTAGTTAATTTAACATCTATAGAAACAATACTAATGACTGGTTTGCTCTTAATAAATATGTGGGCAAATCTCTGTTCGGGGCTTTCAGTTCTGAAGGCTGTGAGACCCCTGATTTCCCACTTCACACCTTTATATTTTGGTGTGTGTGTCTTTAATTCCTCTAGCGCCGCTGGGTTAGGGTCTCCCTGACCAAGCTGGTCTCGGCACCTACTGTTGATTATCTCCACAATGCCCACTATATCATCGAATACCAGACCAAATTTCTTACAGTTATCTACTGTAATGGAGTTAATTTTGCCCTTGATTTGCAACGTTGTGTTGACACACTTGTATATGTAAGCTGCGTGTTTCAGCTCTGTGTCATCAATCACCAGGTTGGAAACATTTTCCTGATTTTTCACTCACCGCTTCTTGCCCTCCAGTTCAAGTACAGCTGGCTCTTTCTTTGTGGCTGGTTTGGGGTTTAGGTGCAGAGAATGGCTTGGGGACACTGCATACTGGACCACTCTGACCCTTCAGGGTAGGGTTCTTCATGTCATCAGATACATGTTTCAGGGCATGTGTGATGCTCTTCCCCTGATTAATCTGCACAAACAGTGCTGAGAGGGAAGTGGACTCATCTGAGCCTGAACTGATAGAGACTAGCGGAGGAGGGGGGCCTGATGGTGGGGGAGGAGTAGCTGATCCAGCAGAGGGTCCAGATGGCAGTCCACTCAGTTCTTTTGCCACAGGCCCCATTTTGCTCCAGGCTAGTCCAGTGGTATGGAACTCCTTAATGTAAGCCTGCAGCTCTGTCCATATACTTAAATAAGCTTTGACCCAGTCTACATGCTGCTTATCCACATCTTTGTACTCTTTAAGGACTCGGTTTGTATAAAACACGGCAGCATGATTCATTTCTTTCACATAAGGGCCAGGATTGGGAGCCATAGCCACCCAACCCAGGGCTTGGATACTTTCGCTGACAGCTGACAGGTGATTAAACAACTTGCCGCCTCGGTTCTTCTCCCGAAAAGTTATCACTTCTTTGATCTGTTCTGAGATGGGTGCCAACAAATCAGAAAGCTGCCGGCTGTTGACACTGAGAAGCTGTAACCAAGAGAGTTCACTTCAACTTCAAACCTGTGTGGACCATCTCCGCATCTTTCTGCACGTCTCGCCCAATCTCTTTACTGATCTTCAAGTACTCTGCCCCAGAACAGGCAAGCGAGTCAAATGCCTGCGCATATGGAGCTGTTCCTGCTTTTGAAGGACTGTCTCCATACCCACGGTGCATGTCAGAGGTATGGGATACTGTCTCCAGGCAGCCCACTGCCCTGTCCAATTTTTCTACCAGATTTTGCATGTCAGTCATAATGTACCACCTCCCAACTGCGATCAGCCGCTCTCCACTTCCCGCACCTTCACTTTTCAAAGATTCCCAGGTGATGCCAACCTGCTCTGCGGATGGAGCCCCTAAGACTCCCGAGCGACCCAGACTACGTTTCCCAGAGGCCTCCGCGGCCGCAGCCACTTCCGCTTCCGGTCCGGGCCGCCCCCGCGTGGGGCGAGAGCTGCACCGGCGGCTAGGTAGTCGCTACTGTCTGGACAGCGTGGCGTGGTAGCTGTCTCTCTGGGTGTGCAGCTCCGCAGCCCTGCCGGCTAGGTTTGGTTTGTCAGCGGCCGCCACCAGGCTGGGTCCCTGAAGCCTCGGGCCCCGGCGGGTGCTCCCCGCCTTTCCCAGGGGCGGGTCGAGGGGCGAGTCGGGGTGGGAGGGGACGGCGGCGGTGGGCAGGGCCTACCCGCAGTGGCTGAGCCATGTGGAGCAACCGCCCGAGACTGGTGCATCACAGAGCGCTCCAGGCTTGCGCCCTGGCAGACAGATTGGGCCACTGACAAGGCCGTTCCCCCGTGCTGCCAAAAGTGCTTGGCGTGGAGCTGGCTGCAGTCCAGGACGGATCCCAGCAGCCGTTCCCTTTCCTTTCTTCCCGAGCGTACCCACCTGGACCTGTCTGCCCACCTGTGGAGGGAACGGGCGGGCGGGGGCCTGGTGCAGAGGGCAGATTCTAGCTAGGCTAGGGCACGGAGGGACTTCCTCATATTTCCTCTCTTCTTTCCCAGATTGACTTACGCAGGATTCTCTGCCCTTGCCTGGGAGAACAGTTCAGGAGACAGATGGCTCCAAGAGCCCAGATCCAGGCAAGTTTGATTTTTCCATTTCTTGAGAAGCCACGTGTTTCAGCTAGGTGGGGCTTATGCCTCTTGCCCAGACGATGCCCTGCCCTGTGTGTGGACCAAGCTACCCGAACCAATCCTGGATGGGTCCCACTATTTCCGTCCTCTCTACCCATTAGGTAGTCATTCACCAAGTAGATTATTGCTACCCATGTTTTCTAGAGTGCTAGAAACAGAAAAGGACTTTGCAAACTGGCAGATGATAAAAAAATACACATTAGCATATAAAGACGTAGGCCATAAAGACATAGGGTGATAGCAGTACTCTCTTGACCTTTAGTGTGTGGTGGGGTGGGAGGGGTGGAGTAGTGGGCGCCTTAGTTCTTCCTGAAGAATATAAATGAGATGCATAATCGCAGAGGATACTAGGGGAAAGCGCTGCCTGAATGAGGTCATTATGGCGGAACCATGAACAAACTGGCTTGAGAAAATTGGAAACATTCATGGTCTAGAATCCCAGACTGGAGTTTGCCTTTATCCTGGAGAAAACTAGGTTTTGAAGGATTTTGAGAAACTGATTAAATAGTTGGTATTTTGAAAGGAAGTGATAAACATTTGAGTATCTATTATACAAGTAAATAAAATTTTAAAAATTAAAGATTGGCTACATTTCTACTGTTCTAACAAGTCAAGTAATTTCATTTGAAACACCTTTTGCATATTTTTAAGGCCTACTTTTTTTTTCTTTTAATATTTCATAACCATTCCAATTTGTTGTAGTTTCATTCCTACTTTTTATAGCTTCCTTTTATACTGTATCTTCCACCAGCCCTGGGACCTTGAGCAAGTTCTTCCAACTCTCTGAACCTTTGTGTCTTTAGCTACAAAATAGATTTTACTTTATATAGTTATGGCAGAAAGTTAGAGAGATGATATATATCTCAGGGTTTAGCACCGTGGCTGGTACCTAGTAAGTTGTTACTGTTATGAAAAGCAATTTTTTTTTTCTTTTTTAAAAATATTCTGCCCCAGAGTTAGATCATACTCCCTGTAAATTTTTGGATAAAGCTAATCACTTTCCATGTCTTTTCAAAGTTTCTATTCATTTGTTGATGGAACAAAGCCTGAACACTTCTGTGTCAGGCAGTGTTTTTGACTGGGAGGCAGCAGTGACCCACACTGTCCCCCTGGAGCTCACATTAGAGAGGATGCTTACAGTCAGTGCAAACCTCTCCTGCCAGGTGGTGAGAAATCCTGTGAAGAAAAATGAAGTGGGTTTCGAGACAGAGTGGCAGAGGATGGGGTGGAGAGAGAGACCTTTTTGACCAGGTGACATGAAGGGTGGGGTGAGCAGAGGCCAGGCATGGAGGAGGAAGCAGGACAGGCATGCAGGAAGAACACGCTTGAGGGAGGAGTCACACCTCCCCCTAGCCCTCAGCTTTTACTGGTTCGTTTCCATGAGCACCGTTGGAACTGTCAGAAGCTGGCTTTGACCACCCTGCTTCCTTCTCTTGGGATGCTTCCCTCAGGGGTTCCTGGATGACCAGAATTGGGTTTGGTTTTGCAGGGACCGCTGACATTTGGGGATGTGGCCGTGGCCTTTACCCGGATTGAATGGAGACACCTGGATGCTGCTCAGCGGGCCCTGTACAGGGATGTGATGCTGGAGAACTATGGGAATCTGGTGTCTGTGGGTGAGGATGACTTTCTCCTTGACTCAAGATTGGTCTGCTGGGCAACTTTGTGTTTTCACAGGGTGAATGGTTTGGGGTATTGAAAAAAATCTTAAATGATGTGCTTTTTGTTTTGTTTTTCTTAAGTGTGGGCTTAGAGGCTGGAGTTTATGCCCCTTCCACCCCTCAAAAAAGGTCAGAGCCATACAGAGTTAAGATGGGTAGCTTTGTGGTACCAACTAGCCCAGTTCTGGAACGTTTCTGTGTCATGATTCATCTGCCTCCCAAAATAGGAGTTTCTTGTCCTCCAGGAGGACCTGATTTTCTAATTGACTTTGCCCCCTTCATTTGCTTTACTCCATGAGTTGGACATCCTGGGTGCCACCCTCGAGGCCTCTCTGACCTGTCCGTGCTCCTTGCAGATGCTCAAGTTGACACTGAGGTCTGGAGTGACTGCTTGTGCTTGTAACTACCATCACATTCCTTTTCATTCATTTTTTTTTTCTTCTTCTAAGATCCTTTTTCTTTATGAACAGGGCTTCTCTCTTCCAAACCAAAACTAATCACTCAGTTGGAGGAAGGGGCAGAGCCCTGGATGGAGGTGCGAGAGGCTCCATCAGGCACACGTGCAGGTGAGTGGGTGGGAAACATCCCAGCAGCAGTGGAGCACACGGAACAGTACGGGGGCTCCTGAGTGGAAAGCTCCTCTCTGAGTGCCCTGTGGGTGCAGAAGGGCACTAGTTTCCTCTTTTGATATCATCCTCCTGTCAAGTGGCTGGCTGCTCTTCTCCCCAGTCTTTCTGTACTTGGCAGGGCTGCTCCCTTCCTGAGGGCCTCAGGCCCATCTGTGCCATCTCCCAGCCCTCTGAAATCCTCAAGCTCTTTATGTGATTTTTCTCTCTCTCTTTCCAGGCATTCACCAGGCTGTCTTTTGTTTCTTTCTACTTCTGGTCCTTTTTCTTTTTTTTTATATTTTTTGAGACAGAGTCTTGCCCTGTTGCCCAGGCTGGAATGTAATCATAGCTTACTACAAACTCAAACTCTGGACTCAAGCCATCTTCCTGCCTCAGACTCCTGAGTAGGAGTAGCTGGGACTACAGGTGTGCACCACCATGCTTGCCTAATTTTAAAATTTTTATTTTATGTAGAGATGGAGTCTCGCTATATTAGTCACGGCTGGTCTCGAACTCCTGGCCTCAAGTGATCCTTCCATCTTGGCCTCTCAAAGTGCTGGGATTACAGGTGTGAGCCACCACGCCTGGCCCCTGTTCATTTTCCATTCCTTACCCACTCTCTCATGGAAGCTTGCTAACTCACTATATACCACTTCCCGGTGGTAGTCGCAGATTCCAAATGTAAGCATGGTTTTCTAGCTCTCAGGTAATTGCGATTTTTGGCGAACACATTGTTGGGGAAGCATTTTCTTTCCTTTTCTTACGGATCTTCTTTTATTTCTCTTTTCTACTGTCCTTTGCTCTTGGCTCCCATTTTTTTCTGTGTATGCTTTGTATATGTTTCTCTATGTCACTTTCTCTGTGCCATAGTTCATTTCTAAATTTCTAAGCCTGAATATTTCTCTCACCTAAAATATTTATCCTGCCAGTATTTCTTCTTCTAAAACTCGAATTGTCATTTTGCCTCTGTCATCTTCAGGAGAATGTTTATAACTGTATTTCATGTAAAATACCAGTAATACATAGTCTTGCTTAACCTAGGTCTTTGCTGGTTGTGGGTGGGATGCTTTTGAAGTAATTCCTTCTATTCTTACTATGTTTAACATTTCCCTACAAATTCTTGTGTAGATTCTTTATATAGTAACAAAAGTCACTCAGTCTTCTTTATTCTCTGTTCTTTCTGTTTTAATTTTGGTTGTTATTTGAAATAGAATGTTTAAAACTTAAAGGTAATGAAAACAAGCAATGTTTCCCCTAATATTTCTTTCATCTGCTTAGAGGACTAGTAAATCTTTCTACAAAGACTTCACAACCATTCAGTATTTTATTTATTTATTTATTTATTGTGTGTATATATTTTCCTTTCTGTTAGTTGTTAGACATGCTTATGGTACCACATTCAGATGGTTCAAATGGTATGCAGTCTCCTTCACATACCTTTCTCATCACTCAGTTCCCCTCCCCAGAGGCGGGATCCCTGTATCAGTTTCTTGTGGAGATTTGCATATGTGAGGTGTACTTTGTGAGAGTATCCATGAATTCTTTTTTTTTTTTTTTTTTTTTTTTTTTGAGGAGGAGGAGTCTCGCTCTGTCGCCCAGGCTGGAGTGCAGTGGCGCGATCTCGGCTCACTGCAAGCTTCGCCTCCCGGGTTCCCGCCATTCTCCCGCCTCAGCCTCCCGAGTAGCTGGGACTACAGGCGCCCGCCACCTCGCCCGGCTAGTTTTTTTGTATTTTTAGTAGAGACGGGGTTTCACCGTGTTAGCCAGGATGCTCTCGATCTCCTGACCTCGTGATCCACCCGCCTCGGCCTCCCAAAGTGCTGGGATTACAGGCTTGAGCCACCGCGCCCGGCCTCCATGAATTCTTTAAGCACATGGTAGCACACTCTTTTGCCTGTTAGTTTGGCATTTATGTCATAGAAGTCATTTGACATAACTATATTGTTTAGAGCTTCTCTCTGTCTCTCCTCTCTCTCTCTTTCTTTCTTTTGGAAACAGAGTCTCACTCTGTTTCCTGGACTGAAGTACAGTGGCTTGATCATGGCTCACTGCAGCCTTGACTTCCTGGGCTCAAGCGATCCTCCTGCCTCAGCCTCCTGAGTAGCTGGGACCACAGGAGCATGCCACCACACCTGGCTAATTTTTTTAATTTTTAATTTTATTTATGTATTTATTCTTAAAATTTTTTTTGTAGACATGAGATCTCGCTATTTTGTCCAGGCTGGTCTGGAACTCGTGGCCTCAGGCTGTTCTCTTCCCTCAGTTTCCCAAAGTATTGGGATTACAGGTGTGCGCCGCCATGCCAGCTTATCTTTCTTTTTAATGCCTGCATAGTCTTCCACTTTATGGATGTCCTATAATTTATGTAATCAGTTCTCTTTAGTGGACATAATGATCTGACCAGTGTTGCAGTGATTATCCTCATACACATCAATTCTCTTGTGTACAAGTAAATCTGTAGAATGAATTCCTATAAGAGTTGTTAAAGGTTAAAATTTTAAAATCCACCAAATTTGGTGGGTATTTCCACTATTCATAGAGATAGTACATGTTTATACTCCTAATGACAACATATGAGTGCCACTTTTATCATCGCTTGTCAACAGTGTCTTATATGCTTTGATCCTTGCCAGTCTGAGAGGTGAAAGTATTTTATTGTAATTTTAATTTGCCTTTTTCTTATCAGGAGCGTGATTTAGCGTGTTTCAACATTTTCAGCAACCCTTGTATTTATTTTTCCTGAGAACTGCCTGTTCCAGTCCTTTGCCCATTTTACTGTTAGATTGTTGGACAATAAAAATTATCAATGTGAAGGCTTCTTTATACATTCAGGAAATTAATTGTATATTATATATATCACAGATTTTTTAAAAAAAAGTTTGTTTTATATCAACTTTATATTAACAAAGGTAATGATGGATATGCTTATCTTTGCATCTTTGCATTGTGTCTGGGCTTCTCATTTAAGCTGGCTATTGAGTTGGGATACACATACATTGTTATTTAAAGGAAGTATTTCGTTCATATGTTTTGTTAAGAAATTTTAGTTTTTTAAATCAAGCATGATTGCTGAATTTTATTAAATGCTCTTTCAAGATATGTGGAAATATCTGTCTTTTCCATTTTGATCTGTTTCTGTGGTAGATTTTATTCTCAGTTATCTTGGTCATGACACATTATATCATTCTCTGAATGTGACAGTAGATGATTCCATTTGCTAATCTTTTATTTAAATTTTTGCACTGAGACTTAAATGTATTTACATTTTCTTTTTCATCTGCCCATTTTCATTGGGCTTTGACTTTAATTTTGTAATACTTTCATAAAACATTTTTTGGTCTTTCATATTTTTATCCTTTAGTCTAGTTTAACTCGCATGATAGCTGTTCCCTAGAGGTTTGGGTCCTTTGTCCCGATTTTGCTTATTTATTGTGATGGGAGCAGAGGGGAGGAATTGGGGGTATTTTTTTGACAGTGTTGTCAATAGTGACTTGTCCAAATAGATTTTCTCTCTCTAGGAAACAGTTTTAGTAATTTATAATTTCCTAAAAAGTATGGAGTAGTTCAAGGTTGTAAGTTATTTGTGTTGAACAAAGTAGCTTTTTATAACTCTTTTAGTAATACCCTCTGCATCTTTGGTTATTTTCCCTGATTTCTTACTTTGTCTTTTTCCCATTTCGTATGTTTTCCTATTTCCCCTTTATTAGCTCTGTTTTATTTTTTTGAAGAAGAGCATTTGGGTGTATGTATTAGTGTTACTGTTTTCTGTGTTTTGAATCTTAAGTTCCTTTTCCCTTTTGCTTTCCTTGGGTTTATTTACTTTTTCCTAAACATTTTAGTTATTCATTAATTGATTTTTCTTCTTTCTTATTGATGTAATGTAAATATTTAAAGCCTTAAACTTTGTCTATGTAATGTTTTAGTTATATTCAGTAGGTTACAGTATGTAGAGTTGTCATTATTTTTTAGTTATTTTGCAATTTGTGTTTTGATTTCTGTGATTGAAGTACTAAGATATTTATAGGCTAGACTCTCCTTTTCTTTCTTAAAGCCTTTAAAAAAATTAACGCATATTTAGAAAAGCTGATAAAATATGTGTACAGTCCAAATTAGTATTTTAAAACTCAATACCCATGTAACCAAAACTTAGGTTAAAAAATAGAACTTTGGCAATACCTGAGTAAATCACATCATAATTCCTCCCAATTATTACCCATTCTCCTCCCCTTGAACTAACACTATAGTTTATTTTTGCCTGTTTTTAACTTTATGTGAATGGAATCATATAGTACATATAATTTTTTGTCTGGCTTATGTATAACATTTTTTCAAATTCATTCATCATTTTTATTTATTTATTTGCTGTGGATCCGTGCTTCTGAAAACTCTAGCGTGCCTCAGAATGCATGCTGCAGTACAGTAGTGGGGCCCCTTGCAGAGTTCTTTATTCAGCAGGTTCTCAGGCATGCTGATGCTGGTGCTGCGGGGCTGGAGCCCATGCTTGGAAAATCACTGCTGTAGAATGTCTCATTGTGTGACTCTACCTCAGTTTCTGTCTTATATTCAGATGCATATATGCCATTTTCCAGCTTTTGGCTATTAGAAGTGCTGTAAATATTCTTATAAATTATTTTTTGGTTCTTATGTGGCTACATTTCTGTTGGGCATGTATTCAGCTTTAGTATATAATGTCAAATAATCTTCCAGACTTTTGTACCCAGTTATACTCCTTCATCAGTGTGTGAGAGCACTCCTTGTTCCATGTCCTGGCTAGCACTTCCTGTGGTCAGTCTTGTGAAGTTAGTCATTCTGGTGGATGTGCAGTGTGCCTCATTGTGGTTTTCATATCCATGTCTCTATATCTAATGAGGTTAAAGACATTTTAGGGCTGGGCACAGTGCTTCATGCCTGTAATCCCAGCACTTTGGGAGGCTGAGGTGGGCGGATCACTTGAGGTCAGGAGTTCGAGACCAACCTGGCCAACATGATGAAGCCCTGTCTCTACTAAAAATACAAAAAATTAGCTGGGTGTGGTGACACATGCCTGTAGTCCCAGCTACTTGGGGAGCTAAGACAGGAGAATGCTTGAACCTGGGAGGTGGAGGTTGTGGTGAGCCGAGATTGCGCCACTGCACTCCAGCCTGGGTGACAGAGTGAGACTCCATGTCAAAAAAAAAAAAAAAAAAAAAAAAAAAGACCTTTTAGAGTATTTATTGGTCCTTATAGAGCATCTCTGATTGGGTAGCTATTTCAAGAGCCTGTTACTGATTACATGTATTGTACCATCCCTCTCTGTATTGTTACTGACTGTTAATGGTCTTGATGAATAGCAGTTATTCCTTTTTCGGGGCTCAAACAATCCTGTCTCAGCTTCCTGAATAGCTAGGACTACAGACACATGCCACCATGCTCAGCTAATTAAAAACATGTTTTTTTTTGTCGAGATGGAGACTTGCTATGTTGCCCAGGTGGGTCTGGACTTCCTGGCCTCAAGCCATCCTCCTGCCTCAGCCTCCCAAAGTGCTGGGATTATAGCCATGAGCCACCATGCCCAGCCGAGTTCTTCCAGTTGATCAATCTCTTTCTTCTTTGTCAATGCTTTTTTGTGTCATGCTTTATTTAAAATGCTTATTTTAAATTATATATTATTAACAATTATTTATTAACATTTATTATTTTTGTGATTTTAATATTTTTTATTTTCCCAAGATCACGAAGATATTCTTCTGTGTTAATTTCTAGAAGCTTTATTATTTGTTTTTTTTTTTTTGTTTGCATTCACCATCCTCTTAGAATGGATTTTTGTGCATCATATGAGGTAGGGTTTATATTTATTTTCTTCTCCTGAAATGTGCTAATGCAAAGCCTCCTCTTCCTCACTGCTTTGCAAGACCACCTTTGTCATAGAACAAGTACCCATATGTGTCTTCACGTTGCCAGCTTGACAATGAGTATCTTGAAATATTCTCTAGTTTGATCATAATACATTAAACACATATCCCATCAAAGACCATTGGAAGAATCGGGGCTGTTTCTGACTGGGCTTCACCTTCAACTTGCATTTCCTTGAAAAGATAAGTCTTAGCTCTAATATCTGTTGTATGGAATTTCTCCCTAGACTACTAAGTATAAATACATATAAATATATGTATGTGTATATATCTTTAGGTAGAGATAGATACAACTTATGTTTGTAAGAAAAGTGCATTTAGTGAAACAATTGGTTGGTGATTGTTAATTTTACTACAAGTTTGTCTCTGTTAGTTTTTCAGAACGTTTTTGTCTGAATCATTTTGCTCTGTCTGTCTGGGGTCTTGTGTCTGTACTTTGTAAAAAGCTAGAGAAAATTCACATAGTATACCCATTGATTGTGTGTGGCTTTTTTTTTTTTTTTTTTTTTGAGACAAAGTCTTTCTCTGTCACCCAGGCTGGAGTGCAGTGGCACTATCTCAGCTCACTGCAACTTCTGCCTCCAGGTTCAAGCGATTCTCCTGCCTCAACCTCCCGAGTAGCTGGGATTAAAGGCATGTGCCATCAGGCTAATTTTTGCATTTTTAGTAGAGACAGGGTTTCACCACGCTGGCCAGGCTGGTCTTGAACTCCTGATCTCAAGTAATCCACCCGCCTCGGTCTCCCAAAGTGCTGGGATTACAGGCATGAGCCACCGTGCCTGGCATAGGTATGTTGTTTTTTAGATATGTTAAAAATTTAGTTTATAGTAAAATCTTACTGTCCTGAGAACTATTTTTGTTCCTTGAATATTTTTTCTATTTTCTTTTTTCCTCTGAGCAATTAAATATTGGTTCACTGTTAAATCCTCACAGAGAAATATTTTTCTCAAGTTCTTGGTGACATCATAATGTTCTAAAAAATACCACCTGCAGAAATCTGTCCTAGTAGTAATTACAGCTTTCTTTGTGACTCTGGTCTTTCTCCTCAATTTTGTATTTATTCTGACATTGTCTTTTTTCTTTTTTAGCTTTTTCCTGTGTTGTCTTCCTAACTTTGCAACTTCTTAGGTGCCCACTGCATTCTTTAAATGCAATGTTTATAGTACAGATTCTTTTCTTTTCTTTAAAATCATACTTCTCCTGCCCTTAGCCTGGCCATCTTTTCTCAGCAACAATCACAAGTGGGACACATTAATAATTTTTCATAACCTTTAGTTATGTAGCATAGAACATTATTCAAGTCCTTGCACAACTCTCACTTTCAGCATTTCGACATAAAGAACGTTTGAATTTTTTAAATTTTCTTTCAGTCCAGGATTACTGGTTTGAAACAAAGATGTCAGCCCTAAAGCAAAGCACTTCTGCAGGATCTGTTCTGGGAGAGCGAAGGAAAAGTGTCATGATGGAAAAAGGCCTGGACTGGGAGGGCAGAAGCTCCACAGAGAAGAATTATAAGTGCAAGGAATGTGGGAAAGTCTTCAAATACAATTCGTCCTTCATTAGCCACCAGAGAAATCATACCAGTGAGAAACCACATAAGTGTAAAGAATGTGGCATCGCCTTTATGAACAGTTCATCCCTTTTAAATCACCATAAGGTTCATGCAGGCAAACAGCCTTATAGATGTGTTGAATGTGGGAAGTTCCTGAAGAAGCACTCAACGTTTATCCACCATCAGAGAATTCATTCTAGGGAGAAACCCCACAAATGCATTGAATGTGGAAAAACTTTCAGAAAGAACTCAATCCTTTTAAGTCATCAGAGAATTCATACTGGCCAGAAACCCTACAAATGTAATGACTGTGAGAAAGCGTTCGCTCAGAATGCAGCCCTTACTCGTCATGAAAGAATACACAGTGGAGAGAAGCCTTTTAAATGTAATGAGTGTGGGAGAGCTTTCAGGGATAACTCAACTGTGTTGGAACATCAGAAAATCCATACTGGTGAGAAGCCATATCAGTGTAATGAATGTGGAAAAGCCTTTAGGAAGAGCTCAACTCTTATTAGTCACCAAAGAATGCATACTGGAGAGAAACCCTATCACTGCAGTAAATGTGGAAAATCTTTCAGGTATAGCTCATCCTTTGCTGGTCATCAGAAAACTCATAGTGGAAATAAACCCTATCAGTGTCGTGACTGTGGGAAGGCCTTTACAAAGAGCTCAACCCTTACTGGACATCAGAGAATTCATACTGGAGAAAAACCCTATCACTGTAAGAAATGTGGGAAAGCCTTTCGGCACAGCTCAGGCCTTGTTGAACATCAGAGACTCCATACTGGGGAAAAACCTTATAAATGTAACGAATGTGGGAAAGCTTTTCCCCAAAGTTCAGCCCTTAAACAACATAGGAAAATTCATAACAAAGAAAGAGCCATGAAATGTAGTTAGTGTGGCAAATTGTGCAGAGTAGTTTATTCCTTCTGACTGTCATAGAGGAGACATTAAATAAATTATGCGTTTAACAGAAATACTCTGTGTACTTCTGAGAGAATGTCTCGCTTGTGAGGATATTCATTGTGAGGTTTGTACTAGTGAAATATTTGAATAAGCTAAATGTATGTCAGTACGGAAGTAGTTATAGCATACTGCGTGCTAATTGAAAAGAATGAGGTGGAGCTGTAAATACTGTACAAATCCAGGCATGGTGGCATTTGCCTGTAGTTCCAGTTGCTTGGGAGGCTGAGACAGGAGGATTGCTTAAGCCCAGGAGTTTGAGTCTGTAATGCACTATGATTGTGTGTGTGAATAGCCACGGCATTCCAGCCTGGGCAACATAGCAAGACTCTATCTCTAAGTAAAAAAATATGACAGTAAAAATATACCCATGATACCTTGTTAAGTTAAAGAAGCAAGTTGCAGGAAATCTATATTATATACATTCAAGAAGACCTGGAAAAATAAAGACCAATCTTAACAGCAGTTATCTCTCTCTGTCTCTCTCTCTCTCTTTTTTTTTTAAGAGACTAGCTCTTACTCTGTCACCCAGGCTGGAGTGCCATGTGATCATAGCTCACTGTAGTTTTGAACTCGGGCTTGAACAACCTTCCCACTTCAGTCTCTGGAGTAGCTGGGGCTGCAGGCATGTGCCACCACACTCAGCTAACAGCAGTTATCTTTGAGGAGGATGTAGAATAGGTTGAGCATCCATAATCGGAAAATCTGAAATCTGAAGTACTCCAAAATCCAAAACTTTTCTGAGCACCAACAGGTGCAAAATTCCACAACAGACCTTATGTGATGGGTTGCAGTTAAAATGCATCCTCAAGATTTCTTATTTTGTGCGTGCAGATATTGCAAAGTCCAAAAAAGTCTGAAATTCTAAATACTTCTCGTCTCACGTATTTCAGATGAGGGGTACTCGACCTATATTAGTATGATGAAGTGAAATTTTGACTTTGGCTGTGTTCTTTGAAATGAAATATTTAATCAAGCATCATTCATGTGTCTTCTGTAACTTACTGTAGTTATCTTCCAATATGAGAAAACTCAGAAATTATAAAAACAAGACAAATGCCACACAGAAACTAAAAGCTTTTAGTTTCTGCAGCTAGAGGCTTCTCAGTATTAAAATACAAAGTGCTGGACTTGGAGAAAATATTACCATCATCATATTTAACAGATAACACTTAGAATATCTAGAGAGTCCTTAAAAATACATAAATATAAAAATTCCAGTGGAGAAATGGTCTTGGATATGAATGTACAATTGTCAGAAAAAGAAATATAAATGATTATGCCTATGAACTTTGACCCTTTGACCTACCATTTCTATTTAAAATCTAATTAAAAAGCACAGTGTTGTAGTAATGAAGAGCTGGAGTCACTGTAATGTCTGTCATCAGGAGAATGTTTAAATTAAGATACATGCAGTCTTTGGACTACCATGTAGTCACTCAATATTTAATTAAAAGACAGTCCTTTAATTAATTAACATTTGGTGAGTTAGACTTTTATGAGCTGACAGGGAGAGCTGTCTATAACATTAAGTTGGAAAAGATCCAAAGTAAAGAATAATGGTATAGTACTTCTTTTGTATAGTCAATGCATTACCTGAATATTTTATGATAAAAATATATCACACATATAGTTCAAAATGTAAAAGAAATAAAGCAAACTTAAAGAAGAATGTTATGAAATAGAAAAGATCTAAGTATTCAACTCATGACTGAAAAGGGCCAGATTTAATCAAAAGAAACACAGTTGCACACACATAGATGATTGTTAGTAAGAACTGGTTAAGCTGCTTTGGATAACAGTTTGGCAACATGAATGTAAATCAAATGTAGGTTCTCATTGACCCAGAAATGCCACCCTCAAACATTTAAGGAAATAATTTGACTAACTTACAGAGCTTGTATTGCTCATCACCATTGGTTACACTAATATCCTGGAAAGATGTGGGAGAAACATCTAAGTAGGGAAATGTTTAAATAAGTTACAAAACTCTCACAGGCTAGCATCCCAGTTACTACAGATGTATAATAAACCATCACACACTTAGTTGCCAGTATTTATGCTCACAGATTTTGTGAGTCAAGGATTCAGAAAGGGCACAGCAGGAACAGCTTTGTAACCCCATGATGTCTGGGGTTTCAGTTGGGAAAATTCAAGGTTGGAATCGACAGTTGGTCAGTGGAGTCATCTGAAGTGGCCACACTATGGTAGCCACAGGTGGCTACTGAGCAGTTGAAGTGAGGCAGTCTGAATGGAGACTAGTGTGTTGATTGAAAATACGACTGTAAGTATAAAATGTGCATCAGATTTCAAACACTTTGTATAAAAGAAGAAACTAACCTATCTTAATGTTTTTTATATTGACTGTATTTTAGATAGGTTAAACTAAATATATTAAAATTGAGTTTTAATGTGACTACTAGAAAATTTCCATTTACTTATGCGGCCTACATGTATGGTTCACATGTTTCTATTAGACAACACAACTGAAGGCTCCATCACAAATTGGGTGGTTGATGCTGTTAGCTGGGACTTCAGCTAGGGCAGTTGCATATGAACACCTACATGTGACCTTTTTATGTGGCTGCATAGGCCTCCTCAGCTTGGTGTCTGGGTTCTGGAGCGTCAGGCAGAGAAACTGTTATTGCCTGTTGTGATGTAACATCAGAAATAACAGCATCTCGGCTGGGTGTGGTGCCTCATGCCTGTAATCCCAGCACTTTGGAGGCTGAGGTGGGTGGATTTCTTGGGGCCAGGAGTTCAAGTCCAGTCTGGGCAACTGGGTGAAACCCAGTCTCTACAAAAAAATTAGCCAGGTCTGTGGCACGTGCCTTTGGGACATACAGTGCCTGTAGTGCCTGGGAGGCTGAGGTGGGAGGATTGCTTGAGCCTGGGAGGCAGAGGTTACAGTGAGCCAAGATTGCACCACTGCACTCCAGTCTGGGCAACTGGAGTGAGACCTTGTCTCAAACAAAGAAACAACAACAATAACAAAAAATTTGGCATCTCTTTCTCCATAGTCAAGCCTGTCCAAACTCAAAGGAGAGGGAACATAGACCATACTTTTTCGGAGGAGTATCAGAGTCACTTTGCCAGAAAAGTATATTCGATGGAATATATTATTGCAACAATTTTGGAAAATATGATCTGCCATGGCATATGATACAACCATTAAAAAGGATAAAGTGGATATGTTGGATGAAGAAATAGGTTACAGAACAGTATCTGAAAGCTTATGGCAGCAGTTTAGAAGTATAATCTTTGGAGTCAGGGTGCAAGATGCAGCTTACCTCTTAATATATTTTGTGAAACCACTGGCTAGTTATATAGCCTGTTGAATCGTCTACTATGTACAGATAAAAAAAACCTTGTTTTGTTTAAAGGAGGTAAAGTTGTAAAGTGCTTAGTTGAATACCAGATGCAAAGTGCAAGGTAAATGTTAGCTGGTGCTGTGTTAGTGATATTCATTTCTGTTTTTTAAAAAAGTATATAGTATGTATACATATATACGTGCACACACATATATGTACAGGTGTATATACATATATTTCTCCTATATTTTTAAAAAATATAAAATTAAAATTCTGCATAAAGATATAAAATAAAAAATTTCTCTCATATATATATGAGAGATCTCTTACAGAATTGATTAAAGATCTCAAAAGAACGTGCTCCACCATGATCTATATCCTGTGCACAAGGCTCAAGAGGGGCCGGTGGTTTTACCTGCTGTCAAACACCATGAACAAAGCTTGGGTACTGGCTTGTCTTATTGAGGAAACCTACTTTAACATATGAAAACAAATAAAATATTTCAAAATGGTAATGGTAATTGTGGCATTTTTGGTAATGTATTTCATTTAAGAAGTTTTCATTTAAAAGAATAGGGTGTTTATTCAAAATAAAAGAAAGCTGACCAATATTCCTTATAAGCATAGAAGCAAAAATCCTGAATAGAATATTAGCAAATAAAATCTAGCAATATATAGAAATAATAATATAGAATCATGATCAAATGAGGTTAAGGCTGGTTCAGTGTTTGGAAATCAATCCATGTAATCTACGTTAAAGAAGATTAACGGCCAAAGAGGAAAAACTACCTGATCATACCAATTGATGCAGCAAAAGCATTTGACAACATACAGTATCCATTCATGATACAAGTTCTTGGCAAACTAGTAGAAGGGTAGTTCCTCAACCCCATAAAGGCCAACTATGAAAAACCTATAGTTAACCTCATACTTAATGGTGAAAGACCGAATATTTTTCCTATAAGATGAAAACAAGGTTAGGATATCTGCTGTCACTACTCTTGTTTAACATAGGACTGGCAATCCTGGCCAGTGCAATAAATCAAGAAAAGGAAATAAAAAGCTTACAGATTGTAAAGGAAAGACTGTAACTGTCTCTGTTTACAAAGGACATGATTGAATATGTAGAACATACAAAGGAAGCTATAAAAAGCAAAAACCGGCCAGGCGTGGTGGCTCAACACCTGTACTCCCAGCACTTTGGGAGACCGAGGCAGCTGGATCACGTGAGGCCAGGAGTTCAGACCAGCCTGGGCAACATGGTGAAACCCCATCTGGATAAAATTACAAAAATTAACCAGGCATTAAAGTGCATGCCTGTAATCCCAGCTACTCGGGAGGCTGAGGCCGGAGAATTGCTTGAACCCAGAAGGTGGAGGTTGCAGTGGGCTGAGATTTGTGCCACTGCACCCTAGCTTGGGCGACAGAGCAAGACTCTGTTTGAAAAAGAAAAAAAAAATCCAAGAACTAATAAGTGAGTTTAGCAAGATTATAGGATCCAAGGTCACACACATTGTTTCTACACACTAGCAATGTACAACTGAAAGCTGAGATTAAAAACAGTGTCATTTGCAATAGTTCATAAAATAATGAAATCCTTAGGTATAAATCAAAACATGCGTAGGACCTGTACACTGAGAACTATAAAATGCTGATGAAAGAAATAAAAGACCTAAATAAATGGAGAGACATGTCATATTCATGGATGGGAAGATTTCACTATAGTCAAGATGTCAGTTCTCCATAAATTGATCTTTAGATTTAACAAAATATCAGTCAAAATCCTGGAAGGATTGTTTTGTAGATGTAGACAAGTGGATTCTAAAGTGTTATCCAAGGCAAAGGAACTGGAATGGCTAAAACAAGTTTTCACAAAACTAGGAAAAACTTTGACTCGGTTTACACAATTTAAGACTCTAAAGATTTAAGACTCTAAGACTGTAATATTGGTGGAGATATAGAAATATACATAAGTGGATCAAAATAGTCAAGAATGGACCCACAGAAATATGACTAATTAAAAAATTTTAAACGTGGGTACAAAAACAATTCAATAGAAAAAGAGAAATCCAAGACCATTTTCAACAAATGGTATTGGAGCATTTAGCCACGTGTTAAAAATGATCTTTGACCTATACTTCACACTTCACACATAGATTAACTCAGAAGGGATTATAGAGCTCAAAGTAGAGCACAAACCTGTAAAAATTTTAGAAGCAAACAGGAGAAAATCTTCATGATCTGGGTTAGGTACAGAATTCTTAGACATAACACAAAAACCATAATCCATGCAGAAAAAAATTGATAAACTGGAGCTCACATTTCTGGAAGGTAGGAAGTCCAGTATTAAGTTTCTGGCATCTAGTGAGGGATTTCTCACTATTTCATCCATGGTGGAAGGTGAGAGGGTGAGAGAGAGAGAAAGGGAAAGTGAAAGTAAAGGGGATTCCCTCCTTTTATAACAAACCCACTGCCATGCTAACAGCATTAATCCATTCACTGCACCCACATGGCCTTATCATCTCTCATTAGGCCCCACCTCCCCAAACTTGCATTGGGAATAAGTTTCCAACACATGATTTTGGGGGAACAAATTCAAACCATAGCAATAATAAAATATTTGAGATAAATTTAACGAAATAAATGTGAGCCTTGTACACTGAAAACAACCATTCCAGAAAGAAATTTTTAAAAATCTAAATAAATATAGGGACACTCTGCATTAATGAAGTTGAAGCTCAATATTTTAAGATTGCAAAACTCTTCAAATTGATTTATAGTTTCAATGCAGCACCTATCACATTTGCAGCAGGATTGTTCTGAAGAATTGACAAGCTGATTCTGCAATTTATACTAAAAGAAGAATTGAGAATGGTCAAAACAATCTTGAAAAAGAACAAAGATCAAAATTAATCCCAGTTTCAGAGCTTACTATACAACTACTAAGGGGAAAAAACAAACTTCCGTCTGTTGTCACACCACGATGACAACACAGAAGACTTCTGCGACCAAATGTGTGGGGATTTTTCCTGTCTGACAGATAGTGTCAGATCCCACAGGTTGAGGGCTCAACCCTGTAAGACTGCCTACACCCTCTCAGATGCTAGGTGCATCTGGAGGCATTCTGGAGGTAAGCCCTGGTCTCCAGAACTTCTGACCCACCCGAACTTCTCAAGTTCGGGCCCCCACAATCACCTCTTTGGGTTCCATTTATATAACTGCTATCACCACACAATTAATTTGCTAGAGCAGCTCACAGAACTTGGGGCAACACCTACTTACATTTACTGGTTTATTCTTAAGGATATTACAAAGGAAAGTGATGAGGAGGTGCCTAGGGTGAGGCATGTGGGAAGAGGTATGGAGCTTTCATGCCCTCCTGGAGTGTGCCGCCCTCCAGAACCTGCATAGGTTTTGCTATCTGGAAACTCTCTGAACCCTGTCCTTTAGGTTATTACAGAGGCTTCATTACATAGGCATGATTGATTAAACCATTGGTTGGTGATCAACCTTTAGCCCCTCAACCCTTTCCAGAGGAGGTGGGCCTGAAAGTCCCAACCCTGTAATCCTCCCTTGGTCTTTATGGTGACAGCCCCATCCTGAAGCTGGGGGGCTGTCAATGCATTAACATACACTAAGACATCACTTTGGTGTTTCTAAGGGTTTTAGGAGTTGTATGCTAGGAAATGAGATTGAAGACCGATTATATATTTCACAATGTCACAGCTACTACATTAATCAAGACAGTATGGCCATAGCATAAAAGTAGACATATAGACCCATTAAACAGAATAGAGATTCTAGAAATAAACCCTTATGTTTTTGGCCAGTGGATTTTGTTTTTCAGACAGGTTCTCACTCTGTTGCCCAGGCTGGAGTGCAGTGGTAAGATCATGGCTCACTGCAGCCTCGACCTCCCAGGCTCAAGTGATCCTCCCACCTCAGCCTCCTGAGTAGGTGGGACTACAGATGTGTGACACAACACCGGCGAATTTTAAAATATTTTATAGAGATGGGGTCTCCCTATGTTGATCAGGCTAGTCTCAAACTCCTGGGCTCAAGCAATCCTCCTGCCTCAGCCTCCCAAAGTGCTGGGATTACAGGTGTGGGCCACTGTGCCCATCATCAGTGGATTTTTTTTTTTAAATGGACTCAAATGATTTCTGTAGTGCCAGCTACTTGGGAGGCTGAGATGGGAGGATCACCTGAGCCCGTTAGCAATGGATTTTTGACAGATGTGCCAAGGCAAATTCAGTGTGGGGAAAGGACAGTTTTTTCCACAAATGGTGCTGGAATAATTGGGTATCCTCATGTAAAAATATATAAGTTTAGGATATATATATAAGTTTATATATATAAACATATATATCCTAAGGATATATATAAACGTATATATCCTTAAACATATATATCCTTAATATAAGGATAAGTTTTATCCTCAAAAAAAGATAAGTTTAGTAATTTCTCATCATACATAAAAATCAAGAAAGATCATTGACCATTTGGTTTAGGATGTAGAGGCGAAGGAAAAACTTCCCCATTGCCCTCTGAAAGTTTGCTGAACATCACTGACAAAAGGCAGATTAATAGAAGAGGCATGCACATTTATTTGATCATAGTTTTACTTGAAATAGAAGCCTTCAGCAGGAAGACTCAGAGATACAGGGGATAGGGCCCGTTTTTTTGCTCAGGTTCAACAAAATACGTACAGCCGTGTAGAAATCTGATGGGATGAGAAGGGTGTGATCCGATACTGATAGACTAAGTGGGGAAAGGGGAAACCCAGCAGGGCCTGTCTGTCTAGATTGTTCATGGCCTCTCTAAACATGCTTTCCTTCCTTCTGCCTCTGAGGCAGGACCCTCTCTGGAATGAGGGGTCTTAGGACATACAGTTAAACAAGGTAAGTCAGATAATTTTTTTATGGCCTGTTTTTATACAGAAAGGTATGGGAAAGTTAGAGATATATTTTTAGGTTTTATTGCTGGCTTTGGAGAAAAGGGGTTCTGGTTTCTAGACCTGTGGGGGAAGAGGGATTCTAATTTCTATGGCTAGCCTAAGGAGAGAATGAGGGGCCAGAGGCAGAAAGGTTAAGAGAAAGTCAGAGCTGCTTCTGTGGCCTTCAGTTTTGGGTATCATTTTCTGAGACCCTACTAGACAATCAATTCTTAGATATAACATCAAAAGTAAAAGTGATAAAGAAAAAAAGAAACTGATAAATTAGACTATTCAAATGAAAATCACTTGCATTTCAAAAGACACCATTTAGAAAGTCACAGACTGGGAGAAAATATTTACAAATCATATATTTAATATAGGATTGTATCCAACAATATATAAAGAACTCTAACAACACAATTATTACTATTATTATATTTTTGAGACAGAGTCTTGCTGTGTCCCCCAGGCTTGAGTGGAGTGGTGTGATCTCAGCTCACTGCAACTTCTGCCTTCCAGGTTCAAGCAATTCTCCTAGCTCAGGCTCCTGAGTAGCTGAGATTACAGGTGTGTGCCACCACGCCCGGCTAATTTTCGTGTTTTTAGTAAAGACAGGTTTTTGCCGTATTGACCAGGCTGGTCTTGAACTCCTGACCTCAGGTGATACACCCACCTCAGTCTCCCAAAGTGCTGGGATTACAGGTGTGAACCACCGTGCTCGGCCACAATTATTGTTATTATTATTAAACTAGACAGTTTAAAAATAGTTAAAAGATTTGCATGATCAAGGAAGTGAAAAGATGGCCCATAGAGTGGCAGCAAATATTTGCAAATCATTTATCTGATAAGGGACTTGTATCTTGAATATATAAAGAACCCTTACAACTCGGTAATAAAAAGACATTTTGCTGGGAGTGGTGGCTGATGACTGTAATCCCAGCACTTTGAGAGGCTTAGATGGGAGGATGGCTTGAGTCCAGGAGTTTGAGACCAGACTAGGCAACATAATGAGACATCCCCCGCCATCTCTACAAAAATAAGTAGAAATAAAGAAAAAAATATTTAGCTAGGTGTGGGGTGTGGTGGCAGGGACTTTAGTCCCAGCTACTTAGAAAGGTGAGGTGAGAGGATTGCTTGAGCCCAGGTGGTCAAGGCTTCAGTGAGCCATGTTCTCACCACTGTACTCCAGCCTGGGTGACAGAGCCAGAGCCTGTCTTAAAATAATAATAAAACCCCCCCAAAGACGATCTTGACTCACTGCAACCTCTGCCCCCCGGGTTCAAGCAATTCTCGGCCTCGGCCTCCTGAGTAGCTGAGATTACAGGCACCTGTCACCATGCCTGGCTAATTTTTGTATTTTTAGTAGAGACGGGATTTCGCCATCTTGGCCAGGCTGATCTTGTGACCTCGTGATCCACCAGCCTTGGCCTCCCAAAGTGCTGGGATTACAAGTGTGAGCCACCGCGCCCAGCCCACCCCGAAGACATTTTAAGAGTAGTTGTATTAGTTGGTTAGGGCTGCCATAACAACATGCCATAGACTGGCTTAAACAACAAAAATGTATTTTCTCACAATTCTGGAAGGTACAAGTCTGAGATCTACCTGTTGGCAGGGTTGGTTTCTCCTGAGGCCCCTCTCCTTGGTTTGTGGATAGCATCTTCTCCCTGTGTCTTCACATGACCTTCCCTCTGAGCGTGTCTGTGTCCTCGTCTCCTCTTATATGGACACCAGTCATTGGATTAGGACCCACCTGAATGACCTCATTTTAATTAACCATCTCTTTAAAGACCCTGTCTCCAAATACAGTCACATTCTGAGATATTGGATATTATGACTTCGTTATATGAATTCAGCCCATAACAATGAGCCAAAGATCTGAACAAGCATTTCTCCACAGAAGATATGCAAATTGCTAATAAGCACATGACAAGATGCTCAGCATCAGTAGCTATCAGGGAAATGCCAATCAAAAGCACAATGAGATGTACTTCACACCTACTAGGATGCTGTAACCATAAAAACAGATCATACAAGTGTCGGTGAGGATGTACAGGAATTGGAGTTCTCATACATTTAGTGAGAATGTAAAATGGTCCTTCCAGTTTGGAGAACAGCCTGGTAGTTTAAAAGGGTGTAACGTACAGTTACCATATGACTCAGAAGTTCCACTCCGAGGTATCTATCAAAGAAAAATGAAAAGTTCCTCTGCCCCCAGACTTGTACACAGATGTTCATAGAAGCATTATTCTAGTAGCTGCAAAGTAAAAACAATCCAAATGTCCACTAATTGGTGAATGGGGTAATAAAATGTGGTCCATGCATACAATGGAATACTGTTCAGCAATAAAACCAAGTAAAATGCTTATACATGCTACAACATGCGTTTACCTTGAAAACATTATGCTAAATGAAAGAAACCAGTCACAAAAGACCACATATTGTATGACCGCATTTATGTGAAATACCCCCAAGAGGTCAATATGTAGAGACAGCAGGTAGACTGGTGGTTGCCAAGAATTGGGGGATGGAGGATGGCGGGATGGGGAGTAATTGGTAGTGGGTATGGGTTCTGGGTTTCTTTTTTGGGTGATGAAATGTTTTAAAATTGACTTAGTAGTGATGTGGTGTGGTGATTTACATTTCTGAATATACAAAAAGCCTTGTACACTTGAAATGGGTGAATCATATGGTACGTGAAATATATCTCAATAAATTTGTCTAAAAAATATATGCATTGACATTTAACCAAAGAAAATACAGTCATGTGTCCCTTAATGATGGGGAGAGGTTCTGAGAAATGCATTATTAGGCAATTTCATGGTGTGAACATCATTGAGTGTACTTACACAAACCAAAATGGTATAGCCTACTACACACCTAGGCTATATGGTGTTGCCTATTACTCCTAGGTTACAGACCTGTACAGCATGCTATTATAGTGAATATAGTGAATACTGCAGGCAGTTGTAACACAGTGGTAAGTGTTTGTGTATCTAAACATAGAAAAAGTGTAGTAAAGATACAGTATTGTAATCTTTTTTTTTTTTTTGGAGATAGAGCCTCATTCTGTCACCCAGGCTGGAGTGCAGTGGCATGATCTCGGCTCACTGCAACCTCTGTCTCCCAGGTTCAAGCGATTCTCTTGCCTCAGCCTCCCAAGTAGTTGGGACTACAGGTGCCTGCCACCATTCCCAGCTAATAGTTTTTTTTTTTTTTTTTTTGTATTTTTAGTAGAGATGGGGTTTCACTATGTTGGCCAAGCTGGTCTTGAACTCCTGACCTCATGATCTGCCCTCCTCAGCCTCCCAAAGTGCTGGGATTACGGGCATGAGCCACCATACTGGCCTTTCAGTATTATAATATTATGGGACCATTGTTGTATATGCAGTCTGTCATTGACTGAAATGTCATGGTGCATGACTGTATATGAAAGTTCAAATTAGCTGGGCATGGTCTCGAACTCCTGGGCTCAAGCAATCCTCCTGCCTCACCGCATGGGTGCAAGTGACCTCTGTAGTCCCAGCTACTTGGGAGGCTGAGATGGGAGGATCACCTGAGTCCATTATCAATGGATTTTTGACAGATGTGCCAAGACAATTCAGCATGGGGAAAGGATAGTTTTTTCATCATATGGTGCTGGAATAGTTGGATATGCTCACGTACAAAATATAAGTTTAGTCATTTCTCATCATACATAAAAATCAAGAAAGATCATTGACTTAAATATAAGAGGTATAAGTATAAATTTGGTTTGGGATGTAGAGGCGAAGGGAAAACTTCCCCATTGCCCTCTGAAAGTTTGCTGAAAATCACTGACAAAAGGCAGATTAATAGAAAAGGCATGCACATTTATTTTGATCATACTTTTACTTGAAATAGGTGTGCACCTGTAATCCCAGTTCCTTGGGAGGCTGAGGCAGGAGAATTGCTTGAACCCAGGAGGCGGAAGTTGCAGTGAGCTGAGATCGCGCCATTGTACTCCAGCCTTGGTGATAGAGTGAGACTCCATCTCAAAAAAAAGCCGGGCGCGGTGGCTCACGCCTGTAACCCCAGCACTTTGGGAGGCCGAGGCGGGTGGATCACGAAGTCAGGAGTTCGAGACCAGCCTGGACAACATGGTGAAACCCTGTGTCTACTAAAAATACAAAAATCAGCCGGGCATGGTGGTATGCGCCTGTAATCCCAGCTACTCAGGAGGCTGAGGCAGGAGAATCGCTTGAACCCATGAGGTGGACGTTGCAGTGAGCCAAGATAGTACCACTGCACTCCAGCCTGGCAACAGAGTGAGACTCTGTCTCAAAAAAAAAAAACAAAAACAAAAACAAAAAAAAAAAACAAAGCTCAATAAGCACATGTAAACCTCGTTAGATATTAGAGAAATGTAAATTAAAACACAATGAGATGCCACCGACACTTTGTGCCCCAGGGAATGTTGTCTGTAATAAGAAGCCACTAACAAGTGTTGGGGGGTGGTATAATTTGGATATTTGTCCCCTCCAATTATGTTGAAATGTGGTCTCCAGTGTTGGAGGTGGGGCCTGGTGGGAGGTATTTGGGTCATGGGGGTGGATCCCTCATTAATGGCTTGGTGCACTCCCCATGGTAATGAGTTACCTTGAGATCTAATTGTTTAAAAGAGTCTGGGACCTCCCCCACTGCCACCCCACTCTCTTTCTCACCATGTGATGTGCTGGCTCCCCCTTGCCTTCTGCCATGATTGTAAGCTTCTCAGGGCCTCACCAGAAGCTGAGCAGACGCTGGCAGCATGCTTGTACAGCCTGCAGAATCATGAGCCATGTTCTTTATAGACTACCCAGACTTGGGTATTCCTTTTTAGCAGGGATGTCCAATCATTTGGCTTCCCTGGGCCGTATTGGAAGAATTGTCTTGGGCCCCATATAAAATACACTAACACTAATGATAGCTGATGAGCTAAAAAAAAATTGCAAAATTCTTATAATGTTTTAAGAAAGTTTATGAATTTGTGTTGGGCTGCAGGTTGGACAAGCTTGCTTTATAGCAACACAAGATGGACAAGTGCAGGGGAGAATGTGAAGAAACTGGAGTCCTCATACATTGTTGGTGGAATTGTAAAATGCCATTGTGACAACAGTTTTCCAGTTTCTTAAAATGCTAAACATAGTTTTACCATATGACCCAGTGATTCTACTCTGAGATATACCCAAGAAAATTAAAATATATATCCACATAAAGACTTACATGTAAATATTCATAGCATCTTCTTTCTTTCTTTCTTTTTCTTTCCTTCCTTCCTTCCTTCCTTCCTTCCTTCCTTCCTTCCTTCCTTCCTTCCTTCTTTTCTTTCTTTCTTTCTTTCTTTCTTTCTCTTTCTTTCCTTCCTTCCTTCCTTCCTTCTTTTCTTTCTTTCTTTTTTTTTTTGATGGAGTCTAGCTCTGTCACTCAGGCTGGAGTGCAATGGTGCGATCTCGGCTCACTGCAACCTCTGTCCCCCAGGTTCAAGCAATTCTCCTGCCTCAGCCTCCTGAGTAGCTGGGATTACAGGCATGCACTATCATGCCTGGCTAATTTTTGTATTTTTTTTGAGACAGGGTATCACCATGTTGGCCAGACTGATCTTAAACTCCTGATCTCAGGTGATCCACCTACCTCAGCATCCCAAAGTGCTGGGATTACAGGTGTGACCCACCGCACCTGGCTGTCAATTTTCAAAATAGCCAAAAACTGGAAACAACCAAAATGTCCATCAACTTATGATTGGACAAACAATATCTGCTATGTTCATACAATGGAATATTAACAATAAAAGGAATAAAGTATTGATACGTGTTACTATATGGATGGACCTCAAAAACATTATACCAAATAAAAGAAGCCATATATTCTATAATTCCATTTATATGAAATGTCCAGAAAAGGCCAGTCTATAAAAACAGATATTAGATTTATGGTCCCGTGGAGCAGAGGGTAGCAATGAGGGATGTTTCCAAATGGAAATGAAGTTTATTGATGGTGTATTGCAAATGTTCTAACGTTAGATTGAGATGTTAGTTACTCAGCTGTGCACATTTTCTAAAAGTAATTGAATTGTACACTTAAAATAAGTGAGTGTTATTGTATGTGAATTATGCCTTGATAAAACTGTTTTTAAAAATGATAGCAAGGTGTGGGAGTTGAGGGTGTTTGCAAGTAGGTGATTAAAAGAGGGACCATATAATAAAAGCTGGTAAGGAAGGATGAACAGTAATGAGAGAGTAGCAGGATCTGTGAATTATTTGATGCAGCTGACAATTTATTAGCTTTAGTTCACTAGAGGAAGTGAGATGCAAAGACAGGAGTTGATAATCAGAAAGTGAGATGATTAAAGTTGAGACCATTGTTGGATTGATAATGCAAATGTTACGAATATGATCATGGATGGAGGTGAGTGGCTCTGGTCTTACAGAGAGGAAGTTCATTGAAAGTAAGGAGGAAAAGTGATGAGTCATTTATAAGCACTCCAAGTGGGATGACAGTAGAGCTGGAGTGAGTGATAGTGATATAGGAACTAAAAGCTTCAAGGAGCGACCCAGATGATAGATAACTGCTGCAAAGAGGAATAATGTGTACAATAGCTTTAAGGCAAGAGACTCAACGTTGGAGTTAAGAGAGAGGGAGAGAGTATTTGTCTTGAATCAAGCAGAGACAGGGTCACAACAGGCTATAGTCAGGATTATATAAGATGTTTGTATAAGCAAAACCCCAAGAAACTTCCTGAAAGGTTATGGCAATAGTCAAACAAGTTTTTCCAGTACATCTGTAGCTTGTGTTAAATGAGATATATTGATTACAGTCACCACTTTGGACTATGGCAAAGCTGGGGAGGTTAGTGGCCTGAAAACATAAAAGGAGTACAATCAGGAAAATCAGGAAAAACCAGGCAGGCTGGCCAGAACTACTGGGAAGAGATAGAAATTAGAAAGCAAGCAGAATTGTGGAGTGATTTGCATTCTTTTATCAAAGGAATGAGGCTCCCTAAGAGTAAGATGGGATTCAGTACTGCAGAAACACAAGTCTTGGTCATGGCTGGATTATACATTCTATTGTCACTAAGTCCCTGACCCTATGGCAATGACATCATAATGACCCCAAATGCAAGTGAAGTAAACAGAATCAGGGCAGGGCTACAGGTGATCTGGTGAACTGGACTTGGTGGATGGTGTAGAAGGGACTTTGGGAGAGACTTGTGCCTATGATAAAAGGGAAGATGAAGGTATTCATTTGAGTTTGCATGTGTGGGGCCTTTTTGGCACGGTTGACTCATCTGTGCTCCTTCCTGTGACTTGACGTCAAAATTAGGTAAGAAATCATGTATTTAATCATCTTCGTTGACTTTTCTAGTCTTCTGTGGCGTTGATTCTTGAATGGAAGCCCTAGCAATGAGGAACTTGGCGTGGAAAAGGAGGACAGACATGTACTGTCTTAACGCCCTGTGTAAGGAGTAGGGTAGTCCAGGCCAACTGCTGCTTGGAATTTTCTTCCTGCTCTTTTTATTGCTTTGAAGGGAGTTTTGGGTCTGCTTAGAGAGTCTGGTAGGGTTGAGAGTCAAACTGTGAAGCTGGTAAGAAGAATGAGCTGTAGGCTTGTTAAAACACATTGTGCTGTCCCTCCTTTCTCCCCAGTCTCTGCAGTTTCTGGGCCAGTAGGTCTGGGACAGGGCCTGAGGATTTGCATTTCCCATAAGTTCCCAGGTGATGCTGATGTCCTTTGGAACCACTTGGTTGGATTTGTATGTATTTCTGCAGAAGAATGTTTTTGATACCGTGGAGGATACTCGCCAAGTGTTATGGGTTCAATTCTGTCCTCCAAAAAGATATGTTGAAGTCCTGACTGCCAATACCTCATACCATGTCCTGTTTGGACATAGGGTCTTTGCCGATGTAATTAGTTAGGATGACATCCTAGTGGCATAGGGTGGGCCTTTAATCCAATGTGACTGGTATCCATATAAGAGGTGGAGAAATGCAGAGACACAGACACGTGGGAGAAGGCCATATGACAGCACAGGTGGAAAGTGAAGTCCTGCAGCTGCAAGCCAAGAAGCACCAAGGGTTGACAGCAAACCACCAGATCTAGGGACAGGCAAGGAGGGGCTCCCCCTACAGTTTCAGAGGGAGCACGGCCTTGATTTTGTACTTCTAGCCTCCAGAACTGCCAGATAATAAATTTATGTTATTTAAGCCACCTGGTTTGTGGTACCTTATTATAGAATCCTTAGAAAAGTAACACACTAAGGTTACCCTCAGTGAGTCACACCCTTGTATAACCTCTCCCTTTGTGGGAATAACCCGAGACTCGCCTCTGATGGAATATGGCAGAGGTGATGGGACACCGCTCCTATGGTTGTTATGTTATATAAGACTCTGAAGACACTTAGCCGACTTGGAAGATAAGCAGACTCTTAGCAGACTTGGAAGATAAATTCTCTTCTGTTGGACTTAAAGAGGCAAACTCCCATGTGGTGGCAGAGAAGTTTAAGTGGCCTGAAGGACCTCAGGGCAAACTTCAGCTAATAGTAAGAAACTGGGACCCTTAGTACTACAGCCATCGGGAAATGCATTGCGCCCCCATCTGAATGGGCTAAGGAGGGATCTTCTCTAGTTGAGACTAGATGGACACGGCTTGGCTGGCACCCTGATTTCAGGCTAGTGAGACCCTGAGCAGAGTTCCCAGCTTGGTCCCTCCTGAACTTCAGAACTACGCAAAACTGTGAGATAATCCATTTGTGTTGTTCAACCTGCTGAGTTTGCAGTAATATGTTACTAGAGTGTAAAGATAGATACATTTATTAATGAAAATAGAAAAACTAAACTGCCAAACAATGTGTATAGAGTGGTCCTTTTTTGTTTAAAAAGAATGAAATAAGAAAATATGTTCAAATTCCACGGTTTGTATAAGTATATATATCAAATAGTATATAGAAATACACACAACCGTATACTGTGGAGGGGTGTGTGTGTGTGTGTAACTTTGGAGTGATGTTATTTGGAGTGATGTAACACTTGGGTTTTTGGAGTAGGGAGATTATTGGCTTTTTTTAGTATAACTTTTTATTTGGAAGTGATAAGGAGCATATTTAGCTTTAATGGGAAAATCAGATAACGTATATTAAAGAGAAAATTACGTATGTTGATCATTTTTGATTATAAAAATAATGTATGTTTATTGTAGAAAAACACAGAAACAAGAAAATAAAAATTTATTGTGGCCCTTTTGATCAGAACCACCGTCTTCCAGTAATTCGACAAAATGACAAACACAAAGGGAAAGAGGAGAGGCTCCTGGTAGATGTCCTCTAGGCCTTTTAGGAAGCATGGAGTTGTTCCTTTGGTCATGTATATGTGAATCTATAAGAAAGATGATATTGTAGACATTAAAGGAATGGGCACTTTTCAAAAGGAATGCCCCACAAGTGTTATCATGGCAGAACTGGAAGAGTCTACAGTGTTACCCAGTAGGCCGTCAGCATTGTTGTAAACACGCAAGTTAAGGGCAAGATTCTTGCCAACAGTATTCATGTGGGTATTGAGCACATTAAGTACTCTGAGAGCCGAGCTAGCTGCCGCTAGTCTGCCGCTGCTTCTGAATTTTGTCCCACCTTGTGTTTATTTCTCTCCCTTTCTGAACTTTCTGTTTCTATTCGCGACCCTAAACCCTAAGAACTCTCAGGAACAGTGCTCCCTGACTGGTTTAAGCTAAAATTTCCACCCCTATGGTAGAGCAGATCCAGTGGTTCTCTTGTGGATTTTACTTGTCACCACCTTTTATTTCCTGGGAAAATTTGATTATGAGGTTGGATAGTTTGTTAAAAAAATGTCTGTTAATGTTTAATCCACACTTTCAAGCCTAAGGAGCTCTGGAAATAATTTTTTAAATAGAAAAAATTTTAATATAAAACAAAGGGCCAGGCACAGTGGCACACACCTGTAATCCCAGCACTTTGGGAGGTCAAGGTGGGAGGATGGCTTAAGTCCAGGAGTTCGAGACCAGCTTGGGTGGCATAGTGAGACCCTGTCTCTACAAAAAATACAAAAATAGCTGGGTGCGGTGGTGCATGCCTGGGGTCCCAGCTATTTGGAAGGCTGAGGTGAGAGGATCGCTTGAGCCTGGTAGGTTGAGGCTGCAGTGAGCTGTGATCGCACCACTGCACTCCATCCTGGGTGACAGAGTAAGACCCTGTCTTAAAACAACAACAACCATTAAAGTGTATATAACTTAATCTAGCAATTCTACTTCTGGGAATGTATTTTATGTTTAACTGTTCACAGTTACATGAAAAGATATGCATAAAGATGTTGCCTGCAGTATCGTTTGTGATAGTAAACACTTATAAGCCAATAAATCAGCAGAGAAACTTGTAAATGAATTATAAAATGTGATACTGTGAAATATATATATTTAGTCTTTGTTCTCATTTCCTGACATACAGCTCATAATTGTCTATTAACAATCTAGGCAGATCTAGACGAAGTAATGTAGAAACTCAGAATATATATATATATATATTTTTTTTTTTTTTTTTTTTGAGACGGAGTCTCGCTCTGTCGCCCAGGTTGGAGTGCAGTGGCCGGATCTCAGCTCATTGCAAGCTCCGCCTCCCGGGTTTAGGCCATTCTCCTGCCTCAGCCTTCCGAGTAGCTGGGACTACAGGCGCCCGCCACCTCACCCGGCTAATTTTTTGTATTTTTAGTGGAGACGGGGTTTCACCGTGTTAGCCAGGATGGTCTCGATCTCCTGACCTCGTGATCCGCCCGTCTCGGCCTCCCAAAGTGCTGGGATTACAGGCTTGAGCCACCGCGCCCGGCCTGAAACTCAGAATATTTTAAGGGAAAAAAGTAAACGTGTAGATCAAGCTTGTCCAACCCACGGCCCACGACCGCATACGGCCCAGACAACTTTGGATGCGGCCCAACACAAATTCATAAACTTTCTTAAAACATTATGAGATTTTTTTTAAAGCTGTTTAACTGTTGTTAATGTTAGCATATTTTATGTGTGGCCCAAGACAATACTTCTTCCAATGGGGCCCAGGGAAGCCAAAAGACTAGACCCGCCTGATGTAGATCATTATGTGTGGTTTGATCCTGTTAAGGAAATAAACCATATGTGTACCTCCAAGCTCCCTTCCTCACTCTTTTTATAGTGAAATTGCTCTGAGTGTTTCCTCTGCACACATTGAGAACCACATCAGTGTTATAGTTATTGCTTCAGAAGCCTAACATAGTTTAGAAAACTTAAGAGAAGGATAATCTATTATATCTACCCATATTTCTACTCTTTCTGTTTTTTTTTTTTTTTCTTTTTTTTGAGTCAGTTTCACTCTGTTGCCCAGGCTGGAGTACAGTGGCGCGATCTTGGCTCACTGCAACATCTGCCTTCCAAGTTCAAGTGATTCTCCTGCCTCAGCCTCCTGAGTAGATGGGATTACAGGCATCCGCCACCATGCCAGGCTGATTTTTTTTTTTTTTTTTTTTTTTTTTTTGAGATAGAGTCTTGCTCTGTTGCTCAAGCTGGAGTACAGTGGCGTGATCTCAGCTCACTATAGCCTCTGCCTCCTGGGTTCAAGTGATTCTCCTACCTCAGCCTCCCGAGTAGCTGGGATTATAGGCATGCACCACCACACCTGGCTAATTTTTGTATTTTTAGTAGAGATAGGGTTTCGCCATGTTGGCCAGGCTGGTGTCGAACTCCTGACCTCACGTGATCCACCCAGCTTGGCCTCCCAAAGTGGTGGGATTATAGGTATGAGCCACAGGACCTGGCCTCTTTCTGGTTTTATTTCTTCTTTTCTCATGCTTCAAGTTTCCTTGTTTTATCATTTTTTTCTGCTTGAATAAGTTTTTTAGCCATTATTTTAGGGAAGGTCTGCTGTTGAAAAATTCTCTTAGTTTTCTTTCATCTGAAAGAAATGGTTGATTTCCCCTTCACGTTCCTTTTCATACTTAAAAAAATTATCTTTTAAGTTCAGGGGTACATGTGCAGGTTTGTTATAAAGGTAAACTAGTGTGATGGGGGTTTGTTGTACACATTATTTTGTCACTCGAGTATTAAGCCTAGTACCCATTAGCTATTTTTCCTGATCCTCTCCCTCGTCCCAATCTCCAGTAGGCCCCAGTGTGCATTGTTCCCCTCTATGTGTCCATGTGTTCTCATCATTTAGCTCCCACTTATAAGTGAGAACATGCAGCATTTGGTTTTCTGTTCCTGCATTAGTTTGCTAAGGATAATGGCCTCCAGCTCCATCCATGTTCCTGCAAAGGACATGATCTCATTCTTTTTTATGGCTGCATAGTATTCCATGGTGTATATGTACCACATTTTCTTTATCCAGTCTATCACTGATGTACATTTAGGTTGAGTCTTTGTCTTTACTATTGTGAGTAGTGCTGCAGTGAACATATGTGTGCATGTGTCTTTATAATGGAGTGACTTATATTCCTTTGATGTATACCCAGTAATGGGATTGCTGGGTTAAATGGTATTTCTGTTTATGGGTCTTTGAGGAATCACCATACTGTCTTCCATAATGGTTGAAATAATTTACACTCCCAAGAACAGCGTAAAAGCATTCCTTTTTTCTCTCTGCACCTTCACCAGCATCTGTTACTTTCTGACTTTTTAATAGCCTTTAATAATAGCATTCTGAATGGCGTGAGATGGTATCTCATTGTGGTTTTGATTTGCATTTCTCTAATGATCAGTGATGTTGAGTTTTTAAAAAGTGTGATTGTTGGCCCCATGTATGTCTTCTTTTTAAAAGTGTCTGTTCATGTCCATTGTCCACTTTTTCTTTTTCTTTCGTTTTTTTTTGGGGGGGACAGAGCTTCGCTCTATTGCCCCGGCAGTGCAGTGGCATGAAGTTGGGTCACCACAACCTCTGCTTCCCAGGTTCAAGTAATTCTTCTGCCTCAGCCTCCTGAGTAGCTGGGATTACAGGTGCATGCCACCATGCCCAGCTAACTTTTGTATTTTTAGGAGAGACTGCCAGGCTAGTCTTCAACTCCTGACCTCAAGTGATCCATCTGCCTCAGCCTCCCAAAGTGCTGGGATTATAGATGTGAGCCACTGTGCCCATCTGTTTGCCCACTTTTTAATGGGTTGTTTGTTTTTCTCTTGTAAATTTGTTTAAGTTCCTTATAGATGCTGGATATTAGACCTTTGTCAGATGCATAGTTTACAAAAATTTTCTCCCATTCTGTTGGCTGTCTATTCACTCTATTGATAGTTTCCTTTGCTGTACAGGAGCTCTGTAGTTTAATTAGATGCCAATTGCCAATTTTTGCTTTTTCTGCAATTGCTTTTGGTGTCTTTATCATGAAATCTTTGCTCGTTTCTATGTCCAGAATGGTATTGCCTAGGTTGTCTTCCAGGGTTACTATAGTTTTGGGTTTTACATTTAAGTCTTTAATCCATCTTGAATTAATTTTTGTATATAGTATAAGGAAGGAGTTCAGATTCGATCTTCTGCATATGGCTAGCCAGTTATCCCAGCACCATTTATTGAATAGAGAATTCTTTCCTCACAGCTTGTTTTCATCAGGGTTGTTGGAGATTAGATAGTTGTAGGTGGGTGGCCTTATTTCTGGCTTCTTTATTCTGTTCTGTTGGTCTGTCTGTTTTTGTACCAGTACCATGCTGTTTTGGTTACTGTAGCCCTGTAGTACAGTTTGAAGTTAGGTAGCGTGATGCCTCCAGCTTTGTTATTTTTGCTTAGGATTGCCTTGGCTATTCAGGCTCTTTTTTGGTTCCATATGAATTTTAAAATAGTTTTTTCTAGTTCTGGGAAAAATGTCAATGGTAGTTTAATAGGAATAGCATTGAATCTGTAAATTGCTTTGGGCAATATGGCCATTTTAACGATATTGAGTCTTCCTACTCATGCGCATGGAGTATTTTTCCATTTGTTTGTGTCATCTCTGAGTTCTTTGAACAGTGTCTTATAGCTCTTCTTATAGAGAAAAATCTTTCACCTCCCTGGTTAGCTGTATTCCTAGGTATTTTATTTTTTGGCAATTGTGAATGGGACTGCATTCCTGATTTGGCCCTCGGCTTGACTGTTGTTGGTGTAAAGGAATGTTTGCGATTTTTGCATATTGTATCCTGAGACTTTGCTGAAGTTGTTTATCAGCTTAAGGAGCTTTTAGGCTGAGACTATGGAGTTTTCTAGATATAGGTTCATATCGTCAGCAAACAGGGAGAGATTGACTTCCTCTCTTCCTATTTGGATGCCTTTTCTTTCTTTCTCTTGCCTGATTGCTCTGGCCAGGACTTTCAATATTACGTTGAATAGGAGTGGTGAGAGACGGCATCCTTGTCTTGTGCCAATTTTCAAGGGGAATGCTTCCAGCTTTTCCCCATTCAGGCTGTGGGCTTGTCATAGATGGCTCTTATTATTTTGAGGTATGTTCCTTCCATACCTAGGTTATTGAGAATTTTTAACATGAAGGGATGTTGAATTTTATCAAAAGCCTTGTCTGCATCTATTGAGATGATCATGTGGTTTTTGTCTTTAGTTCTGTTGATGTGATGAATCACATTTATTGATTTGCATATATTGGACCAACCAAGCTTGCATCCCAGAGATAAAGCCTATTTTGTTGAGTATTTTTGCATTGATGTTCATGAAGAATGTTGGCTTGATGTTTTCTTTTTGTGTTGTGTCTCTGCCAGGTTTTGGTATCAGGATGATGCTGGCCTCATAGAATGAGTTAGGGAGGAGTTCTTCCTTCCCCTTCATTCTTGAATGATATGTTTTCACTGATATAAAATTTTGGGTTGAGAGTTCTTTTCTCTGAAAAATGTGTGTGAATTCCTTCTGGCCTCCATAATTTCTAGTGACATGTCCATTGTCACTCAAATCATTCATTCGCTATAGGTTATGTTTTGTTTCTCTCTAGCTGCTTTCAAGAATTTTTCATCGTTTGATTTAACGAAGTTTAATTATGATGTGTCTTGCTGTGTGTTTCTTTGTGTTTATCATGTTTAAAGTTTGCTCTGCTTCTTGAATCTGAAAGTTTGTGGCTTTCGCCAAATTTGGGTAATTTTCAGCCATTATTTTTTTCAAGTACATTCTCAGCCTTACTTTCTTTTCTCTTCTAAAACAGCAATGATACCAATGTTATCTCTTTTGTTATTGTTTCCCAGGTCCCTGATAATGTGTTAATTTCTTTTTATTCTATTTTCTCTCTGTCATTCAGATTGGGTAATTTCTATTATTCTATTTTCAAATGTATTGATTCTTTGCTCCACCATATTCATGCTGCTATTGAGCCATCTAGTGAGTTTTACGTTTATTTTATTTTCCAGTTCTAAAATTTCCATTTGATTCTTTTTTATTCACCACCTGCATGACCTTGTATAAGTTTTTTTAACCCCTCTAGACTTTAGTTTTCTGAATTATAGTTAGCACTTATTCAAGTTTGCTGTGAGAGCCAAGGATATAAAGCTTAGCTCAGCATCTAGCAAATACTAAGCATTTCAAAAATGTTAGATCTCATTTAAAAATCATTTTTCTATATACTAATGTCAAATATTTCTGGTTTTCTGGCGTATGATTTTTATTGTATGGAGTCAGTCCCACCTTACAGACACAATGATATTTTACAATGAAAGTCAGTGGGAAGCGAGATTCTCATTTTAACAGAGCAAAATTCTGCACTTCAGTGGAATATGTTTATTCAGTCTTAATGTACCCTAGGAACTGTAGCCTAAAATTTTAACTTAACATTTTGATATTTAATGATTTGTTTTAAATATATTTTGTGTGTTATAAATATTATACAATATATGCACATTTATACAGATATATGTATGATATATACATATAATATATATACAGATGTATGTATTATATACACATATATAGTTGATTCTCATTATTCACAGTAGTTATGTTCTGTAAAGTCTCTGTGAACATTGATTAGCAAATATGGAACCATTGTTCCTAGGAGAAATACAGGGTTAGGTTCCTACAAGCTTCTAGTTACAACATTTTAATAAGCTGATCAAAATATAACTTTGTTTTATGTATATTTCTGTCTAAAGAAACCTAATTTAATATATATTGTTGATTCATTTACTTTAAACTCATTGCCAAGAGGAGTATAGCTCATCCCTGAACAAAGCTTATGTAACATATGTGTTTTCTCCCTCCACAAGGCACATCACAGCTTAGGAACAGCAGAGAGCACTTCAGCACTAAATTTGAAGTCATTTTAAACAGAAAAATCATCAACAAAAAGCACAAACCTGTGAAAAACATAGCACTCAATATATTGTGAAAAGGCCACTTGTTCATAGTATAAGAAAGGAAACAAGAAGACAGAATAATTGTTTGACTTTAGCTGGGAATGTGCATGTTGCATGACTCAAATTTCTCACTGTCCTCTGCATGTCTGTGAGTGACTGACCACAAAAGCACAGTGAGTGTTGATTTGGGGGTTACAAATAAAACTTAGCAAGTAGGTATATTTGTAAATATAGAATCTATGAATAATGAAAATCAGTTGTACAGACACAAACACACACACACCCCTACATATGTATATTTTCTTAATTATCGAAATTCGAGGTAGATGAAACAGATTTGGGTCTTTACTTGGGCGTATAATATGGTGCTGTGATGGGGAAAAATTTTAGACTTGCAAGGCACATTAATTTTACAAACTACACTTTATCATGATGTATTATGTATTTTATATATTGTTTGATTAGATTTGCTAAAATATTAAGTATTTTTGTGTCTGTTCATGAGGGATGCTGATGTATAATTTTCTTTTCTTATGACATCTTTGGTTCTAGGGTCAAAGTAATACTGATTTTATACAATGACTTGGGGCATATTCTCTTTTATTTTCTGAAAAAATGTGTAGAATACTTTTTTATGTTTTATGTTTTATCAGTAAAGCGATTTTGGCCTGGAGTTTTCTTTGTGTGAAGGTATTTGAATTTCTTTATTAGATATAGGGATACTTGGATTTTCTATTTCTTTTCTTTCTTTTTTTTTTGGTGGAGACAGGGTCTCACTATGTTGCCCAGGGTGATTTCAAATGCCTGGCATCAAGAAGTCCACCTGTCTTGGTCTCTCAAAGTGCTAGGATTACAGGTGTGAGCCACTGCACCCAGTTGATTTTCTGTTTCTTCTTCTGTCATTTTGGCAAGTTGTGTCTTTTAAAGACTTTGTACACTTCATTTTTGTTGTTGAACTTTTCGACATAACACTGTTCATAATATGCTTTCATTTTTCCTTTAATAGCTTTGTAATTTGTTGTGATGTCCTTTCTTTTATTCCTGATATTTGTAATTTGTGTTTCTTTTTTTTTATGATTAGCCTTGCTATGAGTTTATCAGTTTTGTTAACCCTTTCAAAGACCTTACTTCTGCTTTGCTGATACTCAGTTTCATTGATCTACTCTATTATGAACAATATCTTCTTTCTTTGGTTCTGACTAACTCTTTTTCTAGCTTCTCAAGTGGGTAACAGATCAGTGATTTTATGTTTTTTTTTTTTCTAATCCAGGCATTTTAAAGCTACACAATTCCCCTAAAGAGCTGCTTTAACTGCAGCCCTCATTTTTGACACGTATTATCATTCAGTTCAAAATATTTTCCTCAATTTTCTTTGCGATTTGTTCTTTGAACTATAAGTGATTTAGAAGTGTACAGTTTAATTTCCAAACAATTGTGGGGATTTTCTAGATATTTTATTATTATTGATTACTAATTTAATGACGTAGTGGCCAAAGAATATACTCTGTATAATTCAAGTGTTTTAAATTTATTGAGACTTGTGGCCCAGCGTATGGTCTATTGTGGTGAAGGTTTCATGTGCACTTCAGAGGAATGTGTATGCTGCTTTTGATGTGTGTAGTGACCCACGAATACCAATGGCATCAAGTTGGTTGATAGTGCTATTCAAAACTTCCATATCCTTACTGTTTTTTTCCCCCTAACTTCACCAGCTATTGAGAGAAGGGTGTCAACATCTCTAACTATGGGATTTTGGTGGTGTCTATATTTCCTTTGTTCTCTCAATTTTTGCTTTATGTATTTGGGACTTAGGATATCACATTATATATGTATATTTTAATTTTTATTTTTATGTATTTATTCTTTTTGAGACAGAGTCTCACTCTGTCACCTAGGCTGGAGTGCAGTGGCACAATCTTGGCTCACTGCAGCCTCCATCTCCCGGATTCAAGTGGTTCTCCTGTCTCAGAGTCCCAAGTAGCTGGGATTACAGGCATCTGCCAGCACTTCTGTCTAATTTTTGTATTTTTAGTAGAGATGGGATTTCACCATGTTGGCTAGGCTGGCCTCGAACTCCTGACCTCAAGTGGTCCGCCCACATCAGCCTCCCAAAGTGCTGGGATTACAGACATAAGCCACCGCACCCTGGCCCATATATTTGGTTTTTGTCTCCATTTCCTGACATAACAGCTTCTCTCTTGGAATCTCCTGAGTGATAAGAGTGTGCTTTTTATGCTAATAAGATGACTATGGCCAGGGGTCCTAAGGTAGCTTCAGGATGGGGCTGGTCACCATAAAGACCAAAGCAGGATTAGGGGATTGGAACTTTCAGCACCCCCTACCACAGGGAGGGGAGAGGGGCTAAAGGTTTAGTTGATCACCAGTGGCCAATGATATATTTTCTGACCTCTTTACTTTTTATTATTTACTCATTCCTTTTTGCAGAACTATGCTTTTAAGATTATATATATCTATATAGCTCTTTCTCTATATTTATCTATATATACACACATATATTTTTGAGATTCTGAAAGTATAAGTATACATATAGGCATATATTTTTACATTTCTTATAATGCAGTACTGCTGGAGTCCAGCATCTACTTCTTCATTTTATAACTTGGATTAGATATCAGTTAACTAATCTATACCATACCTCTTATTTTGTCAAAGAGAATGTTTATTTTAAACCTTAAGCTTTCTGGTGAATCATAAATTATAATTTCCTGTTTTGATTTAGCCAGTGAGGTGGTATCAAGTTCCTTCCCCAGATTTTTCTTTTTTTTTTGAGACAGAGTTTTTGTTCTTGTTGCCCAGGCTGGAGTGCAGTGGCACAATCTCAGCTCACTGCAACCTCTGTCTCCTGGGTTCAAGTGACTCTCCTGCCTCAGCCTCCCAAGTAGCTGGGATTATAGGCATGCGCCATCATGCCCAGCTGATTTTGTATTTTTAATAGAGACAGGGTTTCTCCATGTTGGTCAGGCTGGTCTTGAACTCCCGACGTCAGATGATCCGCCTACCTTGGCCTCCCAAAGTGCTGGGATTGCAGGCATGAGCCACCACTCCTAACCTCTGATTTTTCCTATATATAAATTTTACAGTGGCTTATCCTTAAAAAGTACTTAAGTTATTCTGTTATTGCTGCATAACAAATTACCTGAAAATTTAGTGGTATCCAACCATAACGTTTCATTTTTCTCATGATTTTGTTTGTCAGGAATTAGGTGAGGCAGTCTCACTTTGGAGTCTCTCATGCAGTTTTGGCCAGATGTCAGCTGGGGCTGCATTCTGCTGGGCCGGAAACCTACAATGACCCTCACACATGGCTGGCAGGCTGTTGGGAGCTCAGCTGAAACTGTTGGCTGGAGCATTTATATGCAGCTTGTCCATTATAGTGATTTCAGGATAACTGGACTTTTTACATGGTGGCTGGTTTCACCTGAGAGTAAGTCTCTCAAGAGAACCAGGCAGAAATTTTTCATACCTTTTAAGGGCTTTTCAGAACTATACTTGGTGTAGTATCACTTCTGTTGTGTTCTATTGTTTGAAGCAGTCACAAGGCTGTCCAGATTCAAGCAGTGGTGACATAGCCTACATCTCTTCATGGGATGAATGTCAAAGACCTTGTAGGCAAAACATTTATACTGCTTCATGGTTACTGAAGTATATCTTACATATAATAAAATGCACAGATCTTAAGCATTGAGTTAAATGAATTTGGTAATTGTTTAGACCCATGCATCTACTGCCTGATGTCAGGTATAGAACATTATTTTCACTCTGTAAACTTCCCTTGTGTGCCTTTCAGGTCAATCCTCACACATAGTTTTTCCTGTTCTGTGAAGGCATGTAAGTGGAATTATACTATTTGTGTATTTGACTTCTTTAACTCAACATAAAACTTTCAGATTCATCCATATTGATGTATCACTTGTATGTTCTTTTATATTGCTGAGTTGTATTTCACTGTATGGATATACTACAGTTTCTTTATCCCTCACCCATTGTTGGACATTTATTTCTAGTGTGTAGCTTTTATAAATGAAGATGATATGAACATTCTTGTATATATCTTCAAATGTTATCATGGTATCTTTGGAATAATACTTTCATATTAAAATCCAGTGTTTCTAAATTATTTCAATGCTCAAAGACCTTTTAAATTTACCTCTCTACATGGTAAAGATTTACTATTACAAGCTTTTTGGGATTAAGGAGGCAATAATTTATAGCAGGGAGTTCCCAACCCTTGGGCCATGGATCAGTACCAGTCCGTGGCCTGTTAGGAACGGGGGCACACAGCAGGAGGTGAGTGGTGGGAGAGCAAGGGAAGTTTCATCTGTATTTACAGCCGCTGTCCACTGCTTACATTACCACCTGAGCTCTGCCTCCTGTCAGATAGTGGCAGCGTTAGATTCTCATAGAAGTGTGAACCCCATTGTGAACTGTGCATGCAAGGGATTCTAGGTTGGGCACTCCTTATGAGAATCTAATGCCTTATGATCTGTCACTGTCTCCCATCACCCCCAGATGGGACTGTCTAGTAGCAGGAAAACAAGCTCAGGACTCTCACTGATTCTACCTTATGGTGAGTACCTTATAATTGTTTCATTATACACTATAATGTAATAATAATAAAGTGCACAATAAATGTAATGTGCTTGGATCATCCCAAAACCATCCCACCTTCCCCCTCCATCTGTAGGAAAATTGTCTTTTATGAAACTGGTCCCTGGTGCCAAAAAGGTTGGGGACCACTGGTTTATAGGATCCACTAGAAAGGATGGAATGGGCCGGGCACGGTGGCTCAAGCCTGTAATCCCAGCACTTTGGGAGGCCGAGACGGGCGGATCACAAGGTCAGGAGATCGAGACCATCCTGGCTAACATGGTGAAACCCCGTCTCTACTAAAAAATACAAAAAAACTAGCCGGGCGAGGGGGCGGGCGCCTGTAGTCCCAGCTACTCGGGAGGCTGAGGCAGGAGAATGGCGTGAACCCGGGAGGCGGAGCTTGCAGTGAGCCAGGATCCGGCCACTACACTCCAGCCTGGGTGACAGAGCGAGACTCCGTCTCAAAAAAAAAAAAAAAAAAGGATGGAATGGTGTCTTACCAAGAAAACCAAAATCTCTATCATCCATCATTTATTTCACTTACATAAATGCTCAGCATGAAAAATTATAGAGATGACTAAGATTTTAAAAAATGGAAATGAAAATTTCCCCTCAGAACCAATTTCTCCTCTGCAGCCTTCTTCAAATCTCATCCCCTGGAGGTCAGAAAAAGGGATGGGTTAGAATTCCAAATTTCTTTGTGTGTGTGCAGGAGGAAGAGGATAGTATTGTTGCAAAGTGGAAGTTCATTATTGACTACAAACTACAAGTCTGGGTTCAGTAATAAGAACACTTATCTTTCTAGATAACCCAATCCCAAGATATTGCTACTGTTATCAAAGAGGGAGTGAAGGTCTCTGAGAATGTAGGAATCCCTTTAATAGATGGGGAGAAATGGGTTAAAGATTTTAAAAAATTGCAGACAGTAGTTGTTTGCTCTTTGGTTATAGGTGAATTATCTCTATCGTAGTTAGGAGTGGAGGACTGAAGTATGTCTAAATGCACAAACTAAAGCTCTGCAGGCTTGGAAAGAAATTTTCTTTTGTAATAAAAGGGTAGGCCCCTTGCTACAGACATGAGTGATTAGTTACAATAGGTTATTGGGGGTATCATCCAGGTAATGAAATGTTCAACAAGAAGATTATAAAGGTTAACTAGATTTGCCCCATGGATTTTGCCCAGTGGTTTTGAAGGCAAAACAAGATTAATTTGAATATGTAGGGAAGAAAAAGAACTTGGGATTGATGAAGGGCTGAGTTTTTACATTTAAAAAAGCCTGATGGTGTCAACTACAAATTTATTTTTTATTTTTATTTTTTTTTGAGACGGAGTCTCGCTCTGTCGCCCAGGCTGGAGTGCAGTGGCCGGATCTCAGCTCACTGCAAGCTCCGCTTCCCGGGTTTACGCCATTCTCCTGCCTCAGCCTCCCGAGTAGCTGGGACTACAGGCGCCTGCCACCTCGCCTGGCTAGTTTTTGTATTTTTTAGTAGAGACGGGGTTTCACCGTGTTAGCCAGGATGGTCTTGAACTCCTGACCTTGTGATCCGCCTGTCTTGGCCTCCCAAAGTGCTGGGATTACAGGCTTGAGCCACCGCGCCTGGCGTCAACTACAAATTTAAAATCTGTATTGTGTATACACAGAGCAATCTCTAGTGTGGCACGGGATTAATGGGGGTACCTTGAAAAATCAGGTCAAAATAAAGTGACAGAAAGTATAAAACATACATGATAATGATAATAAACAAGACATTTATTTCTCATACTCTTTTGGGGGAAAGGAGAAAAGTCAGTTTGCCCTACCCGATGATGGTCTTTCTGAAAGATTCTCCATTCATTCCATAGAACTGAATAGGTTGCTTCATCTCAGAGAATTTTGTACTCTTAATTCATGAAGAGAACTTCTGTTCAAGAGAGTGGTCAAAGGGTGAGCCTCTGTGAGCAGCTTCGCTGGTGCACGGCCAGGCTTCCTCTCTGGGTGAAGCTTTTTCCACATTGGCCACACAGATAGGGTGTCTCTCCTGTGTGGATTTTGCCATGCAGAATACAATTCCCCCTGGTGTGGAAACTCTTCCTGCACTGGGTACAGGCATAGGGCTTCAGGCCCGTGTGGACTCTGATGTGAACAATTAAGCTTCCTTTCTGACTGAAGGCTTTTCCACACTGATCACATCTATAGGGCTTCTCACCACTGTGAACTCTCCTGTGAACAGCAAGGTTACTCTGATTCCTGAAGCTTCTCTGACAAATAGCACACTCGTAGGGTTTCTGTCCAGTGTGGAGTCTCTCGTGGACAGCGAGACTACCTCGTTGACTGAAGCTTTTCCCACACTCCTTGCACTGATAAGGCTTCTCTCCCGTGTGTATCCGCTGATGTGTAACAAGATTGCCTTTGGCCCTGAAGCTTTTTCCACAGTGGGTGCACTCAAAAGGCTTTTGACCAGTGTGGATTCTCTCATGTAACGTTAGACTACCTTTTTGCCGGAAGGATTTTCCACACTCCTGGCACTCATAGACCCTTTGTCTCACTCCAGGTGAATCTTCCTGTAGGGTCTTCGAATCTGGGGATTTTTGTTCTAGCTTCTCTCTTCTGAAAGAATTTTGGATATCCCAGCTTGAGGATCCTGTAGCCTCAGAGTGGTCATACTTGTGGTGGGCTTCAGTCATCACATCTGATAAAATGAGAGCGAAGTCATGTAAGAAGCACCAATATGCTGAGTTAGAATAGGGAAAAAGAAACATAATTCTTTGAGTGCTTATGATGTGCCAGGCCTTATTCTGTGCATAGACAATGCAATCCCGAAAACAATGCCATGAGATTGATACAGATAATGGGAGCAAAGGGAGACTGTCAAAGTCACAGAACTAGGTAAGTTAGAGCTGACTCAAATAGGCATTCTCCATAGTACTGTACTGCCTCTAAATTTAATTTAGGCCAACAAATAACCTTGTAAGACAGACATGGTTTTCTCCATTTTATAGGTCAGAAAACCGGCTCAGAAAATTTAGAAAACTGTACAGAATCACGTAGAGCCCCATACCCAACTTTCGTCTGACTCCAAAACAGGTGTGGATCCAGGCTGTATAAGGCCTAAAACTTTCCCATTTTAGAGGCACCCTTTTAAGAAAATGTATAAAATTAAGCCCAGGGTCTTGGAGAGACCAATGCAAGTGAGGGGTCCTAAAACTTAAGCTGCATTTGCTTCTTCAGAAATCCACCTCTATCCAGTCTGTTTTTACAATGGAATAAGCACCGTGACCTCAGAAAATATGTAGTACAATCCTGGGTACTTTACATCTGTCATTGCTAATCCCTGCAACCCTACAAGATAGAACTTACTGCCCCATTTTATAGATGAACCTGGAGCTTAAGGAAGTTAAATAACCTGTCTGATACTGCAGATCTAGCCATGGCAATTACAGAATCTGATCCAAGGAATTTTTCCCATTAAAATCCTTGCTATTTTCAGCCTACTAAGCTATGGCAAAACTGAAATCAATTTTGGTTTGGAAGTTATTCTCTATGCAGACATTATTTTTTCCTAATACTGCCCTGCATCTGAGCCTCCTGGTGCACTTTAAATATGGGTCCATTCATCACCATTAACAGTTTTCTTGGTGTCACCCCAGGGTAATTTTCTCCTTGTTCTCTTGCCTTATTCAGAGACAATGCTGAGATTTAAGCTGCTCATTGATTCTCAGAGACTACTTCAACGCTACCTCCATATCAAGATGGTTCTCTTGCTCTGTTTCTACTATTACTTCTAACTCCAGCACACAGGCTTTTCTTGTAACCCTAGGAACAGCGAGCTCTTCCAAAGCAAGGTCTCCTCTGCTTCCTCAGACTGCCGACCAGTGCTGAGGACAGGGACACTGAATATCTGTGAGCTGAGCACATCCAGCCATCAACTGACTCACTCACTGAAGAACGCTACATTCTGGGCATATCTTCCATGACAGTCCAGCAGGGTAGCTGTTGGAAATCCAAACATGTCCACTCCTGCTTACGACCTCAGTTACCACCTCTTCATATGATTCTTCCATGGGCTGTTCCTGAGCACCTGAGGGATAAAAACAAACAAACAGAAACAAACAGGAAAAGGCAGAATAATTGATATGTGAGAAGGAAAAAGTCAACAGTTGCGGAGGCATAAGTGAATGTAAGAAACCTAGATTGCTTGACATAATGTTAGTTACTATAATGTCACTGCAAAATAGGCTCAGAGGTACCAGGACCACACACAAATGAGTCTAGGAGAAAGCAGGAGGTGGGAAGGCAGAGAACACATAAACATATATCTCTTCCTGCCAATCCCAAGTTAATAGTCACTCCTGTTTACACTTTGGTCTTGGCATGTGATTGGGATCTTCCATTTTGGTTCCCCACCTAACCACCTACTACTTTCTTCCCTCTAAGCCCCAGAGGAATTCAGAATCTAAAAAAACATTTCAGCCTTCACGATTGGTTGGAACCAAGCAGCTCTCCAGTTCTCTGTAGTTACAAAGACTTAACAAGAGAGTCCATATGTTATCACTGAACAATTCTTTGGAGGCTCCAGACCCAGACTCACCTTTCTCCACCTTTCTCTTGCTCTTGAAGATACAAGAATACCAGTTCTGACCAAGTGCAAACACTTGTCAATTCTTGGAAAAGAAAGACCTACTCTGGACTCCAAAACCAAGCCCCAGGCACTCCAACTAGGTTAAGTAACTTGCCCAAAAACCCACAGAAAATAAGGAATCAAGGTGGAGCAAAGGTTCAAATCCAAGACTTTCTGGATCCAAAGCGTATGCTCTTACATTAGACAGTTGTCTAGTTCCTGATCACTAAAGACCTGGTCAGAATGCTTATAAAATTGAACAGAAAGGAAGAGAGTTTGACTAGACTGAGTTACTCTTCCAGATCCTAGGAATCCTCTTGTATGTGCTCTAAATTATCTTTTATTATTATTATTATTTAAAGTTTTCTGAGTCAAGGTTTTTCTCTGTTGCCCAGGCTGGAGTACAGTGGCTCAATCATAGCTTGCTGTGGCTTTGAACTCCTGGACTCAACGGATCCTCCCACTTCAGCCTCCCAAATAGCTAGGACTACAGGTAAGCACCACCAAGCCTGGCTAATTTTTAAAAATTATTAAAAAAATTTTTTTGGTAGAGATCGGGTCTCATTATCCTGCCCAGGCTGGTCTCCAACTCTTGGCCTAAAGTGACCCTCCTGCCTCGGCCTCCCAAAATGCTGAGATTGTAGGCATGAGCCACTACACCTGGCCCACATGATCTATTTTTTTAAAAAATATTTTTTCTTACTTCAGGATCCTAATTACTGAATGCTTACACTTTTAAGAAACGCAGTGGTTCAATGCATTCTCCTTGTTTCCCTCTAATATGTCCTATCAAAATGCTGGCCTTCTGATTTAATGAAATAATAATATGATGCTACCATTATTTGTTTTGTCAACCTAAGCACCTGGTTCTTCTTGACAGCTGCACATTCTGCTACATGCTGTGATGACCAAGAGAGGCATTTAAATATTTATTTGGAGGACTCACTTCCAACTTGGAACACAAGCTACAAAGGAATTCCCCACCAACATGCCAGCACATCATTTGGAAGTTCAAGGTATTCTTGCTCAACAACTGCACAAATTAAAAGTCCCTGGAGTACATGACGCCTGCTGCCTGGGGTTGGACTCTGTCGCTGGGGATTCTGGAAATTAGGGTAGAATTCACAGCTCTGCCTCTCCACCTGCTGTGACGTCTTCAAGTTACAACTCCGCTGCCTATCAGGGACCTCCGTGATTAGTAAGGGGGAAATTGTCATATTTTTCTCCCTAGATCACAGGTCTGAGGAAGTAGTTTTCCTAAGATTTTGTAAAAGTGGCTTTATAATTAAAAACATTGATTTTCCTATTAGAAAGGCTATTATATCCTTTGGAAAAAGCTTAGTAGTAGTCCATGAGAGTCTTGGCTTCTTGCCTTGGCTCCCCCAGGATCTATGACCTTCGGCAAGTTTCCCCACTTACCAAATAGGTTCCTAACACTCTCCTATCAGTAGGACAGTGAGAAGGAAAGAACTAAACAGGAGGGGTATCTGACGAGACCACCAGGCTTAAGACCTAAAATCCAGCGTCCTCTGGAGGGCGGATGCGAAGAGGGGTACACTTGGCGGTCTGGAGAATGTCCTGGGGGCGTTTCAGGTGTAGGAGCTTGTGGGTAGCGTGGTTTCCCACACACTGCCTGGCTTCCTACTCTCCCTTGGAGGGGCTGCCTCTCCTCGCATCCCCGAAAGGCCGGCGCCGGCTTCCCGCCCTCGCTGAAGCCCGCACGGAGGCCCGGGGAGCCCACCGCGGCCTCCCCCTCCCACGCCCCGACCCCATGAGCCCTGCTCCTCTCCGCAGACGCTGCCCTCCCGCCTCGGGCCCCGGGCCCCGGGCCCGCCCAGCGTCCTGAACCTCGGCACCCAGCTCTCCGGTCCACGGGACCCTGCTCTGCGGACCGCTGACCTCTCCGCTCGCGGCTGGCCTCCCTCGGGGCCCGGGCCGGCCGGGCCTGCTCATTTCCGTGGCGGCCGCTGTCATAATGCGGCCACACGGAGGGCCCGGGACAGCGGCCTGATGGCGCAGCCCCGCCTTGCCCCGGCGCTTTGACCCGGCCGGGGGCCTCACTCACCGCAGCGGCGCGTGCCCGCAGACAAAGGCCGGCGCCGTGCCCGCAGCAGCACCAGCGCCGGCGCCGGCGGACCGGACTACAACTCCCAGGAGTCTCCGCGCGAGCTCGCCCGCCGGGCCGTGGGTCTCGGCGGCCCCGGCTTCCCAAGAGCACTGTGGGAAATGTAGTTCTCTGGCGCTCCCGGTGCTCGGGCTCCGCAGGTCCCCGGAGCGCGGGGACCTCAAGCCGTCGGGTTTGGACTGGGAATCCGGAGACCCACAGCGCTGACCTGTCAGCGGACGCGGAGTCCGGTCCGAGCCACGGCCGCTCAGATTAGCAAGATCTGATTGACAGCATCGGGGTAAGCAGGCGCTGAGCCAGGGACTCAGGAATCCAGGGTTCTTGTAGGGCGTCGCGGAAGGAAACGAAGTTTTGGAGAGAAATGCGTTGATAAAGCCTTGGGGGCTTCCAGGTCATGTGTTGAGCCGCTCGCTGCATGAGCAAAGGCGAAGCTCGCTTTCATGGAGCTTCTGTGAAGAGCAACAGGAACAGTCAGTCCAGTCTTCGTGAGATACTGGGAGGAGCATGGTTGCTTTTGAACACATAGGAGATAAAGCCTCTCTAATAATACCTTTTTTTTTTTTTTTCTTCACTCTTGTCTCTCAGGCTGGAGTACAGTGGCAGGATCTCGGCTGACTGCAATCTCCGCCTTCTGGGCTCAAGTGATTCTCCTGCACTGCAGGTCCGTGCCACCATGCCCAGCTAATTTTTTTGTATTTTTAGTAGAGGCCGGGTTTTACCATGTTGGCCAGGCTGTCTGATATGCCTTAAGCCTCCTTCAAACGCACTTTTCCAGGATCGGGGCCTCATCCTGGAGCTCTTTTGCCTGGCGGGGCATCTCTCTGGGTCCCTGCCTCTGGAGGGATGCGTCTGCCTATCCTCTTGCGTGAAGGACTCATAAAGAATGCTTCGTCTTGCTATGTTCTTGTCCTCTACCCGAAAGCCACCCATCTGTTAAACTAAACAACTTAATTTCACTCAATATGCAAAGGTGTCGTGTAAGTAATAAGTTGATTCCTAAATGTTAGCTGTTACTATTGCACATCATTTCTGAATTTCATTCAACATTTATCTGTTGAACCCATCTTAAGTGCTGACACTGGGAACACGAATGTGAGCAAGACAGACTGTGCTCCTAGGGAGGGGCTGACAGTCTAGTGGAGAAAACAAAAACCACCTTCCTCACATGGGGGTCGGGGTGTTGCGCAGCGAAGTCTCAGAGTGTGTGGTGCAAACAGTCCTGAAGCTCCCCACTCCTGAACTGCTCCAGGTGGCTCCTCCCCTCACTCCTCCCAAATCTGAGAGAAAAAGGGGTGGAGGGTGGCACACAGCAAAGGTCAAGGCTCAGAGTCCTAAGGCTGCGTCCTCTGCTTCACACAAGGGTACATAAGTTACATTGAGGTCAAGACTGGCTGTGGACGCTAGGACAAGTTTCAGATCCTGCCGTGAAGGTACATGACAAAGCATTGATGGGAAGAGGTGGCTGTGAGGGGCAACCATCATCACTTTTATAAATCTGCATAAACTCCCTTAAGGGGTCTCAGGAAAGTGGACACATTGAAGGGCCCAAAGCAGGGGAGAAAGTTGTTAGGATTGGGGTTGATGTGACCCCAGCCTCCATAGACAGACTGCCCAGTTGCAAAATGGGGCACATCCTCACCCACCACCTGCATCTTAAGGCAAATACTCAACAAGAGGCAGGGTGTGGGGTGAGGGTGAAAGGGAAATTGTTGTCGGCAGTATAGATTTGAAAAATTGCCAAAGAACAATTCCCCCACTTTGCAGGCATTTCAAAATATTAGGGGAAGGACAGATAATTCAATAAATGGTGTTATGACAAGGGCGAGACATTGGAGGAGGGGAGTTGAATGTTTACCTAACTCCCATGCCAAGAGAACCTCCAGATGGATTAATGTAAAATGTGAAACACAGAGCCACAAAGGCCCAGAAGAGCACGTGGATTAATCTTCTTATAATCTTGGCATAGGGAAGGCTTTCTTTCTTTCTTTCTTTTTTTTTTGAGAAGGAGTCTTGCTCTGTCGCCCAGGCTGGAGTGCAGTGTTGCTATCTCGCCTCACTGCAAGCTTTGTCAGGGAAGGCTTTCTTAACCAATGTAACAAAGGCAGAAACAATAAAGAAGAAGATTAAAATCCAGCACTTCTGTGTGGCCAAAGCACCACTAAATGAAGTTAACATGTGACAAGCTGGGAAAATATTAGCAACTGTCATACTTAAAGACACCATACAAATCAGTAAGAAAAAGACAGTTTACTAGAAATGTGGCAAAGGACAGCAACTCACACACACACAAATGAAAGGAAAATACATTCACTGTTCATTTTATAAAATTTCCAATTGAAACAAATGAAAATTACCTCCCAAGTACTAAATGGCAAAGATTGCAAAGGAGACTGGGGAAGTGGACATGTCTGTCCGTGTGTAAATTGAGATGACTGCTCTGATACGACATTTGGCAGTGCATATTAAAAGTCCTGAAAATGTACATATTCCTTCTATAATTTTTTCTTTGGGGAAAAAGAATCAGCTAATTGTATCCTAATTGTGGAATGAAAGCCTTAGGGTCCAGGTTACTGAAGTGAATTATTGGCTTTGAAAGGACTTTTAGTTCCTTTGAAAGGAGTGGCTGCCCTAGAAGTTTCCATGAGACTGTGAAGCTCTAGGGAAGCTGAAGCCTTCACTTGCTGCCATAGTTCTGAACAAATACAGTCATTTGGTGCTTAGTGATGGGGACACCTTTGGAGAAATGCATCGTTAGGCGATTTCATCTTTGAACATTGTAGAATGTACTTACACAAACCTAGCTGGTACCTCCCACTATACACTAGGCTCAGTGGTTTAGACTCTATTCAGTACAGTCACATGCTAGTGACTGTACTGAATACTGCATGCAATTGTAACGCAATGGCAAATATTTGTGTATCTAAACATAGAAATGGTATACGAAAAATACGGTGGTATAATCTTCTGGGACCGCTGTTGTATATGTGGTTAATTGTTGACTGAAAGGTTATAATGTGGCGCATGACTGTACCTGGGTCTAGAGTGGTAGAATGAGAGCACACCCTCCTGGGGGGGGGTTGAGCAGAACACTTTCCATCATGCTTACCATCTGTGTCTACTCCAGTCCCTGTCAGAAATGCAGGCCTCTTCAGTCCCCACTGGCTGTGTTCCTCCTTCCTCAGTGCTCTGCACACTCACTGCACTGTGCAATCCTTTTGTCCACTCCACACTCTCCTCTCACTCTGTCCATTAGGGAGGAGTGCTTGGGAGAAAGTCAGCTTTCTTGCAGACCCCTCCATCTCGGTGGCCAAGCTTGGGCAGCTGGACCCCCAGGATAAAGGGATCTGTGCTTTAGTGTGATTCTTTGGAAAGATTGTTGAAGCTGGGCCAGAGCTGTCCAAGCATTTCCTGATGTGCTAGCCATTTCTCAGGGCTGGAAGTGATCACGGCTTCTCTTTCGACAAACCGTTCCTTTTCTCTGAAGCCACCTTTGTCCTTTTGAGCAAATGTGTCTTGTGTTTGATTTCACTGATTTATAAACTCAGGATATGAAGACTTTGGCCTTCATGAGCCTAGTGTGTGCATCATTGCTCTCGTCCCCTCATAAATTCCCAACTATTAATATAAAAATCATACTGATAGAAACTATCTCTGCAGGCTTCAGGCAGATTTTGGTTCTTGCTTTTCATTTCTACCATTTAGCCAACTGTGCCCTTCTTCAACCTCTTGATAGAATTGCTTATAAGCCAGAAAGTGGGAGGGAAAGTGTGGGGTGCAGCAGATGACCCACACCTAGTACAAATTTGCATTTGTTTTCATCACTGTGGGCTAAGCCAACATTTCCTGCAGAGGCTCTGATGCCCAGATCTGATTACCCTGTTTGGTGTCACTTAGTGGGGCTACAGACAAAACCCCTCAGACACCGAGTTAAAGAAGGAAGGGCTTTATTCGGCTGGAAGCATCAGCAAGACTCACCTCTCAAAAACCGAGCTCCCCAAGTGAGCAATTCCTGTCCCTCTTAAGGGCTTACAACTCTAAGGGTGTTCATGTGAGAGGGTCATGATTGATTGAGCAAGCAGGGGATACGTGACTGGGGGCTGCATGCACTGGTAATTAGAATGGAACAGAACAGGACAGGGATTTTCACAGTGCTTTCCACACCATGTCTTTAGATAACATAACCGATTAGGTCAGGGGTCGATCTTTAACTACCATGCCCAGGGTGTGGCAGTGGGCTGTCTGCCTGTGGATTTCATTTCCACCTTTTAAGTTTTCACTTCTTTTTTCTTTAAAGGCAGAAATTGGGCATAAGACAATATGAGGGGTAGTCTCCTCCCTTAGCTGAAGTAGGAGCTAGGTGTTCCTCCTCAGATTAACTGTTGGATGCTACTTCCTCTCACACCTGAGTCCTGAGCTGTGGACCCTGGAGCTAGGGTTCTGCACTGGGGCCCACAGATGGGCTCCATGTGGGTCTGTGAACTGATGAAATGGCAAAAGTGGATGTCTTAGTCCATTTAGTGTTGCTATAAAGGAATGCCTGAAGTTGGGTAATTTAGAAAGAAAAGAGGGTTATTTGGCTCATGGTTCTGCAGGCTGTACAAGAAGCCTGGTACCAACATCTGCTTCTGGGGAGGCCTCAGGCTGCTTCTGCTCATGGTGGGAAGTGAAGGAGAGTGGTGTGTAGAGATCACATGGTGAGAGAGGAAGCAAGAGGGACAGAGGAGGTGCCAGGTTCTTTTAACAACCAGCTCTTGTGGGAACTCTCAAGGGAACTAATAGAGTGAGAACTTACTCAGAGCATGAATCTATTCATGAAGATCTGCCCTCATGACCCAAACACTTCCTGTTAGGCACCACTTCCAACACTGGAGATCAAATTTCAACATAAGGTTTCTGGTACAAACATCCAGACTATGAAGTGGACTCGAGGCTCTTTAGGACAGATGGTACATACTTTTCATCAAAGAGTTGGTTAATCTCCAAAAAGATAAAAATGATTGAGAATCCTTGAATATGCAGAGATAGATCATTTTAAACATTTTTCTTTTAACTTTTCATTTTGAAATGATTTTAGACTTACAGAAAAGTTGCAAAAACAATGGAGAGGGTTCACATATATTTTTCACTCACTTTCCCCTAATATTAACAACTCACAGAATTATAAAAACACCAGAAAATTAACATTGGTACCATGCATCCATGCATCATGGTAATTTTTTTTTTTTTTTTTGAGACAGAGTCTTGCTCTGTCTCCCAGGCTGGAGTGCAGTAGTGCGATCTCGGTTCACTGCTACCTCTGCCTCTCAGGTCAAATGATTCTCCTGCCTCAGCCTCTCAAGTAGCTGGGATTACAGGCACCCGCCGCCACGCCCAGCTAATTTTTGTATTTTTAGTAGAGGTGGGGTTTCACTATGTTGGCCAGGCTGGTCTTGAACTCCTGACCTAATGATCCACTCATCTCGGCCTCCCAAAGGCATCATGGTAATAATTAATAGTAAGCTGCTGACCTTGTTTGTGTTTCACTAGTTTCCCCACTAATGTTCATTTTCTTTCCAGGATCCAATCCAGGATCCTACATTGCACACCATTGTTGTGTCTCCACAATCTCTTTGAATCTGTGGCATTTTCTCATTTTAAAGAAGAAAATAAAATCTGTTGGTAGCAATGGTGGTAAACTGCAAGATAACTGTAGGGACACACAAATTATCTGCCCTTCTTGCTTCTTGCCTTCTTATTCCTTTTCTGTCCCAAAAGCAAAACTTAAAATTAGGTTTATTTTCATTTGCTATCAACAAAGTAAAGTATGTCACAACTTTTATTTTAAAATATGCAAAACATATAGTTGTTGGTTTTAAAGTCTTGAAAGGCTTCAACTCTATTTCACAATAGTCAAACACATTTCTTGAAATATAAAATATATGACTGTAATAATCATACAACTGATTTGTGTAGTAAGGAGTTTAATCTTGCCCTAAAGAGCTCTGACTTTGTCCTCAGCTACTGGCAGGTGATCTATCTCCAAGCCCTTGGAGTATAGTGCTTCATAGGATTGTCTTCATTTGCCAGTGGTCTGGGCTCACACTGGGTAGTGAAGATGTGATTTAGGGTGGGGCTGCCCCACTGGGTAGTCTCAGGATGGGACCTGGACACTCCAGGTGGTAACGACGTGCTATGGGTGGGGGATTTGGGGGTCACGTGGAATCAGTCAACCTCGGGAGGGCAGGAAGCTGGAGGCTGAGATCTGCCAGGGGAACAATCAGTCACATGCATGTGAGGGAGCTCCAGCAGACACCCCAGACCCAATGCCTACTGTCATGCAGCGATGCTGGGAAAGCCATGCCTTCTTCACTCCATGGGGAGGAGACAATGGGAACTGCAAGCTGTACTTTCCCTGCACCCTGCCGTTGGCTGATTTTAATCTAGACTTTCACTGTAATAAATCCTACCTACCATAACAACAGCTCTCAGTGAGTTCTGTGTCTTCCTAGCAAATAATTGAATCTGAGGGTGGTTTTGGGAACCTCCCCACCAAATTGACAGTTGGTGTCAGAAGTGAGGGCAGTCTTGGCTGGGCACAGTGGCTCATGCCTGTAATCTCAGTACTCTGACAGGCCAAGGTGGGAAGATTGCTTGAGCTTAGGAGTTTGAGACCAGCCTGGACCACATAGTGGGACACTGTCTCTTAAAAAAAAAAAAAAGCTGTGTGTGGTGGTGCTTGCCTGTAGTCCCAGCTACTCTGGAGGCTGAGGTGAGAGGATTGCCTGAGCCTGGGAGGTCGAGACTGCAGTGAGCTCTGATTGTGCCGCTGCACTCCAGCCTGGGTAGACAGAGCTAGACCCTGTCTCAAAAAAAAAGGTGAAGGCAGTCTTATGAACTGTTTCTCTAACTGTAGTTGACCTTAACTTTTGCAATGACTTTAAAAATTGAATCTGATGCTGGAGAGGATGTGGAGAAATAGGAACACTTTTACTCTGTTGATGGGAGTGTAAACTAGTTCAACCATTGTGGAAGACAGTGTGGGGATTCCTCAAGAATCTGGAACTAGAAATACCATTTGACCCAGCGATCCCATTACTGGGATACCCAGAGGATTGTAAATCATGCTACTATAAAGACACATACACACGTATGTTTATTGCGGCACTATTCACAATAGCAAAGACTTGGAACCAACCCAAATGTCCATCAGTGATAGACTGGATTAAGAAAACGAGGCACATATACACCATGGAATACAATGCAGCCATAAAAATGGATGAGTTCATGTCCTTTGCAGGGACGTGGATGAAGTTGGAAATCATCATTCTCAAAAAACTATCACAAGGACAGAAAACTAAACACCACAAGTTCTCACTCATAGATGGGAACTCAACGATGAGAACACTTGGACACAGGGAGGGGAACATCACATACTGGGGCCTGTCGTGGGGTGGGGTCTTGGGGAGGGATAGCATCAGGAAAAATACCTAATGTAAATGATGAGTTAATGGGTGCAGCAAACCAACATGGCACATGTATACCTATGTAACAAACCTGCACGTTGTACACATGTACCCTAGAACTTAAAGTATAATAATAATAAAAAGTTGAATCTGAAACCATGTGTTTGCACTTGAAGATAAAAATAACTCTTCTCCCAAGACAAACAAGAGATTGTCACTAGTAAAGTGTCATTTTCAATTTAGCAAATGCACTTCAACATGTTTAATTTATAAGAACACAATAGAACTATGGTCAGTTTAAGACCTGAAGTTACCTCACTTGCCTTGAGGGTTTATAACGAGCACTAGATTTCTTCTAAACAATGGAGATTAAACAACATACATCCACTGTCTGTAAAGACCTTGACCTCGACCCATTACTCATGAATCTGTCTCGAGTCCAGGGCTTTTAAAATGTCTCCAATGTTTTGCCAAAACCTAAGTTTTTTAGGACTACAAAACAACTTGATTGACTTGTTTTCTTTTAGAAAATTCCATATGAACACTAAACACATTTATGTAATTCCAGCAGGGGCAGTGGTGTATTTTGGCAACAGGGGCATCTTTCCGAAGGTGCAGCTCTGATAGGTTTGCTCTGAATTGATGCATCTTTTCATTATGGAACCAGACGCATCAAGGGCAGAGTATTTTCCAGGCACTTGAACTTGCCTTGTGGTTATTAAGTTTCCGAAACAGAAGTCCCAATATTTACTTAAGAGAAAGACAGATTATAGGATGAAGGCTAAACTGATGTTTACATTATCGAAGACTGCTGTTTTCAGAGCAAAAATGGAGGTTAACTGTGAAAATGGTTTATGCTGTGGCATTTTTGGAACTTTTTTTTCATTTAAAAAGTTTCAATATGTGGCAAATATGTAAATGTGCACATGTGAGCACGTTATTTTTCTGTGCTTTTGTCCTCTTTATTTCGGAAATCCTTCCAACTACTTAAAAGTTCCAACTATTAAAAAGTACTGCAGTCTGTTAGCATTTCAAATGTTTGTAAACTTTGATTTAGAACTGTTCCAGTATTTATTTCTGAACTTGCCAGTTTATTAATGCTTTTAAAATAAAATTTATTGCACTAGGAGTTGAAATAAGTTGTTTTTAACTCATAAAATGAGCTGCTGAAAAGTATTTTCCTACAGTTTTCTGAATAACATTTTCAGAAATGCCTAGAGTGATACAAATTTAAAATACTTAATTGGAAACATTTTACATTTAGAAGTACTTCTAATAAAATTAGAGACAATATTTTTCTGCAATTTTTCTACAGCAGAAGAAGTTGTTACTTCAGTTTTGGGCCCCTGGCATTGGTCCATACCTGGAGGTCCTCCTGGGAAGGCGTTCCCATGGCCTAGGTTCTGTGATGTTGGCGAAGGGCACCATAAGGCAGCTGTTCCCAGCCACGTTCGGTTGGCAGAGCCCCTCATGCTCTGATACTTCATAAAACATGGCGTGTAGCAGCTGCTGGTCGCGCCCCTAACATCTCTTGAGCTCATCTTGTGCTTTGGTGGCCAATGTCCCCGTGTGTCGAGGGCTTCCCGCCTCAAGAACTTGAGCTCCCTACTTGAGGCCTTTCAGTGGCCACAGGAATTTGCCTGCCCTGTGGGTGTGCCCAACTTCAGGTGCTGGGGATTTAATGCTTCCAGGAGCTACCTTCCATCGATAAGGACTAGGAGTTCCTGGAGGACTAGTCCAGCTCACCTCCTTTTCCGTGAGTCAGTCCTGCCGTGTTCCATGTTCTCTCAGAGGGCCTCAGTGGGATTGCACCCTGTTTGCCACAGTGGCACCCCACTCATTCTTGCACCTGTGTGTGGCACAGCTTCCCATTCTGGCTCATTGTGCAGTGACTGACAGTCAAGTCAAACGACTAGCCCCAAGTCTGTCTCAGGGTCTCCTTTTTGGGGAGGGCAGCAGAAGATGCCATGTGAACCAGGTGACTTAACAGCACCTTCAGTCTTACTGGGAAGTCGAAAGCTTATAGTGGCCCTGAAGCTGCTTGAAGGAATGGGGAATTCAGGAAAATCGCTAAACTCCAACAGGAAGGGATTTACTTTAAATCTCATGGGCCAAGAAAATGGATACAAAACACATACGCACACACACAAGTAAGTAATGGAAGAGAAGATGGTATCATTTTAAACCAGCGTTTAAGATCATAAGCTAAATGATAAAGAATAGAAACAGTTGGGAAAGTGGATGGAGGGAAAGCAAAAATCATTGAAGACTTTCACTTCCATAAAGGGCAAACCAAGTTTTGTGTGTTTATTGCCAATAAATATATTTATTATTATTTTTAGATGGAGTCTTGCTCTGTCGCCCAGGCTGGAGTGCAATGGCGCAATCTTGGCTCACTGCAACCTCTGCCTCCTGGGTTCAAATGGTTCTCCTGCCTCAGCCTCCCGAGTAGCTGGGATTACAAGCACCCGCCACCACGCCCAGCTAATTTTTGTACTTTTATTTTAAAGTGGAGATGGGATTTCACCATGTTGTCTAGGCTGGTCTCCAACTCCTGACCTCAGGTGATCTGCCCACCTCGGCCTCCCAAAGTGCTGTGATAACAGGTGTGAGCCCCTGCGCCTGGCCTAGATATATTTTGAATGAGACTGATACTGTTTTAGGATAACAACTCTAGGATCAAAACTGGGCTGATTTCTTGGCTGACCTTAGTAAAAGACGAGGCAAACAAGAATGTGGCTCCCTTATCCAAAGACAGTAAATAGATAAAGAAGATGAAAAGCTGGGCCTGCTCTGCAGGTGTCCATGGTAGTCACGGGCCAATGGGGCAGGGGCTCCCTCACCTCCCACAATTCCGCAACATGGGTCCTCCCAGCTTTCCTCTTAATCGTTTAATAGATCTGCCGCCTCCTTCTTCTCTCTCCATCACTCCATACCATCTATGTGAGCTTTTTCTGAATTTCTGAATGGGCTTTGAAATGTTGACTTGTTTAAAATATACAACTATTGTGTATATTAGGCACCCAATACATTCCAAACCATGGTGAATACACAAAAGCTTCCAAAGACCGGCTTGCTGCCGGGCACGGTGGCTCAGGCCTGTAATCCCAGCACTTTGGGAGGCCGAGGTGGGTGGATCACTTGAGGTCAGGAGACCAAGACTAGCCTGGCCAACATGGTGAATCCCTGTCTCTACTAAAAATACAAAACTTAGCTGGGAGTGGTGGTGCACTATTGTAATCTCAGCTACTCAGGAGGCTGAGGCACGAGAATTGCTTGAACCCAGGAGGCAGAGCTACAGTGAGCCAAGATTGTGCCACTGCACTTCGCCTGGGCTACAGATCGAGAACCTGTCTCAAAAATACCAAACCATAGTGATGGTTTGGTATTATATTTATATTTGACACCACTATACTCAAATATAAATATAACTTAAAAAATGGGCGTGGAAACAGTCCATGTCTGTCGCTCTTGGACACGGATATGTGTATGTAGCCATTGCTGCATAGAATCTATAATTTCATCCTTTGTAGTAGGCATTGTTCTTCCCTCCATGGTTTGGAGAGGTTACCACACATATCCAGGATCTCACAACCAGTGAGCAGTCGATGTGGGATTCTACCCAGGTCTGACTCAAGTACCTTGTTCCTTCCAACTCACCAGGCTTTCATGATGGGATATGCATTGGGCAGCAGCATAATAACCAGAAAGCCTTTGCCAAACAGAATCACAGGCATTAACATCAATATTAATATTAAAAGGGCATGATTTAGTCAACTGCAATTGGCTAAATAGCATTTAACAAAAATTATTATCAATATTAAGGATAATGTTTTTGAAACTTTATGAATTTTGTTACTTTTTGACATAAAGACATAAGATTTAGAGTTAGGAACAATTTGACAAAATATGCTAGTTAGACAATTTGACTCACCATTATTAAAGTCAAGGTGGCAAAGGTAGGTATAAATTATAGAAATGCAAAACAGAATTAATTGATAGATTCTGACCTTTGGAGGCTTTCTTTGAGACAGGGTCTCACTCTGTTGCTCAGGCTGGAGTCCAGTGGAGATCATAGCTCACTGCAGCCTCAACTTCCTGGGCTCAAGCCACCCTCCCGCCTCAGCCTCCTGAGTAGCTGGGACTATAGGCACACACCATCACAACGTCTAATTTGTAAAATTTTTTGTAGAGACAAGATCTCACTGTGTTGCTCAGGCTTATCTCAAACTCCTGGGCTCAAGAGATCCTCCCACTGCAGCCTTCCAAAGTGTTGGGATTACAGGCATGAGCCATCAGGTCCTGCCTGGGGACTTTCTAGTGTCTAAAATGTTTACAAAATGTGGTAAATCATTATGACATAAAAACGATCAAAGCATTAGAAAATACAAAGAAAATCAGCCAGGTGCAGTGGCTCATGCCTGTAATTCCAGCACTTTGGGAGGCTGAGGTGAGCAGATCTCTTGAGGTCAGGAGTTCAAGACCAGCCTGGCCAACATAGTGGAACCTTGTCTCTACTAAAAATATGAAAATTAGCCTGGCATGGTGGTGCTCAAATATAGTTAATTATAACTCAAGTACTTTGGGAGAAATACTTTTGTGAAGTCAAATTTATCATTTTTTAATGACTTAATGTTTTTGAGTCCTAAGAACCCTTTGCCTATTCTAATTTTTTTTTTTTTTTTAAAGAATCTCCTATGTTATCCTCTAGATGCTTTATGGTTCTAGCTTTTATTTTTAGGTCTATAACACATTTTAATTTTTGTGTATGTAGTAGTGACTTAGAGGTCAGAGTTCATTTTTTCCATATGAACAATCAGTGCTTAAGCACCATTTGTTAAGGAAGACTTTTTTGGGAAAGAAGGCAAAGGCTCTCTCTCCTGAGAGCTCCTAGACTGAATGCTAACAGCAGTCTGGGCTAGCTAAAATTATAAAAGACAACACAACCAAATATAGGCAAAAGTATGTAGCACTGAACTCTCAAACATTGCTGAAAGGAGTATAAAATGGCTGGAGAACTTTAGAGACCTTTTGTTAGTTTCTTCTAAATTTCAAGATACACCTACTCTATGGTCCAGAAATTTCACTCCTAGGTATTTGCCGACAGGAATAAAACACAAAAGACTTTCACAAGAATGTAGCCTTATTTGAAAACAACCAAATGGTCCATCAATAGGAGAATGGATATACAAACTGTGGCATGTTAATACTATGGAATAGTAGTCAGCAAGCAACAAAAGGATGCTCACCTGACTCGCACAAATACACCAATCTCAAAAACTTCACATGGAGTGAACGAAGCAAGACAGAAATACATCCATACAATATGATCCCATTTATATGAAGCTCAAGAAGAGAAAAATTAATCTATGATGACAGAAATCAGAGCATCAGAGCATAGTTTCTCTGGGATAGAAGAGGGTGGGAGGACTGGTTGGAAAGAGCTGGAAACATTTGGGGTAACGGACATGCACCATAGTTTGAAGTGACTACACGGGAGTAATATAATTACCAAAACATATCGAAATGAACATTTTGCATTTTTTTGTGTCTAAATTATATCTCCACTAAAAATTACCACCAAAGAAGTTGTATCAGTGAAAGTAGATTAGGTTATACTGCAGCAAAAACAGTAAAATCCTAGTGACAAGTCAAAAAGGTGTATTTCTTCTCTATTCCATTCTCATGCTATCCAATCGCAGGAACTTCTACTCATTGTGGACATTCAGCAACCCAAGCTGACAAAGCAGCCACTATCTTTACAGTGCCAGTGACTATGGCATAGCGATAAGAAAGCTTTGGAACATTTTATACTGGCAATTAAGTACATAGCCCAGTAGTGACATAAGTCACATTTGCTCATATCTTAGTCTTTTTGGTGTTGCTATACAGGAATACTTTAGGCTGGGTAATTTATAAAAAAAAGAGTTTTAAAAATTTATTTATTTATTTATTACTTACTTACTTATTTATGAATGACAGGGTCCTGCTGTGTCACCCAGTCTGGAATACAGTGATGCAATTATAGCTTACTATAACCTCAAATTTCTGGGCTCAAGTGATCCTCCTGTATCAGTCTCCCAGAGTGCTAAGATTACAGGTGTGAGCCATTGCACCCAGCCTAAGAAAAGACGTTTTGTTGGCTCACAGTTCCGCAAGCTGTACCAGAAGCATGGCACCAATGTTAGGTGAGAGCCTCAGGCTGCTTCCCCTCATGGTAGAAGGTGAAGGGGATCTCTGTGTGTAGAGATCACATGTTGAGAGAGGAAGCAAGGGGGAAATGCCAGGCTCTTTGCAGGAACTCACTCAGCCCCACCCCCGGACACTAATTTATTTATGAGGGGTCCACCCTCATGACCCAAACACCTTCTGTGAGGCTTTCACCTCCAACACTGGAGATCAAATTTCAACACGAGGTTTTCAGGGGTCAAATATTCAAATCATAGCAGCTCACAAATTGTTGTCCAGAACTAATCACACAATCTAATTCATCCCTAAGTGTGCCAAGAAGCACCATCCTACAATTAGCCAGAAAAATTGTGGTCTGGACTGAATTGTGTCCCCTCAAAATCCACATGTTGAAACTCTAACCCCCAATGTGACTATATTTTGAGATAAGGACTTTGGACAGGTAATTAAGGTTAAATGAGGCCATGAGGACAGGGATCTAATGCCACAGGGCTGATGTCCTGAGAAGAAGAGGAAGAGATAGCAGTTTTCTTAGTCCATTTGTACTACTATAAAAAATACCACAAACTAGGTAATTTATAAATAATAGAGTCTATTTCTCACTGTTCTGGAGGTTGGGAAGTCCAAGAGCAAGGCACAGGCAGGTTTAGTGTGTGGTGGGGGTCCAGTCTTTGCTTCCAAGATGGCACCATCTAGGTGTCCTCACATGGAAGGGATGGAAAGGCAAAAAAGGGTGGAACTAGTTTCTTTGAGCCCTTTTACAAGGTTTCTGATCTCGTTTATGAGGGCAGACACTTCATGGCCTAATCATCTCCTAGAAGCTCCACCTCTTAATACTGTTGAAATTCAGTTGCAACAAGGATTTTGGCAGGGACACAAACACTCACACCATAGCACAAGGGATGCATGCTCACCAAAAGAAGGCCATGTGACGATACAGCAAGAAGGTGTTTGTCTACAAGCCAGGAAGGGAGCTCTCACCAAGAACCAAATTTCCCACCACTCTGATCTCAAACTTCCAGCCTCCAGAGCTGTGAGAAATAAATTTCTGTTTTTTAAGACTCTTTAAAAAAGTTTGTGGTATTCTGTTATGGCAAACCGAGCAGACTAATAGAAGTTGAGAGTGGAAATGACTAAGTAAACAGAACTAATAAACTGGAAATACATAGGCAAATCATTTTATGTTTTTAAAGAACAGACAATGCATATCACATATATATTTTGCAAGACAGCCACATGCACACAAACATAAAAGCCTTCTTCCTTTACCGTAGCTAGCAGAACCATCATAGTAAAACCTGAAACATGCTGGTATACAGTATTACACTTATGTAGATAGAAAGAAACGATGTAAATAAAATGAATATACCAAAATACTCACATTTTGTATTTGTTGGATACCTACTCTGTACAATGAGTTTTATATTTTAGACAAATCAACATTTAGGAGCCCACCCAGAAATCCAGAAAAAGTTCACACAGATGGTGTGGAGTGAAGGAGAGGGAAGAAGGAGGTGGCACATCTACTAAATGATTAAGAGGAAGGCTGGGAGGACCCGTGTGGGGGGAGCGTGGGAGGTGAGGGAGCCCCTGCCCCATTATGGTGCCTACTGTGGACACCTGCAGAGCAGGGCCAGCTTTCTGTCTTCTTTCTCTATTTGCTGTCTTTGGATGAGTGACCCACATTTCATTTGCTTCCATCTTTTACTAAGGGTCAGCCAGGAAATCAGCCCAGTTTTGATCCTATGGTTGTTATCCTAAAACAGTATCAGTCTCATTCAGGATATATCTACAATTGGCAAAAAAACACACAAAACTTGGTCTGCCTTTTATGGAAGGGTTAAGTCTTTAATGATTTTTGGTTTCCCTCTGTTCACTTTCCCACCTATTTCTATTCTTTATTATTTAGTTTGTGATCTTAAATGCTGGTTTAAAATGATGTTAACTTACTCTCTTTTCCTGACAAGTGTGTGTGTGTGTGTGTGTGTGTGTGTGTGTGTGTAGAGAGAGAGAGAGAGAGAGAAAGAGAGAGAGAGCGAGGGATTGCATCTAGCTCACTTGGTTCATCAGACTTATTAGTAATATATCCTCTCTTATGGCGGTTTAGTGATTTTCTTTAATTCTTCATCCCTTCCAGTAAGTGGTTTCGGATTCATCTGGGGCTTTTTGTTTGTTTGTTTTAAACGGCAATGTTCTCATTCCCTACTCAACAATTTGCATGAAACCATTGCATAATTTTGACACACACACATAATACACTTGGGATAATATTTTCAGAAATGGCTTAATTGGGGTTGCCTTTGCTCTTGAAGCTGGCTACTCTGAATGTAACACTTGTTGATCCTCCCAAAGATCTGGTGCTTTGATTGCAGAGGGGCAGCTTGATGCTAGCTTGCTTCACATTCATTTAATCTGACTTTTCCACCAGTCTACCCCAAACTCCTTTGAACAGCAAAGACAGAATATGAATTAATGCTATAATTAGCACTATGTCAAATTATGTTTGAATATGAGAAGGGATAGGAGGTAAATATGAAAATGTAAAAGATAATTTGAGAGCAGTGAGATGAAGGGTGAATGTTTACACTTAAAAAATTTTATTCTTTGCTGTTAAAATAGTGTTTATGCAAAAATAATTCAGAAAACCGTAAAAATCCCAGAAGAAAGTCTGAGAAAGAGGTGCAAGGAGACAGGGAGAATTTCCAGCTTCATCAAAACCGTGTGCAGATGGGGCCTCTGCAGTTTTGTCATTCCAGTAGTGGTGTGGACAACATGAACACAGCAGAGGCAGCCACGAGTCTTTAATGGCACCACCAGCCCGTCCTGAAGTCCATCAGAGGCACCTGTGAATCCACAGGCTCAGCAGACACATTTCCTGGGTGCCTATGCCATGGAGGCCCTCTTCCTAGTGCTCTGTGGATGCTGGTGTGTGCCTCTTTCTACATCTCTAGTAAGCAGGGGTCTTAATCTGTTTTCTGTTGCTTAGAATACCCGAAACTGGGTAATTTATAAAGAAATGAAATGTATTTCTCACAGTTCTAGGGGCTGGGAAGTCCAAGGTCAAGGGGGTGCATGTAGTGACGGTTTCTCTGGTGAGGGCTTTTTTTTGCTGGCAGGGACTCTGCAGAGCCCATAGGTGGTTCAGGGCATCATACGGCAGGGGGCTGAGTGTGCCAGTTCAAGTCTCTTTTCTCTTTTTATAAGCCACCGGTCCTACTGCATAGCCCATTAATCCATCAACCCCTTCATCAATCCATTAACAGACTAACCTATTCAAGAGGGCAGAACCTTAATCACCCAGTCACCTCTTAAAGGCCCCACCTCTCAATACTGCCATATTGAGTATTAGGTTTCAACGTGAGTTTTGAAGGGAGGAGTATTCAAATCATAGCAGTAGGGACCATTACTACCCTCCTGAGAGACGGGGAACTCATGGGGGCCATAGGTCTCACCTCCTGCTGCCAAGCTGGGAGGCTGCATCGCCAGCCCAAGTGGCCCGGCCCCAGGGTTCATGCTTCTGATTCTGGACTCCCTGTCCCCTACCCATCCCCTATCCCATCCCTCCTTTACTCCCTGGGCTCTACTTTCAGGAATCCGCTGTCCTCTCCTCAGGCCACAGCTCTTTCCTCAGCTGACACCATGCTACCTGTTACAGAGGAAGTGGGCACTGCCGGGCAGAGCCCCAGCTCTTCTGCACCATGTCCAAGGAGGCAGGCACCACACAGGCAACTTCACGCCTCCTTCAGAAGCAGATGGATTTTTTTTTTTTTTTGCACAAGGTCGCTCTAACCTGTTTGTCTTCTTGGGGCAAGTTGTTCTTTCATATGTTAATTGCCACCCATTCTATCAACCAGATAAAATCACCATGAAAATTGCTATTTTTAGACGCATTTTAAAGCTATAAATGAGATCATGTTAGTAAATAAAAATTATCTCCTCAATTAAATGGGTATTAATTGCAATTTCCAAAATTACAACAAACTCTGAACCCTCCTTTTAGACTGGCTGGTACCATCTGTTCTAGCTAGGTATTATACTTTACTTAGCCATTCCCGTGCTGTTGGACATTTAGGACGTTTCTAATTTGAAATTTAACATTGGGTGGTTTTCCAAGTATTTATGTATGTATGTATTGGTGCTGGTTATGATGACGTCACACTTCTCTCCGTCTCTGCTTGCCAGCTTCAGCTGCGGCTCCTCCTCTCAGGAGGTCCCTCAGGGGTTCTCCTGCCCAATTAGAGATTTTAGGGTTTCCTCCTTAACACTGGTCCCAGCGACTTCCTGCGGCTCAGAAGCAGGACAGGCTGGACTCGACCGCGGCCCCGGAAAACCCCTTTGCCGCTGTGCCAGCGGAGGGCCGAGAGGACAGCCGCGTCGGACCCCAGGGGCGACAGTTCCCTGGGGCCACGGGGAGTCACGTGGAGCCCGGCCCAGGCTCAGCCCCCAGGCTCGGCCGGCTGCTGTGCGCGCAGGGGAGTCCGGGTGTCCGCCGGCCCGAGCCAGGGTTCCGCACGTAGCGATTTCCAAGCGCTACTTAGACCTCGCCTAGTGGGTCTTTTCCGCGGATGGAAACGCTGGCCCGGACCGCCCGGGGCCTTAGCTGAGCGTGGAAAGCTCCCAGGAGGGGCGCGACTGGTGCGTTCCGGGGCCCTCTCCACTGCCGGGCTTCATCATGCAAAAAACCTCAGGAAGGACCTAGAGAGCCTTGGCCTGTTTCGTGGGCCAGAGTTTACTGACTTTCACTCTAAGTTAAATCTTCCAACCCGAAGACATCCTTCTGAAGTCAGCAGCACAGATTACACCCAAGGGGAGGCGGACTCGGCCTTCTTCCCTTCCCCTACCTTCCCCTCCCACGGCAGGTCCCACTGGTGGGAGGATGCACCGCCAGTGGGGTGGGCCGCGGGTGGGAGGAGCACGCGCGTCCTGGGGCGGCCGGAGGGGCCCCGGTTGCGCAGGGGAGTGTCAGCAGACTCGCAGGCAGCAGGAGACCTGGCTCTGGGTCCAGAGTTCCCAGTGGGACGCCCACGAGAAAAGCGTAACTCCCATTATATTCTGTAATTCTAGTCTAGTTCCTATTTCATGCTTGATAGAGAGCAGTCGACCGCTTCTTGGTGAATTCTGCCAAGTTAGTCACTTCTCAGTCATGTTAATTAATTCTTTTAGAGACAGGGTCCCGCTCTGTTGCCCAGGCTGTAGTGCAGTGGAGCGATCACAGCTAACTGCAGCCTCCCCAACTCCGACTTCAGCCATCAGATTCGCCTGGGTGGGCCAGCTTTCAAGTCTACCGGGGTCCGCATGGAACTTCTGGCTGCCCTCCCTCCTCAGCCTTTCAGGGAAGATGGGGCTGCCGCGGGTGCCAAATGCACCCAGACTGCCTGCGCCCCTGAGGCGGTTGACACAGCCTCTCCCAGAGCCTTGGTACTGTGCCTGCTAGGCTGTCCTTCAATCTCAGCCCTAGACCAAGGCCCTCGGACCTCAGGAAGGAGGCCACTGCACATCCACCCTCAAGCCCACTGCACTCAGCCCAAGGAGCTGAGGGGAGTGAGCAGGGCCTGGGGCCTGGGCTTGTCTCAGGCTTCCTCTCCCAACTCTTCCTGACCCTACCCAGCCTGGAGGGCACACACACACAGACATATGTAGACACAGACACAGACACACACGGATGCACACAGAGACACACACACATACAGATCCAGACACACATACATGGATGCACACAAACACACATGGACACACACACACACACACTTCTAGATATAGAGAAGCCATGCCTATAGCTTATAGTGCCATGTGTCTGCACGTGCTGCGGGTGAGGACACACCAGCCCTGGGGTCGCTCTACTTCATTGCCTTTCCGATACTTGGTCTCACAGCTGCATGGCACTCTCTAGATGAGAAGCTAGGGTTGTATCTTTATTTTCTGGTTCCACAGTGACCTCCCCTTTCCCCAGAGCATCCCTGAATCAGGGTTTCAATGAGGAGGGGATGGTCCTTGGGCCAGAAGGAGCCATCAGAGGGCAGGGGCAGGCCAGCGTGGGTGGTCCTAGTCGCTCCTCAGTCTGTGTGGTTCTGGGCATGGTCGGGGCACCTCTCCAAGGCCACACCTTGAGTAGAGGGGGCTTCTCCTGAGGGGAAGGGGCCTTTATTGTCACCGCCCTGGGAAGTAGAGTCTTAGGGAAGGACATGGACTTGGGAGGGCCTGGGATGTCTGGGCAGACCCATAAAGACAGCCCCTCATGTGTGGGTACTGAACAAATTGAGAGCTTTCACCCAAGAGTGAAGGATGGGGGCCAAGGCACGGCCTGACCCTGACTAGTGCTGGCGGGCGAGCCACACCTCTGCCATGCACAGACCTCGTGGGCCAGGCAGGGGATCAGTTCAGGGACTCTAGGACAGAGGCAGAGCCTGCTTCTAAGTTCTCTGTTACATTTCCCTTGGCTTCTTCCTGTGTCTTCATACTAAAACTTACCATCTGGGCTCAGCAGCGTGGCAGGCTGCTGGAGGGACAGGTAGGATTTTGTGCGTGTGGCTTGGTGAGCAGCCCAGAGGGACAGAGCCTGCTCCCTAGGACTCCAGGCTTACCTTGGTGGCTAAGGGTGGCTATGCCCTGTGGACCTGACTCCCGGGGGTGTGGGCAGGGAAAGTGTGGAGGGAGATGGGAGCTGGGAGAAGGGAAGGGAGGAAGAGAGCCCATGAGTCCTTGAGCCTCCTGGATAGTTCTAAACAGTGCTGGCCAGTGACCGGGGGACTCTGCCTTCCAGATCCGGGTAAGAGTGGAATCCCACCTTGGTCTGGGCTTGGTTGGCTATGGTGTTGTGCCATTGCCCTCTATGCGCTAAGGAGGCAGTCTTAAAGCATGTCAACCATTGTTCTGCATGAAAGTGTTAGTGCTGAAGTTTTATCATGGTGTGTGGCTGAGGAGATGGAAACTAGTTTGTATTTTTAGTTTTTTGAGACAGAGCAAGACTCTGTCTCCCAGGCTGGACTGCAGTGGTGCCATCATAGCTCACTGCAGCCTTGAATTCCTGAGCTCCAGAGATCCTTCTGCCTCAGCCTCCTGAGTAGCTGGGACTGCAGGCATGTGTCAGTACGCCTGGCTAATTTTTTTTATTTTTATTTTTTGTGGAGACGGAGTCTCCCTGTGTTGCCCAGGCTGTTCTTGAACTCCTGGGCTCAAGCGATCCTTCTGCATTGGCCTCTCAAAGTGCTGAGACTGTAGGCGTGAGCCACTGTGCCCAGCCACAAACTAGTTTTTAAAGGTGATCAAGGGCTTGGTCACTTCATGTTGGAAAAGGTGTTGAGTGAGTTATGACACTCAGTCTTCCCAGGCAGTGTCTCTTTCCTAAGAGTTCTGGAAGAGGTGAAGGAGCCACCAGACCCCCATGCACTGGCCTGCCCCCAAAGACCTCCCTTGCACCCACAAAGGACCCATTGTCCCCAGGCAGGCGTCTTCATCCTGAGCCGCCCTCTGCAGCTGTCACAACACTGGAATTCGCTCACTTTTCCCTGGGACAACTTTGTGTTACCAGAGCTGGGTCTGAGGTTTGCACATCATGCCGCCCGCCCCAGTTTCCCCCAGGCCAGACACAGGGCAGTTTGAGTCCCAGGCCCCCTGTGTTCCAACCGATGTGTACTATGGGCGCCCTGAGCCTTTCCCGGTCCTGGGCGCACCTGTTTTGCTGTGGAACTCTTGACCTGGCTTCTGCCTTTGCCTAGAGTCCTGGAAATGTCCAGAAGCCTGGGGGTGGGGCTAAACAGATCACCCTGTATCTTTCTTCCCTGATTCTCTAGAGCAAATGGCAAGTGTTTTGGTTTTAAATCAGAGACAGTGGACCTCATAGTCTCTGCACGTAACCCTTGGTCTTGGTCTCTTATCTCTTTTCCTTTTTTATTTTGAAACCTGAGGATCCATTGCCAGGCCTGAGAGCCTGGAGCCCCATTACAGGCAATCTCTTATGTGCCGTGGCTTCTCAACTGCACCCCACAACTGTGGTCTAACTCACCCTTTTCTTTCACCTCCTGTTCTCTCGCCAGCCTTGCAGCTTCAGGACTGCTGATCTTGATTACGCTGTGCAAACGGTGTTCGTTCCGCGGTCACACTGTCTCCATGAGACAGCAACGTCTAGGAGTGTTATCCCCATTGAAGGGGCAGAGAAGCCAAGGAAGGAGGAGGGCAAGTGCTGGCCCAAGTCACACACAGATGAAGGCACACATGGTCACGCACACCTGGGAAAGCTTAGCAGCACTCCTGGCTCTCTGCAGGAGTTCACAGAACCCTGCGCTGAGTGGACCACCGAGCTCAGAAGGGTTGCTGTGTGACGCTTGAATCAGGAGGCCCTGATGGACTCTTCCACTCTTCCCTTCTCTGTCTCTCCAGCATCTGACTGAGGCACGTTTTTGGGACTCTAGCGAGGAGGACTCCGGTTTGCAGAACACCTGCAATATAGGCAGAGCACCAATCTAAGCCTGCAGAGACTAGACAGGAACAGTTGGAAGATGTCTTCCTTCCCTCCTTCCTTCCCCTTGTAACCCCTCCTCAAACTAGAAAGTGATGGGATCTTTGTGTCATTTGCATGATGACTTCTGGGACTCCTGTGAATTAGTTGCTTCTTCCTTCTGTGTTTCCCCAACCCAGGGCCACTGCTTAAATTGAACAAATGATGCATCACAAAACTACAAGGGGACTCTTCAAATTCAAGGTTGGTGCAATCTGTATGTAATTGTATTGTAACAGTTGTCCAGCAGATGGCAGTAAAGTGTCATGAAACAGAGTTGCCTGGTGACCTGTGCTGCACCTTTGTGAGTTAGCAGCGACCAGGCTTCATACACTGGACTTACTGGAGTCACTACTAAGCTGAGGCCACAGCAGAAAGACCACTACATTTTGCATGACCTAGGGGCTCCATGCCGGCTTGTCTGCACCAGAGCCCTTTCAAAGCACGTGGTTTAGTTCAGGGCTCACATTGGACATTGCCTGGTTTTGTTTGGCCAGCAAGGTAAGAATGGTTTTAAAATTTTTGAATGACTGAAAAAAAGTAAAAAGAAAATAATATTTTGTGAAAGGTAAAACTCACATAAAATTCAGATTCCAGGGTTTGTAAATGAAGTTTTGTTGGACTCATGCACACTCATTTGTTCAGTGTTGTCTCTGTTGCTTTGAGTTGAGAAGCCGCCGCAGACACCATGTGGCCACAGAGCCTAGAATATTTACTGTCTGGCCCCTTACAGGAAAATGTGCCTAGCCCTGGATCGCTCCTTTGGGACTTCATCAGCTACAAACCCTCACAGTATTTTTGTGTGTTTGGAAGTAAGAAGAGAGCAAGCAAGCGAGGGCCGAGACCGAATGGGAAGATCCGGTGGCTCAGAGAAGATGGTTATGAGCTCTCTTATTCCAGGGCACAGCAGCCTGTCTGGGGGATGCAGGCCTTGGTGGAAGTCCTCTAGCTTCAGTGCCTGCGGCCCTGTCTTTAATGTTACGTTCTTATTTCAGCATCCCTGCTGGTCTGAGGGTCTTAGTCCGTGCACCAACTTTGATTCCTGGACGTAGCAGAATAATGCTTCCAGATTTTCAAACTCCTTTGTTGACAATTTGAGCATCTGCTAATGTCTTAGCCCTGTCTGAAATCCCAGCTGATTTTCAACACTGTGTAAGGGAACTCCTTCATGACCCTTGGATGGGTAATAGATGATAGGGTCATGCTGACATTAGACTAGAGCTTGCTAAACTCTGAAAACCTAAATTTGCATCCCCTGCTCTAGCAGGTTTGGGTTCTCACGGAAACATCCTCAACAGACCAACTCAAGAAAGTAATTTCCATAGCGAATTGATTTCCTGGACTATGTTCTGTTAAAAGAAGATATGGTTATGATATCTGATCAAATATTCAGCATTTATCAGGAAATTCAGCTGTCTCTAGCTTCAAAAAAGTTCCAGAATCCAACCACCTACCTCTTCCTCTGCTATCACTGGGCTCAATACTCTCCTAAGGGTTATTGCAAAAGTTTCTCAGCGGCTCTCACTGCTTCAGCCCTTGGTCTATTACAGGCTGTTGTCAAGAGAGTGAGCACAGTGGCTATCAAAACAGCAGAGAGCTCTTTACCCTCCTCTGCTCAAAATCCCACAATGCTTGTCAGCTCACTGATGGCCAAGGCCCTCTGCCATCTGGCCCTGTATGTCTCTGACCTTTTGTGTTTGTGCCCTTTCCAGTCTGTCCCCAGTGCTCTCCTTGCTATTCCTTTGGGGCACTGGGCACACACCTGCTGAGAACATTCACACTGCTGGGTACTTCTGTCTGGAACACTCCTCCCCAGACACTCTCCTCACTCTCCTCAGCTTTTGCCCAGATGTCCTTTTCTCCCCAAGGTCTATCTCGATCCTCCTTCATGTCACACCCTGTCTCCCCACCCCCTGGTGCTGTACTATTACTTACATTGCAGCACTTATCCCCCAGCATGCTATTGGATTTGCTTATTTATTATCTAATGCTGACTGCTTTTCCTTCTAGATGCAAGCTCCACAAGGCCAGGCATGCTTTGTTTATTGATGTGCCCCAAGTGCTTAGAGCAGTTATCTGGCATGCAGCAGGTGCCCAGCACATATTCGTTGAATGAATAAATAATGAAATGAATTCTTGAGAGGCAAGCCTGCCCAAGTACTGAAGACTGGGTTGGAACTGTAGGTCTTCCTTCATTAACAAATGATCTCAAAAAGTTTGGGTATTGTTTTAACAGGGCTCCCGGCCAGGATCCATGAGTTGGCGTCTTGAAGTGAGAGACAGGACCCTCTGCTCTTCAGGTTCTATCAGTGCAAAGAGGGCCCACTAAGACCCACTCCGCAGGGCCCCATCTGACAGGCACCAGACAAAGCTCCTCACACTCCGTAAATGCCACCCATCATGAATGTGGCTATGATTAAATCGTGATGAGGACAGTGACCCACAAAACTGGAAAACCACTTTGGCACCTTGATGCAGATGTTTTCAAGGACCAGGTTAGAGAACATGTACCATCATTCCACTTTTAGCTGTTTTGTTTCATTACAACCTTTTTACTTGAGCATGACAACCATAACAAGTACAATATTTTGGCCAATTTCATTTAATTTGTCACATACAGTGGAAGAAATATTAAGATATTATTTTCTACGTGACTATGTAGCTGGGATGATTGGAACTGAAACATGTATTGTGCATTTGAATGGTTTATTTTATTATGTTCACATTGTGTACATATTTTGTGGCTTATATATAATCAGTAAATATTCTATGACTTATTCCTCTTCAGAAACATGTGGAAAGGTGAACAAAAAACAACCACAGCATGACAGGGTTAGGGAATTCTAGAAATGGAAAAGATGTTAAAAATGGGTTTATAGTAAAATCCAACATCTAGAAGAAGGATTTAAAGTCTAAGCAGAAATCCTTTCTGGCGGTCTGCAGAAGTCTCCCATCTTGCTAAAGTGTCACATTTGGCACATATTCCTGGAAACGTTTTAGTCTTTTTCAATTAAATTCCTTACTGCTGTCCCTCTTGCCAATCTGCCATTAACTTGCCTCCTGTTGCTGCACCTTCAGTGGTTTTCCATTTCCTTTGGGACAGACTCCAGAGAAACTCATAATCTGGCACCAACATACTAAGACTGTTACTTCTTTCCACGTGTCCTTTGTCTCAGTCTTGGCCTCAGTGTGAGCTCAGATTTCTGTGATAGGGAGCCACCATGCTTTGGGGCTCCGGAGCCAAGGTGGCAGGGGCGTCACGGAGGCTTTGCCTCATCACTAGGGCTCTGGAGTTCTCCTGTTACCTCTTTTCACACATCAGTGTGCTGGAGGTAGTGATGAGCCGAGAGGGAATGTCAATGTTACCAAGCAACCACGAGCCTATGAGAACCCAGTTGGGATTATGGCCACTTGTACTGCAGGTAGTGGGCACTTCGTACACAGCAAGGACCTGTGCATGGACAATCCTGTGTAGTGTACGAATCACCTTGTGCATGCTTGTCTATTTTCTCCTGTAGCTAAAACACTGCTCACAAGTCCTTCCACAGTTACCTATTAAATAATAGTCACCATCTTTTAAGGAACTGATAACTTCTGTCATTTTAAACTGTTCCAGAACACAGCAAAGGATGAAACAGTGTTTACCTTTTTTTCTTTTTCTTCTGAGACAGAGGCTCGCTCTTGTCACTCAGGCTGGAGTGCAGTGGCACAATCTCAGCTCACTGCAACCTCTGCCTCCCAGATTCAAGTGATTCTCCTGCCTCAGTCTCCTGAGTAGCTGGGATTACAGGCACCTGCCACCACACCTGGCTAATTTTTGTACCTTTAGTAGAGATGGGGTTTCGCCATGTTGGCCAGGCTGGTCTCCAACTCCTGACCTCAGATGATCCACCTGCCTTGGCCTCCCAAAGTGCTGGGTTTATAGGCGTGAGCCACAGTACCTGGCCATCTTTATCTTTTTCTAATGGTGAACATAACTCTGATCTCACACTGGGGAAAGAAACCACCCTAGCATGATAAGGAAAATGTATAGGTTTATTGTACTGAAAAACAAAGATGCAAAGATCTCAGTTAAAACTAGCAAATCTTATCTTCTTTTTTGAGACAGAGTCTTGCTTTGTCACCCAGGCTGGAGTGCAATGGTGCCATCTCGGCTCACTGCAACCTCCACCTCCCAGGTTCAAGCTATTCTCCTGCCTCAGCCTCCTGAGTAGCTAGGATTACAGGTGTCCACCACCATGCTCAGCTAATATTTTGTATTTTTAGTAGAGACAGGATTTCACCTTGTGGGCCAGGCTGGTCTCCAACTCCTGACCTCAGGTGATCCACCTGCCTCGGCCTCTAAAAAATGCTGGGATTACAGGTGTGAGTCACCTTATCTTCCATTCTTTAAAGAAGAAAAAAAGGTAACAAATCAAACAAGCAATGCTCTCAAAGATAGTGCATCCTGACCAAGAAAGGTTTGTGAGCAATGCAAGGATGGTTCAACAAAAGGAAATCTGTGAACATTATTACCTTGTTACTAGAGTGGAAACAGAGTCATCTTGTGATCTGCAGAGATGTCAGAAAACACATGTGAGAAGTGGTAAAACTCTTCCCCAAGCACCACTACTGGGTGCAGTGCTTGAAAAGGTAAACAGGTATGGCTGGGTCATATGGTACTTCTAGTTCTAGATCCTTGAGGAATTGCCGTACTCTTTTCCATAATGGTTGAACTAGTTTACAGTCCCACCAACAGTGCAAAAGTGTTCCTATTTCTCCACATCCTCTCCAGCACCTGCTGTTTCCTGACTTTTTAATGTTTGCCATTCTAACTGGTGTGAGATGGTATCTCATTGTGGTTTTGATTTGCATTTCTCTGATGGCCAGTGATGATGAGCATTTTTTCATGTGTCTGTTGGCTGTACGCATGTCTTCTTTTGAGAAATGTCTGTTCATATCCCTTGCCCACTTTTTGATGGGGTTGTTTGTTTTTTTCTTGTAAATTTGTTTGAGTTCTTTGTAGGTTCTGGATATTAGCCCTTTGATGAGTAGATTGCAACAATTTTCTCCCATTCTGTAGGTTGCCTGTTCACTCTGATGGTAGTTTCTTTTGCTGTGCAGAAGCTCTTTAGTTTAATTAGATCCCATTTGTCAATTTTGGCTTTTGTTGCTGTTGCTTTTGGTGTTTTAGACATGAAGTCCTTGCCCATGCCTATGCCCTGAATGGTATTACGTAGGTTTTCTTCTAGGGTTTTTATGGTGTTAGGTCTAACATTTAAGTCTCTCATCCATCTTGAATTAATTTTCATATAAGGAGTAAGGAAAGCATCCAGTTTCAGCTTTCTACTTATGGCTAGCCAATTTTCCCAGCACCATTTATTAAATAGGGAATCTTTTCCCCATTTCTTGTTTTTCTCAGGTTTGTCAAAGATCAGATGGTTGTAGATGTGTGGTATTATTTCTGAGGACTCTGTTCTGTTTCATTGATCTATATCTCTGTTTTGGTACCAGTACCATGCTGTTTTGGTTACTGTAGCCTTGGTTACTTGTAGACTACTATAGTTTGAAGTCAGGTAGCATGATGCCTCCAGTTTTGTTCTTTTGACTTAGGATTGTCTTGGCAATGAGGGCTCTTTTTTAGTTCCATATGAACTTTAAAGCAGTTTTTTCCAATTCTGTGAAGAAACTTATTGGTAGCTTGATGGGGATGGCATTGAATCTATAAATTACCTTGGGCAGTATGGCCATTTTCACGATACTGATTCTTTCTATCCATAAGCATGATGAGTTGATGGGTCCTGACAAGTTGATGGGTGCAGCACACCAACATAGCACAAGTATACATATGTAACAAACCTGCACATTATGCACATGTACCCTAGAACTTAAAGTATAATAATAAAAATAAATAAAAAAATAAAATTATACAGTTAAAAAAAAGAAAAGTTAAACAGATACGGCTATGATCTTTCATTTTTTTCCAAGAGAGTAAATACTTTCTTTTTTTTTTTTTTTTTTTTTTTGAGACGGAGTCTCGCTCTGTCACCCAGGCTGGAGTGCTGTGGCCGGATCTCAGCTCATTGCAAGCTCCGCCTCCCAGGTTCATGCCATTCTCCTGCCTCAGCCTCCCGAGTAGCTGGGACTACAGGCGCCGCCACCTCGCCCGGCTAGTTTTTTGTAGTTTTTTAGTAGAGACGGGGTTTCACCGTGTTAGCCAGGATGGTCTCGATCTCCTGACATCGTGATCCGCCCGTCTCGGCCTCCCAAAGTGCTGGGATTACAGGCTTGAGCCACCGCGCCCGGCCAATACTTTCAGGGTTAAATTAATATTTTCTCTAAGCCCTGATTCTCTGAGTGATTCTGCCTAAGTCAGTTAAGAACTATCATCTCACTCTATCTTTGGCTCCTTGTTTATGTCTTGTGGCTATTAATTTTTTTTTTGAATTTTAAAGATAAAAGTGCAGGCAGAGCCCATAGATATTTTCACTCCAGGCAAGAAGTGGAATCAAAGGTTCCTGAGATTCAGAGGGGCACATGCTCCTGGGCTGATGGCCAAGAGCCTCCAAGAAAGGGTAGGAGAGCTGCTCATTCCAAACGGAAGAGTGTGAGCAGGGCCACAACCATACAACCGGTCACGTTTTGACCTTTCTCATTATGTGGATTAACTGGAGGATTCGTACAAATGACATTTTAATCATAAGTTATTAATTTAAACCAGACAAAATGCTCTTGGGAATTCTTCATTCTGTGAAAGGGTTTTTATAAACTTCCATGATTTTTCACCTAATTCTCCCTTGTTTACTTTCGTTGGGACATTGTAATATTTTATAATTTAGACTTTTCACCTTTGGAAATAAACCAGACTTGGAAAAAAATTTTGTCAGAATTTTGGATGCATTTAGTAAGATGTGTAATTTATGTAATCAGGACTGCTAATTTGAGGAAGTAAGATGGTTGGAGCCCAGCCCAGGCCGGGTCAGCACTGGGCCTCCTGACCCCATCTTAGTGAATCTGTGGCTTCTGGGCCGCATCTCTGTCTTGAGCCCAGTGGAACCTGGGTTTTCATGGCACCCAGCACAGAAAAATGTGGTTGAAAGGGACTACCTTAGAAGTTAGTCGTAGTCTTCAGACATTTAATTAGATTAACAGATGGTTTCTCACAGGATAACTCACTGACCACCCTTTGGGCAGAACCGGACCCACTTGAATGTGGCAAATTTGTCTCAAAGGATGTGTGCAGTGGACACAATTAACCATCCAGTGTTCTTATTCTGAAAAACCCCCTCCAGGAGAGAGCCCACCCAGTGATGCACTATTCAGCACTTATTCTCATCCATTTTCTCTTGAATTTCTCCAGTGTTCTGTCTTCTCCTATCTGGGATAAAGCTGATGACCCATCCCGGTTCTTGCCATGGAGGCTGGTTGGCTTCACTGGATTGGCAGACTCTTCCTCTAGCCATACTCACTCAGGAGGGGTGCAGGGTGCTTGTTGGAGCAGTGAGACCTCTTGCTAGGCAAGAATGAGGAAGCATGGAGTGTGATCTTTACACACCACTGACCTTCAGTCATGAGGAGATGGAGCTAACACTGTGGCAGAAAGAAGGAAATGTAGAACTCCATGCTATTGGAGAGCCCCTGGGCTAACCAGTTCTGAAACCGTGTTAACTGTTGGACTTAGTGGTTATGTATTTTAATTTTTTTTTAAGCCAGGCTGGGCGTTGGGCCTACTCTTACATATATACTGGAAAGGTCCTGAGTAACACAGAGGTGAGAATGATTCTCCGTAATTTTGTGAGTGTAAGATATCTTCACTCCCCTTTCTGTGATGCATCCTCACTTATGACCTTGAAGTTGCAAATATCCAAAACTAACCATTTCTTCCTTTGAACTGCTTCTTTTGAAATATTGTTTTGAAGCCCCAGGAGCAGGTAGTAGTGATAATAATAGCAGTAGCAGTATTACTATTACTACTATTGTTAGTATTAATAATAACTCATGTTAAATGTGTGTTTCCTGGTTTTTGGGCACTTTATCTACTAAGCATTTTATGTGTATATTTTGTAATCTCTACAGTAACACTTTGAAGCCAAGATCACCATTTCCCTGTTTTACAGAAGATGACAACTCAGGCAGGGAGAGGTGCCTAATGCCACACTGTTAGTGACCAGAACCGGACACAGACACAGTTGGTCAGGTCTCAGGGACCTGCATTTCACTGTCTCCAGAAGCGCATTTCAATTCTCTTTAAGCAGGGAAGTGAGTTTTATGGTGCATTTAGAGTTAACGTTTCATTTTTTCTTTGTAATTGAAATCATGATTTATTATTATATGTGCCCCACAAGTACTATTTCAAAAGAGGCTGAACCAAGGACTCATTATGTATTATTAGATTCCTTATATTTTCATTTTAATGTACTTAATCTGTCATAAATGTATATTAAAATAGGTACAATAAAACATCCCAGGACACTCATTTATTCTACTTTGTCTTTGTAATTCCTGCAAGAGTTACTTCATGTGTTGACATAGGATGTTATTTGACCCTCATGTGATGGTGAGGGCTGTGTCTTCTTTTTTGCTGGTGCCCCGATCATCATAAGGTGATCCACTTTGTATCTCTGCATGCCTTTTCCTCTCTCTGGAATTCTACTTTGTGTGTGTTGAGTAAACATGGAAAAAATCTACTAAGTCTAACTTGTACCCTTCCCATCAGACAGCTCTGCCCTAAGATGACTTGGGGACCATGAACAAAAGGCACAACTTGGTTTCTTTAAAAGATTATTTATTCCTCATTTATTCTTTATTTGCTAGCAACAAGCAAGCAAACAAACAAAAATGAAGACAGAGGGCAGAACTGGAGATATATGGCAGATGCAATGATACTGCCGATGTTTAGGAACTCACAGGCAGAGAAGAAAGCAGGGGTGGCCCTCAGGGAAACCTAAGGGGCAGTGTTCCATTTTGGGCAGCCAGCATGAGATTTTCATCTTCTTATCTGGGTGTAGTGGAGGCAGGGAGAGATGTCCAGAGGCTGCACCATCAGTCAGAATCCAGGCAGGAAAGGGTTGTCTGGGGACTGCATTGTTCTCTGCCCGTCATATTCACCACCCAACCTCTTTCCTGCCCACCAAGTTCTCCATCCTTGATGCCACATTTTCCATGCCCACCAGGCCCCCTCCCACCCACCATGTTTGCTGCTTGTCACCATCTTCCCTGCCTGCCCACTGTGTTCTCTGCTCACTGTCATCCTCCGTCTGCCATGTTCTCTGCTTGCAGCCATGTTCCTCTGCCTGACCTGTGTCCCAGCCTCCATGCTGCCCGCCCGTCCCTGCACAGGCCCTGGCCCTCACAGACGGTCCTCCTCAGCCTTGCACTTCACTTCCTGCTCCCTCCCAGCATCCCCTCAGGCCACCAGTTGTTAACATTTGGCAAACACCCTTTCATGTAAATTAAATCCTACTCATACTTAGATTTTGACTCATGAAAATATCTGTCTATGATCTGGATTTACAATAACCACTGGTTTTCACGCTACTCCTAATTCAAGGGGATAATCCCTGCCAAGTGTGGTGAACAGAATGGGAGGTAAAAAGAGTTGAGGGTCTCCCAAGAAAACGCAGTCTCTTCCACAGTTTGGTGTAAATACCATGACCTCTGCTGTCCTGTGTGTTGTATTTGTCCTTTGACTTCTGAGGTTTCTGAGGCTTGGCTTTAAGGATACTTTCTATAGTTGGAGTTTCTTTTTTATTTTTTTGAAAAAAAGTATTCATGACTCTGTGGTTGCAAATAACTTTTCCTGGTACATCAAAATATGGTTGTTTTAGTTACTGTTTTTGTTTAAAACCATAGTAACATAATTGAATTACAGTTGGGAGTAGCCATTTTGTAGAACTTTTAAAAATATTGAGCCAAATCTGTTTGCCATAGCACTTTATAACACCAGGATTAAATACTCTTTGACAAATGTTTTAATTGCTGACAAGTGCAACTTAGGGAGGCGGTTTTGAGAGTTTTGGCTGGTGTCCTGGTGCCTGCTGTCAAGTGCTGGCATGGCCCAAGGAGCTCTGGTAACCAGGAGGTGGGGAAACCAGAGCATGCTGACTTGGCCTGGCCTCCTCCTAGGTTTGGAGTCTTTCTGTGCCTTTCTCCTCATGCCTGTCGGGACATGACAGGACTCACTATGGCTCCACTCCCCATAGTTCTGCTGGGATGAATGGAGTCAGCCAGGTGAGCCCCGGATGAAGGGTGAGGCTCACAGCAGGGATTACTTCCTCACTTCCTCCTATGGTTTGAATGTCCCTCCAAAATGCATGCTGAAACTTAATTGCCATTTTAACAATATGAAGAGGTGGGACCTTTAGGAAGGTCTGCCCTCATGAATGGATTAACACTATTATCTTGGGAGTGGATTCGTTATCACAGGCGTGGGTTCCTTACTAAAGGGTGTTTGCTTTCCTCTCTTTGCCTTCCCCTACCCTCTCTCATCCTCTCCTGCCCTCTTACCTTCCACCATGAGATGACTTAGCAAGAATGAGTCACCAGATGCTGGAGCCTTGATTTGCACTTAGCCCTCAGACTGTGAGAGAAATTTCTCTTCTTTATAAACTACCCAGTCTCAGGTATTTTGTTATAGCAGCACAAAAAGGACCAAGGCACTTCTTTGGCACATCATGTCCCTTGCACAGACTGCTCAGGCTTCTATTCACAATTACTTCTGTGCTCGTGTATTCAGTCCAGAAGAGTTGTTACTTGACTCAAAGTTATTTTATTTTTAAAATTAACATGCAGTAAGGGTGACCTTTTGGGAATGGACAGTTCCACCACAATCAGGACACAGAACTGTTCCATCTCCTCCAAAGCTTCCTGGTGCTGTTCCTTCATAGTCACACTGTCCCTTCCTTCACCCCCAGCCTCTGGTACCCACTCCATGACTATAGTTTTGTCTTTTTGAGGATGTTGTATAAATGGAATCATAGAGTATGTAACTTCTGAGACTGGCTTATTTTACTCAGCATAATGCCTTTGAGATTCAGCCAGTTTGTTGCATGGATCGGTAATTTGTCTTTTTATTGCTCAGTAGTAGTCCGTTGTATAGAGCTCTGATGGATGGGCCTGGCTGAATCATCCCCCATGTCTTCCAAGTCACTAGATGTGTCAGTGAGGTCAGCTTGGTCCCTCCAGAAGGGCCTGCTTGCCAGCTGTATACCACCAAGTGACCTCTGCAGTGCCATGTAGGACAGAGAAGTCACCCAGCCAAACCTTGCCCAATTTCCCCAGCTACAAAAAAATGAGACATAAAGAAGCAGTGGCTGTTTTTACCCACTAAGTTTGGAGTTGTCTGTTCCATGACTGTGGATAACCAGAACACACCCCAGTAGGTACTTAAGCTTCACAGGAATAAGGATCACATCTCTTGACAATCTAAAACTTTGGCTCCAGCAGTGCTCAATAAGCATTTTTATTTTTTAAAACCAAATTCCTCTCTGCTTGGCAAGACACTTTATAAATGTGTAATAGTGATGAGTACATGGAATTATCTCAATAATTTCCTGATGATAAGAAAATTATCCAATAGCTATCAAATACTGTTAAGTATGTTAGTCATGAACTCCCTCATGAGTTGGGGGGACAATCACTGGAGCCCTTTGGGGCCCTGGGAAGAGGAAGGAGCACGGGAGATGCTTCAGGATGAGTGCCAGACTTGTTATTGTCTTGGCTTAATCCTCCATCCTTGCAGGCCCTGTCACCTGTAGTTTTCCTGGAATGGGTGTTTTGGGGCCTTAACTCTGCCTCAGTGAATCCCATCCTTCCTGGTCCTCCACCATGGTCCTCTCAACCATCGCAAGAGTCTCCCTCACAGTGCAGGGAGTGAGAGCATAGACACTGCAGTCAAGCAGGCTGACATTTGAATTCTGCTTTTATCACTTACTGGATATGTAAATGTTGAAAAGTTTCCTAGATCCCCACAACTTCAAATTTCCCATCTATAGGATGTGCATAAAAGCACATACCTCAGAGGATTGTTTTGAGGATTAGGTGTAGTGATGTACTTGGAGCCTCTAGCCTGGGCTGCAGGCAAGGGCACAAGAGCTCTCTGTCTCTGTGGAGCAGGGTTGTGGCACCAGGCAGCATGGGCTATGAGGAAGGAAGGAGCCCAGTGGGTTCAAGGACTGGATGAAGTGGTTGGAGCACTGAGGCTGAGGGCAGAGAGATATAAAATGAGGTTTGGGAAACTCATAGGGACTTAATCAGGTGGGGTCTTGCAGCTGTATTGAGGATGCCAACTTTTTATTCTGGGAGCAATAGTCAGCCAGGGCTGTGGCCAGTGTTTGCTATGAAAATTTAGACTGCAGGGTTAGAGGTGTGCAGATTAAAAGTGTGCAACAGAGGATTCACAGCAGCTCAGGCAAGAGCTGATAGTGGCTGGTACTAGGGAAGTAATGGTGAAAAAGTACAACTTAGGAGAGAAAAATACACTAGGTTTAGGGATAGACTAGATGTCTGATGGTGCATGTTGGGGAATGTGAGGGAAAGAAGATGTGGAAGATGATTTCCGAGTTTCTGGCTTCAGCAGCTGGATGGATAAGGTGTCATTCACTGGGATGGGAACCCAGGAAGAGAAGCAATTGGGAGTGCCCTGAGGTCAGGTTTGCATATTGTGGAAGAGGGGACCTTGGGACTTATGATGGGAGATATTGAGGAGACACATATATTCAGATTCAGAGCTCAGAGACGAGGTCTAGCTAGAGGTGTACCTTTGGGAGTCAGCTACCGGCAGATGGTAGACATGTATTAGGGTAATTAATGCTGGCTTTTGAAACAAACCCTGGAAAATCTCAGTGGGTGAACACATAAAAGTTGATTTCTTGCTCTCACAAAGTCTGTTATGGGTCAGAATGTTCTCCTGAATGGCCATCTTCCAAATGGAGATTTCGGGATCTGAGTTCCATAACAAAGGGGCTCATGCAGGATGTTCTATGGTGTATGCTATTTTGGTCCTTGTACCATGAACTGGAACCCAGTCATGTGGCCCCAACATAACTGTAAGAGAAGCTGGGAATTATAGTTGGTCTATGTGCCCCACAAGAGGAACAGAGGTTGGTGAGCATCTAGCCAGGTAACCATGGTAATGAATGTTGTTATGAATGAGAATCCCCTGGGAAGAGAAGATGGAGTTTGAAGATGAGGAGCTTATTAAGGACTGGCCCTTGAGTCGTCTGTACATATACAGACGGTTAGAAAAGGTGGACTGGCAAAGAAAACTGAGAAGGAGTAGCCAGAGATAGACGAGGACAACTAAGAGAATGTGGAGTTAGGGAAACCAGGAGAAGTATGAGAAAGTCAGAAAGAGTCTGAAAACCGTCCACTGAAACCAGTTCATGGAGAGCATTGATGGCTCAAGGGAATATGCTCCTGGGGAACTAATGAAGGCAGAAATCTGTGTGGACTGCATGGAGAGTCATTGAGATGTGAGTCAACAAAAATGAATACAGACAGTTCTCTTGAGAAGCTTGATGTTAAGTGGGAGACAGGGGGATGGTGGCTAGAAGGAACATTGCAGTTGAGGCATTTTTTTGTTTGCTTTTTGCTTTTAAGATAGGAGAGATTTGAACTTCTTTAAATGTTAAAATTTCAGAGAGAGAGAGAGATAGTGCAAGCAAAAAGTGGGAAAAGAAATCTGTGATGATGAACAATCCCTGGAAATGTGAAAGAGTTAAAACTTCAAGTACTGGGTTTATCCTTTGAGCCTCCCGTAGCAGCTGCCTCCAGCTGCATCTTCCCAGCCTTGTGCAGAGAAAGGAGAGGACCGGCCTGTCAGTCCTGTAATTTTGATTACCGTTGAAATTTCTCCCATTAGGCAACACACCCTGCTCAGTGCCGCAGAGATTCATCACTTAGACCAGAGCACCCCCAACCCTCTAACCCAGGGGATGGAGGAGTGAGGGGGGTCGATGTGAAGCTTAGCGGCTCCCTCTAGAGTTCAGTGAGAGTTCTGCCCTGTGGTATTGCTTCTGTCCCACTCTCTAGCCCATTTCTCATGATTCCCTCCGCCACCCATCCACCCTATGAATCCCACTTTCTTTCTTTTTTTTTTTTTTTTGAGGCAGAGTCTTGCTCAGTTGCCCAGTCTGGAGTGCAGTGGCGCGATCTCGGCTCACTGCAAGCTCCGCCTCCCGGGTTCCCGCCATTCTCCTGCCTCAGCCTCCCAAGTAGCTGGGACTACAGGCGCCCGGCTAGTTTTTTGCATTTTTAGTAGAGACGAGGTTTCACCGTGTTAGCCAGGATGGTCTCCATCTCCTGACCTCGTGATCCGCCTGCCTCGGCCTCCCAAAGTGCGGGGATTACAGGCGTGAGCCACCGCGCCCGGCCTGAATCCAGCTTTCTAAAATAACTTACAGTTCTTCAGCTGAGTTTTGTTCTGTCATACCTTTGACCTAACATGAAGTTAATTCCTCTTTCTGGACACAATTCCTTTGACTTTTTTTTTTTTTTTTTTTACCCGGTTATTCCCTATTTATCACCCAAGAACCTTTATCCTTCCTCATTCATTCCTGTCACCAAGAACATGTATCCTTCCTGTGTGATTCTTCCTGCTAAGCACACTGAGATAGAACTTCCAGATTTCAAGCAAATGACTTAGTATCAGGTAAGAGACTCTGGACGGGTGTGAGACAGGCACAGAACCAAAACATATCTGGATAGAAAAACAAGAACATTTGAATAGGTTTTTGCAACGCATACTGTACACATTTCAGACAGTTCTAACTCCAATGATGATGGGACGCAGGACTGTTTTTTCAAGTTCATCTTTCTTGACGTCCAAGTTTGAGGACACTTTCTGCAATCCCTTAAGTCCAGTTGGCCCTGTAATCTGGACGACTTCTTTAAAAAATTATTTTATTAAAAGTTGTTTTCTGTGAAGACTAGTCTCACTATGTTGTCCAGGCCGATCTCATATTCCTGGGTTCAAGTGATTCTCCTGCCTTGGCCTTCAAAGTGTTGGGATTACAGGTGTGAGCCACCATACTCAGCTGATTTCTTATGAAATTTCTTATGGAAAAAAAAAAAAAACCACCATTTACCCTCTAATCGTCAGTTTGAGATTTTTTTTTTTTTTTTAAAGATTTTACATATTTGGCTTGTAGTAGAGGTTTTCAATTGTGTGGTTTTAATAACATATTGTGATATGATTTGGCTGTGTACCCACCCGAATCTTATCTTGAATTGTAACTCCCACAATTCCCATGTGTTGTGGGAGGAACCCACCGGGAGGTGATTGAATTATGGGGGCAGGTCTTCTCTGCATTGTTCTTGTGATAGTGAATGAGTCTCTTGAGATCTGATGACTTTAATAATGGGAGTTTGCCTGCCCAAGCTCTCTTCTCTTGTCTGCCGCCATGTAAGACATGCCTTTCACCTTCTGCCATGATTGTGAGGCCTCCATCCAGGCCATGTGGAATTGTAAGTCCAATAAACTTCTTTCTTTTGTAAATTGTGCAGCCTTGGGTATGTCTTTATCAGCAGCGTGAGAACAGACTAATACATATTGGGCTTTATGAGAAATCTGTATTGAATATTAAAGTGATGCTAATCAGTCATAGCCTTTACAGACTGGAATATGGAGTGCCCTCTGTGACTTTCTAAGGCTTCTCTGTGCAGATTTGTAAAAGTGGGATGGGTGTTTCATGTACAACCAGTTCTTGTTGATTGGTGTGCAGCCTTGAACCTGAATTTGGTTGGGTGCTGTGTTTTGTGGACTTTCTGCAACATCCTTGTTAGAGTCTTTCCAAAATCAATGTCTCAGTGTTTATTTTTAAGTTGGTGATTTTTTGAACCTTCTGAAGGATTTATTTTTAAGATATTTTATGTTCTGACTCCATAAATGGTATACTTAGAAGACAAGGCTTCACAGAACTGAATTTTAACTACAGGTGTGGTATATGTAGTAGCCTGATCTTTTCAGGATTACTCTCTAATAATATGAGATATTGTTGAGAAGGACTATTCTTCTCAATTCCGATTGATGCTAGTTATATTTCTTTTTCAAGACTGGAAACAAAACTGGCTTCCTACCGGTTTGGGAATCCTTTACTAGGCAAATCATGTGTCCCTCAGTAGAGTTTGATTGTAAAAGGCTAATTACGACATATTAACACACACGTTTATAATATATTGTACATACAGTATATGCATGCATGTGTATATTATACACATACATGAAAACATGTATATAGATGTACATACAGATATACATTGTACACATGCATACATAAATACATGCACATACAGAATAAAAAATCAAAAGGAGACTTCTAATGTTTCTAATGTCTTTATTCCAACAAACATTTATTAAGCAACCTACTATATGCATAAGCTAGACCCTCTGGTTATAAGGTCAATGAGAGCTTGGCTTTGCCGACTCTGTTGCGTTTCTAGCCTTGGCATGTGAACAATTTATTGTTATGCAAGGTCTTGACAGGAATAGCAGGGCGATTGTGGCTGTGGCTGGTTGGGCTTTCATGTGAGGGCCCCCGGCCAGCATCCCAGGTGACTCCTCACTGCACACATGCTCACGCACTCACAGACACTCCCAAAGGCCCAGCACGGCAGGTCTGAGGTGTGCTCGCCCTCTGTTTTTCTCGCTCCCTGCTGGTGAGTGAGCTGTGGTCTCAGGGACGCCCCTTAGCAGCTGCTTGACTACAGGCAGGTCTTCACTTCTCTGCGGTTCAGTTCCCTCCTCTTCAAACTGGGAAAACAATAGTAAATACTTGATTGTGCTGATATGAGCTAACTAAATGAGTTAATTTCTGTAAAGTCCTGACAACAATATTGGCATACAGCAAATGTCAGGATGATTTTAGCTCTTGTTGTTATTACAGACCTCACTGAATAAATCTAAAGTCCAGAGGCTAGAGGAATGGGTGGGTCAGGAAGCAGTTATGGGAGAATAAAGGAAAAGCTTTCCGGAAGTATTTTAGAGCACAGTCAGAACAGCAGGCCACAGCTTTTCTCGGGGCTCAGCTTGACCACCTGTGAGCCAAGGCGGATGCTCCCCAAGGACCCCATGTGGTCGACCACCTACTTCCCTTCTGAGAGGGCCTCATTCTGCTGGTCAGCCTCTTACCTGAACACCCTGAAGGAAAGGTGTAAGGTGTAAGGTTCACTTATCTCTCAGTGGGGAGGCCTTTCCTTCAACTCAAATAATTACATGTGGATGCCTCTGGGGGAGACTCAACATCCCGTTGATGGAATCCCACCAGCTCCATGGCAGTCAATCAAGTTCACAAATGTGGATGGGCCACAGAAGATGTCCGGGTGGGTCAGCAAGCCAGCAGTGCTTAGAACCACAAAATGCCCCAACCCAAATAGTTACTGTAGAAGGCAGAAACACGTTTACACAATTTCAGCCTGCATCTCAGAGGGTGTTAAGGGGCCAGAGCTTTGATTAAACACAAGTGTAGGCAATTATGAAAAAGCAGCAGTGGGAGAACAAGGGAATGTTCTTAGAAATAGAAGTGGTCCACAGTGGCCCAAGCTAAAGCAAAACCCACTAGAGGTGGTGAGTCCCAAAATGGACTCTAAAATCCGAGGCAGGAAAGAATCTACCTGGAGAAATCCTCACGGAGCATAGCAAGAGTAAAATGTGATGGAAATGGCAGGAAAAGAAGGGAGAGAAGGCAGATTCCCTCATGCATTTAGTGGGCTAAGATCCACTAGATCCTCCTCCTCAACAATCTTAGCAAGGGGCACCTAGCAGTGAAGAAAATTAGCCGGGCATGGTGGTGCAACGTGCCTGTCATCCCAGCTACTGGCGAAGCTGAGGCAGGAGAATTGCTTAAACCCTGGAGGTTGAAGCTGCTGCAGGCTATGATCGCACCAGTGAAAGGCCACTGCACTTCAGTCTGGGCAACAGAGTGAGGCCCTGTCTCTTAAAAAAAAAAAAAATTCCTGCTTGCTTGAAGCACATGTTCAGTGAGGGATGAAAGACAATAAACAAATCAGGACACATTGAATGAGAGAAAGCAGCCAGGGCTCTGGAAACCCAGAGTGAGGAAGAGAAAAAGAAGGGATGGGGAGGAAGGAGAGAGCTGCAGTCTTAAGGTGGCCAGGAGGAGTCTGCTGTGCAGGGAGCTCTGAGCAGAGAGCTAAAGGCATCAGGGAGCAAGCGGGGGGGACCTGGGGGCTGCATTCCAAGCAGGGGAATGGTGCTGTGGATACCCTGAGATGGTGGTGGCATTGTGGGGAGGGCTTGAGTTGGGGAGTCTGGGGGGCCACTGTGGGTGAAGGAGGGGAAGTGCCCAGCAGAGGAGGCCCATTTGGGACATCTTAGGACTCTGGGATGGAAAGGGATTGAGGGATTTTCAACAAAGAATTGACATGACTTTCACTTAACGCTTTTAACAAGGCCATTCCGGCTGCTGTGTTGTGACTAGATTCCTGGAGGGGTCGGTAAAGGCGGAAGTAGGGAGAAGGGGGAGGACGCGACATGATTCCAGGAGTGACAGTGGTGGCGTGTCCTGGACTGAGCGTGAGGGAGGTGACGAGAAGTGGTTGCTCTCTGGGTTTTCCTTGAAGGCAAGTCCAGCAGGATTTGCTGACAGTGGGTTTGGATGGAGGAGAAGCAGGGTAGTTGAAGACAAATGCGATTTGGATCTAAGCAACAGAAAGAAAGGCAAAGAAGTTCCCAGCGGACTGCTTTTGTTTATTTTGTATTGTTTTTGAGATGGAGTCTTGCTCTGTCGCCCAGGCTGGAGTGCAGTGGCACACTCTCTGCTCACTGCAACCTCCGCCTCCTGGGTCCAAGCGATTCTCTTGCCTCATCCTCCCGAGTAGATGGGGTTACAGGCACGCGCCACTAAGCCTAGCTAATGTTTGTATTTTTAGTAGAGATGGGGTTTCACCACGTTGGCCAGGATGGTCTCTATCTCTTGACCTTGTGATCGCCCGCCTCGGCCTCCAATGTGCTGGGATTACAGGTGTGAACCCTCCGCACCCGGCCTGCGGACTGTTTTCTTATGGGGGGTGGGGGCGGAAATCAGGGGTTTGCCCTTCGTGTTTTCAGTTTAAGATTCGGCATTTGGGAGGAGCTGTCTGGTGGACTACAGGAAAGGCGAGTGTGGAGCAGGTGTGAGAAGCTGGCTGGGACGGGGCTGTTCCTTGGTGACTCACGGGTGGAAAGGTGGCCTTTAAACAGGGAGAGTGGGTGAAGTCATCGGGGCAGAAGCGTGCCTCCAGAGGGCCAGGGACTGTGCCTGAAGCTGGGCTCGCCTGGGCTACAGGGGCTGCAAGGGAGGCTTGAGGGGCTGGGGAGCGTGGGGCAGGCTGAGACCCTCCTTTGGGAAAGCATTGCAAGGTGGGAATGATTAGCAGTGGCCAGTACCTCGGAGTGGAGCAGGGCGAGGCGGAAGACTGATCATGTCGGAGTGGTTTTGATGGAGTGCTGGGTAAAGTTGACTGTGTCAGGGTGCGAAGGAGAAATAGGAGCTGTGCGGAAACAGGAGCTGGGAAAGGGGGAGGTTGCTGCGGAAAGAGGTGTGGAGCCCTGAGGGGGCCTTTGTAAGGTAAGATGGAGAAATCCTACTGGATTTGGCCTTCACTGGAATAACCTAGAGGAGGGGGAAGTTGGAAGTGAGGGCGTGGCTGGTGGCTGAGTAGACGGCCTGAGGGCGGGGTGGGGGGGGGAATCCTGGCCCGGCGAGCTCTTGGGAAGATCTTAGGGCAAGACCAGGGGTCGCGGGGGCGGCATATGGCACACGGGGCGGGATGTCGGAGGAGGCCTGTGCCGATCCCCTGACCTCCTGCCTTCTCAGGGCGACAGAAGCAAGGCCGTCATCCTTACAGGTGCTGGGAGGCTGAGGAGTGGAGCGGGTGGGAGGTGCGGAGCTGCAGGGGGATTCGCTCCCAGAAGTCGTGGGGCCCCCTGAGGATGCCGGGGTCATAATGCCCAAAGCTACCCTGTCCCAACACCTGCAGCGGCCCAGGCAAGGCGGCATGCAGGCAGAGAGCAGGAGGGACGCGAGGGTGAGGGGCTGAGCCAGGGGCCAGGGCCTCAAGGGCGTCTTCAAGGCAGCGCTTTAAGGAAAGGGCCATGGAGTTCCAGGGGGGCAGGACAGGAGGAGCCCGGGACCGAGGTGAGATTAGTGGCCTGAAGCTCCCAGTGAGGCCAGGACTATGGGAGTCTGGGTATGGAGGGCATCAGCGTGCAGGGGTGGTTAGGGGGTAAGGGCGTGCGAGACAGGGTCAGAAAGTGGACGGAAGCTGGGGGTGAGCAGGACCCGGGCGCCGCGAGCGTCTTGGTGACCACTGTGAGCCGGCGAGGTCCACTAGGCCTGGCCCTGGCCCCGGGTGGCCCGGGAGCTGTGAGCGGGAGGAAGAGGGAAGGGCAGAGTCTGGCGCCCTCTCACCTTCCGCCTTGTGCGCGGTGCAGGCTGCAGAGAGCCCGGCCAGGCAAGCCCTTCCGCCGTGGTCAGTGACTCGTTTGCACACGGACTTTCTAGGGAAGAGAGAAACCAGGCCTTCGCCGTGGGCCTCGCCCCTCAAACCGCAAGCTCTCCCCCATTGGGCCCTCGTTGCGAACGCCCTTCTCGTCCCCCGCCGGGTTCACTCTTTCGCATTTTGCTGCGAAAGTTTACTGGAAATGGGTTCATTCACTGGTCGATTCAGAGGGACACTAGAAACGCGGTGCCCAGATCTAACAGATCCTGGCCTTTTGAAGAAGGATAAAAAAATAATACTCGCCACAAGCCTCGCGCCTCGGGAGAGTTGGGCTTCGCATTTGCGCGTGCCAGGCCCGGCAGGGAGAGCTTCTGGGCCCCGGGGGCGCGCACACCCGGCGCACGCTGTGTGCTGGGGAGCGGCGCTCTGGGCTGGGCCGGAAGAGGGCGCTGCGGGGCGGCGTGGAACCGGCAGGGGAGAGTGCCAGGGGACCCAGTTGCGCCGGCCTGCTGCGCCCGGCTGCCGGCCGCGACCTCCTGCGTGTTGCATCCTGCTGCCCGACGCTGCGTCCCTATCCAACACTGACACTGCGCGCTCCTTCCAGGGTCGGAGATCCACAGGCCCCTCACGTTCGCTTCTGTCAGGGGTAGCGGCGGAATTTCGGTAATTTCTGCCTTTGATGGAGACTGGGAAGGTAGTCTGGCCTCTGAGCAAGAGAGCTGCGCGGGGTCCAGGAGGGGAGCGCGGAGTGGGAGCAGTCGGCTGGGGCTGCGCAGTGAGTGGCGGCTGTCACAGGACACCTGTGAGGACCCTGCACCCAGAGTCGGGGGTCCAGGCTGCTGCCGGAACAGGAGGCAGCTCGGTGTCCACAGTTCCCCAGGGGGCCCCTGTTTGCTCGGATCTTTCATCAGGTCCCAGGCAGAGGGTGCGCTCTCTACTCAGCTTCACTCCTTGGGACGGAAGTGTGGCTGCTGATCCTGGAGTAGGGAAGGAGAAACAAGCATTTGCGTGATTAAAATATTTTTTTTTTTATTGTGGTAAAATACACATAACATGAAATGTACCATTTTAACCATTATTAAGTGTACAATTCAGTGACATTAAGTTCATCTAATATTGGTGTGCAGAAGTCACCACTATCCATCTACAGAAGTCTTTTCGTCTTGCAAATCTGAAACTTTGTACCCGTTGAACAACAATTCCACATTTCCCCCTTCCCCCAGGCCCTGGCCACCGCCATTCTATTTTGTCTCTAGGAACCGGACTACTCTAGGTATCTCATATAAGTAGAATGAAACAGCATCTGTCCTTTTGTGATTTGCTTATTTCAGGTAGCATAATGACCTTAAGGTTCATCCATGTAGTAGCAAGTGTCAGAGTGATCCTCCTTTTTAAGGCTAATATTCCATTGCATGTCTATACCACAATTTGCTTATCTGTTCATCCATTGATGGACACTGGGTTTGGTTGTACCTCTTGGCTGTTGTGAATAATGCTACTATGAACACGGGCGTACAAATATCTGAGATCCTGCTTTCAGTTCTTTTGTATATATGCCTAGAAATGGAGTTGAGTTGCTGGATCAGATGGTAATTCTGTGTTTAATATTTTGAGGAACCGCTATGCTGTTTTCCATAGTGACAGTTGCATGATTTTTAAAAAGTGGCTTACTTTCAACACATTTTTTAAAGGTAATATTTTGGACCAAATGGTGAATAAGACTGTGGTGATGAGGTGCGAGACTCTGGGAAGATGGCCAAAAGGCACTGTTCTTTTTCATTCTTTTCTCTCCCTGGCCCACGCCCCTGCTGGCAGCCCCGGGCTTGCCATCCATCTGGAAGCTAGGAAGGGCTGAGTCACCCAGCATTCTGGGACTGGGTGCACCCTTTCTATAGTGTCTTAGGAGGATGCAGAAGTAATGGTTACAGAGCAGCTGCTGAAAGAGGAGGAGGGCTCATGAACTGTTAGAATTTTAAAGGGCTCCAGCCCCTCGAGTCCTGGGTCTTATTTTACAGACAAGGGACCAAAGACTGCTGCAAGGAGAAGAATATGGAAGAAGACAGCTCTGATGATGCAGAGCCCCAAAGGACGTGCTTACCATTCCTGGAGAGGAGTAACATCAGGGACCCAGGCCACACACAGTGCGGCCGGGGACTGAGCACCACCTGTGCGTGTGGACATTTCACATTTTTCCTCCATGGGTCTTAGCTGACCCTACAGCTTGGATTTCCTCTGTTACTGAGGCTAACTGGGACATTTGTCTATTTAGCATTTATCTACTATGTGTTGAAAGAGAGGTGGGTGGGGGAGAAGATTAGGAAACCTTTAAACAAAGCTCCAAGTAGAGCTATCTTGACATGATTCAAAACTGCATCCTTAGATGCTTGGTGGTATAAAGGTCTTGCCAATTCCCATTACAACACACATTGCAACATGTCTTTCTTCTCGTAAATGTCTTCTGAAGGTCACTCCAGCCCCTGCCAGTCCCTCTCCCCTTGACTTCCTGCCAGTGCCCAACTGTGAACCCCCTAGAGCTGTCTGCTCTCCCCTCCTGCTTACCTGCAACTGATGGCTGGCCAAGAAGATAGGAGAGTTATGCAGTTGGTCAAGGACCGGTGTGAGGTCTCCTGCTGTGCTGCACATGGGCTCTGCTGGGCATGCTGTCCTTCCTCAGGGAATGGCTGTTCCACTGTTACCATGCTTCTCCAGTCCCTCTCCCCACTGCCCCATCTCAGCTCCTGCTGGCATGCATGTATTTCCTAGGTTAGAAGACGATTCCTTCAGCTTCCTGGTCCCAGGCCCACAAATGCCCTTCCCTGCTGTGTTCAGGTCTCTGAATCAAAGGCACTGGCCTCTCATCCAGGGATAATTTCTCCTTCATCTTGACACCTTCACCTTTTTCCTCTTGGGTACTTTGTTCTTTCCTGTATTTACTTCTTGCTTTCCCGAGTCCTCAATGTTTCCTTCTTTGACTCCCCCACAGATTATGAGCATGCACAAGCTTAAAACACCAACAACAACAAAAAAGAGAAAACAAAGATGCCCTCACTGTGAAGCCCGAGTGAGACCTGTCTCATGCCATGGTTGAGCTTCTTTCTGGCAAGAGAAACCGGCCTATGTCGCTCCCCGTCCAGCCCCTCCATTAGTCTCTGCAATCTAGCTCCGACTTCCCAAACTCCACAAAAACTGCTCTCCTGCAGGCAGGTGACAGTCATGCCTCTCACCTGTTCTCTTTCCAGAATCTGAAGGTGTGACCTTCCCATTCTTCTGTGACAAACCTGGTGCTGCCCAGCAGAGTGGAAAGAGCATGTTTTTTTTTGCAGTACGTTCCAACGGCAGCTCCACCAGGTAAGAGCTGTGTGATTTTGGATTCATCACTTACTAGCTCTGAGACTTCTTTTCCTCTTCTATAAAATGGGGAAGAGAGCAAGTAACTATACAGAGACTTTGGGAAGACTGAAGAGGCCTTGCCGATGAAGCATGTGGCACCCAGAAAGTGCTTTGCTCCGCAGCTCACAGTGATGATGCTTATGGGTCCGCATGTCCCTTGCTCTTTCTTGCAATGTCTGTTCTTCATCAGTCTCTGCAACCACATCTTCTCTCTCTGCACCCACCTCCTATGTATTTTTACCCTACAAACTCTGTAGGAAATGTGTGCTCCATATGACTCTGCTCTCTGCTAATTTCCCAGATGCTCTTTCTGAGTAACTCACACTCCAGGGTTTTAAAAAATTAATTATTATTATTATTATTATTATTACCACCGACCCTGCTCCTTGGTCTCCAGATGAACCTACCTAACTCCTCACTGCCTAGCAGACAGCAGCTTTGGAATGTCCAGCAGACACAGTCAAGACTGAACTCATTTCCTTCCTGCAGCCTGCTCCTCTGGCCTCTTCCAAGTCTCCATTGGTGACACCACCTTCCACTCCCTCACGGGGGGTCATGTTGAATGCCTCAGCTCCTTAACCCCCGTTATGGAAGGCCTTTGGAATTCACTCTCCTTTAATGGGTCTCATATTCCCCCCTTTCTTTATTTTTATTGGTACCTCCTTAGTTTAATTCTTCAAGACTTTGTTTGGCCTTTGCAGGAGTTATGTCCTCTTTCTGCACTGCCTTTCTCTCGTCTGCCCAGCAAATCCCACCTGGTCTTCTCCTCCCCCATCCCTGCTCAACGTCCCTTCCTGGGTGAAGCCTTCCTGGACTCCCCTCACCCAACACGTAGCACTTGGGTTATGGCCAGTGAGTCTCCCAGCAGCAGGAGCCTTCATGTCTCCAATGGCCTCTGCTCCTAGCATGCCTGCTGGCATCCACAGGTGTTTATGGAATTGACTCAGTGTCTAGGAAAATATGCATTTATTTCAAAAAATATGTAGTAAAATAAAAATTAGGTTCAACAAAACATCTCTATAAATTTTGGCCTGTGATGGTGCCATACAAGGTAATGTTATCAGAACCTCTGTCATTGGTCAAGACTGAGGAGGAAGCTCTGTTTTGATCAGCATCTTGGACCACCAGTGATATGTCTGCCTGTACAGACCAAGGAAATGACTTTCACTCACTGAAGTCCACATTCTTTCTGTGCGGGGGAGAATCCAGGTAGCTACAGGCCTCTGTCTGGCAGGGGTGTACAATGGTGAGTGGTGAGGCAGCATCCTGACCCAGAGACCAGTTGGTTGCCCTGCACTCTTACAGGGAGGTGGGACCTTGGCCACATGAATCGCCTGCCATGAGCCCAGGCCCCCCTCACTGTATCCCCCACTGTGTATCCCCCACTCTGCCTGCTCCCCTGTGCCAGCCCCACTTGGCTTGTGCTCCTGAGACCTCTTCTTCTCTCCTTCATGCTTTCAACTTGCAGGAAGCTTTCTGCCCGCCCAGGGGGTCACTGTAAGCTTGGTTCCCAGAGAGTCAGCCCTTTGGCGGCAAGCAGAGGGGCTGCGAGGAGGAGAGAGTCTGTTCCCTGCATTCGGGGTTACCTCTGTCTGGGACCCACACACCTGGGGCCCTGGACTTGCCCTTCACCTCTCCTCTCATTCTTGTCCCTGGTGGCCCTTCAGCTGCTCCCTGGGTTTTACCCTTGGTACCTGATATAGTTTAGCTATCTCCCCACCCACATCTCATCTTGAATTCCGACGTGTTGTAGGAGGGACCTGGTGGGAGGTAATTGAATTACGAGGGCAGGTCTTTCCCATGCTGTTCTCGTGATAATGAGTAAGTCTCGTGAGATCTTACAGTATTGTAAGGGGGAATTTCCTTGCCCAATTTCTCCCTCTTTGCCTGCTGCCATCCATGGAAGACATGACTTGCTCCACCTTGCCTTTTACCATGATTGTGAGGCTTCCCTTGCCACGTGGAACTGTAAATTAAAACTCTTTCTTTTTTAAACTGGCCAGTCTCAGGTATGTCTTTATCAGCAGCATGAAAACGGACTAATACAGTGCCTCTTCCTTATTGATTTTAAACAGTGAGAAAGTACTGGCAGGAGAATTACTGCAAAGAAGTTGTGTAATAAACACCCTGTCCATGGTCTTCTTGAACTCTCTTACTCCCTGAGGGAAATGATTGGATCACAACATGAGGACTTGGTTACAGCCAAACACAAGGGCGTCCTGGGGGCTTGGCGGGGCAGTGAACATGTGTGACAGGCTCCCGGGGTGCAGGTCTGGGTGGGCGAGGGGGAGGTGGGCAAAGGCTGTGTGGGGAGTTGTAGGCATGGTCCTGTCAGGGCAGGGCACCTGCTTGGCTGCTTCCCAGAGGAGCTGAGCCCCAGTGGGTTTTGGTTTCCTGGAGCCCCATGCAGGCCCCACAGTTGCATGGCGTTCTGCCTCCATGGCGTCCTCAGCCTCACGCTGGGCGCCACAGGTCTTTAGCTGAAAACGTGAAGGCAACAGGGGCGAATGCATCCTCACATTTTGTTTTGTTTTCTGCCGGAGGTACTTACCCTGGTGGGATAAGGGCCTGCTCTTTTTCTCTCTCAACTGACTTCTGGTGGGACATGGGGCCCTTTTTTTCCCTGCTTCTACTCTGGCAGTCGCTTCTGTCCCTCGGCAGGGCTGTGCTGCCCTTGCTCTTGCTCTGCCCGGCAGGAGCCCCTTGGGCAGCAGCTCCGCTGGCAGCCCCCCGCCGCCATCCCTGTCAAGCCCTGACCTGGGTGATGGAGCCCAGTCCCCTTTCAACATGGCACGCAGAGCTGTCTGCCGCATCCACACTGCGGGCGCCCCTCGCCAGCTCCAGGCCCCGACCTTTCCTGTGAAAGAGCTCAGACTCCAGCAGAGCCCGCCTGCCACCTTCTGGGCACCCGCCAGGCTCCCGTTCCCACTCCTGCCTTTGAGAAGGTTCTGTCCTCCGTCCACAACACGGAACCCTCCCATCTTCCGTCCTCCCAAAACTCGCTTCCTTTGCAAGACGGCCCCGGCCTCCTCAGGCCGGCGCTCTGTTTAACAGAAGGAGTGACTCCTGCACTGGCTCCTTCCAGCCTGAGGGCCCGGGCGGTCCCGCAACATGGTGTCCGTTTCAGACGGCAGCCTGATGGAGCTCTTTGAGAATGTGTGTTTGTGTGTGAATGTGCCTATGTGAGCGAGTGTGTATGAGTGTGAGTGTGCCTGTGTGAGTGTGAGTGTGAAGGTGAGTGCCTGTGTGTGAATGGGTGTGTGAATGTGTATGTGACTGCACGTGTGTGAGTCCATGTGTATTTGAGTGTAGGTGAGTCCCTGTGTGTGAGTGCGTGTGTGTGTGAGTGCATGTGTGTGACTGTGTATGTGTATGAGTGTGAGTGAATGTGTGTATGAGTGTGAGTGAATGTGTGTTTATTTTTGAGTGAATGTATGACTGCGTGTATGCAAGTGTGTGTATGTGTGATTGAGTGTGTGAGTGAATATGCGAGTGTGTGAGTGTGGGAGTGAATGTGTATTTGTATGAGTGCATGTGTCAGTACGTGTGAGAGTGAATGTGTGTATTTGTGAGTGCGTGTGTGTCAATGTGTGTGTATTTGTGAGTGCATGTGTGTGTATTTGTGAATGCGTGTGTGTGTGAATGTGTATTTGTGAGAACATGAGTGAATATGTGTGTATTTGTATATGAATGAATGTGTGTATTTGTATGTGAGTGTGTGTGTGAGTGAATGTGTGTGTTTGTATGTGAGAGCATGTGTGTGAGTGTATTTGTATGTGAGTGCATGTTTGTGAGTGTATTTGTATGTGAGTGCATGTGTGTGAATGTGTGTGTATTTGCATGTGAGCGCATATGTGAGTGTGTGCGTATTTGTGAGTGCATGTGTGTGAGTGCGTTTTGTGAGTGTATTTGTGAGTGCATGTGTGTGAATGTGTGTGTATTTGCATGTGAGCGCATATGTGAGTGTGTGCGTATTTGTGAGTGCATGTGTGTGAGTGCGTTTTGTGAGTGTATTTGTGAGTGCATGTGTGTGAATGTGTGTGTATTTGCATGTGAGCGCATATGTGAGTGTGTGCGTATTTGTGAGTGCATGTGTGTGAGTGCGTTTTGTGAGTGTATTTGTGAGTGCATGTGTGTGAATGTGTGTGTATTTGCACGTGAGCGCATATGTGAGTGTGTGCGTATTTGTGAGTGCATGTGTGTGTGAATGTATTTGCATGTGAGTGCATGTGTGTGTGAATGTGTGTGTATTTGTATGTGAGTCATTGTGTTTGTGTGTGTGAATGTGTGTGTGTGAGTGCACTTGCTGGACATTTGGGAAGTAGACGCAGGGATAAAATGCAGGAGTTACTGAATGCCGTGGTCTTGGTTATTGGAATTGTTTGCAGAAAGGACTCAGAAGTGGGCGGCTATGGGAAGAGTGCTGGTGTGAGCGTGCGGATTTTTATTGCTGCGTAACAAATTACTGCATAACAAATTACCACACAACGGGGAACCAACAGCTACTTATTGTCTTGCAGTTTCTTTAGGACAGAAGTTCAGGCCCAACGTGGCTGGCCTCTCCACGTAGGGTCTCAAGAAGCTGAAATCAAGGCGTGTCCTGGGCTGTTTCTTTAGACTCAGGTGGCTGCTGGCAGGATTCAGTTCCTCGAATTGCAGGATGGGGACGCCCATTCTCCTGCTGGCTCTCACCTGGGGGCGGTTGTTAGCTCCTAGCGGTCACCCCTAGCTCCTTGCCCCGGGGCTGCTGGCACGGCCCTTTCCCACTTCCAGTCTCTCCCTCAGAAGGGCCCTTGTAGGGGCTCACCTGATCATGTCAGGCTCACAACTGTGAGAATCTCCTTTTTGGTTAACTGAAAGTCAACTGACCAGAGACCTCAATTACCTCTGCAGAATCCCTGTTGCTGTAGAGGGAGCAGTCACTGGGGGAGAATAGCCCATCCCTTACAGCCCCGGGGAGGGGATTCTATAGCAGGGATGGGGACCTTGGGGGCCATCCACTGCCCACCACTGCACATGTGTGTGTGTGCTCATGTGTGTACATGTGTGCATGCATTGATTCTCTAGGCTCAATCTTGAAGTTTTGAGGAAATCTATTCTGCCTTATGAAGGTATTCTCCATAAGCGGGAAGGATGTCACACAATTTTCTACAATCAGCAAATGTTCCCAGAGGAAACAAATACCATTTTCCCTTGTGCTTTCCGTGTATAATATAGAGGAGGCTTCCTGAAAGTTTACTGATAGCTGATTTGAGAAAAAAAGAAACTATTGAATTCATAATATGGCGTTAAGCAGACAGAATATTTTGTTGTGATTTATTTGACATTTAAGTATCTAACAATAAAGATGTACAGAAACCTTCGTGCTCATTCTCCATTATGGGGTGCACATAGTCCGCAATTTTATTCTTCCATTGTTACTCAGTTAAAGAAAAATGTCTCTCAGAATGTATTAGGTATCCAAAACACTGAGAGATGTTTTTGTGTAAACCAATACACCGATAGGCCGGGTGGGCTCTGCCTCGCCTGCCAGTCTCCCCTCAGATGTGCAGCCCTGGCCATCTCTGCAGGATCCGTGGCCCAAGGGTGACCCTGCTGCCAGGGCCAGGGCTCGCGGGCATGACCAGGCCGACCTCTGAAGGGACTGAATGTCACTTAGCATGACAGCCGCATTGTATCTTGTCTCAGGGCTCCCAGGAGACGGCCCAGCTCACTTATCTGCTGTTCTGCCTTCAGCACATAAGTTTCCCTGTCAAAACAATTTCTCCAGTGCCTGAAAAACCCTGATGTCACCCCCAGTGCACATAGCTGCCATTATCTGAGAGATTTTAATGTCCATGTGAGATGTGATAATAAGATTTGAGTTTAACAGAGTTGGCCTTCTAGACTTGACCTTATCTGTATTAATCAATGCTTGACTCACACTAACTGTGCTCAAGGATTGCAGCAAAGTCACAGCCCCTTCTTGCCCTCCTCCCGCCCATGTCTTGGCTCTTCTTTGTCCTAACTTATCCTTGCCTGAAATGGCCACACAAGCCCCAGGCTCCTCTTCTTGCTGAGAAGAGAGTAGGGATGTGGGCAGAGAAGGACAGCAATTGCACACGATAATGCCTACATCCTACAAAATGTATTTCATTTCTCAAAATCAGGCTGTTCAGTGATTTAAATGAAAAGTTTTGCAAAATTATTGACTTTAAAACGAGGGGATAGTGGAGATTGCCAACTATCATCTCATTCTCAGCCTGGGCAGGGTTGGGCCACCACAGACTTCCTCCGGATGCTTTCCAGGGAAAAGACCCAGGGGGATTCTGGGATGGTGTCTGCATTGCTTGACGCCAAGCATTCTTCAGAACTGAGTGTGGAGGGAGAGGGGGCCACAAGGCCTCATCATCTGCCATGCTCAAGAGGGCGGGGGGCATCAGCGTTTCACCATTTCATGCCAGAGGATTAGGTAAAAGATGCGCTCTGCCCAGGAGGGTCTCTGTGGGACTCTGACCCCCTCTTCCCCCAGGCCACTTTCAGAAACCTGCAGGGGCCCAGCACCTGACATTGACACTTAAGCAATGGAAGTGCACTGCGTATTTTCTTCCTAGTGTCTGTGCATATGTTGTGTCTCTGTGTGCAAACGTGTATTTTGCATGTGTGCCATGTCAAGATTGTACCGAAGTCTCTGCATGTGTGTTTGTGGCTTTGCGTTTGTGTGTGTCTCTCTGGAGCCTTTGTGTAAAGTTGTGAGCTGAACTCATGTTCGTGTTTAGACTGTGTTTGTGGGTGTCTCTGAAGAGATGGAGGGATGACATTCCTTTACTAATTTTGTCCTTAATGTGCTTAATTTATGAAGCTGCCAGTTGCCTTCCTTCCCACTCCCCGCCCCCGGCAGAAGGCAATTTGGTCCAGCTGTCTTGCTGGAATCCACTCTGCTCTTCTTGAGCATGCTTTATTGTTTTTAAAGCCTTTGGAAGGCCTTGTGAGAGAAGTGCCAAGAGTTCATCACAGATTAATATTAATAACAGAACTCTAGAGGGAAATGGAGTGCTATGTTTTATTGGCAAACTGTCTTCTTCATCTATAAAGTAAACAAGACTCCATTTTCTACATTACTTAGTATATCATCCTTCCATCCCTTTTAATCATCCTCCAGATGGACTCATGGGATCCAATCGAACAGGCGTGGAGCCCTCTCTATGTATAGATGTACATAGGGGAGGGAGAGGGAGCACCTCGGGGAGGATCAGGATCCACCGAGACTCAGGCCCTCTGTGGGCCACTGGGGCCAGCACCCTGCTCCAAACTACTGCTTGCCGTTTAAACTTAAGTCAACTTGATCCAGATAAACACTTGGAGCACCCACTTGGTTTGCATGCTAGTTAAGCCTGTGTGTGAGTGTGTGTGTATTTGTGTGTACATGAATGAAAGCAGACACTCTCACTACCAGTGGAGAACGTTCATGTAATTGGCCCAAACCTGAGCTCTTCTGGCTTCGATGAGGCCCCCACCAGGTCGGTGAGTCCCTGCTGCTGTCTGTATCTCTGCCTGCTGAAGCTCCCTCAACACTAGTTTCCCGAAGTCCACATACAGCAGGTCCCTGATTTCTGTGTCCTTCTATGGAGGGTGGGATGCCTGCCCCCTATCTCCTGCCCCTTCTCCTTACACCCAGCTCAGCTAAGCCACCTTTGTGTCCTGGCAGGAACTTTCCTCCCTGCCTCAGGGTCCCCAAGACACTCAGCTTTTACCGTTCGTGGGCCTCAGAAGAAGTTGTCTCTGAATAAGTAGAGAGGAATTTTGAGTAACACATTGTTCTGCCTAACTACATCTATAAACCTCACAGCCACGTGGGAGGGGTTTGTGTCACACGATTTTGGTCCACTGTGCTACTCTTAAGAGAAGGAGCTCATCATCAAGTCTTCCACTAAACTGTCCCCTCAAGATTTCCAGGACTCCAGGGAGCCACAGTGAGTACAACTTCAATACTCTCAACTTCTCCAAAGCCTCTATTTCCATTCTCCTTCTTCCTGTCTTTTCTCTTGTTATCATGAAAATGCTCAGGCATGTTCCTTTAACTGTGACAAATTAGTGGGGGGGCAGACCACACAGTCGCAGAGTCACATATCACCCACACTTTCAGTCACCCTCCAAGCTGCTGAGTGTCCTAGGGAACGGTGTGAGGTGCTGAGGGGCACAGAGAGGAGGAGACCCCCACAAGGGGCTCAGGTCTCAAAGGGAGGCTCAGTGAATGCATGAATACCTACTAGGGGAGTGTGGAGGGCAGTCCTGGCTGAGACTCAGGCTCCCTGGAGACGATGGAATTGAAGCAGCCCTTCAAGGCTGGGTGGGATTTTGACAGAAGCCCACGGAAAGAGAAGGGCAGTCCACAGTGGTGAACAGAAGCACAGGGCGGAATGCGTGCCCCAGTGGGTCCCAGGCAGGGGCTGGGACCGAAGGGGCCCATAGAAGAAGAGGAGAAAATGGGCAGGGCCAGATGCAGGGGGGCCGGAGGAGAAGAAGCCGATGTTTGGAGGTTGTCATTAAAATGCCTGGAGCAGGCAGGGATGCAGGCTGACTCTTGTGTTACTGGAATAAAGAAAGAACCATGGTGTAGAGTACCTTGAGGGGCACAGAGGCTGGAGGGCAGCAAGAAGGGCAGGAGTTGGGAGCACACCCCCCACACTCAGCCCCACCTTTACCTGCACTATCCCTGAATCCCCTGATGCACAGTGGCTCCGCATCAACGCCACAGGAGCCGGGCTCCTGTCCGCCACAGCTGAGGCCCTGCTGTCCTGCCCTGTTCTTCCTGGGCAGCCTGGTTTGCACACTGGACTTACCTCTTGCCTTGGTTCAGGTGGTGTCTGTGCCTTCAGAGGCTTTTGACAACCCCTCCTCCTTTGTGACCTGTTGCAGCCCAACACCTTCCCTAGATCCATCCCAGCCTGTGTTCCTGGGATTACGCCCCAGTGTACGCTCAGCTCAGCCACTCACCTAACGTTAACTTAAATATTGTTAGAGATGTTAACATGAGGGACATTATCTAATGCTTTTTATCTCTACTAATACACTAATAAACTTTTTTTCTGTATTCTATTTATAATTCTTGCTTCTCCCCTCACCCCCCACCCCTCCCCAAAAACTCCACAACAAAAATAGTATTTTGATAGGTGGGATAATTCCGCAGTTTTTTGTTTTTCTGGAGATGGAGTCTCACTCTGTCGCCCAGGCTGGAGTGCAGTGGCACGATCTCAGCTCACTGTAACCTCTGCCTCCTGGGTTCAAGCGATTCTCCTGCCTCAGCCTCTGGAGTAGCTGGGATTACAGGTGTGCGCCACCAAGCCTGGCAAATTTTTGTATTTTTTAGTAGAGACAGGGTTTCACCATGTTGGCCAGACTGGTCTTGAACTCCTAACCTCAGGTAATCTGCCTGCCTCGGCCTCCCAAAGCGCCGTGACTACAGGCGTGAGCCATCGTGCCCAGCTCACAGTTTTAAAAAAACAAGATGAGAGGTGTTTTCTTTCTGTCCCTACTGGTGCCCTCTGTCCGGGGCTTCTTCAACTGGGTGCATGGCAGGTGGTGTTAGTGTTGAACTCATGGAGACGCCTGAGGCCGGCCTGCGGGGGCAGTTCAGAGGGGGAGGAGGCACTACACAGGAGGCTGGGTACAGGTGCGTTCCCCGAGCTGCCCCCCACGCTGCCACACGTGCTGCCACCTGCCCATATCCCCGTCTTCTGTAGAGGCTTCAGCCTCCCCAGTGCAGAGGCCGGGAGTGGAGTCGGGGGCTTTCAGAACTCCCAGGGTCTCTGCTGCTGTAGACCAGCTATTTAATCTCCCTTTAATGCCTATATGGAATGTGCTGGAGAATAACTAGCTACAGTGGGAAATGCCCCAGGAGAGAATGATTCTTTCCTTGAAGCCCATGCGGATGCCCTTGATCCTGACTGGCAGGAGGCAGGCAGGCAGGTTTGGGAGACCTCAGCTCTGATGGACAAGTTGACAGTTGCACCTGGCGTGGCCCAAGACCAGGGTCCTGAGAGCTGGCTGCCCGTGGCCCGTGGCATATTTGCTAGCAACTTCCAGGTATAGAATGGTGGCAGTTTTTTCTGCCAAGGACTCACTTTCTAGGGAAGAAGGAGGGTGGTGGGCAGGGCGAGGCCAGGAGGCTGGTGCGGGCTTGCAGGGAGGCGCTTCCGAGGTAGGCGCTTCCAAGACGGGTGGGCTCGCTTTCTCGCCCTTCCTCGTCTTTCCTTGCTTGTTTCCCCTAGTGATCTAGGCACTTATTCTAGCCCAGCTCTGGCCCCGTGTCACTATGCCCTGCGAGAGGAGGACTGTAGGGTCCTTGGCCATGCTGGTCTGCCTGGTCACGGCAACTCCCACGTGCGCCCAGACTCCTGGTGCTGATGCTCCCTCAGCAGGCAAGGCCGGGGCGGCTGACCAACAGGCCTGGGCCCAAGAAGCCCTGCTTTGTGAACACATGGGGCACAGGGAGGTCCTCCAGTTCCCCCATCCCACTGTGAATGTCCAGAGGTGGAAGAGAGAGGTGTTTAGGGCAAAATTTCATGCCTAGAACTAGGACCAGCCATGGCAGCAACAGGCCTCGCAGAAGCAAGGCTTATTGTCAGTGGCAGTCTGGGATCACTGCACACAGAGGACAGCATGTGAAGGCCAGAGGTTCACAGGTGGAGATGTTGCCCAGGGGCCCTGGAGGCGTGGCCGCAGTGTCTGGGTCTGTCCTGTGCCCCGAGGCCCAGGCAGCAGCTGGAGATACTCAGCTCCACCTTTACCTGCACTATCCCTGAATCCCCTGATATGTGTTGGCTCCGTATCAGCTTCACAGTGGTGGTGCTCCTGCCCCCCACAGCTGAGGTCCTGCCGTCCAGCCCTGTTCTTCCTGGGCAGCCTGGTTTGCACGCTGGACTTGCCTCTTGCCTCGGTTCACGTGGTGTCTGTGCCTTCAGAGCTTCTGACGGCCCCTCCTCCCTGTGACCTGTTACAGCCCAACCCCTGCCCTAGATCCATCCCAGCCTGGGTCTAGATCAGTTTCTGGTCCCAAATATCTCAGCCAAAACTCACGACTCATTTGTCTATTTTTTACTGAGAATCTGTTAGTGCCAGCTTCTGGGCTCCACGTTATGGGGATTCAAGGAGAAGGAGACTAGCGGTGACCGGAGGCTATTGTAGCCCTGAGTAATCTCTCTTCCAACTTTTTCTTAAAATACACATCAAAGTACAGAAAACAGCCAAAAAGCAACACAAAAACTGCACAGGAACAGTGTCAACAATTGTTAGCCTTGGGAGGGATTTCCATTATCTTCAAAAATAATGAGACAGCCTCGGGCACAATTGAGGACATTTTCATTGTTAGTGGCTCAGTTGGCCTGCGGTATGTAAGTGAGGGGGCCTGGTGGCCCAATGGCCGTCATTGAACCCGGCAGAGTCCTGAGAGCACCTTACCCTCCCCTGGGGCAGGGACTGTTGCTCATCTGTCCTGAGCCTGGGCCTTGCCTCTCCTGCTCCCTGCCGGCTTGCAATGTTGGAGAGGTAAGGGGGCAGACATGTCCCACTGAGTCCTGAGCCGTGTGGTCCCTGAAGGTACAATGCTGCTGGCTGGATGGAGGGAGGACTGGCACGGCTTTTTCTTCTGTGTAGCCTATTTGGTGGAACAAAAGTAAGCCCATCCCTATATTCACAAGGGCATATATTGACCCTAAGTGGGTCAGAGAACCTGCCTTCGCAGCCCAGCCAACCACACCCAATGAGTGCCCATCTCCAAAGCACTGACATCAGGACTGGGGGTGAACCCACTGTGCCTTCCAGCTTTAGCTCTTCAAGGGGCATTCAGCCAGGGGACGCAGGGTGGCAAGAGAGTGAAAGTGTGCTGTGTGTCTCTGCAACAAGGTTTTTATGGAACATGGACCAGTAGAACTAATGAACATCTTCTGAACCGAATACACTGACTATAGTTGAAAATACAATGTTTGAAAAAAATATTTTTAGAAAGAAATAAAAAAGAATTTAAAGATCCACATTTCAAATTTTCAGTGAGCAATAGGGATATGAGATTATTAGAGGAGCTCAGATAATGCAGAGGCTGAGGCACAAGCCCCAGTGAAAAGCACCCCAGACAGGAGAAAAGGCTTCAAAGGCGCCCACCTGCAACAGCAGAGCCCAGCACTCCACAGTGGCCATAAAGGAAAGAACGGAAGCCCTAGAAACACCCTTCAGTAGGTAGAGCAAATTCAAATTGCTCTCCTAGAATCCACAGGAAAAGGATAAAGGGATGAAAGCAATGAAAACAGTACAGCCATCAAGGAGGCTAGTAAGAGGAGAAACAGCTTCTAATAACATGGCCTATTGTGAGGAAGAACGAAAAATAACTGCAAAGAAGCAATAATGAAAGATAGAACATTTGAAAACGTTCTTGAGCTGGGATGAAAGAGTGCTTGGTCTAGAGACCGACTTACGTAACGATGTATAAGGCAAATTTTCTAAAAAACGAAGCTATATCCATTATCAGTGATTAAAAATAGGTAATTTAACTGACAAATTAAAAATAGGTATAGTAACATCCGATCTGAGAGCTCATGCTACTCAGGAACGAACAAACTGCTTGTCAGGAGGATGTCAGACCCGTTCCCAGCAGCAAGTTGCAGAAGACAGTAGGGCAATGTCTTGGTTTTCAGAGAAATCATTTTCTTATCCCCAGTTTGACTTTATATGTTAAGACAGCAAATCCATTCTTATATGCAAGGGCTCTGGAATTATGCTAAGCTTTATGGTGTCATAACTGAGATAAGAATCAACCACAGGAACTCACGAATGGAAAGCTCAGTTCACAAATGTCTACCTTGTTGTCAGTTTGGGTGAAAGAGCCAGAAAGCAGCATGAAGACTGAAGATACATAATGAACAAAAACTGTAGCTTGGTAACCACGACATGGCTCTTTAATTCCTGATGAGTGAGAAGTGTCTCTAAGCCAGGCAAGGTTCAGAAGCCAGGGATGAAGACAAAGAGAGCTCCTGATTTTCTACAGTTGCACATCCTAAATAATACACTAGAAAACCAGGATTTTTTATTTTTTATTTTTAGACAGAGTCTCACTCTGTCGTTCAAGCTCGGCTCACCTGTCGTATGATTTCAGCTCACTGCAACCTCTGACTCCTGGGTTCAAATGATTCTCCTGCCTCAGTCTCCCAAGTAGCTGGGATTACAAGCATGTGCTACTACGCCTGGCTAATTTTCGTATTTTTAGTAGAGATGGGGGTTTCACCATGTTGGCCAAGCTGGTCTCAGACTCCTAGCCTCAAGTGGTCCACCCGTCTCGGCCTTCCAAAGTGCTGGGATTACAGGCATGAGCCGCCACACCTGGCTGAAAACAAGGAAATTAATTTTCAGACAGCAGTAAAGTTACAAAGAAAATAGCAGAAGGTGCTGATGGGGAGGATGGAGAGAGTAGAGGCTGCTCACAGTGGTCAGGTCAGGGGATGCGCAGTCGCAGTGTGAGGCTGCCACTCACCCTCGGGGAGGGTTGTCCAGGCAGCAGGGGTGAGGGCAAAGGCCGTGATTGAGAGGAAGCTGATGTGGGGCCAGAAGGCATATACGTGGGCAGAGAGGCAGGCAAAGGCTGACCAGAACACCCTGGCCACCATGGCAGGCACATGGATTTTATTCTTAGGGCCACAGGACACCATTGAAGGGTACGAGTGGAAAAGCGACCCTCTGAGGCTGTGTGCAGGGCAGGCTGTAAGGGCTGGCATGCGCCAGGGCCCAGGGCAAGGGGCTGTGGGCTGATATGGGCTGTGCTCATGGCCTGAGGGAGGAATTCAGGAAGATTCTGAGCCTTTTGGCCTGAGCTACATATTCTGAGATTGGCGAGTAGGAGAGAAAGAGGTTTGGGAGGAGTGAGGGGAATTAGCTGTGGGATTTGAGGAGGGCCCAGGCCTGAGCTCTGTGTTGATCCAGCATTTAGAGAAGGGAGAGGAGTGGGGTCCAGCGAAGTAGGCGGGGAAGGGGCCAGCAGTTTGTGAGGAGAGATGGGCATTGCATAGAATACCACACACACACACACACAACACACACACACACACATATATATATATATATATTTTTTTTTTTTTTTTTTTTTGAGATGAGACCTGTTGCCAGGCTGGAGTGCAGTGGTGTGATCTCGGCTCAGTGCAGCCTCCACCTCCTCGATTCAAATGATTCTCTTGCCTTAGCCTCCCAAGTAGCTGGAATTACAGGCATCTGCCACCATGCCCAGGTAATTTTTATATTTTTAGTAAAGACAGGGTTTCACCATATTGGCCAGGCTGCTCTTGAACTCCCAACCTCAGTTGGAGTTCAAGGTGATCTGCCTGCCTCGGCCTCCCAAAGTGCTAGGATTATAGACATGAGCCACCGCGCCCAGTCCAGAATATTTGTTTTTCAGTTAGAAATGTATTTGGCTTCTAGTAATGGAGACCAAACATAACAATGGTTAGAATCAGATAGACATGTCCCCGCCTGTATTAGTGAAAAGTGGGATGTGTGCCTAGGGACAACAGAGTGGTCCCACAGATATGAGGGACACTGACACCACCTATCTTTATGTTTTTGTCAGCCTTAGCATACAACTTCTGTCCTCAAAGTCAACTCAGAGTCTGTGGTGGCTGCTGGACCTCCAGCCATCACCTCTGTAGTCTCACATCTAGAAAGCGGGAGGACAGAAAAGCATGATGGCTTCCTGCCACTTACTGGTCTCCCATTTAACCTGCTTTCCTGGTTAGGAAATTGTGAACTCCAGTCACAATTTTCATTATATTGCCTTTTCTGATTCTTGCTATCCTCACCTGTAAATATAGGGAACTCTGCACTCATTCATGCATGCATGCATGTGTATTCAGGAGTAGGCTTGGGGTTGAGCCTACTACTAAATGCACCTGGATAAGGTGATCAGCACGGCCTGGGATAAAAAGTGATCATCCCTATCTGTGAAATGATGAACACTGGCCGAATGACAGCCTGGGTGCAAAGTGCTCCATCTTTATTATTCCACTTCATGTTCTTAATAGCTCTGTGGGCTGCTGTATTTGCTGCATGAAGACAGCGGGCCTGCAGTAGGTTTGCCTCATAGTGATCACTGCACTGTGTGGGTACTGGCAGTGTGGACCATGGTGTCTGCTGCACCTGTGCAGCCGGGTCACAGTGAGCCTCCCGCAGTCACTACTGTGGGCCCAGCAGACTTGCTGACGACGGGGACAGCTCCATGCAGGAAGCCTCAGAACAATGCATCGCTGCAGCCCAGAGGTCTGGGCATGCCCACGGAGATTTCCCCTGTGTGTTCTGGAATGTTTAGTGTGGTTGACCTTGCTAGTGATTTATGAAGTACCTTAAAAATAGTTTTTACCTAGAAATAAAATATGCCCCTGATTCTTGTGCGTACAATGACCATTGTACTTGTGATGACTTCAGCTACAGTTGTTTGAGATCAGTATTATATTCACCCAGAATACTTAATCAAATAGTTTCCCTAACAAGTACTTGGTTTCTGAGCAGAATTTCCTCTAGTGGTACAAGGAAACCATTCATGTCTTATTCTTAAGAGGTGATGGATAAAATTATCCTGATTATGAAGAAATTATTTGTCCAGTAAATAAAGTCTGCTGACCCTATTGTATAGACATCCACATTTTTCTGAGTCTGACCTCACTCACTTATGGCCACAGTGGGTGGTGGCCCTGCCTCTGCTGGGACACCTCTCTCCCTCGATGTGGTCACTCTCCCTGGTGTGAGAAGTTTCCTGCCCAGGTCAGGCCTCGTCTGGCTCTGGCCTGGACCTTAATCCTCCTAACTGCACTCATCCACGTAGAGAGGGCACTTTGATTTATGGTATTTACATTTGTGTTTCTCATTAGCCAGCATTTCCTTTGTGCAGTCTGTGTCCCAAATGTCCTTAATTTGTAGGTTATCAGCAGGCAGAAGGGCAGCAGCTTGTAATGCCCCTTGTGGGGCCTGGGGAGTCCTTCTTGCCTGGCGGAGGGACACACTGAGGGCTGCACCCCCAAGTCATTCCCACGCTCTCTCCACAGAATCAGTCCAGAGGCTGGGAAAGAAAAATGGCTAACCTCTCCAAGGGCTACTTTTTTAAAAAAATAGATTTTATTATTTTTAAAGAGCATTTTCAGGTTCACAACATAGTTGAGTGGAGAGTATTTTCAGCAATATTTTGCTGACATACATTGCCTCATGTGATTCTCATTACAGTCTTGTGAATTAAGCATGGGAGGTACTGTCATTCTGTTTGAAAAAATTAAGAAAGTGATGTTCTGAGCACTAAGTAAGTTCAAGGATATGGGACTAGTCCGGTAAGTACAAGGATGTGGGACTAGCCCGGTAAGTACTAGGATATGGGACTATGCCAGTAAGTGTAAGGATGTGGGACGAGCACTAGGTCTTTCTTCTGACTCTCGGCTGCGTGCTCAGTCTGTATCTGTTCACACAGGAGAGGGCAGGTGCATCATGATGTGGCACTGGAGGGTGTCTGCAGGGCATGAATAGCAGTACCTCTTCTACACACAGCACTGCAGCAGGTGCAACCACAGACCCCATTACTCTGTATCTGGGGGACATAGCATATGGCAGAAGTTTCCTAAGACCATTTTTGAAGATAAATGTCTACACGTTCAAGTTGTCATGGAAGCTTGAAAGTGCCACATCTACACAGAAGGACTGCTTGGTCCATGGGGAAAGTCGTTGTTATCAAACAGGGTTGAGCCAGATGGAGCTGGATCTTGCATGGGGCTCACAGAATGCAGGTGTGGCTTGGAAGGGAGGGGTGCTTGGGAGGGGAGAGGGATGAGACTCTGAGCTGCCTTCCCGTGAGCCCAGCGTGGACCAGGGGTAGGTGGCAGGACAGCCGGGCAGCCCTTTCTAAAGCATGCTGGCAGGGGCCTTACTAAACAACCCAAGGAGCAGGCAAACAGATCAACTGAATCACACAAAGGCTGCACAGCAGTGCCTGAGCTGCCATCAAATGTGGTCTTCTCACAAAACACATGGAGGGAAGTGCAATCCCCTTTCCAAACTTCAGAAGATTAAAAGAGTAAACACCTCCAAAGTCAACAAACGATGCCATCAGGGCAGGAGAGCCGGGGGAAACAGGGGAGAAGAGAAAGTGGGGACAAGAGCTAGGAATTCTGGAAAGAATAGTGCTTACCATCACAGAGAGGCTGTTGTAGTGGGTGGTGAAAAGAAAACAAAAATATTAAAACCAGCAAGAAGGGCTGTGGGGGAAAATGAGAAAATAAATGAAAGTGGAAGAGGATTTAATGACTTCTGGGAAGAAAACACTTCCCTGGAGTGGGAGGCTAAACGGATAGGAGGTAGAAAGAAGCTCTTTAGAGTTGAGAATGACTGAAATGATTCCTGACTCAACCGTTTTGAATTACAGTTTTGTATGTAAAATTAAGTTACGTGTAGCCATTGTGGACAAGATGTGCAACCTCTCTATTGATAATGCTGTCGGCTGCTCCATGGATTTACAAGCATCATTGGATCCAAAATAAGTTGCCCTTTATCCCCCAGCCTGGAAGTGATTAGGCAGGACTTCTGTTTGGTCACGCTCAGCTGTCGCTGAGAGAGAAGGAAAGAACTAGGGAAACAGGTGCATCTTCCTGTGGTCAGGAATCTCCGTGGTTTAACCAGCTCACTAGAGGCAGCTCTCAGGGCGAAGGTGGCAAGAGCACTAGAGAAGCCGCAGCCAGGAGGCAAGTGAGCAAGGGAGGGGCCTGAGGTCTCAGGGCAATGGGGTCCACAGGTGGCACAATGCCTATTATCTGGCCAGGAGAATTATCGGCCCAGAGACACCAGGTCCAGGGCCAGGCTGGACACGGATGTAGACGTCATACCAGGCATTTGTGTGCTATGCCGAGAGGTGGGCAGGGTAGAGGCACTGGAGTCAACAGAGGGCTTGGTCAGGTTGGCCTCGGGGAAAGGTCACTCTGGCAATACTGATGCCTCTCTCCTCCCAGCCCTTTAAAAATCTAAGTGGATTCATATTTCCTTAGTATCCTCAGGATCCTAGGACACAAGATACACAGTTCCCACCCATGCCCATGCAGAGGGTTGCTGGCGGGATGTGTGCAGGCATGGGTTTCAGCTGAAGTGGGGAGCAGACAGAGGAGCAGAGAGACCCATGGGGCATCAGCTGATACACAGCCATGCGCACACCTTCCAAGTGACAAGCGTTGTGCGGAGGCCATTTTGCGCCCTGCAGAAGAGCACTGTGGACCTCAGTGCAGACATTTGGCCTGATGGTTGGTACCCCTGGGGCTGGGCTTAGGGTGGGGATTTTAATTTTTCTTTTCTTTTTTTCTTTATTTTGAGACAGGGCCTTGCTCTGTTGCTCAGACTGGAGTGCAGTGGCACAGTTTCCGTTCACTGTAACCTCTGCATCCTAGGCTCCAGCAATCTTCCTACCTCAGCCTCCTGAGTAGCTGGGACTACAGATGTACACCACCATACCCAGATAATTTTTGTATTTTTTGTAGAGACGGGGTTTTGCCAGGTTGCCCAGGCTGGCCACAAACTCCTGGGCTCAAGCAGTCCTCCTGCCTCAGCCTCCCAAAGAGCTGGGATTACAGGTGCAAGCCAGGCCAGGGGTGGGAGTATTTAAAAAGGTCTTTATTTAGAAATAATTTTAGAGTTACAGGAAAACTGCAAATAAAGTGCAGAGAGTTTTCACTAATACAGTATGCACATTTTAGAGACACCCTAGCACGATGATGAAAACTAAGAGATGAACAGTGCAGTATCATTGGGTGAATGGCAGCCTTTATATGATTCCAGCGCTTTTCACACTGTGATCCTGTTTCTCTTCCAGGATCCCACCTTGCACGCAGCCCTCATGTCTCCTCAGTCTTCTCCAGTCTGCAACAGTCCTCATTTTGCCCCTTTCCTTTCATGCCCTCAAGACTTCGAAGGATGCTGCCAGTTACTAGGCAGAATGTCTCAGTCTGGGTGGGTCTGTAGTTTTCTCATGATGAGGTCACACACTTCTGGCAGGAGTGTCCAGAGCTGGTGTGCCCTTCTTGGTGCAGGGTTGGGTAACCCAATGCAATATGGCTTGTTACTGTCTTTCTGATGATCATTTCCGTCATAAACACTATAGGTCTCTGTGTAAATTCAAGTAGCTGAGCAAAGGGTGAGGTGAAAGATGTTTTCCCTCTTTTGAGATTGGAGCTGTGAGTACCTAAGAAGCACAAACACTGTCATCCACTACCCCTTGGGCTCACAGGAGCCTCAGATTGGACCCAGCTCACCTGCCTATAAATCTGAAACTCACTGCATGACACTCTCCTGAGACAGGCGTCCAGGTTCTTCCTGCAGTGATGGGGAGTGGCCCTTCATGGGGCAGTCCAGTCGGCCACCCCTGGGCAGGACCTTCTGTTCTGCTCCCACTGCCTCTCCAGTGCCTGGCACACAGAGGTCCTTGGTACAGATCTGCTAGACGAGTGAACGTCAGAACACTCTTTGTGTTGAACTGATCTCAGAGTTCCTCTAAATTCTACTCTTGGGGTCCATTTCTGTCCTCTGAATCACACACAAACACACACTCTTCTCAATTGTAATTTTTCTTGTTAGACTTAGTTTTCTTTGCTACTAAATTAAGTTAAACTTTGTTTCCCTCAATTTGATAATCTTTGTTTTTCCTTATGGTAAAATATATATCACATAAAATTTACAATCCTAACCATTGTTAAGTGTGCAGTTCAGTGGTATTAAATACATTCATAATGCCATGCAAATATGATCGCCATCCATCCACAGCACCCTTTTTGACTTGCAAAACTGAAACAGCACTATTCTACTTTGTCTCTATTGCTCTGAGTATTTTTGGGACCTTGTAAGTGGAATCATACCATCTTTGTCCTCCTTCTTCTTTTTTCTTTTTTTGAGACAGAGTCTAACTGTGTCGCCCAGGCTGGGGTGCAGTGGTGTGATCTTGGCTCACTGCAACCTCCGCCTCCCCAGTTCAAGCGATTCTCCTGCCTCAGCCTCCCAAGTAGCTGGGATTACAGGCATGCGCCACCATACCCAGCTAATTTTTGTGTTTTCAGTAGAGACGTGGTTTCGCCATGTTGCCCAGGCTGGTCTCGAACTGCTGACCTCAGGTGATCTGCCTGCCTCGGCCTCCCAAAGTGCTGGGATTACAGGCATGAGCCACCGTGCCTGGCCCCACCTCTGTCCTTCTCTGACAGGCATATTTCACTAAGCATCATGGTCTCAAGGTTCATCCATGTTGTAGCATGTGTTGGAACTCCCTTCCTTTTTGAGGCTGAATCATACTCCATTGTAGGGATACAGCACATTTTGCTTCTCCGTGATAAGCATCTGTGATGATGCTTGGGTGCTTCCATATTTTGGCTACTGTGGACAGTGCTGCTGTGAACATGGATGGGGAAGGTCATCCTTTGTCTTTGTAATTTCAATCAAGTGAGGTGGGCAGCAGGAGTGGGCTGCTGGCTGAGATTCCCAAAGCACGTGAGAGCTTGACCAGAAGTGTATTGGTTTCATTATTTTGGGCATGGTGTAACTGATCCTAGAAATAACCCCACCCAGAGCTGACCTGTAACAGTCAAGGGGGCCTCTGGGTCATCAGCTTCCAGTAGGCCCTGTCTGGCACCCGTATTCCATGACGGAGCGCCCAGACCCTAGACCACCTGGAGCCGGGCACAAGTCGGATCCCTCAGTGCCCAAGAGGCCTCGTCTGCCCTGCTCTCTGCAGAGGGGCCCTGCCCCAGCCCTTCCTGTGCAGCAGTCCAGCTGCAAGATCCCCCAAAGTGCTCTTCTGTTTTCTGTAGTTCAGGTCCTTCTGAGGATGACCTGTTCATGGCACAAATGCTTCAGCCCTCCAGAAATTTTGTCTTTGTCCATACTTCCTGGGGTCCTGTGCAAAAAAAGCAGCCAGGTCTTAGAGATGGCACAGGGAGTCTGAGCCAGGGGAGGAGGAGGGGAGAGCAACCAGGAACCAGAGATGATGAATGATCCAGAAGGAATCCTTTGGAGAAATGGGATGTGAGTGTTTTTGTTTTAAATTTTCTCATCAATATTATTTTATTGTGCCCTTAGCATTAGATGCTTTAAGTTGTCTATGACACAATGATACCATCATGTAGTTAATACATACCGCAGAAAAAACTCTGTTTCAGGTCTCAGGTACAATTGCCTGCAGGTGCCTGGCAATAACACACACTTAGGGAAGCAGGCAGGGCGGCCCTTCCACAAGGACAGTGATGACTGCACCTGAGTTGAATGGCTGTGTGGGACCCCTGGCCCAGTGTGCTCCTGCCAGGTACTGAAAAGCAGGTTGATTTCAAGCCAAATACACCTGCAGGCCTGATGTGGCCCAAGGGCGGCTGGTTTGCTTCCTGTGTTCTACGCCATCTAAATGTGGAGCTCTTCATTGAGCAAGATAGAGTGAAATCCAAGTCAATACCCTCTGATGACTTCATCTTAAACTAATGGCTATGGCTTAAGTTAATGGCTTGATTTAAAGTTGACTTAGCTCAGAGTCCTGTCAGCAATAATCCACAGGTGGGATGACATCAACAGGATTTCGAAGAAGGGGCCATGTGACCAGATTTGTTTGTAGGAGATTCCCAGGCAGCACACTCAGGTCTTTCCAGTCAAGGAGATGTCCTGAGGGGTTGTGCTGTAGTCCAGGTGAAAGGGGCCAAAGGTGTGATCCAGAGAGGCAGCTGGGGAGGTGGAAAGCAGAGGCCTGAGGCACCCCTCAAGCCATGGCCTTCAGACTAAACAATTTTGCATATTCCTCAGGAATTTTGAAAATGATGCACATTTAAAGAGGACACTAATTATGTTATCTTATATTTTATAATTGCAAGGGATGTAATTTGCATATGTATTAGTCATTTAAAGTAAACATAACACTCTTTAAAAAATATATGTAATAGAAATTAAGTATCTTGCAATTTGATACTCATCATCACCTATCTAAAAATATATTTGAGGCCAGGTGCGGTGGCTCAAACCTGTAATCCCAGCACATTGGGAGGCTGAGGTGGGTGGATCACTTGACAAGATCAGGAGTTCGAGACCAGCCTGTCTAACATGGGGAAACCCTGTCTCTACTAAAAACACAAAAATTAGCCTGCCATGGTGGTGTGTGCCTGTAGTTCCAACTACTTGGGAGGCTGAGGCAGGAGAATAGCTTGAACCTGGGAGGCAGAGGCTGCAGTGAGCCAAGATCATGCTCCATGCCATTGCACTCCAACCTGGGTGACAGAGGGAGACTCTGTCTCTAAAAAAAAAAAAAAAAATATATATATATATATATATATATGAACTTAAATCTTTAATAGCTGGAAACTTAACACTGTTCCTTTTTCTCCTTACATTGTATTTCCATTTCCCACCTCCCTCTTTGAATTTTATCCTAATATATTTTTTAATGGCTGAAAGTCTTTTATTGATATATTTATTAAACTTCCCTGTGGCAAAAATATGTATATGGCAAAAATATGTATAAAAATAAAAATAGCTTTTTCAAAGTAGTTCATGAGATTACAAGGCTCTTACAAGTGTTAAGAATATTTATTGTTAGTTGAATTACTATAATATTATTAGTATGCAATTGATGAAAATACCATGAATATATTATAAATTTGGAGAAAGTACATAAAAGTAAAAATTTTGTGGTAAATTTTTTTTTAAGTGTTAAAGGAGATATATGGGGCATTTTAATAAATTAGTTCATGCATACAGAGATGAATATTACTTATTTTCAGTTTCTATAAATCTAAGCCTGAGAACCTTTACTCTCTTATATAAGTAGATGAGAATGGAGTTTTATTTTATCAGTACTTTGAATTCTTTCCTAGCTATTTGCCAAAAATCAAATAGTAATCTATCATCAAATATTATTTTCAGTGAATTGTCAGCTGACACATTCACTAGGTTTTCCTTCAATTTTGTTGAAAGCAAAGAATTGGAAACCAAGCAGCATGACAGTGAGTCTTGAGAGCTGTTTGTGCCTCTAAGGTACTCACATGTCTACTCTCAAAAGAGGGAAAATGTCTCTCCGCTCTGCTCAGCCTCCAAATTTACAAAGAGGCCTATAGAGTTTACTATGGAAATGACTATTATGATAGAAAGATAGAAGAACTTTTTTGCTTGAACCAGGGAAATATTCTCCAACTCTAATGTCTTAAATGGATGATTCTTATAGCACACATGGCCACCAGCTGAGGTTGTCCAATCCAGTGGATACAATGGTTTCAGGAAATTGGGAGAACAAAATCACTGTCGAGCTTTTAGGAGTTTAGAAAGAGTTAGCAGAACATTTATACTTGTATTTTGCAAGGTGCTCCCAAAAGGCTGAGATGTTTTTGTTGGTCTTTTGATTAATTTCAAACTCCAAAATGTACCTGTGGTGTCTCTAGCATCCTTTACAATGCCTGAGTTGAGAGGGCTTAAGTCACAAGCTCTATCCATTGGACAAGTGTGTGCAATATTCTTGTTTGTAGCACCAGGATTTTGAATAAAATAGCCTTCTTCTTGGATGTTCTCACATTTGTTACTAGAATGCAAAGTGAGAAGCTAAGAAGGAACTGGGTTGGACTCAGCAGAACTGAAATGATTTGCAGCCTCTACTCCTCTGATGACACTTTAATGTGACCTTGCATTCTTTGACTTTCAGGCTTTTTCTCCTCCAACCCCAACTCCTGGGAAATTAACCTCTCTGAAGGCAAATATACACATCTCATAAGGTTTTTTGGTATCCCAGCCATGTGGCTATAGATGAGGAGACTTTCATCACCATGAGATCCAATGTCAGTAATTTAATCCACTCATTCTTGCTGCACCTGTTTTGCTAAGCAATGTTCTGGGTGGTTTGAAGCACACAAAACTGAATAACACATGGACACAGACTCTGAGGAGCTAAAAGAAGTCGGTTTTATACATCATAAACCCAAGAGAAGAACCAAAGAAATGAACAATGTAGAATGAGGCAATTGACAAAGATGAAAGTTAGAATTAATGACATAAAAATAATAGCAGTGATAAATAAAACCAAAACCAGTTTTTACAGAAGTCAAATTAAATATATAAAAGTTGATTCTTTCAAAAGACCAATTAAATTTACAAATACCCAACAAGCTTGATTAAGGAAAAGGAGAGAAAGCAAAACTAACTACAGATATAACAGAGATATTAAAAATTATAAGTAGTATAATATCTAACTCAATGACATCAAATATGAATAGAAAATATATAAGAAATAGATGATTTTCTAGGAAAAATGTAAACCACAGCTATGGTCTGAATGTTTTTGTCCCCTCCCAAATTCATACATTGAAGTCCTAACCCCAAGGTGATGGTATTTGGAGGTGAGCCCTTTAGTGGGTGACTAGGTCATGGGAGTGGAGCTCTCATGAATGGGGTTAGTGCCCTTATAGAAGAGGCCCAAAAGAGACTCCTTACCCCTTTCATCATGTGAGGACACAGCGAAACAGTGCTGTCTGTGAACCAGAAGGCGGGCTTTCACTAGACACCAAATCTGCTGATTTCTTGCTCTTGGACTTCCCAGCCTCCAGAGTTGTAAGAAACAAATTCCTGTTGTTTATAAGCTACCCACTTAATGAGATTTTGACAAAGCAGTCTGAACACACTAAGATAATCACCAAAATTAGCCTAAGAAGGAGGAGAATACTAAACAGATAAAAAGTGACAGAAGAGGTGAGAAAAGTACTTAGATAGCTTTAATTTTAAAAATTCAGCTGGGCGTGGTGGCTCATGCCTGTAATCCTAGCACTTTGGGAGGCCGAGGCAGGTGGATCATGAGGTCAGGTGATTGAGACCATCCTGGCTAACATGGTGAAACTCCGTTTCTACTAAAAATACAAAAATAAATTAGCCAGGCATGGTGGCAGGCGCCTGTAGTCCCAGCTACTTGGGAGGCTAAGGCAGGAGAATGGCGTGAACCCAGGAGGCAGAGCTTGCAGTGAGCGGAAATCGCTCCACTGCACTCCAGCCTGGGCGACTGAGCAAGTCTGTGTCTCAAAAACAAAAAAATTCAAATAAATTTTGAGAGGAGCTAATTATAGTAGGCCATTTCTGTTTTAAGCTGTTTTAGATCATATAAAAAGTTACAAAGTTCCACAATTTGTTTGTAAGGCTACTGCAACCATAATTCCAAACCTATAACAAGACCATTTTCACTTACAACTATAGATAAAAATTCTAAATAATTAACTATACTTATCAAGCAGCATATTCATAAACTGATACAACATAATGTGGTAGAATATTAAAAATGGAATAATTACCACCTGGAGAGGAGGAAGAAGATACTGAAAAAGTACTCCAAGAAATAATGGTTGAAAACTTCCAAAATTTGGTGAAGTCCAGAAACCTACAAAGCTCCAGAAGTTGAGTGAACCCCAAACAGGATAAACCCAAAGAGATCCACACCAAGGCACACCCCAGTCAAACTTCTGAAAACTAAAGACAGAAAAGTCTTGAAAGCAACAAGAGAGGAAAAAGACCTCCTTACTCACAAGAAAAACAATTCAAATGACAATAGATAATCAAGATCAAACCTCCAACACCAGAAAGAAGTGGCATAACAAGTGCTGAAAAAGAGAACTGTCAACCCAAATCTTATATTCAGTGAAAATGTCCTTCAAGAGTGAAGGGAAAATCGAAACATTAAAGATGAAGGAAAGCTAAGAGAATCTGTTGCCAGCAGACCTACCTTAAAACACTGGTTATAGGAAGTTCTCTAAACAGGAAATGATAAGAAAAATCTGAGAACATCAGGGAGGAAGCAAGAACATGATGAACAAAAATATGGTTAAGCCCAATAGTCTTTTCTTCTCCTCTTACGTTTTCTAGTTTGTTTGACAACTAAAACAAAAATTATAACTCTAACATAGTTCTAACGGCATGTGAAGAGGATGTCAGTGGGGATAGTGGAGCAAGGATCTCAAACCCCTCTCCTTCTCTTTATAAAATTAATAATAACACTGCTAAGAATCGTGAAAACTAACTTTTTCAGAATTCTGGAAACTAACAAAGCCTGTCACAATCTGGAAAGCATTTATTCAAGAAAAACACTGAGTTGAGGTAAGAACAGCAAGTTTTGTAGCATTTTAACGAGCCCTATTTCTGTCTTCCCTGTACAGCTTGGCAGTAGCCTTGGAAGCCAACAACCCACAGCAGAGGTAAAAGACAGCAGCCCAGCAGCCAGTGGAGAGGTCAGAATGGGGCTGCAGCTTCTCCAAAGACCCATTCCCAGAGAACTGCCATTGTTTGACCTGCTAGTCATTCCCCACTCATAAGAGTTGTCCTTATTTGGTCTGACTCAGAGCTTGCCCAGTGCAAATAACCTTTTCTTCAGTGACATTTGTCAAAAACAATCAGTGGTGATGGTTTAGCATCACTGCTGCCTGAGGTGATGATAACAGTTGGGGCAAATGACAAGCTGACCATAAAAACCCAAAGGGAAAAGCTGGAAACTGAGATGTCCAAAGGAGGCTTTGAAAAACTCTGACACATCCTGGGAACCTGGAAGGCCATTTGCATGCACAGGGTAGTGCAAATGCCCAGGGCTGTGCATGTGTTCAGGAAGGAGCTGAGAAACTCTAAGCTCTCACTTCTGGCTGATATGGAGGTTCTGAAGAGCAAAAAGGAGAGCCTAAGGCAGAGCTGTCAACTACTTGGCTGAGTGTAGAAGGCATTTCCCAAAATGTACTCAGAATCCCTCGGCAACGACTGGGAGACTTAGTGGTTTCAGACAGTTAAGAAAATCTATGCACAATTTTGAGCTGCCCACTGAGCTAACTGAGCAGAGACTTCTCTGGTCATTTACGACAAAAAGACAGAGTCTACAATATTAATTCAGGAAAGTCACTAAAACAAACAAACAGCAGCAGCAAGAACAACAATAAATGGCAACAAAAAGAAATCCCAGGGAGTGGAGAGAACCTGAATTTCAAAGCAGCCACATTACATCATTTGAGATGTCCAGTTTCAACATTCAAAGAAACAAGAAAATATGGTCCATAAATAGGGGTACAAAGCAGTCAATAGAAACTGTCCTTGAGGAAGTCTATACAATGTCCTTACTAAATAATACTGAAGCTATTTTAAATATAAAGAACTAAGGAAACCATATCTAAAGAACTAAAGGAAAGTATGAGAATAATGTTTCATCAAATAGAGAATATCAACAAGAGATAGAATTATACAAAAGAATCAGTAGAAATTCTAGAGCTGAAAATAATAACTGAATTGAAAAAAGTTCACTAGAGAGGCTGAATGGGAGATTTGGGCTGGTAAAAGAATCATCAAGCATACACAATATGTATAATGAGAGTCCCGGAAGGAGATGAGGGAAAGGGATAGTAAAAATATATGAAGAAATAAGGGCTAAACCCCACACATTTGATGACAAACTTTCATCTCTACATGCAAGAAGCTCAATGATTTCCAGGTGCAATAAACTCAGAGATCCACACCTCTGCACCTCATAAACAAACTGGCAAAAACAAAGACAAAGAGAGAACCTTGAAAGCAGCAAGAGAGAAGTGATTTATCACTACCTGTGATCCTCAATGAGATTAACGGTTAAGTTTTTAAAAATCTGAAATGGGGAACAGAAAGCAGTGGGATGACGTATTCAAAATGCTGAAGGAAAAGTACAGCAACTGCCCACGCGGGCGGCGCCCGCCTGGAGGGTGGGGATGCGGGGCGCGGAGGGGCCATGCGCCGGAGTCTGCACCTGCCGCATTCTGTGCCCCGCGTGCGCGCGAGATGGTGAACCTGGCGGGGCACCGTGTGCCCCGGCTTCTGAGGAAGAGGAGGAGAGGGCAGTGAGAGATAGGAATCTCCTCCAGGTTCAAGACCACCATCAGCCCATCCCTTGGAAAGTGCAATTTAACCTGGGCAACAGCAGTCGCCTGAACAACCAGTGCTGCAACTCCAGTCAAAGGAAGCATCTCCTCAGGGGTGAACTAAGCTGCGTTTGGGAGAGGAAGGATTTGCAGGCGCATGGCTGCGGTAAAGTCAACGTCCCTATCATAAAGCAATACTGACGCAAAGGCTGCTGGCCCGACGGCTGCTGCAGAGTCTCCTGGACTGCGTCTCCCGCTACCTGCAGCCCAGACGTAGCTTCTGGCAGAGCGCTTCCAACCGCGCAGGGGTGGCGTGCCAGAGACTCTTCATGGCCCTCGCTCTCTAAGATCCCGTGGGGTGGTGCCTGGCTGAATGCAGGGCCTCATTCCAGAGCTTGCAGCATGAGAACACTTACTGGGACCCTTAGCAAAGTACTGCCGTGGAGTCAGCCCCGGAGCTCTTCGCCGCTGGATGGGCAGCGGACTTGCCCCAGCTTGGGTGGGCAGGTTCCGCGAAGAACTCGCCTCTTGGGGTCCGGTTGCAGGGCTCAGGCCAGGCAGTGAGAAGAAGACAAAGGCAGCGTGAGGAAACCTTGGCTTTGACCACTTTTCCTGTTGTCATCCTTGGCTTAGCTCAGCACCGGGCTTACCAGATGGAACAGTATTCTGTAAAGCAGCTTGGACCCTCCGGTCATTCCCATTGGGGAAAGATGAAACCGCAGGCCGGCGGGGGTGGGGCGTTCTTGGACGACTCAACCCTAGGAACCTGTGACTTGTGTTCGTCGGGGCCGGTGTCACTTCCAGTTTTGATCCAGACCCTTTCACTGTGCAATTATTTATTGGGTTCCTTTGGAGTAGTGGGAAAATTGTAATGTTTTATGTGGAAAAATGCTTTGCTCTTCCAGTGACCGTGTTCAAGGAAACGATTATTGTTGTTGTTCTTGGGTTCTTGAGTTTCATGAGTTAAATCATCCTTTCACCCAGCTAATATGTTTTGTCCTTTAGGATGTAGATAGTCTCTTTAGGCAGTTATTTTCGTTTTTATTTAGACAATATCAAGAGTAGGCCCTGAACACAACCTGTTAACCATATCCCAATGTCTAAAATTATCTAAAAACTCAGGCATTCTTCCATTCTTTTTTTTTTTTTTTTGAGATTGAGTCTTGCTCTGTCCCCCAGGCTGGAGTGCAGTGGCGCCATCTCGGCTCACTGCAAGCTCCGCTTCCCGGGTTCATGCCATTCTCCTGCCTCAGCCTCCGGAGTGGGTGGGACTACAGGCGCCCGCCACCACTCCCGGCTATTTTTTTTTTTTTTTTTGTATTTTTAGTAGAGATGGGGTTTCACCTTGTTAGCCAGGATGGTCTCAATCTCCTGACCTCGTGATCCACCTGCCTCGGCCTCCCAAAGTGCTGGGATTACAGGCGTGAACCACCGTGCCCAGCCTCTTCCATTCTTATCTAACTGAAAGATTTCCAGCAGTTGGCACCGTGTGCCCACCCTCAGGTTCTATTCTAGTGGTGGTTGAATGTTCTCATATACCCCATGTGAGAGCACGGTTTTAGCCAGAAATCACACTTCTCATCCTGGAGGAATTTGTTTGCATTTCGTTTGCCACTTAAAATTAGCTGTGGTCTGCTCAGCCAGGGGACAATGGAGCTTCAGGAAGGTCTGAGGCAACCTCCTCCCTGGTTCTGCCAATAAAAATCCAATGTTAAGGCAATTCCTAAACAGACATGCACCTAGCAACTTGCTGTATGTGTTCATTCTTTATTCCTTTCAGCTTCAGGGGGTATAAATGTTTGGTTTCCCTATGAGGAAGAAGAGGAAGAAGAAGTAGGAGAAGGAGAAGAAGGGAAAGAAAAGAAGAAGAAGAAGAAGAAGAAGGAGAGGAGGAAGAGCAGGAGGAGGAGGAGGAGGAGGAGGAGGAGGAGGAGATGACAACAGGGGACAGGGGAGACCCAACTTTCTATCAAAGTTCTGTAAGAGATTTCTTCTTACAGAATGGAAGATTTCTTCTTTTTTCTTTTTTGGAAATAAAGTCTTGCTCTGTTGCCAAGCTGGAGTGCAGTGGTGCAATCTGGGCTCACTGCAATCTCCAACTCCCTGGTTCAAGCGATTTTTCTGCCTCATCCTCCTCAGTAGCTGGGATTACAGGCATGCGCTACCACACCCAGCTAATTTTTTCATTTTTAGTAGAGACAGGATTTCACCATGCTGGCCAGGACTGTCTTGATCTCCTGACGTCGTGATCTGCCCACCTCGACCTCCCAAAGTGCTGGGATTACAGGTGTGAGCCCCCGCCCTCGGCCAGAGATTCTATCTACCTTCAGTGGGAGATGAGGAAGATCATTATGGCTTAGACAATACTGCACATGTAGGTTGCTGGTATGTCCTGAATCCACATGCATAAAGCACTTCCCCTTTTTCTACTGTAATGCAGACTCTCCAGCTCAAGGCCTAGAGTATTTGATCCCAAGATCAAGACATAATGCCCCTTGAATAGTAGTGCTGTTTGATTTCATGTGTCACACTAACACACAGCTCTCCTATATTCCTTCACTAACCTCAGATTGAGCAAGGTCTTTTAAATTTTTTTTTGGTTCAAATTATTGAGCTGGGAGCAGGGTGCTAGTTCTATGGTCAGCATTCAACATTTTTTTTTTTTTTCAGTGGAGATTTTCCTTTGGGCTATACTTGCCTTCCAGTACATTTCTGCAATATGTGGTGGTAATTTTCCTTAACTTCCTCCTACTGCCTCTTATACTCACCTTCCCAAAATAATTTGCCTCACTTAAATAAGTTTTCTTAGAGGTAGGTTGTCAGGCAATTAAAAAAATTAGATTCCAAGAAATCTATTCTGTTTGCATTGGACTTTTTTGAGATTCTGTGTGTTCACAACGGTACTAAATCAAACTCTGATGTGGGGGAAAAAAGTATGTCAACCAAAAATTTTATATACAGCAAAATCGTTCTTCAAAAATGGAGGTGAAATTAAGACATTCTCAGGTAAATTTAAGTGATGAAGTTTGTCATTAGTAGACCTACCACCCACACAAAGCTAAAGGGAATCCTTCAGGTTAAAATGAAAGGACACTAGTCAGTAGGTCAAATCCACATGAAGAAATACAAGCACCTCATAGATAAATATAAAATATGGCATAATGTTTTTTCTTTTTTTCTCATTTCTGATTTAAAAGTCAATGCCATAAAGTAATAATTATAAAACTGTGTTAATGGATGTACAAAAAGATGTAATTTCTATGATGATAATTGCACAAAGAAAGAAATGGAGAGAATGGAGCTGTATGGAAACAAAAGTTTTTATATACCATTAAAATTAAGTTGCTATTAACTTGAACTAGATTGTAATAAGTTAGAATGAAGTATAATCCCCAAAGCAACCACTAAGAAAAATAACTCAAAAACAATCTTAAGGAAACAAGAGAATTAAAATGGTACATTAGAAAATATCTATTTAACATAAAAGATGGAGAGAAAAACTTTACATGTATGTAAAATAATGATGTAACAAAGCTTGATCCAGTTTTTCTGATGTTTGATGGTTGACAGCTTTGAAGTTTCATCCTTCCTCCTTCTGTTTCTGCTTCACATCTGGGCAAACTGATAAGAAAGCCTGGGTTCTCCCTCCTTCAGCCAGGGGAAGTTTGAACCAGATGCAGGAACCTATGCTCTGACCCTACTCCCTAACCGCCATAAATACCCCAAGCTTTTCTCTGCTCTCTCAAGCCATTTTTTGGCACTGCTTATGAGCCACAGTGCTCTTTTCAGAAAGCCTCATTATGTGAGTCATGAACCGTTCCATTTTCTCTTGGGGATGAATATAGTATCATTAGTCTTGACATCTTAATCAAATTTTGGAAGGGATTCATCCTATGCAGGGTGACCATAAACAAATCAAGGCAATTATAAACGGAGAAGGGTATATTGACTTATAAAAAGATAGGTGCTTATATGTCACTTGAACTGATGAAATAAATAAGTCCGCATTAGACTGTGATATTTTGTATATATGGTGTAATACTACAGCAGCCATATACACAAAAGTTACTCAAAGAGCTATACATTCAAAAACAGTATAAAGCAAAATGGAATTCTGAAAGTTTTCAAGTAACCCACAGTAAAGCAAGTAAAAGAAAACAGAGAAATAAAAAACAAAACAAAATATTCAAATCCTTTTTGATCCTGAAGTGGATTAGGTGCCGCTGTTGCTGCTCATGTTGACTCTGGAGCCATAGCCAGACATGGGACTGGAGGATGAGCAAAAGATGCTGAGCAGGTCCTGGGATCCTAAGGAGGTGGAAGAAGAAGAGGAGGAATGAGTGAATCCCCTAACAACAGGGAGAGAGCAATATGAGCAGTTGGAGGAATGTGTAAAGGCCTGGGAGCAGTTAGAGCTCTGTGACAAGCATGTAGCCTCTCGATCACACACAGAAGAAGATCGCAAGAGAAACTCTTTGACTTCTTGCATGCAAGGGACCATTGCTTTGCCCACAAACTCCTTAACAACTTGAAATAAATGTGAGGACTTATTCACCCCAGCCTTCATCACCTGGGCATCAGGATATTTCTTTATGGTTTTGAATATGCCGTTTGTTTCTTATTTGTATAACTGTAAGTTCATATGAACCTCATAGATTTTGGCTTAGTCTAGTAGCTTCTATGTAATTTGCAGTGATTCCATCTTAATAAAGTTCTGTGATCTGCAAAAAAAATAAAGTGGCAGCCTTAAGTCCTAACACACCATTAATGATATTAAATATAAATAGTCTTAATGCAGCAATAAAAAGCAGAGATTGACAGAGTGGATTAAAAAGCAGGGCTCAACTGTATGTTGTCTGTAGGAAACTCACTTCAAACATAATGACACAGGCAGTTTGAAAACAAAAAAATGGAAAATTATATCTATACAAACATTAATTAAAATAAAGTAGGAATGGCTATATTAATAAGTGATAAAGTAGATTTCAGAGCAAAGAAAATTACCAGAGGCAGAGAGGAACATTACTAATGATGAAGGGTCAATACACCAAGAAGACAGCCATCTGAAAGAGCTGCAAAATGTGTGAAGAAAAAACTGATGGAACTGGAAGGAGAAATAGACAAATCTACAATTATAGTTGAAGACTTCAGTGTTCCTCACTCAACAATTGCTAGAATAACTAGACATAAAATCAGTAAGGAAATAAAATAACTCAAAAATTCCCTCAACCAACAGTATATGGTTAACATGTATAGAATATTCTGTCTAACAACAGCAGAATATACATTCTTTTCAGGCCCACAAAGTAGATAGCAGCATAGAACATATGCTGAACCATAAAACAAACCTTAACAAATTTAGAAGAACTGAAATCATACAGAGTTCATTCTCTAATACTATGGAATCAAACTTGAAATCAATACAGCAAAATGATCAGAAAATCTCTGAACACATGGAAAGGCAACAGCATACTTGTAAAAATCCCATGGGACAAAGAGGAAATCTTGAAGGAATTAAAAAATACACTGAACTGAGGGAAAATGAAAACACAACATATCAAAATGTGTGGGTGCACACCTAAGGCAGTGCTGAGAGCAACGTTTGTATCTCTTAACACATGCACTAGAAAAGGAGAAAATTGAAAATCAATAATCCAAACCCCCAACTCAAGAAGTTTGAAAACTTCAAAATGTAAGCAGAAGGAAGGAAAAATAAAGAACAGATATCAATGAGATTGAAAGCAGAAAAACAATAGAAAAAAAATCAATGAAACAAAAATGATTCTTTGAAGAGATCAATAAAATTGATAAACCTCTAGAAACACTGGCAAAAAAAAAAAGAATAAATACACAAATTACAAATATCAGGAGTGAAACCTGATATATCACTGCAGACCTGTAGACATCAATATGATATGGGTTACTATGAATAACTCCACACATGCAAATTTGACGACTTAGATGAAATGAACTAATTCATCAGAAAACACAAAGTTCTGCAACTCTGCCAATGTGAAATAGTTATTTTGATTAGTGTTGTAACTTAAAGAAAATTGTATTTGTAATTAAATATCTCCTATAAAGGAAATTTCCAAGCCCAGATAGTTTCAATGGCTACTTCTACCAAATGTTTAAGGATGAATTGACATCAATTCTATACAAAAATCTTTTCCAGAAAATGTAAGGGAACACCAGTTCATCTTTGTGAAGTGAATAATACCAAAACCAGACTGGTCTCATACCAAAACCAGACAGAGTACAAAATCTTAGAGAATAGAATTCAGCAATTTATAAAAAGAAATATGCACTATTTCAAGTGGGATTTTTTTTTCTAGGGGTACAATGATGATTTAATATTAAAAAAGTTGTCAGTATAATTCACCAGAGTAACAGACTAAAGTTGATGTGGAAAAAAGAATTTGCCAAAATCTAATATTCAGTTATGATTAAAAACTCTCAGAAAAAATAGGAATAGAGGAAGAACATCCTCAATTTGATAGAGCATTTATTTAAAAAATTGCAGTTAGCATTATGTTTGATGGTGCTTTCCTTCTAAGACGGGGAAAGGCAAGGATGTCTGTACTCACCACATTTATTCAGCATTGTGCTGGAAGCTCTAGCCAGTTCAATAATGCAAGAAAAGGATATAAAAGACATGCAGATTTGAAAGAAGAAATAAAACTGTCTCTATTTGCAGATGACATGATTAGCTCTATAGAAAATCCCAAGGAACCTGCGAGACCCTCCTAGAAACAAAGTGAGCTCAGCAACGCTGCAGGAGAGCTCCATGAAGGAGGGTTTGGGGTATGGACTCTGGATTGGCTGCTTTGCACGTGAAAGGTGTGTATGGTTGAGCTGTTTCTGATCTTTAGGAACTGGTTAACACTGGGAGGGGCAGCCCCTTCCGGGTCAGCAAGGCCCCAGATGTCAAAAACATGAGAATACAGAAAATAAAGGACGTGGTTACTACATCCAGCCTCGCCGATGGCTGGCTTCTCTTCATCCTGCCGGTCTCAGCTTAATTGTCACCTTTTCAGAGACAGCTTCTGGGGGACCATGCAGCCCAGATGCCCCCGCCCACCTCATACTCCAAGCAGCACCCTGTTTGTTTCATTCACGACCTTCACATTTTTAGTTACTTGTCTGTTACACATGTGTGTCTTCTGTGAGCGCAGAACCATGACTGCCTTATTCATTGTTAAATCCCCAGGGCCTGGCAGAGGACCTTGCATATAAAGGGCACCCAATAAATATTTCTTTAATGAAAAAAACAAATGCATGAGGATCACAGAGCTTAAGTGGCTTTCCAAGCTTGTACAGCTGGTAAGTAGAGAAAGTGGCAGATGAGCAGAGTTCTCTGGACTTCAGTTTTGCTTATTTTTTACTCTGACACATTATGGTGCTTCCCAAAGCCACGAGTGCGTCATGAGCCAGCCTTGCCTGGCATTTAGGTCCTCTGAGAAGCTCCAGCCATGACACCGCCTGGTCCCATTGGGTGTGAGGGGCTGAGTCCCCTGATTCTGAGGGAGGCTGTGCAGCTCTGCAGAGGGTCTGGAACAGAACTGCTGTCCTCCTACCAGGGCCCACTGGCCCAGTGATGACCAGTCAGACTTGTGTGAAATTTTAGATTAAGCCCGTCCCAAGGGCTCGAAAGATATTTGATTCTGTAGGCCTGTCAGAGTTGCCAGATTTGGCAAATAAAAACATAGGATTCTTAGCTAGATCTAAATTTCAGGTAAGCAACAAATATTTTATTAAATAAAAGTATGTCTCAAATATTACATGGAACATATTTAGAATAAACCACAATTCGCAGTTTATCTGAAGTTCATATTTACCTGGGAGTCCTGTCTGTAAGCTGTCTGCCTTCCCAGGGGCATGTTCCAGGAGACTGGATTTTTAAAATAGATTCTTCAGTTGATTTCTCTCATCAACCATGTTGGAAACAACTGCTAATGCCAATCTGTAATCCACTAGATGCCATTTTTGCTCAAGTTATTAACTGGCAAGTTAATACATTTTTATTTAATTTATGGATCTGGAGTCCTTGTCATTCATTAACAGTGCCTCTCACTGGCACAGGAGGCTGGAGAAATCACTATTTTTCCAGGGCTTATAATTTATAGAGGAAATTCCTGATAGACAGAGATGGGGTGAGCTAGCCTTGAAGACAGGTGAAAGGACTTCCTGCCAACTGTCCTGTGTGCTCTGCTCCTGCGGGAAGGTTACTGGGCTTGTCAGCCAGTAGAAGGCGGCAATGTCAGAGAATGACAGGGTGATCCTGTGTTTTTTCTTGGGGTGGGTGGGTAGATAATGGTCCCAACAACCAGAAATGGGGACACAAAGAAGTGCCTTTAGGTAAGAAAGACACAGTGAGATGGTTTTGGAGATGTTCGTATCTCCTTTGTGCATGCGGGTGGAGGCATTTACCAGGCGGGCCAGTGCTGGGTCTGCATTTGGGAGCGCAGGTGGAGCTGGACGCATGTGTCTTGAAGTTGTCAGTGTGCTGGTGGTAGGCACCACTGGGCTGTGAGTGCAATCATCCAAGAGCAAGGACAGGGCCTAGGAAAGTGTGGGAACAGCCAACTCCCTTCCTGTTCGTGCTGCTCTTTCACGGTCCACCTCACCGGCTGCAACCCACGCACAGAGTTCCATCGAGTCCCACTGTAGGGGGCTTCCCTGGTGCCCACCCACACCCTGTAACCCCAGGGCTTTATTTGAGGCAAACATGGTTGAGTGTGATCATGATGCTGGGATTATGATCCTCAAGACCTACTCACTGCAGCTGAAACACTGCCCCAATCTTCTGCACAGTGAAGGAGGCCATAACAAGAATCTCTGTTACACACATGGAAAAGTGATCACATTTATGGGTTACTCAAAGACTACAGTCTCCAAAAAGACATATGGGAAGGATAAATGAACCGGAACCTAAAGGTGTTTTTCCTCTGACCTCTAGAAATGTTGGGCAAGTTCACTTCACCTCTCCGTATTCCGTCTCCTCACCTGTAATGATGTAAGTGTGGTGCCTTCCTCGGAGGGCTGCTCTAAGGGTTAAATAAATGTACATGAGTACATATATATATGTATATATTGATGTATGTGCATATGTGTGTATATATGTCTATGTATGTACACACACATAGACACATGGTGTTTAGAATAAGCTCTGACATGTACACTCGATAAATATTAGCTATGTATATGTTGAATTGTATTAAATCATATGTAACTCTTCGATTCCCTTTGAACGAGGTTCTGGACTCTTTTGTGTTCTTTTCGGGCCAGAGTGGAGGCAGGCAGACAGGTTGGAACCCATATTTCTGCTGGCTTAGGATTGGGGCCTCCTGCCATCTGGTCTTCATTTGTTTTTATGAGTTCAGAGCAGGATAAACTCTTCAGCCTCTCTCTTATCCTCAGTGGAAAGAGCCTTGGGCTGAGAAAAGGAAATATGGGTGTTTATCCACTTCCACTGGTGAAATGGGAGAGAACACGGTGTGTGAGAGAGGGCAGCAAGTGTGGCAGGTGCTGTTTGTTCCCCAGGTGCCCCTCAGTACTGAGGCACTCCATGCCAGAAGTTGACAGTTCTCAGCCAAATTCCTCTCTGGAGGTTGCTCTCTGGCTTGCCCAAGCTATCCACTTCTTGTGGGCAGCCTCCATCCAATAACTGGTTGATGAGGAGAGGAGTCTACAGGTCCTGACCTTTGGCCTCAGGATGGGTGAACACCAAAGAGCCATTCCAGATCCAAAAATTCTTGAAGCTGAGCTTTCCATTGAAAGCACCTTGCGTTCAACTTCTTCCTTTGCACAGTTTTGCTTTTTTCACCCCTTATAGATGTGACTGTTAAGAGTAATTCCTAATAAACCTTCTGCATATGAATCTCAGAGTTTAGAGACTCTTTTTTTTTTTTTTGGTAATCCCAACTTATGATAATTGGTACCAGAAATGGTCCTACAAAGCACAACCTAAATTTGGGTTTTGAGGATGGATCATCCATTGGCTTACTGGCAATGAAGACCACGTCACTGGTCTAAGTGTACCCTGATAGTCCCAGTGTCAAATTGTGAAACAATTGTTGAGATTTTCAACAGTGGTAGAGTGAGTTTGGGTGCTGGTGGGAGAAAGCATATGGCAGCTGTGACATCTCAGGTGGTCATCTTGGGAGTCTGGGGGCTGGAGATAGTCATTATAAGGACATCGGAACCAGGTGACCATTCCTGGAGGCCATCAAAACCTTGGAGAAAAACAATGACAGTCTGAGGATGAGGAATCACCAGTGTAAGGCGAAGTGTGAAAGCCAAAGGGTCTTCCCGGCTGCACATGGGAACTCTCATTTCTTTCAGTCAAAATGCAGAAAAGCACAGGAGAAAGAGAGCTCCAGAGAAAGTTCGGTTTTCAGCATTTGTAGGTCTGCTCCATGAAGATGAGGGCTTTGATTGGGAAGGAGTGAGACACTGAGTTTGGAATAAGGGTTTGTATGGACATAAGTTTTTGTTTTTCTTGAGTAAATATGTGAAAGTGGAATTTCTGGGTCATATGGTAGGTTTAAGTTTAACTTTTTCAGATACTGCCAAATTGTGTTCCAAAGTGGTTGTACTATTTTACATTCCTGCTAGTAATGTATGAGAGTGCCAATGGCTGTATATCCCCGCTGACCTTGTATTGTCAGTCTCGAATTTTAGCTATTTCAACTGCTCTGTAGCATCTCAATGTGGTTTTAATTTGCACTTCCTTATTGACTGAAAATACTGAGCATTGTTTCATAGGCTTACTTACCATGTGTATATCTTCTTTTGTGAAATATCTATCCAAATATTTTGTCCATTTTAAATTGGATTGTCTTCTTGTTGAGTTGGAAGAGTTCTATGGATTCAAGGTCTTTGTCAGATGCATGACTGAAGAATATGTTCTCCCAGTCAATAGCTTACCTCTTTTCATTTCCGAAAACTCCTATCTGTACTAGAATTTCATTCTTGATGGTAAGTTTTGAAGAGCAGAAGACTTTCATTTTGGTGAATTTCAGTTAATCACTTGTTTTTCTCTATGCTTGATCCTCTTTGTGTTCTAAGAAAACTCTTCTTATTACTAAGTCCTGAAGATTTTTTATCATTCTTTATTACATCTTCACTAATCATGTTTTTGCCCCTATCAGACCACAGTAGCTTCTCTTATCAAGTTCACCAGGAACAAATTCTTGGTTCTTTTCTTAGTGGACCCATGAGAAGCATTGGACACCTTCTCCCTGACATACTTTCTTCTTGTGACTCTCAGGACACCATGTCCTCATGGGCTTCGTCCTCCTTCCATGGCCATTTCTCAGTATTCATTACTATCATCTTCTTTTCTCTCTCTCTCTCTCTTTTTTTTTTTTTTTTTTTTGCCATTTAGCATGCTCCAAGCCTCAAATCTTGGTTCTCTTATTTATTAATATTTATATCCACTGCCTTGACAATCTCATCAGTTTCTGATAGAATCAAATTTACATCTTCAGCCCAGAACTCTCTTCTAAAGTCCAGATTTGCACATTTGTCTTCCACATCTCCACTAGGATGACTTTGCAAACTCAACATTGACAAAATTGTACTTCCCTTGCTCCAACCTCCTGGGCTCATAGTCTTTTCCATCTCAGTTAATAACATCTTCGTCTTTCCCACGGTCAGGCCACAAGACCTTGGAGCCACTCTTGACTTTCTTCTTTCACTCTTGTCCGTCATCCACTCAGCAGCAAATTTTGTGGAGAGATCCTCAAATGATGTCCAGGATCCAGTCCCTTCTCACTGTTTCCGCCACTCTCCCTGAGCTTGCCCAAGTCTGCATCATCTCTCCCTGGATCACTGCAGTGGTCTCTTGATGGTCCTCCTTGCCTCCACTCTTGACCCTTTGTAGCTACTGCCAATACAGCAGGCAGCCTGATCCTTGAAATGTAGACGATACGATCTCACTACACACATCAAAACTCTGCATTGGTTCCCCACGTAATTGGAGTAAAACCCACAGATCTTACAAAAACCAGCAAGGGCCTCCGTGGTCTGATGTCCCGTCCCATACCTGACCTCATCTCTTTTTTGTTCAACTCCACTGCAACCATACTGGCCTCCTTGCTGTTTCTCCAATGTGCAAGGCACACTCCTGCCTTGCACATTTAAAAAAATTGAAATGTAACTTACACACATAAATTTCACCCTCTTAAAGTATAATTCAGTGGTTTTTTTAAAGTATATTCACAAGGGACCCCAACATCTATACTCATTCCAGAACATTTTCCTCATTCCCAGAAGAAATCCCATCCCCATTGTCTCCTGCCTTTTTTGTGTGTGTGTGTAATTTGCAAAGGAAGCTTTATAGACAATGAAAATATAGTACTTTCATTGCTCAAAATGTATAATGTGCAAAAACTTGAAGTTATGTGGTTTACTTGTTGACCATCTGGCTACAGTTCAGTTACTGCTTCAAAAGCTAAACTTCATAATCTTTCTAAGCTGCTTTTAAAATAAAGTTCTTAAATTATAGCAATAAAGAAAAGGAAACAATTAATATTACAGTTTGTCAAAAACATGTATGAAATTTTAACTCTTATTCTCAAAAAGTTATAAAAATTGATGTTTTGGCTAAGTTATAAACATGCTTATAGTGCATTTATTTGTGTAACTCTAGTAATGCTTATGGTGGCTATAAGATCAGAATAGATTCTTAAAAAACATAAAAAATAAAAATATTTAGCCTCGTTATTTATCTGTAGAATGTGTTTATATATACCTAAATTTCAGCATTTACTATATCATCGTTGCTTTAATTTAAGAAGTCACATATGAAGAATAAGGCAAAACCACCTATGAGCTGGCATATTAGTTTGTTTCTCAGCTTATAAAAATATTCTTAATTTGTTGATGTAGCAAACAAATTTCAACTTTGATTGCTTTGCAGAAAAACAAGATAATCTTTACAATAAACTTTATGTTTTTTTTTTTTTTTTGAGATGGAGTCTGGCTCTGTCACCCAGGCTGGAGTGCATTGGCTCCATCTCCGCTCACTGCAACCTCCACCTCCTGGTTTCAAGCGATTCTCCTGCTTCAGCCTCCCAAGTAGCTGAGATTACAAGCATGTGCCACCACACTTGGCTAATTTTTGTATTATTAGTAGAGACAGAGTTTCAACATGTTGGCCAGACTGGTCTCGAACTACTGACCTCAGGTGATTCGTCTGGCTTGGCCTCCCACTGTGCTGAGATTACATACATGAGCCACCGCGCCCAGTCTTGCAATGAACTATATGGTTCAATTGTATACAGGCAACGTGTTATATATGAAAAAATAACGAACTGAACTACAGGTATTAAATACTGAAAAAAGTTAGCAGTTTATTATGATTTGTTTTATTTAACAGTTTGGGAAATCATAGCCATCAGCTTTTCCAGTGGAATTCAGGAATCTGAGTGAAGCTGTTAGTGTAGCGAAACTTGTAGGTAAAATATACGAATACTTTTGATAGCACTGTTAAGGGATCTCTCTAAAATTAACTCACTGATTTTATTCTCAAGCCATGTTGACCTGGGCCGCTCAACATGGCTTTTATCATGCCTGATGTTAATGCATGTTGTCTTTTTACAATAAATTCATGACCATCAGAGGATATCCATTTGACATATGTGGCATCAGGGCCTTCATAGCCACCATAGGTTTTCTCCTCTCCATCCATTATGTCCTTATGAAATTCCACAGTTCTGGGAAAGTCTACCTCCAGACTTTTGCATTGCCTTTCCCCCTGACTCGATTGCCCTCCATTCTTTCTTTGTCCATTTGTATTGCTATAGAGAAGTACCTGAGCCTGGGTAATTTATAAAAAAAGAGGCTTATTTGGCTCACGGTTCTGCAGGCTGTATGGGAAATGCTGTGCCAGTATCTGGTTGGCTTCCGGTGGGGGACTAGGCTGCTTCCACTGATGGTGGGAGGTGAAGGGGAGATGGCTGTGCAGAGGTCACAAGGTGAGAGAGGAAATGAGAGAGAGGGTAGTGCCTAGCTCTTCTTAATAGCCAGCTCTCATGCGAGAACTGACCCATTACCTCTAGGCCAGTGACAAGCCATTCACGAGGGATCCTCTCCCAAGACCTGAACACCTCCACTAGGCTCTGCCTCCTGCATTGGAATCAAATTTCAACATGAGGTTTGGAGAGGGGGCAAATATCCAAACTACAGCTCACTCCCTCACCTCCTTCAAGGCTTAACCCTAGTATCACTTTACCAAGGCGACATTGTACTCCGACTATTCTGTTTAAAATTGCTGTCTCCTCTACTTTTTCTTTTTTCCATTCTACTCATCATGTTCTAACATTCTATGTACACTTACTTATTTTCTTTATAATTTATTGCATTCTCTGGCAACAATGTAGGGACATTTGTGCTGCTCACTGGTGAAACCTAAGCACCTAGAACAGTGCCTGGCACACAGAACATGCTTATTAACTATTTACTGATGAGATGAACAAGACAATGAAATCCTGAGTGAATGTCAACCACCTTTCTTGACACAAGTGTGACCAGGCACCCCATGCCTCCCTTGAGGATAGTCCTAGCTGTTCTTTTTCACCAAGCCCCAAATCTGACTTGAAGAGGCAATGCAGATATTTACTGAGGTTCTTGGGGGAGATGGAGGAGGAAGTGGTTACAACCAACATTAAGTCACTACATCTCTTCAACAGCCTCCTCTTTTCCTAGATTCTTCTCCCCATAGCAGCAGACTCACTTTTCCTATTTTTTTTTCCTTTTTACAGAATATCTCTCTCCTCCTTTTTTGCTGGCTCTCTGTGTCCTTCCCGACACTACCCTTCATCTTGCACACCCATTCAGCAAAGCAAAACACTGGTCTGCTCAGCGAGACACCTGGCCACTTATTTCTTCCTAGACCAGGTCACTGATAGACAACAGGGGTATGTGGGGATTCTAATACTCTGACATTTTGAGAATAGTCGACTCCACCCTCAAGGCCTTTCTACCTGGATGTGTGAGGCAGTTATTCCAGGTATCCACCACTTGCCATTCTAAGCCTATGTCCCCAGCTCCTAAGAAAGTGTGAAATTCTTTCTTGTTTTGGAAAGCAAGGAAAGAATTAGAGAAGTCTCTCTGATCCTTATTCTTTGAAAAAAAACACAAATGGGGTATTTCAATAGGCAAGAATACGAGAGGCTGAGAAGCACATGGAACTGTAATGAGAGGTCTGCAGCTTCAAAGGTGAGTCTCCCCAGAGGGGAAACCTGAGCCCCAGGCCTGGGGTTCCTTGCACTCCTGGTTCTCGTTCCTTCCACTTGGTTCACACTACTTGGAGCGTGGCTGTGTTCACAGGCATGAGATGACCTGAAGACGGTCACCTGAAGATGACCTGTGAATCTGTGTTTTATCATTTGAATGGTTGCTTTAGTCCTTAGCTTATCATAGTCGATCTTTGAGTGTTTTTATAGCACTTTATAGACAGTCTTAGAATCTCATGATAGTTATTCCCATTTTCCCCCTGCTGGCTTTTTGTGCTGTTGTCATACATTTTACATCTACATATGTTGTAAATGCCACAATTACATCGTTATTATTTTTTAATAAGAATAAAATCGTATACAGTTACTCATGCAGTCAACAACTTCTGTTATTCTTTATTCCTTTGCATAGATCCAGATTTCCATGAGGTCTCAATTTCCTTCTGCTGAGGAAGTTTCCTTAATGCTTCTTATAGCCCACGTTTGCTGGTGATGAATTCTTTTAGCTTTTTATTTCTGAAAACAGTCTTTATTTTAGATACATATTTTTTGCTAGATATGGAACTCTAGGCTGACATTTATATCTTTAATCCGACTGGAATTTATATTTGTTTATGATAGTCATTCAAGTCCATTTTTGAAACTATAAGTCTGATATTAAATTTCTAGGCACCCTGAAATCGATGGGACCCGGCGTTAACTAGGTCTTCTTTTGGTTTTGGAGATGCTAATCTCCTTTTCTGATGCCTTTTTTCATTCAGTACTTTAAAAATGTTGCTTTATTTTTGCATTGTTTCAGACAAGAAATCTTCTGTCATCCTCATCTCTGTCTCTGTATGTAATACGTCTTTTTATTCTGGTTTCTTTTAAGATTGTCTCTTTATCACTGATTTTGAGCAACTTAATACTGAGGTGCCTTGTAGTTTTCTTTATTTCTTGGGCTTGGGGTTTGTTGAGTTTTTTTGATCTATGGGTTTATAGCTCTGATCGAATTTGGAAATTTTCAGCCATTATTTCTTCAAATATTTTTTCTGTTCCACACCCACTATTCATTTCAATTTTTGATTTTTTTTTTCTCTTGGTGTCTTATTTTGGATAGTTTCTCTTTCTTCAAGATCCCTAATATTTTCATCTGCAATGTCTAATCTGTTGTTAATCCCATCCAATATATTTTTCATTTCAACATCTCACACATTGTAGTTTTTATCTCTAGAAGTTCAATTTGCCTGTTTTACAGATTCCATGTAGCTAATTTTTGCAAATACATAATGAAGTATAATAACTGTTTTAGTATCCTTGTTTGCTTATTTGAACATCTTTGTCAGTTCTGGGTCAGTGTTGATTGGCTGATTTTTCTTCTCATTATGTTTTCTGCTTCTTTGCCTGTTGGTTATTTTTGATGGAATGCTAGACATTGTGAATTTCACCCCATTGGGTACTGCATATCTTTGAATTCCTGATCTTTGTTTGGGATGCAGTTAAGCTACTTGGAAACAGTCTGATCCCTTTGGGTCTTGCTTTCAAATTTTGTTAGGTAGAGCCAGAGCAGTGTTTAATCTTGGACTAATTATTCCCTACTACTGGTAAGGCATCACCCTCTGAGTACTCTACCCAGTGTCCCAATGTCTTATCATTCTGGTAGGAGCAGGCACTAGCCCTGGTACCATGTGAACACCAGGTTCCATTTGCTCTAATTCTCTTGCCAGACTTGGGTTAGTTTCTCTGCACTCATATACTGAATATTCAGGGGAGGCCCTCTGCAGATCCCTGTCCTTCTCTCTGTAAAGCTCTTTCCTATCTGGTACTCTTTCTTGCAAAGTCTAGTTACCTTTGTCTCCTCAGCTTTGTTGCCTCAGCTTAGGAGTCCTGTATTCTCCTGCTGTCCCTCTCCCTGCCGGATGGCTGGATAGCCCTCCAGTAAGCTGGGGCAATCAGACGGGTCACCTCATTTTTGCCCATCTCTTAGGGATCACTGTCCTCCATTGCTTTTTGGCCAGTGTCTTAAAAGCTATTGTTTCATATATTTTATTATTTTTGTGGGTTCAGACAAGAGGGTAAATCAAAACCTGGTTACTTCCTCTTGGCCAGAAATGGAATCCACTTGCAACATGTAGATAGCAATAATTCTTTCATAGGGATCAAATGCGCTGATAATTGTAAAGGGTGTAGTCTAGAGCTTGGCAGAGAGTAAGTACTCAGTTAACATTAGATATTGCCACCACTGACAATGCTGTTACTACTGTTGCTGCCATTGCTGTTAGTAATTATCTCAAACAGATGAAATATGTTAATTCAAGTGCTTAGCCATGACCTGGTGGTTAGTAAGTCCTCTGTTAATATTCTTCCTCCTATTGCTGTGGTTGCCATGCTATTCCTACTATAACTGTTATTATTATTACAATCAGACTAACAACCCTGGCCTCAAAGAGACTCACCGGTATGTAATAGAACCTGACCTATCTCTTCCCAGAGGTTATAAGTAATGGTGTTTTTGAGATGTGGAGTGAGCATGAATCCTCTAATCCAAGCCTAAGTGGACAGATTCAGGGGAAACTTGCAGGGGGATTCTTGCTTTGGTCTGGGAGATGTGTTTTTCCTAGAAGTTACAAAACAGCATTAAGAAATTTAGCTTCTCTGTTATATAGTCTCCTCAACACAGGTTATGCCTTCCTTGTGTCACCCATTTATCTCATTGTAATTTCCTAGAGTTGAGAGGTGAGGACAAGAAAAGGAGCTAGCGCCTGCTGAGGGCCTGCCGTGCACCAGATGCTCCCTCTGATTCTGGAATGGCCATGTCCTTTGATTTTTGAGTCTTAATTTTGTCAAGTATAAAACGGAGATAACTGTGCCAATCATACAGTGTTATTATGAAAATGAATTTAAACATGTATAAAGTGCTGTGGGTAGTGTTTGGCATTGTCTGTATTTGATACATTTTATCAATCATTATTATCTTCACAAAAATCCTCCATTGTAGCTGGCGTTATTGTTCCCACTTTACTGATAGGATGTTGCTTACATAAGACACCTGATGGAGCCAATATCAGTCCCACAGGGAATGACAAGTCCATCCCTAAATGCCATTTGCTCATTCATTGTTGGGAATATAATAAAGCTCTCCTGTATTCCAAGCCTGGGGCACCCAGGTTTCTCACAGAGCACAAAGTGCAGACAGGCAGGTAAATTTACAAGTGTAGGCCAGGCACAGTGGCTCACGCCTGTAAATCCCAGCACTTTGGGGGGCTGAGGCGGGCGGATCATGAGGTCAGGAGTTCAAGACCAGCCTGGCCAAAGAGAACAGCCTGGCCAACATGGTGAAACCCAGTCTCTAATAAAAATACAAAAATTAGCTGGGCATGGTGGTGGGCGCCTGTAATCCCAGCTACTTGGGAGACTGAGGCAGGAGAATTGCTTGAACCTGGGAGGTGGAGGTTGCAGTCAGCCAAGATTGCGCCATTGCACTCTATCCAGCCTGGGTGACAGAGTGGGACTCTGACTCAAAAAGAAAAAAAAAAAAAAAAAATTTACAAGTGTAATAAAATATCATGGGAACATTGTTAAAAGCTTGTGTAGAAGTGACTGACTTTACATGGTTTTGGGAGAGGGAAGATTGTAAGTAATCTTTATTTGGACGAATTTTTGAGCTGTGTTAGCGTTCCCCTAATAGCAGGGGTGGGGAAGTGCGTTCTGAGCAGAGAGAATGCCAAGTCAAGGTCAAGAAACAGAACATTGCCAGCTGACCCATATATGTGAACTGTAAAATACCATGGGGCTTGATGGAGAACATGGTCTTTAGCAGGAGATTCTGGATGCTAAGAAAGAAGGTGGATTTTTATCTTGACCCAGTAGGTCAAGGGAAGCCACTGAAGAATTTTAAACTGGAAAGTACCTACAACAGTTGCACAGTATATATATTTTTAAGCCAAAAGATTGTAAATTACCATATTTCCATGATCTCAAGCCAAATAGTACTTACTTAGGTGTTAGGGACTGATTGCTCTGTGCAGGTCTTCATACTGCTGTCTCTGCAGGTGGGATCTCACGCTGTTGTCTCTGCAAGTGGGATCTCACACTGTTGCCCAGGTCTTCACACTGCTGTCTCTGCAGGTAGGATCTCACCCTATTGTCCAGGACTTCACACTGCTGTCTCTGTAGGTGGGATTCTTTCCTGAGATGACGGCTCGCTGGAGGCCCCCAGTTTGTGTTAGGGGATTGTCAGTGAGCAAATGTCACTTCAGGGTGTGAAGGCAAGAAGCCAGTGTCTGGGTGTAGACTCCCTAAAGCCTGGAATGAGTAATGGTTGAATCTGCAGTGGTCCTGAGCTCAGTGTCTCTTAGTAAACATCCTGGTCAACTCCTGTGGAAAGCTCCAAAGTGCAAGGCTTTGCTGAGGGTTGTACAACAAGGTGAGTTTTTCTCCACTCTGATTTATCTGTTAATTTGTTCTCATTCACTTTTGACTCTCTAAAAATTGTTGAAATGTCCTTTTCACTAATGGCCTTTCTCTTCACCGTTATGGGTTCTTACTGTTTTTATACCTGTTACACCTTCCTATAGATTTCAATTTCACGTTCTTGAATTAGAATTCTGGTTTTGTTTTTTAAAAAGGTTCCTGTTGTCTGTAGGGCGAATAATTGGAGAGGTGTGGCCTGGATATAGGGAGACCTACCCAGAGAATATTGATCTCATGGTCCAGCTGACATGGTTGGGGGCTGAATTGAGGGAAGCAGTGAGCCCAGAAGGCAGGAAGGACCCAGAGAAGCCCACAGGCAATACAACAGATGAGGGAAGAGAGGCACAGGAGGGTTGGAGGGTGAGATACCTTCCAGGTCTTAGACATGACCGGCTGGGTTTGCAGCAAAGCATAAGGAGAAATGAGTTGGGAGCAGAATGCAGAAGACCTATTTGGACAATTCGAATCTGTAGTGTCACTGAGACATCTTGGTTGTTATGTCTGTAGATAGGGTGCTTGGGAGACGTGTGCAGAAGAAACTATGGATTTATGAATCATTAGTGCAGGACTCGATGACATGGTATGCTGTGTTGGGGGTCCCAGAGGCCACCCTCAGCCTCAGTGATTCACTGGAAGGACTCACAGAACTCAGAAAAGCTGTGATGCCCATGATTATAGTTTATTACGGTGAAAGCAGGAGGAGAGACTAGGTGTCAGCTTCCAGTTGCCCTCTCTCAGTCGGTCTACAGAGAAGCACTTACTTCTCCCTGCAGTGATGAGTGACCGGCAGCCAGGCAGCCTCAGCCCTGGTTTTCAGGGGTTTCATTGCAAGTTGGTCACCTAAGCATGGGGTGCCCAGGCGACCGACCTTAGTTGCTCAGTCTCCAGCCCCTGCGGAGGTCAACTTCACACCACATGGCCTGAGACCAGCCCCCCGCTTTTTCTAAATCCCATTGTCAGCATAAAGTATGTGGCATGACCCAAGGCCCCAAGAAAAGATACTCTTCTCAGGCAGGACACGCCAAGGGCAGGGGTTAGAGGTTTACTCCTGGAGCCAGGGAAAAGCCAGACCTTTCTTGGAATTTAACATGTGGGATGGGATGAAGTCCCTAGGATGGGTACTGAGGATGGAAAGTGAGGAAAGCCGTAGACAATGCTGTAGAGCACCCCAACTTCCCAGGGAGAGTCAGAGCAAGAGAAAGAATGTCAAAGGAGGGAGGACAGCTTAGAGGGTGCCCCGGAGCCAAGGGCGCATGGCACTCAAGGGAACCACACCACAGGTGACAGGGAATTCAGGCAGGAAGCTGTCTGGAAAAGGTTCATGGGCTTAGACATTTGGGGTGAGAGCCTTTTTAACAGAATGTTTCCACTGGAGTGGCTGGGGCTGGATGCCTGACCGTGGTTGGCTGGAAATGTTGGGAGATGGGGATCAAAACACAGGCGAATGTTGTGAGCTGCTTGGCTATGAAGGGAAGGAGAGTGACAGGGTGGCAGCTGCCAGGAAACAACAGGTGGAGAAACGTGTTTCCTTAATCATGGGAAATGGAAGACGTGACTAAGTGTAGAGGTTGTGGGCAAGAGGCTGGAAATACGAACCAGAGTGAGAGAAAGAGGGAGGAGAGATGACCTGGAAATTTGGGATGGAGAGCATGCTGGAGGATGGAGGAGGCTGTAGGATCTGGAGAGCCACTCTAGGGAAAAGAACAGGAACTGACCAGGGAGACAGGAACTGCTGAGGATGGCTGAGGCGCTTAGCACGTTGTAAACTAATGTGGAACGTCGTAGAGTTTAGGCCGGAAAGTGGACTTTAGAGTTGAGTGCCGTAGGCTGAGTGTGCAGGAATGAGCATGGGAGGGGTGTTAGAATAGTGGAACGTGATAAAGGAACACAGCGTGTAATTTTGGAGATTATGTTTGATGACAAAGTCTGTGGTGTGGCCCAGGGACTGGACAGGTGAAGTGCAGTGGGGTCTAGGGGCTAAGAAGTGTTGAAAGTCAGGATCAGAATTTGATCACCCACAGGACCAACTCTTGTTTGGACATCAGGTAATGTTTAATCTGACTGAGAGGTGGACTGGAAGTTCCACTGGGTTGGTGTTCTGGAAGTTCATGGTAATGTCTTCTTTCATGTGCAAGGTAGCAGTGAAGATGATTTAAGCCGTAGGTAGCAGAAAGCCTGAAACAAACTGGCTGAAGCAGTGTGGAAATGTGAGATGTCAGCTGAAGAGCCAGCCAATCACAGGGCTCCGGGTCTGTTTCTTGGCTGTTCTTCAGGCTTGGCTGTCCTCTGTATGTGGGCTTAATTCTTCAAAAGACTTTTAATTAAAAAAATTGTGGTAAAATACACATCACATAAAATGACCATCTTAACCATTTTAAGGGTACAGTTTAATGGTGTTAAGGACATTCCTATTGTTGTACAATCATTACTATCATTCATCTCCAGAACTCATCTTATAAAACCGAAATTCTATACGAATTGCACAAATAGCTGCCATTCTCTTCCTCCCAGCCCTAACAACCACCATTCTACTTTTTGTCTCTCTAAATTGACTACTCTAGGAACCTCATATAAGTGGAATAATATGATATTTATCCTTTTGTGTCTGGCTTATGTCACTTGGCCTAATGTCCTCAAGGTTCATCCATGTTGTAGGATGTGTCAGAATTCTCTTCTTTTTTTCAGGCTGAATAATTTTCCATGGTATAGACAGACCACACTGGAAAAAAATCTATTCACCCATCAGTGGATGTTTAGGCTGCTTCTGTCTTTGGGCGTTTGTGAAGAAGGCTGCTGTGAACATGGGTGTACAAATATCTCTTTGAGTCCCTGCTTTCATTTCTTTTGGGTGGATACCCAGAAGTGGAATTGCTGGGTTTCATAGAATTCTATGTACAACATTTTGAGGGACTACTGGGCCATTTTCCGTAGCTACCGTACCATTTTACATTCCCACCAACTGTGGGCTTAATTCCGAAGTTGCTTCCCCCTTGGTGGCTTTACCCCCCATGCTATGACCTCAGAGGGAGGACAAAAACTGTCTGGGATCTGGCAGTAGTGATGAGACCCCGCCTGCTTGGTGGACTCAGGGCACAGGGCTAACCCTAAACCAATGACTGTGGCAAAGGACTGGTGGGCTTTAGACAACCCGCCTCCACCCTCACCCCCCACACCTTGGAACTGGGGCTGTGGTCAACACCCTCATAAGTGTGTTTGCTGCGTGGATAGTGCTGGGGGCAGATTCCAGGACTATCCACTCAGCAAACACACAGATTGCAGTAACAGAACATGGCTACTGGGACCACCAACTGTGTCCCAAACTCAGAGTGCTGGGACACAGATTCTTTGAACAGTTATATGAAGTTATAATTGGCATACAACAAACTACACATGGTTAAAGAGTACTGTTTGCTAAGTTTTGATCTGTATGTGCCTGAGACACCAATTTGATTGACCATCAGTTTAAAGTATTATCGAGACGTTTCCTGAAAAATGATCATGTAATTATCCCCTGCATTCCAATAGTATTTTAGGATGTATCACTTGGTTTTCTCTGATTCTTACCACAATACTAGGAGGCACCTGATCCTCGTTTTGCATATTCAGATGCCACAGTGCTGAAGGGGCATCTCCCAGTAGGTGAAGCGGTCCTGGGAAGGACATCTCCTTGTGGTGGAACAATCAAAGTGCATGGAAAGACAGTTTTTCTCTAAAAACTGAATGGCTTACTAGGGACAAAATCCAGAGCCTTGACCCACTTACCTGGATCCCTTGGCTGATCCTGAGTGGGCCATGGGCTGGACCCAGAATGTGTGTCTCCAGGCCCTCCAGCCCTCTAGCAGGGCACTCATGTTCACACACCAGGGCCCAAGCCTGAAGGCCGGGAGAGGCCAGGGCTGATGGAGTGGAGCCTGCAGCCAGCATTGGGCCTGGCCTGCTGGCCACGGGTGCCTCCTTCTTGCTGGCTGGCTGGCTGGGTACTCTGTGCACGGGTGCAGTTTGGTGGAAGAAAGGCGATTCCTTTACTTGTGTTGTAGGGTTTCAGAGAAGATGTGCATTTATAACTGGGACTCTGACAGCCTTGGGTTAGTCCCTGGTGGGCCACTGAAATGGACCTATTCATTTCAACCCTGAGGTCACAGATAGGAAGGCCATTTATTACAAAATAAACCTAAGTGAAAGTTCAGATCTATCAGTGCTTCTTAATCCTAACTGGACGTTCAGATAACCTGGGAGGTAGACACAGATATCTGAGTCTCCCCCTTTCTCCCCAGATTCTGGTTTAATTGGTCTGGGTGAGGCCCAGGCATAAGCATACTGTCAAAGCTTTCGGGTGAGTCCATCATGCTCCTGGCTTCGAGTGAGGACCACTGACTTGAAGGGTTACTTCAGGTAAAAAGGCATTTTCATTTACACACATATTGCAAGACGATTCTTCTGAAACCTGAATTCTTTCTATTTTTCCACATTACTTTTGTCTTCGGCTTAATTGGAGCATGGATGCTTCTCTGACATTTGAATGGTAACGCAATGACTCAGGATTGTTAGGAAAAGGCAGTCTTGTTGTAAACACATGGTTTTCTTTCATTAACTTTGCAATGAAAGGGGTGACTCTTACCAGACTTTAAGACATGTCTTCACAGTTTGCCATCTACAACGGGAGAAGACAGTTTGGCTGTGTTCCTCCAGTTTCAGGGAAAAGAACTGTGCCTCACAAGGTTGTTTACTAACTTTCAGCCTCTGGCAATAGAGTTACAAGCTCTTTCCAGAGGCCCAGGCTGGGCGCTGCAGGCCACCTTCCCATAGTCACTTGGATGATTTAAGGTCACATTAGGAAAGAGATGGCAGATGCCAGTTCCCAGGTCCATGATCAAACAAAGATTCAAAGGAAAAGGTTTTGGAAACAAATAAGCCTGGCTCTCCCAAAAGCCACACGTCAGCAGGTTATGGGCAGGCTCTACTGAAGGTCTCACCGCAGTCATTACTGGCTCTTGTGAAAAGGTCAAGGCCCTAATTCAGACACTGGAGCCACTTCCCTAGCCTAGCAAAGGGAACATGGAATGCAAATATGGAATAAAGAGTAGGTTCCACTTAGGCCTTGGCAACTCAACTACCCCAGGGACTCTGGTTACCAGATGGTACTCTCCTGCCTGCTTCGGAGGTCCCCCCAGCCTGGGCATGGTGCACCCGAGAGTCATCTCCAGAGAGCTGTCTCTACTGTGCTGCATACATTGGAGTCCCTCTCTGTACACCTGAATTGGGCAGGCAGGCCTTCCCTTTTCTTCTTTCCCTTTGAGAATGAAGTGCCCGTGGGCCCTGGGTTGTTCAAGCCTCCCATCAGCATCTCTTCCTGCCTATGTAAAGGCGTCTGCCAAGTTGAGTCTGAGAGGCCAGGACAGACCCTGCTTCCCAAGGTCTTCTTGGTTCCATATTCCCAGCATCAACTCCAAATGGTGGCTGATCAGTGGCACGCCCTAAACAGCCCTGTGTGAGGACTGGCACTCTGAGTATGACTGTGTGAGCCTCCTCAGCCGGGCCCTGGGCCCCAGAGCGGGGACTTACCTTCCACAGGGGGCCTGGGATGCTTTGACCTCCACACTGCCGGCCCAGCCTCCTGGGCTTTGTGTGGCTCCGGGCGGGCGGGCCTTTCTCCACCAGGGCCTCCTGGGGCAGCAGAGAAACCACCCCAGTCCCGTTTCCCACCCTCTAACAGCAGGGACTTGGACTTCCCTGGGTGTCACAGGCCCTTCTTGTTGTAGCAGGAGGATCCTGTGCGTTTGATCTAAATCTGGTCTCCCGCTGGAGAGGCCCAAACAATCTCAGTCAAAACAGTATTAACAGGAAACCTGTCTCTTAGGGCCAAGAATGCAACCAAAATAGCTCCAAGTCTTCAATTCCAATAGCAGCACGGTTTGGGAAGGCTTCACCTGAGAGAGACAATAAGTGGAACTCTGTCCCCAGATATCCCGCCCTGCCTCTGCACCCTCCATGGGGCCTAGTGGAACACAGGTAGTGTGGGGCTGCTGGACGCCAGGCTCCCCAGGCCGGTGGTGAGCCCTGACTGTCCTCTGAGGGTGGAGCTGGGGATTCCGGCTCCAATCCCACTGTGCAACCTGAGTGCACTACAATCAAAAGGCTTGTTTTGACTGAATTAACTGATCAGGTTTTTTTTTTTTTTTTTTTTTTTTTTTTTTTTTTTGAGATGAAGTCTTGCTATGTCACCAGGCTGGAGTGCAGTGGTGCAAGCTTGGCTCACTGTAACCCCTGCTTCCCAGGTTCAAGCGATTCTCCTGCCTCAGCCTCCTGAGTAGCTGGGATTACAGGCGCTCGTCACCATGCCTGGCTAATTTTTTTTGGATTTTTAGTAGAGATGGGGTTTCACCATACTGGCTAGGTTGGTCTTGAACTCCTGACCTCAGGTGATCGGCCCACCTCAGCCTCCCAAAGTGCTGGAATTACAGGTGTGAGCCACTGCGCCTGGCCCAAGTATTTTGTTTGATGGAGATAATTGAGAATTTTAGGAGGAAAAAAATCCTTTTTTTAAAAGCATCTAATTTCGCTATGAAATATTTACAAGCTCAAAAAACACTACAAGGAAGAAGATAAAAGTCACCCATAAGCTTACAGTACAGAGAGAACACAGCTCACGCCTGCGGGAATGCTCAATATTTCTTCCATTTATGTGCACATATCTACACAGACACCAGACACACATCACACATTTTAATGGGTTTGGGTGTCTCCTGCTTCACTATTTTCCTTTCCCTCTAGGCAGCCCTTGTTGCCAGCTTCCAGAGGTGTCTGCTACCTCTGCAGCACACCTGCATTTATTTAGAGGAGTTTTCCTATGCAAGTGGTAGCACAACAAGGTACTTTTGTGGTCCTTCCTTTCCTTTTGAACTTGACCGTGTACCTTGCAGAGCCTTCCAAATCAGTACGGGCCTGCTTCTTTACAAATTTGTATAATATTCTACTGTATGGTCACACCATAATTTATTCAGTCCCTCATTGTGAACATTTAGATTGTTTTCAGACTTATTAAAAAAAAGTACTCAGTTTCTCACTTTGTAGAATTGGTGTCCTTGAGTTAAACACTTCTGGTCCTTTGTGCTTTTGCCAGCCTGCCCTCCCCTAAACTTGTAAACCTGCACTCCCACTTGCAGTATCTAGGAGAATGTTGATCTCCCTGCACCATCACTCACACAGTTTGCCATCACAGCTTCTGAATTTTGCCAACTTGCTAAGTGAAAAATACCACTGCCTTTCTTGTAAGAGTGAGATTAAAATCTGTTCCCATATTTGAAAGCATTTGCACTTTTGTTTCTCTGAACTCTCCATGTTGTTTTGCTCACTTTTCTACTGGGTTGTTGGCATCTCTCTTTTTCTTCTCTCTTTTTGATAGCACAGTTTTAATTTTTTGGCCACTATTCCTTTACTACTTCTTAGCCCAGCAAGAATAGAAGCCGCTCACAATACAGTTTCTTTTTCTTCTTTTAAATCTCCTACCTCACATACCGTTTGCTTCCTGCAAACATGGCTTACTCATGGTTCCTCACTCAGTCTGTTTCCTGATGCTTTCCCTGCCAAGTGACCAAACTAGGTCCAGAGTAACTCTTACCATGAACCCATGTGCCCAGCTCCCAGAGGGTAATTTTATTCTGCAGGGAAACTTCTAGCAATGTACCACACAAGCTGGAAGCAGCAGCATGCCAGGTGGTAAAGAAAATATTTGGTTATTTTGGCTGGAAATTCTTGTCCTCTATAAAATCATCTGTGGTAGTTGGTGGAGGGAAAAAAGCTTTTAGAGTCTAATATTACTGATTCAGTTTCCTCACAGTTGTTTTGGCAAAGTCTATATAACTGCAAAAATCATTTGCTTTACTTAGAGTTTTGCTCCTCATTATTCTGAGATGTGAAGTTCTAAAGAGACTGAGGTCTCTATTGGGAAAGATTTCCTCACCATCAATCTGAATGTGGTGTGTTATCTGAACTTTTGCCTGTGATTTTTAAATCCTTTAAAGTTTTTTTCTAAGTATTGGCCTTTTAGTTCCATCTTTTAAGAAATAACCACAGGGAAAGGACTATAACTAGCACAGTGGACAAACGTAGATACAATTTTGCAGAAATGACCAGTCTTTTTCCACTCTGTTCTTCCCAACCTGGTCTCTGCCCAGTGACAGTGAGATCCACTCTGTGTCTTTCTTTCCTCTCTTCTCATCTCTGCAATTCCTGTATTCAGAGGCGTTAGGATCTAGAGTGTTAGGAAGCAGGCTCTGCCCCTCACTCCTTATTTTCATGGATTTCATTTGTGTGTTGAAGGCAGAGTCTCCCTTGCCACTGACCTGCTGACTGCATGGTTTGGATGCTCAGCCTGTGGCCTGTCTAAGGAGGATGCCACCAGGATGGTCTGTCACTTCTGATCCATGAGGGATGTTCAGACCTAACTGTTCTTAGTTCAAAATTCTACTGTTTGGAAAATGATTTTCTTTCTTTTCCCCCTATAAACATTAATAAAGGATTCATCATGTTATAATATTTGCTACATAATCTTTGCTACATAGGCTACATTTTTCTTTTTCTTTTCCAAAGGAGAAATATTATCTCAGACTGCAGGTAATCTGCCAGTGTTTGTGACTCATGAATATTGAATGTATCTAGAATCATTGCTATCTTGATATCTGCTGGCATTGGGGAGTATAAACGTAATGAAAAGAGTAATAGCAATTGTGCAGCACTTCATAGGTGCCGGACACTCTTCAAAGCACTTGATTTTTCTTTTCTTTTCTTTTTTTAAAATTATACTTTAAGTTCTAGGGTACAAGAGCACAACGTGCAGGGTTGATACATAGGTATATATGCGCCATGTTGGTCTACTGCACCCATCAACTCACCATTTATATTGGGTATTTCTCCTAATGCTATCCCTCCCCCCTCCTCCCACCCCCCGACAGGTGGTGTGTGATGTTTCCTGTCCTGTGTCCAAGTGTTCTCCTTGTTCAGTTCCCACCTATGAGTGAGAACATGCGGTGTTTGGTTTTCTGTCTTTGTGATAGTTGTTTGAGAATGATGGTTTCCAGCTTCATCCATGCCCCTGCAAAGGACATGAACTCATCCTTTTTTATGGTTGCATAGTGTTCCATGGTATATATGTGCCACATTTTCTTATTCCAGTCTATCATTGATGGGCATTTGGGTTGGTTCCAAGTCTTTGCTATTGCAAATAACTTGATTTTTATTAATTCATTTAATCCTCACAAAAAATGGAAGGAACACTTGCTACCTTTGTTTTACAAGAGGAGGCCTTGGCACAGGGAGGTTAAAAACCTTGTCTAAGGTGCGTAGCCATGAGTAGACTAAGACTGGAATTGCAGAACACTACACACATTATGCAATGAGAGAATTTGTTGGACCAGGAAGTTGAGCTAAGAAATTCATCAGCTGGCCAGGTGCAGTGGCTCATGCCTGTAATCCCAGCACTTTGAGAGGCTGAGGCTGGTGGATCACTTGAGGTCAGGAGTTCGAGACCCGCCTGACCAACATGGTGAAACCCTGTCTCTACTAAAAGTGCAAAAATTAGCTGGGTGTGGTGATGAGTGCCCATAATCCCAGCTACTTGGGAGGCTGAGGCAGGAGAATCACTTGAACCCGGGAGGTGGAGGTTGCAGTGAGCCAAGATTGCGCCACTGCACTCTAGTCTGGGTGATAGAGCAAGACTCTGTCTCAAAAAAAGAAAAAGAAAAAGAAATTCATCAGCCAACAATGATCACTGAATGAGCATCAGATCTGAGATTGGTTCTAAGGTCCCTGAAAGTATTGTGGGTGATTTGGAGCCAACCCATACCTGGGTCTAGGGATATTGGAAGCTTTTATTTTCAGAAGCTTAACTTTCATTTCCCTTTTTCATCCAGGCAAGTTTTAAAGGGCATTTCTTGGGGGAATTTATAATGAATGGAATTTGGAAGATGTTATTAGTAATAATAAATTTACATCCTGGTCGGGTGGGGTGGCTCACGCCTGTAATCCCAGCACTTTGGGAGGCCAAGGCAGGTGGATCACTTGAGGTCAGGGGCTCAAGACCAGCCTGGCCAACATGGCAAAATCCTATCTCTACTAAAAATACAAAAAGTAGCCAGGCGTAGTGGTGGGCTCCTGTAATCCAAGCTACTCAGGAGGCTGAGGCAGGAGAATCACTTAAACCCAGGAGGCGGAGGTTTCAGTGAGCCAAGATTGTGCCACTGCACTCCAGCCTGGGCAACAAAGCGAGAAGACTACATCTTAAAAAAAAAAAGATTTTTGGGATTATTTAGAAAACAAAAAATTGCAGACCTTTCTTTCCAAATGAGAGTCCTCTCTGTGTGATTGGAACTACAGCCACGGTGGGATTGTGTGCATGGTCATGCTTGCCCTGGTGCTATTTAGGGCACACTGGATATTTTAGACATGGTCTTTTTCTTCACAGTCTCTAAACAGTGGCCCTGGTTAAAGACATAAGACACATTAGTTACATGATATAATCCTGTTATAGATTTTCAGGATGAGTTTTCCTCGAAAATTTCTATGTTCCAAATCTTCAAGAGACAAATGGAAGAAGTTTGAAGGGCCTGAGCTTACCAGGTGACAGATAATATGGATTGATGTGCTCAATTCATTTCTAATCTGCAGCCAATATACAGTGCTGGTTGCAGAATGGAGAAACCTGAAAACTGTATTTTCCAGTTGTCATTGTGCCTGGGATTCCAGGTGGGCTGGATGGCCCAGCAATGAGATGCACCTACTCGAGAATTAAACTTGGAGCTGAGTGGAGGAAGCTGCAGAGCATGGGGAGTTGTTTTCTGATGTGGATTCTGTGGGGAACTGTGTTTTGGAACCAGCAGCTCTTCACAGTCCATAATGTTTTAAAGCCACTAGAAGTAAGTCTTCTCTTTGTACTGTTATGTTACCAACCAAGTAGATAATTAGGCTTATTCATTTCAGGTTGTTTTGGGAATTGTTTTGGAAACTGAATTCAGATGAATTTAGAAATGTGTTTCATTGTTTTTTATTCTATTTCATTATTTATTTATTTATTTACTTTTAGTATGTAAAACAATTTGTTTTCAAAGTCAGGATAAGGGAGGAGACCATCCCTCATATTGTCTTATGCCCAATTTCTGCCTCCAAAGAAAGAAAAAGTAAAAACTAAAGGCAGAAATGAAATCCACAAGCAGACACCCCGGTGCCACATCCTGGGCCTGGTAGTTAAAGATCGACCCCTGACCTAATCGGTTATGTTATCTATAGATTCCAGGCATTGTATGGAAAAGCACTGTGAAAATCCCTGTCCTGTTCTGTCTCGTTCTGATTACTGGAACATGCAGCCCCCAGTCACATACCCCTGGCTTGCTTAATCAGTCATGAACCTCTCACATGGACCCCATTAGAGTTGTGAGCCCTTCAAAGGGACAGGAATTGCTCACTCGGGGACTTTGGCTTTTGAGACAGGAGTCTTGCTGATGCCCCCTGCCGAATAAACCCCTTCCTTCTTTAACTTGGTGTCTGAGTTTTGTCTGCAGCTCCTCCTGCTACATTTCTTGGTTTCCTGACTGGGAAGCGAGGTGATTGGTGGATGGTGGAGGCAGCTCCTTAGGCGGCTTAAGCCTACCCTGTGGAACATCCCTGCCGGGGACTCCCACCAGCCCCAGCGACACGGATCCTGAGAGCGTTCCCAGGTAGGCATTTGCCCTGGTGGAACGCCTTGCCAGAGCAGTGTGTGGCAGGCCCCCATGGAGGATCAATGCAGTGGTTGAACACTGGGAAGGAATGGGCACTTGGAGTCTGGACATCTAAAACTTGATAAGACTAGTCTTTGAAACTTGCCCACTCCGTTTGAGTGGAAGAATGGCCTGATCACCCATGGCGTGCCTTTATTGGCACTTTGGTTTTGGTTTTGACTGGATTTGAATTGCTTGACATGACCAGTCTTGGGAACTTGCCCACTCCATTTGAGTGGAAGCGTGGTCTGATCACCCACAGCATGCCTTTATTGGCACTTTGGTTTTGATTTTGACTTGGTTTGAATTGCTTGACAGGATTGGTCTTGGGACCTTGCCTACTCCATTTGAGTGGAAGCACGGCCTGATCACCCATGGTGTGCCTGTACTGGCACTTTGGTTTTTGTTTTGATTTGACTTGGATTGCTTGATACTTTGGTTTTGGTTTTGACCTGGCTTGGATTTCTGGATACTCTGATTTTGGTTTGGTGCAAACTGCAAAAGTGTGTGTGTGCCCTTTTTACTGGTTCTTTGTTTTGTGGTGTGCATGTGGTGTGAGCGTGGTGTTTTGTCTCGAAGCATAGGTCAGGCACAAATAAGCCCACCCAACTGGGAACTATGTTGAAAAATTTCAAAAAAAAAATTTAAAGGGGACTATGGAGTACTGTGACACTAGGAAAGCTTAAAACTTTGTGTAAGATAGACTGGCCAGCATTAGAGGTAGGTTGGCCATTAGAAGGAATTCTCTTGTTTCAAAGGTATGGCACAAGGTAACCTGTAAGCCAGGGAACCCAGACCAGTTTCTGTACATAGACACTTGGTTACAGCTGGTTTTAGACCCTGCGCCCCCAACAAACAGTGGTTGAGAGAACAGCAGCATAAGCGGTTGGCAGAGGCAGGGAAAGGCCAGCAGAGAGAAAGAAAGGAAAGAGACAGAGAGGAAAAGAAGCAAAGAGAGAGATAGAGAGGAAGAGATAGAGAGGAAGAGAGGGACAAAGAGGGAGTCAAGGAGAGAGAGAGAGAGGGAGAGAAAGAAAGAGAGAGGCAGAGAGAGAAGAGACAGAGGCAAAAGGAAAGTCGAAGCGAGAAATATACAAGTAATTAAGAAAAAAAAAGTGTACCCTATTCCTTTAAAAGCCAAGGTAAATTTAAAACCTATAATTGATAATTGAAGGCATTCTCTGTAACCCTATAACATGCCAATACCACTTGGTTGTCAGTGCAAACAAGGGCGTATCCCAAAAGCACTGAGGCCTTCCTATCAAAAATCCTTAACCCAGTAACCCACGGATGGCCCAAATGCATCCAATCTATAATGGCAACTGCTTTGCTAACAACAACAACAACAACAACAACAAAAAGTAAAAAAAAAAAAAAAACTTTTAGAGGAAACCTCATTGTGAGCACACCTCACCAGTTCAGAAGTATCCTAAGGAAAAAAAAAAAGGAAAAAAAAAGGGGGGCAAAATTTATATAAAAAGAGTATTATATGGTAAATTCTTGTCCTGAAATAAATTAACTGGTTGCTTAAAGAAATAAATATTTGTAATAAGTCAGAAAGTTGAGGCATGTCGAAGAATTGTCTGCAAAAGTCATGAAAAAGAAATGTATTATAAAAAAAGAATTTATGCAAAAAATGTTGTATAATTTAAAAGTAACTAGGCCTCCTGAATGTGAAACTATTGAAAAAAAAAAAGTTTATGTACAAGATGTATAAGAAAAGTAAAATATACCTTTGGTAAAAGGATTATAAGGAGGCATAAAAATGTACATTTTTACTTACATTAAAAAGTTAAAAAAATTATTGTTTTGAAGGTTTAAGCAAGTTTTAAAGCGTTAATTTTAAAGAAAATTATATGAGTAAACATATTAGCTAAAGTTAAATAAGTATCATCCAGTTTTTCTGTGAACTGGACATTAAAATAAAAGTATAACAGGTTTTTCTTAAAGCACCAACCTGCTCTTTAGCAAAAATTATAGAAGATTAAAAGGAGTCTATAAAATCTTACCTTATGGTCAAACATTAAAAATTAAAGAAATATGTCTACAAGGTTTTATTAAAATTAGGGTTAACATTAATAACACACCAATATAAAGATAAAATTTAGTTTTTTCTGGTATAAAAATCATATGAGAAGCATTGTTAAATGTAAAATGGTATTTGGCTTTCTTTGGTTTAAAAACTAATAAAAATAGGTGCTAAAGGAAATTTCTCAGTAAAAAGGCACTAAGGACTATAAAGTCCACTGCCAAGGTCCCCTCATTTAAAACAAAAGGTCAGTTTCTTAAAAATATATACTTGGTTTATCTTCCACTTTCCTTTCTTGAAAAAAAAAAAACACCTAAAAGTCTTTTAGCACATGTACTACCCCTAGAATTTCCGGTAAACCAGCACCAGCCTGAAGATCACGTTCTCATCAAAGGGTGGAAAGAAGAAAAACTCAAGCAAGCCTGGGAAGGACCCTGCCTTGTGCTGCTAACTACCAAGACTGCTGTTCGTGCAGCACAAAAAAAAAAAAGATGGACTCATCACACCTGAGTCAAGAAAGTGCCACCCCCTCCAGGGTCGTGGGCCATAGTCCCAGGGAAAAACCCTACCAAACTAAAGCTAAGAAAAATTTAACCCTTTTCATCATCTATTCTATTACTCTTTCTTCTTTCCTTGTTCTATTGCTGACCATCCAGTTATTAACATAACCAAGTCAATTTCACCTCAAACTATTGCATTTAATGCTTGCCTTGTTATACCCTGTGAGGATTTGCCAAGTCAAAGACAGCTTTATACTTCAGTAAAGTACTTCTCTCCCTCCTTACTCTCCTCAGACTAGGCATTAGTAAACTAGGACCATTTAATCCAGGGAGATTTTGATAAAGACCCCAGTGCCAACCAGGAGTCTTGCCCCGTGATGTAGAGCTTTCATGCCATAGTTGGTCTAACATTCTGTGGACCACTAAAGAGCAAGGATGGACTGCCCCAACCACATGGTTATGGTTGTGTAATTTCCTAAAACCATACATTCATTTTACTAGAGGATCATAGAAGTTAAAGACTTAAAACAAAATTTAACAACTAAGACAGGATACCAAGGTGCAAATGCCTGGCTAAAATGGATCAAATATTCCATCTGCACGTTAAAAAAAGCAATTGTTATGCTTGTGCACATGGCAGGCCAGAGGCTCAGATTGTCCCCTTTCCACCAAGGTGGTCCTCCAGTCTACCAGGTGTGGGTTCTTCAACTGACCTTCCTCAGACTGAGGACTGTTCCCAGCGTATACATCAAGTCACTGAGGTAGGACAAAAGGTTGTTACGGTCCTATTATTTTATGGTTATTATAAGTGTACTGGAAGTCTAAAAAGAACTTGTTTGTATAATGTTATTCTATACAAGTTGTGTAGCCCAGGAAATGACCAACCTGATGTGTGTTATGACCCATTTGAGCCTCCCATGACAACAGTTTTTAAAATAAGATTAAGGACTGAGGACTGGTAGGGACTCATAAATGATACGAGTAAAGTGTTAGCCAAAACAGAAGAAAAAGGAGTGTCCAAACAAGTCAGCTGAAAATTTGATGCCTGTGCTGTCATTAATAGCAGTAAGTTAGGAATAATGTGTGGTTCTCTTAATTGGAAAAGAGGCTATATTACAGAAAGTACATCTGTCATAAATTAGGACTGTGTAGAAATAAACATAGATACTGGTCTTGGGTCATTTAGGCCACTTGGATAAAAATAAATAAATAAATAAAAAGGATCTAGTCCACCTTCAGAAAGGAAAAAATGGCCATTCCTGTACTAAGGGACAATGTAACACCTTAGAGTTAGTAATAACCAATCCCCTTGATCCTCGCTGGAAAAAAGAGGACCGTGTGACCTTAGGAATCGACGGGGCTGGACTGGGTCCTCGAGTAAATATCTTGGTTTGAGGGGAAGTTTACAAACGCTCTCCTGAGCCAGTGTTTCAAACTTTCTATGATGAACTAAATGTGCCAGTACCAGAAATTCCAGGAAAAACAAGAAATTTGTTTTTGCAATTAGCCAAGCGTGTAGCCCAGTCTCGCAATGTCACTTCATGTTATGTATGTGGAAGAACTGTAATAGGAGATCAATGGCCATGGGAAGCCTACAGAATTAGTACCTACAGACCCAGTTCCTGATGAATTCCCAGCTCAAAAGAATCACCCTGACAATTTCTGGGTCCTAAAAGCCTCAATTATTGGACAATATTGTATAGCTATAGAAGGAAAGGAATTCACTCACTCCGTAGGACAACTTAGTTGTCTGAGACAGAAACTGTATAATGGTACCACAAAAACAGTCACTTGGTGGAGTTCAAATCACACAGAGAGAAATCCATTTAGTAAATTCCCAAAGTTGCAGACCATGTGGATCCACCTGGAGTCCTACCAGGACTGGATAGCCCCCACTGGATTATACTGGATATGTAGGCATAGAGCTTACGCCAAATTATCTGACCAGGAGGCAGGTAGTTGTGTTATTGGCACTATTAAATAATCTTTTTTCCTACTGCCCACAAAAACAGGCGAACGCCTGGACTTCCCTGTCTATGCTTCCAGAGAAAAGCATAGCTATAGGAAATTGAAAAAATGATGAATGGCCCCCTGAGAGAATCATACAATATTACGGGCGTGCTACTTAGGCACAAGACGGCTCATGGGGCTACCAGACCCCCATTTACAGGATCAAACGAATCATACGGTTACAAGCTGTCTTAAAAATAATCACTAATAAAACTGGCAGAGCCTTGACTATTCTGGCCCGGCAAGAAACTCAGATGACAAACGCTATCTATCAAAATAGATTAGCTCTCGACTACTTGTTAGCAGCTGAAGGAGAGGTCTGTAGGAAATTTAACCTTACTGATTGCTGCCTACACATAGATAATCAGAGCAAGTAGTTGGAGACATAGAGATATGACAAAACTGGCACATGTGCCCGTGCAAGTGTGGCATGAATTTGATACTGGGGCCATGTTTAGAAAATGGTTCCCAGCACTAGAAGGATTTAAAACTCATATAATAAGAATTATAATAGTAATAAGAACCTGCTTACTCCTCCCTTGTTTGCTACCTGTACTTTTTCAAATGATAAAAAGCTTCACCGCTGCCTTAGTTCACCAAAATGCTTCAGCACAAGTGTACTATATGAATCACTATCAATCTTGCAAGAAGACATGGGTAGTAAAAATGAAAGTGAGAACTCCCACTATTGAGTGAAAGTCTCAAAGAGGGGGAATAAGGGAGGAGACCACGCCTCATATTGTCTTATGCCCAATTTCTGCCTCCAAAGAAAGAAAAAGTAAAAACTAAAAGGCAGAAGTGAAATCCACAAGCAGACAGTCTGGCGCCACACCCTGGGCCTGGTAGTTGAAGATCCACCCCTGACCTAATCGGTTATGTTATCTGTAGATTACAGACATTGATAGAAGAGCACTGTGAAAATCCCTATCCTGTTTTGTTCTGATCTAATTACCACTGCATGCAACCCCTAGTCACAGACCGCCTGCTTGCTCAATCGATCACGACCCTCCCATGCACACCTCCTTAGAGTTGTGAGTCCTTAAAAGGGACAGGAATTGCTCACTCAGGGAGCTCGGCTCTTGAGACAGGAGTCTTGCCGATGCCCCTGCCTGAATAAACCTCTTCCTTAATTCGGTGTCTGAGGAGTTTTGTCTGCGGCTCCTCCTGCTGCAAAAACTCTGTAACTAGGTGTATTCTGAGAAGCCTACCTTCCATTCCTATCCTCGCTACCTTGTTTCTCCTTCCCTGGTTATGTAACCAATTAAAAAAAAATCAGTTTTTCGTTTATTTTTAGAGTATTTCTTTTTCAAGTATAGGGAGATACATTTATATGTGTGTTTCTCTGCATTTCTTACCCAAAAGGTCTACATTGTATTTCCCATCATGCCCCTGGTTCTTTTCCCTGTAACAGTATCTCCTCCACTGTTTCAGGTCAGAATTTGGAGCAAAGAGCTTATTCTTTCTCTTGTCTTTTGCCCTGGCTACCACCCCAAACACAGTGCCCCTGTGGGGAACCTCCCTTCTCCATTTGGTACTGTGTCCGGAATTGGTTCCTTCTGGTGGGTTCTTGGTCTCACTGACTTCAAGCATGAAGCCGCGGACGCTTGCAGTGTTACGGTTCTTTTTTTTTTTTTTTTTTTTTTTTTTTTTTTTTTTTTTTTTTTTTGAGACGGAGTCTTGCTCTGTCGCCCGGTCTGGAGTGCAGTGGCCGGATCTCAGCTCACTGCAAGCTCCGCCTCCCGGGTTTACGCCATTCTCCTGCCTCAGCCTCCCGAGTAGCTGGGACCACAGGCGCCCGCCATCTCGCCCGACTAGGTTTTTGTATTTTTTAGTAGAGATGGGGTTTCACCGTGTTGGCCAGGATGGTCTCGATCTCCTGACCTCGTGATCCACCCATCTCAGATTTAGTTAAGTAGAGGCAGAAACCATACCTATTTTTAAATGAAAATAATTTAGCATAAATAACTGTTCACTAAATGACAAGAAGGGACTGCTAAGACATCTGAGAGGTTGGGGGTGGGGGACAAAAGGAGAGGAGGGACCACATTGAACTCAGCCCTCTGCACAGCACCCTCTGCTTGCGCTCAGACTGGGGCCTGAGGCCTGAGGGTCTCCTGGAGCCGGACTCAGACCTCCGATGGAGGCAGCGGCCGGCTGGAGGAGCAAATGTAAACAGCAAACTGGACTCAAATGCTGCTCCTGGAATACAGCACCACATTTGAGGTGAAGAGGTGAGGATGGGATGGTACTGGCTGAAGAGGGAGCAAACAGGAAGAGTAATGTCCCTAGCCCAGCAGCCTCCCTTCTGCCCCTCTACTGCAGGGCCTAGCTCGTGCAACCAGCTGAGCTGGGATGCGGTTTGCAGGGTACTAGCCCTAGCATTGCAGAGTGAAGTGAGGAGCACAGGCTGGAAGCTGGGGGACCACAGCTTGATAACTGGCACAGCACGTGTGAAACGACATGACTTTTCTTCTTGGATATATGGATATCATGAGTCACACACTAATGTGATGAGGTTTTTGAAAATTGCTTTCTTTTCGTGAACGAATCCCACCTGGTCATGACAATTGTTTTGCACATATACTGTTTGCTCATACTTTAAGATTTTTATATCAGTATTTATAAGTTAATTTGGTTTATAATATTCTTTTTAGGGCAATATTTAGTCAGATATTGATATCAATGTTAGGTTTGTTTTGTAAAAAGAATTTGGAAGTTGTAATTTTTTCCTCTGTGAAACCATCAGGGCCGGGCGTATTATTTGGTGATAAGTCTTGCAATTTTCGCCATAGCTTCTATAGTAATTGAGCTCTTCAGATTTTCTGTCTCTAAAGGTTCAAACTTGATACATCATATTTTCCTAAATGTTATTTATCTCATTTAGGTTGTCAAATTTATTTACACTAAGTTAGCAAAGTATTATCTTAAAATATTAAAAAGTCCTCTATTTTAATGTTTTCCCACTTTGTCTCATTCTGTTTGTATATTTGCGCTTTTTTTTTTTTTGCTAGTGTTTTTTGTACTTTGTGGATTTTTTCCCGAAGCAATAGCTTGTTGATCATTTATCAGTTTTACTATCTTTTAGTTTTCTCACTCAGTGTCTACTCTTCTGATTTATTCTGTTTTTTTACATTAGTTTTGTTTCTTTCCTTTTTTTGATATAGATATTTAATGCTACGATTTTTTTTTCTCTGAGCACAGCTGAACTATATTCCAGAGTCTTCAGTATGTGGGTGGAGATTTCTCCTTTAGTATCCCATAATTTCTGATTGGCAAACTTGTTTTATCAGATACGCAAATATTAATAAGTTATATCTTCACTATAAATTATAACCTTTAGCATTAAAAAGTGTTTTTGTTTTGCTTATTGCTTTTGGCTAGAATTCTACTTTGATATCAAGATTTGACTAGTATGAATTTTCTCATCTTTTAACTTTTACCTTTTCTTAATCTTTTTGCTCACTTTTATACAGTATAGAATTGGATTTTGCTTCATTAGTCAGTTTGATCAATCTTTTCTTTTAATACATGATCTAAGCCTATTTCTATTTGTTGATAGGAATGACATGTTCTCCATTTGACCAGGTCACGTTTTACTTGTTTTTATTGGGCACTGACTTTGGTATCCAGGAGGATTTGTGTGTGCATGTGTGTGTGTTCTAGTGATTACTTCTGTACTAATTGAAGGGAAAAGAAAGACCAGACTGTTACTGTGTCTATGTAGAAAGGGAAGACATAAGAAACTCCATTTTGATCTGTACCTTGGACAATTGTTTTGCCCTGAGATGTTGTTAATCTGTAACTTTGCCCCAACCTTGAGCTCACAGAAACATGTGTTGTATGGAATCAAGGTTTAAGGGATCTAGGACTGTGCAGGATGTGCCTTGTTAACACAATGTTTACAGGCAGTAGTATGCTTGGTAAAAGTCATTGCCATTCTCCATTCTCGGTAAACCAGAGGCACAATGCATTGGAGAAAGCCACAGGGATGTCTGTCCTGGAAAGCCAGGTATTGTCCAAGGTTTCTTCCCATGTGATAGCCTGAGATATGGCCTTGTGGGTTGGGAAAGACCTGACAGTCCCCCAGCCCAACACCCGTGAAGGGTCTGTGCTGAGGAAGATTAGTAAAAAAGGAAGGCCTCTTGCAGTTGAGATACGAGGAAGGCCTCTGTCTCCTGCCTGCCCCTGGGAACTGAATGTCTTGATATAAAACCAGATTGTACATTTGTTCAGTTCTGAGATAGTACAAAAACCACCCTGTGGTGGGAGGCGAGACATGCTGGCAGAAATGCTGCTCTGTTACTCCACTGAGATGTTTGGGTGGAGAGAAGCATAAATCTGGCCTATGTGCACATCCAGGCATAGTACCTTCCCTTGAACTTATTTGTGACACAGATTCCTTTGCTCACATGATTTCTTGCTGACCTTCTCCCCATTGTCACCCTGTTCCCCTGCCGTATTCCCCTTGCTGAGATAGTGAAAATAGTAATCAATAAAAACTGAGGGAAATAAGAGACGTGCTGTGGCAGGTCTCCTGTATGCTGAGTGCTGGTGCCCTGGGCCCCCTTTTCTTTCTCTGTACTTTGTCTCTGTGTCTTATTTCTTTTCTCAGTCTCTCGTCCCACCTGATGAGATATACCCACAGGTGTGGAGGGGCAGGCCACCCCTTCACTAATGATTTATATAAAGACTTAGTTATCTTTTTCTCTAGATATTCTCTGTTGGGTTCCTACTTTGAGAAGTATGGAAATTACTACAGACACCATTTCTCCTGTCTCTTCCTAAGCTTTCAGTTTTAGATGCCAGTTTTATTTTATTGATAATCTTTGTGGTCTTCAGTATACTCAAGTTTCTTTTACTTGACCTGTCAGAAAGCAACATCCTTTCACTCCCAGCTAATACCAAGAGACAATCAGTAAACTTCTACTTTCTAATTTCATCATGCTACTCCTCACCTATCCTTTGTTGACATGTGTGTTCAAATATTTTGCTCTTTTGTTCTTTATTGAGCTGTTTGTTTTCTTAATTTTTAAGTTTTGAGAGTTTTAAACTCCTTTAAAAAACTGATTTGCAAATATTTTCTCCCAGTGTGTCATTTAAGTTTTCATTCTTTTAATAGTGCCTTTTAAAAAGCAGAAGTTCTTAATTTTGATGATGTCAAATTTATAAAAATTTTCTCTTATGGATCATGGTAAGAACTCTTTGTTTAACCAACGGTCACAGAGATTTCCTCCTATGTTTTCTTCTAGAAGTTTTATAGTTTCAGACTTTAGAATTAGGTCTATGATCCATTTTGAGCTAACTTTTGCACATGGTGCATGGAATGGGTAAAAGCTATTATGTTATTGTTTTGCACATGACAACCCAATTGCTTCAATCCCATTTGCAGAAATAGCTATTTTTATTCATTGCATAGTCTGTGCACCTTGGTTGCAAATCAGTTGTCCATATATAAGTATGCCAATTTCTGGTCTTTCTATCCTGTTACACTGATCTATTTGTGTATCTTTATACCAATACCACATTGTCTCAGTTATTATAACTTTATGACAAATTATGAATTAGGTCATTTGTTTTCAACGTTGTTTTGGCTAGTTTATGTCCTTTACATTTCCATGTGAATTTTTAATCACCTTGTCATTTTTCCCAGTAAAGCTGACTAGGAGTTTATTTGGATAGTGTGCTGTATCTAGAACTGACATCTTCATAATATTGAGTCTTCTGACCCATGAACACATTATATCCCTTCATGTATTTACATCTTCTTCAGTCTCCTTCAGCAATATCTTGTGGTTTTAAGTGTACAAGTCTTATAATTTTTTCCTCATGCATTCCTAAGAATTTCATAATTTCATGCTATTGTTAATGGTTTTGTTTTTAAATTTTGAGTTTTTTTTATTATAGTATACATAAATGTAATTGGTTTTTGTATATTCATGTTACATTCTGCAACCCTGATACACTCTCTTATTTTGTAGATCCATAGGAATTTCTGGATTTATGAGCATATCTTTGGTGAATAAAGATAGTTTTTATTCTTCCCTTAAAATCTGGGTGCCTTTTCTGTGCCCCCTTTTCTTGCCTTAATACATTGGCTAGACTCTCCTATATATAATGTTGAATAGAAGCCATAAGAGTAGGCTCCTTGGTTCATTCCCAATCTTGGGGGGCAGAAAGGGCAATGAAAAAGCATTCAGTCCTGCAAATAAGTATAATATTGGCTGTAGAATTTTTTTTAATGGATGCCGTTGATCAGGTTGCGGAAGTTCCCTTCTGTTCCTAGTTTGCTGAGAGTTTTTATCAGAAGTGGAAGTTGAATTTTGTCAAAAATTTTTTTTCTATCTATTAAATGATCATAGAGATTTTTTTTTTTTTTTTTTTTGAGACGGAGTCTCGCTCTGTCGCCCAGGCTGGAGTGCAGTGGCCAGATCTCAGCTCACTGCAAGCTCTGCCTCCCAGGTTTATGCCATTCTCCTGTCTCAGCCTCCCGAGTAGCTGGGACTACAGGCGCCCGCCACCTCGCCCGGCTAGTTTTTTTTTTTGTATTTTTTAGTAGAGACGGGGTTTCACCATGTTAGCCAGGATGGTCTCGATCTCCTGACCTCATGATCCGCCCGTCTCGGCCTCCCAAAGTGCTGGGATTACAGGCTTGAGCCACCGCGCCCGGCCGATCATAGAGATTTTAAAAAAATTGTTAATGTAGTGAATTACATTGATGTATTTTTGAATGTTAAATTAGCTTTGAATTCCTGGGATAGTCCCCAGTGGGCTATAATATATTGTTCTTTGTATTTATTGTTGATTTCAATTTTCTGTGCTTTAAAAAGAAGTTTGCATCTATACCCATGAGGGATATTAAATTGTACTTTTATTGTAATGCCTAACTTATTTTGGAATAAGAGTAATATTGGCCTCATTCAATGACTGGGAAGTATTTTCTCTTATTTAATTATCTGGAAAAATTTCTGTAGACTTGGTATTAGTTCTTCTTTAAACATTTGATAGAATTTACCAGTGATAGAATTAGCTAGGCATCTGGATCTGGAGGTCAATCTGTGGGAAGGTTTTAAACTAAGGCTTCAACTTCTTTCTAGATAGTGTTATTTTTCCCAGTTATTTATTGAGTTAGTTGTGGTGATATGCATCTCTTAAGGAAATTGTCAATTTCATTGAAGTTTTCAAATGTATTGGCATAAAATTGCTCATCATAATCCCTTTTTTCATCAACAACTGTAAAGCCTGTAATGATGCCACCTCCTTCATTCCTTGTATTGAGAATTTTTCATCTCTTTTTTTTCTCTACAAATCTGTCTGGTCATTTATACATTTTATTTCTTTAAAAAAACCCCCAACTTTTGGTTTCATTGCATTTTCTTCATTTTTTTTTCCCACTTCATCGATTTTTTTTGTACTCTTCTTTATTTCCTTGATTTTGCTTACTTTGGGTTTAATTTACACATTTCTAAAGATGAAGCTGAGATAATTTGTTCAGTCTTCTTTTCTAACACAGGCATTTATTGCTATAAATCATTAACTGCTTTAGTGATAATTTATGTTATATTATGTGATATATTATGTTTTCATTTTCATTCAGATTAAAATACTTTCTTTTTTTCTGACTCATTGCTTATTTCGAAAGTGAATTATTTGATTTCTAAGTATTTGAGAAATTTAAAAAGACATTTCTGTTATTGATTTTAATTTCATTCCATTATGTTTACAGAGCACATATTTTTCTCTTTTTTAATTTTTAAAATTTCAGTAGCTTTAGGGGTACAAGTGGTTTTTGGTTACATGGATGAATTGTGTACTGGTGGAGTCTGGGCTTTTAGTATACCCATCATCAGAATAGTGTACATTGTATCCAGCAGGTATTTTTTCATTCCTCACTCACTTCCCACCCTCTCCCCTTCCATTATACCACTCTGCATGCCTTTGCATACCTCGTAGCTGAGAGTCCACTTACAAGTGAGAACATGTGGTATTTGGTTTTCTGTTCCTGAGTTACTTCACTTAGGATAGTGGCCTCCAGTTCCATGCAAGTTGCTGCAAAAGACATTATTTCATTCTTTTTTTATGACTGAGAAGTATTCCATGGTATGTACATATTACATTTTCTTTATCCACTTATGGGTTGGTGGGCTTTAGGTTGATCTTTGCAATCATGAATTGTGCTGCAATAAACATGTGTGCAGCAAGTTCTAGCCAGAGCAAGCAGACAAGAGAAAGAAATAAAAGGCATTCAAATAGGAAGAGAAGATATCAAGCTACCTCTTTTCACTGAGAATATGATTCTATACCTAGAAAACCCTAAAGACTCTGCCAAGAGGCTACTAGAACTGATGAACAATTATGGTAAGATTTCAGGATACAAAATCAATGTAAATTATCAGTTGCATTTCTATATACCAGTAATGTCCAGGCTGAGAGTCAAATCAAGAATGCAATCCTATTTACAACAACCACAAAAAAAATGAAATACCAGGAATACAGCTAGACAAGGAGGTGAAAGATCTCTACAAGGAGGACTATAAAACACTGCTGAGAGAAATCACAGTGATGACACAAATAAATGGAAAAACGTTCCATGCTCATGAAAAGGAAGAATCAATATTGTTAAAATGGTCATGCAGCCCAAGGCAATTTACAGATTCGATGCTATTCCTATCAAACTACCCAATATCATTCTCCGTAGAATTAGCAAACAGAATTCTAAAACTCATATGAAATAAAAAGAGAGCCCAAATTGCCAGAGCAATCCTAGGCAAAAAGAGCAAAGCCAGTGGTATCACACTATCTGACTTCAAACTACAGTATAAGGGCACAGTAACCAAAACAGCATAGTTCTGGTACAAACAGACACATAGACCAATGGAATGGAAAAGAAAACTCAGAAATAAAGCCATACACTTATAACTATCCGATCTTTGGCAAGGCTGACAAAAACTAACGGGGAAAGGACTCTCTGTTCAATAAGTGGTGCTGGAATAACTGGTTAGCCATATGCAGAACAATGAAACTGGACCCTGACATTTCATCATATTAAAAAATAAAACTGAAGATAGATTGAAGATTTAAATGTAAGAACTCAAACTGTAAAAATTCTAGAAGAAAACCTAGGAAATACTCTTTTGAGTATTGGCCTTGGCAAAGAATTTTTGGCTAAGTGCCCAAAAGCAATTCAAACAAAAATTGATAAGTGGAACCTAATTAAACTGAAGAGCTTCTGTACTATAAAATAAACTTTCAACAGAATAAAAAGACAACCTACAGAATGGGAAAAATATTTGCAAACTATGCATCTGACAAAGGTTCAATATCTAGAATCTATAAGGGACTCAAACAGATCAACAAGCAAAAAACAAATAACCCCATTAAAAATGGGCAAAAGACATTAAACAGACACTTCTCAGGGAAGACACGTGGTCAAGAAACATATGAAAAAATGGTCATCATCACTAATCATCAGAGAAATGCAAATCAAAACCACAATGAGATACCATCTCACACCAGTCTGTTGCGGGAAGTGAGGCACCCCGAACGGAGGGACCACCTGGAGCCATGGCAGAGGATCATAAATTGTGAAGATTTCATGGACATTTATCAGTTCACAAAATTAATACTTTTATAATTTCTTACACCCATCTTTACTGCAATCTCTGAACATAAATTGTGACGATTTCATGGACATTTATCAGTTCCCAAATAATATTCTTATAATTTCTTATGCCTGTCCTTACTTTAATCTCTCAATCCTGTTATCTTCATAAGCTGAGAATGTATGTCACCTCAGGACCACTGTTGTACAAATCGATTGTAAAACATGTATGTTTGAACAATATGAAATCAGTGCACCTTGTAAAAGAACAGAATAACAGCAATTTTTAGGGAACAAGGGAAGACAACCATAAGGTCTGACTGCCTGAGGGGTCGGGCAGAACAGAGTCATATTTTTCTTCTTGCAGAGAGCCTATAAATGGATGTGCAAGTAGGAGAGATATCACTGAATTCTTTTCCCAGCAAGGAATATTAATAATTAATAACCTGGGGAAGGAATGCATTCCTGGGGGGAGGTCTCTAAATGGCTGCTCTGGGTGTGTCTGTCTTATGCAGTTGAGATAAGGACTGAAATACACCCTGGTCTCCCGCAGTACCCTCAGGCTCACTAGGGTGGGGAAAATCCCCACCCTGGTGAAATTGAGATCAGACTGGTTTTCTGCTCTTGAACCCTGTTTTCTGTTATTTAAAATGTTTATCAAGACAATACATGCAGAGCTGAACACAGACCCTCATCAGTAATTCTAATTTTGCCCTTGCCTTGTGATCTTTGCTTTGCCTTTGCCTTGTGATCTTTATTGGCCTAAGAAGCATGTGATCTTTGTAACCTACTCACTGTTTGTACACCCCCTCCCCTTTTAAAGTCCTTATTAAAAACCTGCTGGTTTTGTGGCTCAGGGGACATGATGCACCTAACAATATGTGATGTCACCCCCGGAGGCCCAGCTGTAAAATTCCTCTCTTTGTACTCTTTCTTTTTATTTCTCTGACTGGCTGACACTTAGGGAAAACAGAAAGAATCTATGTTGAAATATTGGAGGTGAGTTCCCCTGATACCAGTCAGAATGACTGTTATTAAAAAGTAAAAAAAAAAAAAAAACCCAGAAAACAAAAAACAGGTACTAGTAAGGCCATGAAGCAAAGGGAACACTTATACACCGTTGGTGGGAATGTATAATAAGTTAGTTCAGCCACTGTGGAAAGCAGTTTGGAGGTTTCTCAAAGACCTTAAAACTGAGCTACCATTTGACCCAGCAATCCCATTACTGGGTATGTACCCAAATAAAAATAAAACATTATACCAAATAGACATATGCACTTGTATGTTCATCACCATGGTATTCATGGTGGCAGAGACATGGAATCAACTTAGGTACCCATCAATGGTGGACTGGATAAAGAAAATGTGGTGTGTGTACACCACGGAATACTACAAAGTCATAAAAAGAATGAAATCATGTATTTTGCATTAACATGGATGGAGGTGAAAGTCATTATCCTAAGTGTATTAATGCATGAACAGAAAATTAAATACTGCATGTTCTCACTTATAAGTAAGAGTTAAACATTGAACACACATGGGTATGAACATGAGAAAAATAGATACTGTGGACTACTAGAGGGAGGAAAGAGGGAGGAGGACATAGGTTGAAAAACTACCTACTGGGTACTGTGCTCACTACCTGGGTGTGATATGCCCATGTAACAAACCTGTACATGTACCCCCATATCTGAAATAAAAGTTGAAAAAAAAGAAATAATGCTCTATGGCAATCTACTGATTAATTACCTTGTTAATAAATATGTAAAGCTCAGCACTTCCTCCATCCCAAACCAAAACCAAATAAGAAAAGAAAGAAACAAACAAAAAACTGTATGTATGCGGGTGTGTGTGTGTTTTTCTGTAATAACTTCTTTTCCTTTGGTAGGCCTAGTTGAGTTCTTTGAAAAATCTCCATACTGTTTTCCATAGAGGTTGCACTGATTTAACATTCCCATCAGCAGTGTATAAGCATTACCCTTTCACCACATTGTGCCTACATCTCTTGCTTTCTGATTTTTTAATCATGGCCATTCTGGCTGGGGTGAAGTGGGATCTTGTGGTTTTAATTAGCATTTCCCTGATGATCAGTGTTGTTGAACCTTTTTTATATGTTTATTGGCCATTTATGTATCTCCTTTTGAGAAATGTCTGTTTGTATACTTTTAAATTCCATACAGCTTGAATCCTTTTGGTTTTATTAACACTTATTTTATGACCCAAAATATGGTCTTTATTGGTGAATATTCTACATGCACCTGAAAAGAATGTGTATTCTGCTGTTTTGGGTGAACTATTAATGCCAATCATGTCATGTTAGTTGATAGTTTATTTAGGTCTTCTAAAATTCTTCCTGCTTTTATCTCTCTTTGTTTCATTAATTGTAGAGTGAAGGGTATTAAAATATTTTATCATAGTGGCTTCATATATTTTGAAACTCTATTATTAGGTGCATAAATGTTTAGAATTGCTATGTCCTCTTGATGAATTCACCCTTTTATCAATATGAAAAGACCATTATTATCCCTGATAATATTCTTTGCACTGAAATCTACTTTGTCTGATATTACTATAGTCAGTCCAATTTTCTTTCAATTAGTGCTAGCGTGGTCTATGTTTTCCATTCTTTTTCTGTTATTATTTTTGTGACTATTTTTGTTACTATCTCTGTGTATTTTTAAACTGTTACTAAATGCCTACAAATTGAGGATGTATATATTATCTTAACAAATTGATCCATTTAACACTTTGAAATTTTTTTTAATCTTTAGTAATGCGCTTTGCTCTGAAATCCACCTTGTCTGATTTTTTTTTTTTTTTTTGAGATGGAGTCTCACTCTGTCGCCCAGGCTGGAGTGCAGTGGCCAGGTCTCAGCTCACTGCAAGCTCTGCCTCCCGGGTTTACGCCATTCTTCTACCTCAGCCTCCGGAGTAGCTGGGACTACGGGCACCCGCCACCTCACCTGGCTAGTTTTTTGTATTTTTTAGTAGAGACGAGGTTTCACTGTGTTAGCCAGGATGGTCTCAATCTCCTGACCTCGTGATCCACCCATCTCGGCCTCCCAAAGCGCTGGGTCTCTTTAGCTTTCTTTGTATCAGTGTTAGCATGGTATATTATTTTCTCCTCATTTAAATTTTAGTCTATTTGTGTCTTTATGTAAAGTGCATTTTTGATTATATATGTATTTTGAAAATTGATTATTTATTGCATATACTCAAGATATATGACATGATGTTTTGATATACATATATATGCTGAAATGATTACAACAGGTAAACAAATTAATATATTTATCATTTTCCACAGTAATATCAGTTTTTGTGGTAAGAGCACCTAAGATCTGCTTTGTCAGCAAATTTTCAATATATAATACAATATTATTAACTATAGTCCTCTTGCTGTACATTAATTCTTTAGACTTACTCATCTTACATAACTGCAAATTTGTACCTTTGACCTACATCTCCCCATTTCCTTCCCCATCCTGCCCTGAAAACCACTATTCTACTCTCTGTAGAAAGAGTAAAATTTTTTGGATTGCACATGTAAGTGAGATCATGCACTTTTTAAATTTTTGTGTCTTCACTTTTTTTTTGTTTTCGTCACTTAACATAATGTCTTCTAGGTTCATGCATGTTATTGTTAATGGCAGTATATCCTTTTTAAAGGTTGAATAATATTTCATTATGTAAATATACCACAGTTTCTTCGTTCATTCATCCATTGATGGACACTTACGTTGTTTTAATATCTTGGCTATTGTGAATAACGCCACAAGGAATATGGGACACAGATATCTTTATGAGGTGCTGACTTCATTTCCTTTGTGTATACACTCAGCAGAGTGATTGCTGGGTCACATGGTAGTCCTATTTTTAATATTTTGAAGAACCTCTGTACTATTTTCCATAATGGCCATACCAATTTACATTTCCACCAACAGCATACAAGGGATCCCTTTTCTCCACACCCATGCCAGCACTTGTTATCTCTTGTTTTTTAATTGATCTTTTATTTTTTAAAATAATAGTCATTCTAACAAGTGTAAAGTGATATCTCATCATGGTTTTGATTTGCATTTCCCTGATGATTAGTGACGTTGAGCACCTTTTCAGATACCTGTTGACCATTTTTATGTCTTATTTGGAAAAATATCTGTTCAGGTCATTGCCAATTTATTGATTGGGTTGTTTTTACTTTTTAGTTTGCTGTTGAGTTGTGTAAGTTCCCTGTATATTTTGAATATTAACCCCTTATCAGATATATGGCTTGAAAATATTTTCTCTCAATCCATAGGCCACCTTTTCATCTTAATTTTTTTTTTTTTTGCTGTACAGAAGCTTTTAGTTTGGTGTAGTTTCATTTTTTATTTTTGCATCATTGCCAGAACTTTTCGTGTGATATTCAAAAAATAATTGCCAAAACCAATAATGAGGAGTCTTCCCTCTATATTTTCTTCTAGGAGTTTTATTGTTTCAGGTCTTATGTTTAAGTCTTTAATCCATTTTGAGTTAATTTTTGTGTATGATGTAAGTGTCAAATTTTATTCTTTTGTATGTAAATCATATGTTTATTGGCCATTTATATATCTCCTTTTGAGAAATGTCTCTTTATATAATTTTAAATTTATATTTCCCCAACACCATTAATGAAAAGACTGTCTTTCTCCCCACTGTGCCTTCTTGATGTGCTTGTCAAAAATTATTTGACTATACTTGCTTGGTATTATTTTTGAGCTCTCTATTCTGTTCCACTGGTCTATTTGCCTGTTTTTTTTTGTTTTGTTTTGCTTTTGGCCAGTAACATACTTTTTTGATTATTACAGCTTGGTACTATAATTTGAAATTCAAAAGTGTGATGTCTCCAACTTTGTTATTCTTTCTTAAGGTTGTCTTGGCTATTTGGTATCTCTTGTGGTTCCATATATATTTTAGAATTGCTTTTTTTATTTACTTGAGAAATGCCATTGGGATTTTGATAGAGATTGCATTGAATCTCTATATTACTTTGAGTAGTATGGGGATTTTAACAATATTCATTATTCCAGTCCATAAACATCAGATATCTTTCCATTTGCTTGTGTCTTCTTTAATTTCTTTTCCCAATGTTTTTATACTTTTCAGTGTACAGATCTTTCACTAATTTGGTTAAATAAATTCCTAAGTATTTTACTCCTTTTGATGCTATCATAAGCGGGATTGTTTTCTTGGTTTATTTTTCAGATAGACTGTTGTTGGTGTAAAAAAATGCAAGTAATTTTTTATGTTAATTTTGAGTCCCTCAACTTTATTAAGTGCATTTTTTGAGAACAGCATAAATTGAGTCTTGGTTTTTTGATTTTAGCTGACAATTTCTGTCTTCTAATTGGGGTATGTAGGCTATTTACATTTAATTTATCATTGATATTGTTAGGCTTAAATCTATCATCTTGTTTATTTTGTATTTTTCTCATCAGTTGTTCCCTTTTATTTGTATGCCTTTTTAAAATTTATTAAATATTTAATATATTTCCATTTTATGTCAATTTTTGCTTGTTAGTGATAGTTATTTGTTTTGTTATTTTAGTATTTTAGTGGTTACTTTACAGTTTATAGTATATATCTTTAATTTTTTGCAGTCTGTCTCTAACTGATATTATGCCACTTCATGAATACTTAATAAAGCTCTATAGTAGTATACTTCCATTTCTACTCTCCTGACTTTGTGCTATTACTGTCATACATTTAACATCTACATATGTTATATAAACCTTAAACCTTCAGTTATTTTTCTTTAAATACTTAATATTTACTCTTTAAACAAATATATTTAAATAATATTCAAGACGTTTAAATAATAAAACATATTTTACTTTTGTTTTTACCAGTCTCCGTACTCTTCATACACTTTTGCAGATCCACATTTCCATATGGTACTTTCTTTGTCATTTCTGTATATGATGCATTTGCTGGTGAATTAAATGATTTCAACTTTCATGTGACTGAAAGTCCTCATTTTGTCCTTAATTTTGAAACATAATTATGCTTCACAAATCATAACCATTACTAATAAGAAAATAAAAATATAAAATGGGATCATACAAAATATTTAATTTTAAAAAGGCATACAGATGGGGGAACAAAGAATTGAGAAAAAACCAAAACAAATGAGATGATAGATTTAAATCTAATGATATGAAGGATGTAGAATTCTTGTTTCACCAGTTTTTCTTTTTGCTCAGCACTACCTTAAACATTTGCTCTATTGCATTCTCTTTGCTCTATTGCATTCTTGTTTTAATAGTTTTCAGTAAGAAATTTGTTATCCTTATCTTTGATTACCTGCATATGACATACCTTTCATTCTCTGGCTACTTAAAAAATATACTCTTTATCACTGTTTTCAAGAAATTTGTTTATGATGTACCTCAGTGTAGTTTTCTTCATATTTCTTATGCTTGGGGTTCATTCATCTTCTTAGATCTGTGAATTTATAGTTTTCCTTAAATTTGGAAAATTCATGTCCTCATTTCTTTAAATACTTATTTTCTCTCTGTGTTCTCTTCCCCTTTAGAGACTCGACTTACATGTATGCCAGACTGCTTGAAGTTGTGCTATAGCTTACCCATGAGCTGTTTACTTTAACAATTTTATTTTCTTTCTGTTTGATTTTGAGCCATTAAAGGGAAAGGTAGCAGTTTCAAGGAACTTATAAAGGAAAATGGCATATTTATTTTGATAAGCTGTAATTAAAAAAAAAAAAAAAAGTCAGGTCTTTCCTGTCCAAAAGAGTGGCTATCAAAAAATAAGAGAGCTTTTGTAAAAACTGGAAAATGTCAGAGTATTCCTTGTTGAAGTAAACGGTTTGTTTTTGTGTAGAGATTTCCCCTGCCTGAATTTACTGATTTTTCTCTCCATTGTGTTATTTGACATGCTCCTCTATTCTCTGTATTTCATGTAGAGTGGTAGTTAGATCTGGATGATACAATTTTTTTGACAAGAATATTTCATAAGTAGTTGTGTACTTCAACCAGGAAGCACATAATGTTGATTTTTCTCTTGTGATGTTAACAGCCTTTGACAGTCATCATTATCACTCCATATGGCAATTTAGCTCCAGTAGACGCCTCATGAATGACTCATGGGAGTAAGATGTCTTGAGTTTTTGCTTTTTTTAATAAGAGATTGCCTTAAGCCTTTAAATATTAGTCTGGCTGGATGTAAAATTCCTGGCCTCATTCATTTCCTTGAGCATATTAAATATGTAATTCCATTGTCATTTGGCACAAAATGTTGCTGTTAAAATGTCTGATGCCAATCTGATATTTCTTCCATTTTAAATGTCTTGTTATTTTTGCCTGGTGTTATCCACACAAACAAAATAGTTTTTTGAAAAATAAGTACTCTTTTTTAAAGTTTCAACTACTGTTCTCAGATTGACCTCTCTCTTTTTTTTTTTTTTATTATACTTTAAGTTCTAGGGTACATGTGCATGACGTTTATATCATGTATAACTCCCCAATGCAATCCCTCCCTCCTCCCCCCTCCCTATGATAGGCCCCAGGGTGTGATGTTCCCCTTCCCGAGTCCAAGTGATCTCATTGTTCAGTTCCCACCTATGAGTGAGAACATGCGGTGTTTGGTTTTCTGTTCTTGTGATAGTTTGCTAAGAATGATGGTTTCCAGCTGCATCCATGTCCCTACAAAGGGCGCAAACTCATCCTTTTTTATGGCTGCATAGTATTCCATGGTGTATATGTGCCACATTTTCTTAATCCAGTCTGTCACAGATGGACATTTGGGTTGATTCCAAGTCTTTGCTATTGTGAATAGACCTCTCTTGCTAACCTGTATTTTTTGGAACTTTTTGTTTGTTGGTTGCCAGTGTTACTAGAAGTGTCATTGTCTCATGCAGCTCATATAGCTGTAAGTGGCTTGTTCCTGCTTTATAACTTTGGGTTTATGAAGATACGCTGTCATCTAGATGTTTTAGTAGATATTATATTGCTTGTGGGCTTTTGGGTCTTCCTAGGAGCTCTGTTTATAAGGACAGGGACTCTCAGGAGGATTAACAAGCAATGCATATGCCATTATGCCTGTTTTCTCAATCTTCCTAGTAGGTTTTGAAAATCTTGGATGTGAGTTTTTGTTGGTGTCTTTATTTGCATTTTCTTTTGTTTTGGTGTTCATGACTTTCAGGATACATTGGCTTTTCCCTCATTTCCCTAACTTAGACCCACAGCTGCTGACCTCCCACAGTCCTGCTCACTACTACTTTTACTCAGGTCATAAAGGACTCTCCATTACCTGGTGGTGTTGAAGATGTTATCCATAGATTCATTTTCTTCCAATTTCATATTTGCTCAGTTTAGTTTTAAGGAGTTTGGAACATTAAAAAAAACTACCCTGCTGCTATGGTCAGTCATATCTTTGGAAGTTTATGGAACTTTGTTTCCATATGGAAGTTAATGGAAATTTGTAAAAGTTTTATCACACCATAAATGTCACTATGTCATACTGGTAGTTCCTTTTTTACGTTTAAATTGTTTTTGGAATTTATCCCTGTGGACATACACATACATGTATATATAATTTTACAATTTTTCTGTGGTATTTTCCCTTTGTATCAATATGCCACATTTAATTCACCAACTCACCTATTCATTTGCATTTCTGCTATTTCAGATTTTTCACTATAACAAAAAAGACTTCAGTAAAAATTCTGACATATTTCTGTCTGAGATCATGTGATAGTTACTATAGTGTTTATTTAAAAAATTCATCTTTAGTCTTTCAAAAATTAAGTCACATAAAAGAGCTTTATAAAATGGAATATGGTATACAATGTCAGGTTCTTTAATTATCTGAGATTCTGGCATTTTCTGATTTTTACAAAAGATCTCTTCCTTTTTGATAGTTGCTTTTTTGGACACAAAAGACTTGACTTTATTATTTTTTTTAATGAACAGCTTATCAATGTAAACATCCCATTTCCCTTTACAAGTTTCTTGAAACTGCTCCCTTTCCCTTTAATGACTCAACAGAGCACACATAAAGAACTGCACAAACATACATGCACACCCCAGAGAGCCTTGTGTGAAAATCTCTCTGTAGGTAGTTTTCTGTGGTGGTTACCCTTTTAGGTTGCTCTAAAACATCCTAAGAAGAGAGAGGAAGGATATATTGGATTCCCTTCCAGGCTCTTCCATCCTATATCAATGTGCTTGGGGCTTCTGATGCGTTCCAAGCAGTTCCAGCCAGGCAACTTTGCCTTGAGAGTAACAAAGTTTCTTAGTTTGCACAACATTTATTAATGAATAAGTCAGCCTGACTCTTTGGCATGGAGTCCTTTGCTTTTCATTTGGGTAAATTAACTTAGGAACCCAAAATTCAACTCTTTGAATTTCCTGTGTATTCTTTTGTTGAGGAAGCAGTGATTCTAGTGTTTTTAGATATGGTCCAGGCAGCTGTGACTGCCCCAGATGAGGTTAAGAACATTTCTGTTTTCCCCCGGCTGAGACCTCACACGTTGGTCTCAGTCTCAAAGGAAAAGTCACCAGCTGTTTGGTCAGTACGTTCATTTGTTCATTTACTTGACATGCCTTTATGGAACACCTGCTGTGTGGCTGGCTGTGGTAGAAGCTCAGGATGCAAACACGATGATGATGATGATGTTGATGATGATCACACCGAGCACAATGATGCTGGGTTTAGATGTGCTTGTTTCCTGGTAATAGCTGGAGAATATTTTTTCCATTTCATGAATATACTACATTTAATTGATCAATTTTACAATTCATGCACATTTAGAATGTTTGTTCCAGTGATTTACATGATTAGCTGCTTTCATCCTCACAATAATCCTAGAGGTTGGCAAAATTGTTCTCACCCCTATTTTACAGATGGGAGGAGGAAGGCACAGAGAGCGAAGCAGTTTTCTTATAAGTGCTCTTACTTGGTGAGCCTGGGATCCCATCCTAGGCAGCCATATTCCAAAGACCACATGCTCAAGAACTCTGCTCTCTCCACCTGTCCAGAAGTAGTTACTGTCCTAAGGAATTCACAGGCTAAAAGCTCAACATGCAAATAAGTCACTTATAGTACAAAGTAGTAAGAAACAATAGGTGAACACTTACAGGACAGGCCCAGCACAGAGAAGAGGGGACTAACTCACTTAGGTAGGAGGAAGTCTGCTGGGGAGACGTCTTGTTTTGAAGGATGCATAGGCTCAGCCCAATCAATTTGGATTCCTATAGAAGGTGTCTGTACATGGCAGTGGTGGACTATGTGGACAGTGTGAGCAGTGGTGGACTGTTGACGGTGTGAGCTCACCTACAGCAGGGCAGTGTGGAGGAATGGGAGGCTCCCCAAGAGAGTCCACTTGGGGTCAGAAGTTCAGGCCCTGACACTCTGCCTCTCACGACCTCTGGCAAGTTGCTTAGCTCTCCTGATGTGGTCTTCACTTAACAACCTCACACACTGGCCTCAGTCTCAAAGGGAATAATCAACGCAGAAGTTCCTTGTAAATGGCAAAGTGCTGGGCACTGTGACGGCTGCTAGCACTCCCTGGAAAGGACAAATGAGGCCTGGTGAGTCTCATGGGGGGCAGCGTGAATCACGGCTCTATCGCCTTGCTCCAGTGACTGCCTCCTAAAGCTGCATCTAATCCCTAGGTTCCAGCCTTGAGCTCCTCAGGAAGGGTGTCAAGAATCACGTTTCACCAGGAACTGTTGGTGTTGACCCACAGTCAGGGCCCAGCTAGCGAGGTGAGGCTGTGCTTCTCCGCGCCACTCAGCCATGGTCCCCTTTCTTCCTCCGTAGGCAGAAAGCGTCTGTTTCTGTACAATAACGAGAGCAGCTCCACTGATAACACAGTGGCTCAACCAGCTCTGACCACCAGAACAGTAGCACTGGTTAACTCTGTGCGCAGAGGCAGGGACTTTCCCTAAAATGGTTCTCAGAAACTGGGAAAGCAAGACTGAGCTGAGGGTTTATCCTAGAAGAATGTGTCAGGATAGCCCTCTTGTTAATAGGTTTCATCCATGATTCAGTCTGTAATTCCAAGAAGTCTTATTTTTTAGACCTAACAAGCTCTCCATCAATAATGGCTGGAGAAAGACTAAAGAGAATATTTTAAAAACTGAAACCGAATATAGGGGAAGCAGCGGGGGCCGGTGCAGACGCGAACGACTCTGTCTGACAGCTTTGGGGAGAGCCGCGGATCTCCCAACGTGGAGGTTGAGATCTGAGAACGGACAGACTGCCTGCTCAGGTGGGTCCCTGACCCCTGAGTAGCCTAGCTGGGAGACATCCACCACTAGGGAGAGTCTGACACCCCACACCTCACAGGGTGGAGTCACCCCTGAGAGGAAACTTCCAAAGGAAGAATCAGACAGGTACACTCGCTGTTCAGCAATATTCTATCTTCGGCAACCTCTGCTGCTGATACCCAGGCAAACAGGGTCTGGAGTGGACCTCAAGCAATCTCCAACCGACCAACAGACAGTCCTTCTGACTGTCAGACGGAAAACTATCAAACAGGAAGGACACCTATACCAAAACCCCATCAGTACGTCACCATCATCAAAGACCAGAGACAGATAAAACCACAAAGATGGGGAAGAAGCAGGGCAGAAAAGCTGGAAATTCAAAAAATAAGAGCGCATCTCCCCCTGCAAAGGAGCGCAGCCCATCGCCAGCAACAGATCAAAGCTGGTCAGAGAATGACTTTGAAGAGATGAGAGAAGAAGGCTTCAGTCCATCAAACTTCTCAGAGTTAAAGGAGGAATTACGTACCCAGCGCAAAGAAACTAAAAATCTTGAAAAAAAGTGGAAGAATTGACAGCTAGACTAATTAATGCAGAGAAGATCATAAACGAAATGACAGAGATGAAAACCATGACACAAGAAATACGTGACAAATGCACAAGCTTCAGTAACCGACTCGATTAACTGGAAGAAAGAGTATCAGCGATTGAGGATCAAATGAATGAAATGAAGCGAGAAGAGAAACCAAAAGAAAAAAGAAGAAAAAGAAATGAACAAAGCCTGCAAGAAGTATGGGATTATGTAAAAAGACCAAACCTACGTCTGATTGGGGTGCCTGAAAGTGAGGGGCAAAATGGAACCAAGTTGGAAAACACTCTTCAGGATATCATCCAGGAGAACTTCCCCAACCTAGTAGGGCAGGCCAACATTCAAATTCAGGAAATACAGAGGACTCCACAAAGATACTCCTCCAGAAGAGCAACTCCAAGACACATAATTGCCAGATTCACCAAAGTTGAAATGAAGGAAAAAATCTTAAGGGCAGCCAGAGAGAAAGGTCGCGTTACCCACAAAGGGAAGCCCATCAGACTAACAGCAGATCTCTCAGCAGAAACTCTACAAGCCAGAAGAGAGTGGGGGCCAATATTCAACGTTCTTAAAGAAAGGAATTTTCAACCCAGAATTTCATATCCAGCCAAACTAAGTTTCATCAGTGAAGGAGAAATAAAATCCTTTACAGACAAGCAAATGCTTAGAGATTTTGTCACCACCAGGCCTGCCTTACAAGAGACCCTGAAGGAAGCCCTAAACATGGAAAGGAACAACCGTACCAGCCATTGCAAAAACATGCCAAAATGTAAAGACCATCAAGGCTAGGAAGAAACTGCATCAACTAACGAGCAAAATAACCAGTTAATATCATAATGACAGGATCAAGTTCACACATAACAATATTAACCTTAAATGTCAATGGACTAAATGCTCCAATTAAAAGACACAGACTGGCAAACTGGATAAAGAGTCAAGACCCATCAGTCTGCTGTATTCAGGAGACCCATCTCACATGCAGAGACATACATAGGCTCAAAATAAAGGGATGGAGGAAGATCTACCAAGCAAATGGAGAACAAAAAAAAGCAGGGGTTGCAATCCTAGTCTCTGATAAAACAGACTTTAAACCATCAAAGATCAAAAGAGACAAAGAAGGCCATTACATAATGGTAAAGGGATCAATTCAACAGGAAGAGCTAACTCTCCTAAATATATATGCACCCAATACAGGAGCACCCAGATTCATAAAGCAAGTCCTTAGAGACCTACAAAGAGACTTAGACTCCCATACAATAATAATGGGAGACTTCAACACTCCACTGTCAACATTAGACAGATCAACGAGACAGAAAGTTAACAAGGATATCCAGGAATTGAACTCATCTCTGCACCAAGCGGACCTAATAGACATCTATAGAACTCTCCACCCCAAATCAACAGAATATACATTCTTCTCAGCACCACATCGCACTTATTCCAAAATTGACCACATAGTTGGAAGTAAAGCACTCCTCAGCAAATGTCAAAGAACAGAAATTATAACAAACTGTCTCTCAGACCACAGTGCAATCAAACTAGAACTCAGGACTAAGAAACTCAATCAAAACTGCTCAACTACATGGAAACTGAACAACCTGCTCCTGAATGACTACTGGGTACATAATGAAATGAAGGCAGAAATAAAGATGTTCTTTGAAACCAATGAGAACAAAGATACAACATACCAGAATCTCTGGGACACATTTAAAGCAGTGTGTAGAGGGAAATTTATAGCACTAAATGCCCACAAGAGAAAGCTGGAAAGATCTAAAATTGACACTCTAACATCACAATTAAAAGAACTAGAGAGGCAAGAGCAAACACATTCAAAACCTAGCAGAAGGCAAGAAATAACTAAGATCAGAGCAGAACTGAAGGAGATAGAGACACAAAAAACCCTCCAAAAAATCAATGAATCCAGGAGTTGGTTTTTTGAAAAGATCAACAAAATTGACAGACCGCTAGCTAGACTAATAAAGAAGAAAAGAGAGAGGAATCAAATAGACGCAATAAAAAATGATAAAGGGGATATCACCACAGACCCCACAGAAATACAAACAACCATCAGAGAATACTATAAATGCCTCTACGCAAATCAACTAGAAAATCTAGAAGAAATGGATAATTCCTGGACACTTACACTCTCCCAAGACTAAACCAGGAAGAAGTTGAATCCCTGAATAGACCAATAGCAGGCTCTGAAATTGAGGCAACAATTAATAGCCTACCCACCAAAAAAAGTCCAGGACCAGATGGATTCACAGCTGAATTCTACCAGAGGTACAAGGAGGAGCTGGTACCATTCCTTCTGAAAGTATCCCAATCAATAGAAAAAGAGGGAATTCTCCCTAACTCATTTTATGAGGCCAACATCATCCTGATACCAAAGCCTGGCAGAGACACAACAAAAAAAGAGAATTTTAGACCAATATCCCTGATGAACATCGATGCAAAAATTCTCAATAAAATACTGGCAAACCGGATTCAGCAGCACATCAAAAAGCTTATCCACCATGATCAAGTGGGCTTCATCCCTGGGATGCAAGGCTGGTTCAACATTCGCAAATCAATAAACGTAATCCAGCATATAAGCAGAACCAAAGACAAGAACCACATGATTATCTCAATAGATGCAGAAAAGGCTTTTGACAAAATTCAACAGCCCTTCATGCTAAAAACGCTCAATAAATTCGGTATTGATGGAACGTACCTCAAAATAAAAAGAGCTATTTATGACAAACCCACAGCTAATATCATACTGAATGGGCAAAAACTGGAAAAATTCCCTTTGAAAACTGGCACAAGACAGGGATGCCCTCTCTCACCACTCCTATTCAACATAGTGTTGGAAGTTCTGGCTAGGGCAATCAGGCAAGAGAAAGAAATCAAGGGTATCCAGTTAGGAAAAGAAGAAGTCAAATTGTCCCTGTTTGCAGATGACATGATTGTATATTTAGAAAACCCCATCATCTCAGCCCAAAATCTCCTTAAGCTGATAAGCAACTTCAGCAAAGTCTCAGAATACAAAATTAATCTGCAAAAATCACAAGCATTCTTATACACCAGTAACAGACAAGCAGAGAGCCAAATCAGGAATGAACTTCCATTCACAATTGCTTCAAAGAGAATAAAATACCTAGGAATCCAGCTTACAAGGGATGTAAAGGACCTCTTCAAGGAGAACTACAAACCACTGCTCAGTGAAATCAAAGAGGACACAAACAAATGGAAGAACATACCATGCTCATGGATAGGAAGAATCAATATCATGAAAATGGCCATACTGCTCAAGGTGATTTATAGATTCAATGCCATCCCCATCAAGCTACCAATGACTTTCTTCACAGAATTGGAAAAAACTGCTTTAAAGTTCATATGGAACCAAAAAAGAGCCCGCATTGCCAAGACAATCCTAAGTCAAAAGGACAAAGCTGGAGGCGTCACGCTACCTGACTTCAAACTATACTACAAGGCTACAGTAACCAAAACAGCATGGTACTGGTACCACAACAGAGATATAGACCAATGGAACAGAACAGAGTCCTCAGAAAAAATACCACACATCTACAGCCATCTGATCTTTGACAAACCTGAGAGAAACAAGAAATGGGGAAAGGATTCCCTATTTAATAAATGGTGCTGGAAAATTGGCTAGCCATAAGTAGAAAGCTGAAACTGGATCCTTTCCTTACCCCTTATACGAAGATTAATTCAAGATGGATTAGAGACTTAAATGTTAGACCTAATACCATAAAAACCCTAGAAGAAAATCTAGGTAGTACCATTCAGGACATAAGCATGGGCAAGGACTTCATGTCTAAAACACCAAAAGCAACAGCAGCAAAAGCCAAAATCGACAAATGGGATCTCATTAACTAAAGAGCTTTTGCACAGCAAAAGAAACTACCATCAGAGTGAACAGGCAACCTACAGAATGGGAGAAAATTTTTGCAACCTACTCATCTGACAAAGGGCTAATATCCAGAATCTACAAAGAACTCAAACAAATATACAAGAAAAAAACAAACAACCCCATCAAAAAGTGGGGAAAGGATATGAACAGACATTTCTCAAAAGAAGACATTCATACTGCCAACAGACACATGAAAAAATGCTCATCATCACTCGCCATCAGAGAAATGCAAATCAAAACCACAATGAGATACCATCTCACACCAGTTAGAATGGCGATCATTAAGAAGTCAGGAAACAACAGGTGTTGGAGAGGATGTGGAGAAATAGGAACACTTTTACACTGTTGGTGGGATTGTAAACTAGTTCAACCATTTTGGAAAACAGTATGGCAATTCCTCAAGGATCTTGAACTAGATGTACCATATGACCCAGCCATCCCACTACTGGATATATACCCAAAGGATTATAAATTATTCTACTACAAAGACACATGCACACGTATGTTTATTGCGGCACTATTCACAATAACAAAGACTTGGAATCAACCCAAATGTCCATCTGTGGCAGACTGGATTAAGAAAATGTGGCACATATACACCATGGAATACTATGCAGCCATAAAAAAGAATGAGTTTGCATCCTTTGTAGGGACATGGATGCAGCTGGAAACCATCATTCTTAGCAAACTATCACAAGAAGAGAAAACCAAACACCGCATGTTCTCACTCATAAGTGGGAACTGAACAATGAGATCACTTGGACTCGGGAAGGGGAACATCACTCACTGGGGCCTATCATGGAGTGGGGGGAGGAGGGAGGGATTGCATTGGGGAGTTATACATGATATAAATGATGACTTGATGAGTGCTAACGAGTTGATGGGTGCCGCACACCAACATGGCATAAGTGTATATATGTAACAAACCTGCACGTTATGCACATGTACCCTAGAACTTAAAGTATAATAAAAAATAAAAAAAAAGAAAATCATACAAAAAAAACAAACAAACAAACAAACAAAAAAAAACCCTGAAACCTGCAATCTCCTGATGATGGAGACCAAAAATGGAAATAATCACAGAAATTTCTCGAGGTCCTCAGTCCCTCCAGTTTCCCAGGCTCCCTCTTGAGAGAGCTACGTTCCATTCAGACCAGGGGGAGTTTGCACTGAGGGGTCCATCTGGGTGTACTCTGCTGAGCCTAGCAGCCAAGCTGGCCAGAGGAGTCCCCGCTTGCATGGCGGATGCTAATGTTGGCCGGGAAGCCTCCCCTCATTCAGCTCTGCGTCATTCTTGGGAATGGATAGTGGCTCCTGCGTTCTCCTGAGGTTGGGGTAGTTTCCTTCCCTGGCGAAGCTGCAGTGAGGAGGCCACCGGGCATGGCAGTCTGGAGTTCAGTGGATCCTGTGCTTGCTGTAGAGCTCCCTTTAACTCTGAGTCTGCTGGGAATATGTGACCATGAAATGTACTGAGAAGAGGCAGCACCACATCTTTGGATAAAGATGCTCCACCAAACTAACCGACTAAGGTCATGACCCCAGGGTGATTCCCAAGCCCAGAGCCATGTCCACCCTGGACCTGCCTACCCAGCCATGCTACCTGTGTCTAGGTCTGGGGGCAACTCAGCTCTGCTTCTCTCAGAAGCTTCTGGCCAAATAATGGTCTGTCCTGCCTTGGCTGTGGTAAGGCTGTCACACAACCCATTTCTGGAAACTTTCATGGTGATGGTCGGGTTGGATGACCTGCTGCCTTTAACTCAGTGTCCTGGATGTCACCTGAAAGGCATCAGCTTCACAACATCCCACATCTTGAGGCTCTGAGCCCCCTGCTTGCTTCCTGGCAACGTGTGCTTAGTCAGCTTCATGGTTGCTTCAAGCTTCCCACTTACGATGCCTGTATCTTTGTTCAAGTTCTTTTAACATATTTTGTTCCTCCAAATTGTGCCATTTGAATTTTGTTTTACTTTGACTGACTATGATATTTTATGGAAATACATGATGATAAGCCCCCAGCGACTTGCATCCCCCTTAGCTGAAGTTTGAATGGGAGCCCTGAGCTGCACACTTCAATGGTGCTGAAAGAGGGTCCCAGAGAGGCAAGCAGGTGCATTTGGGCATGCGCAGCTCTGGCCAGCGATACCCTTTGCTTTATTCTTCTCAGTGTATGACCTCCAGACCTCCCAGCTCACTCATAGTCATAGCCAAAGTCATATTTTGCCCTAATCTCCTACTCCCCTCGCCCTACTCCGTGGGGCACGCTGGCCTCCTGCCTCCTTGGCCATGCCAGACACTGGCTCACCTACCTGGATGCCTTTGCACACCTGTCCACAGGATGGCGCCATCACCTCTTCCAGGTCTTTGCCCAAAAGTCACCTTCTTGGGGACTTGTTCTTCACCATTTGATTATTTAAAATTACAGCAGATTCCTAGAACCAACCATCCCTTTTGCTCTTTTTTTTTTTTTTTTTGCCCTTCTCACCACTGAGCATGCTCTTTATTGATTGTGTATTTCTCCCAACTACTGTGTAACCCTTAGAATATAGATTTTTTTTCTTTACAACTTTTATTTTTGGCTCAAGGGGTACAAATGCAGGTTTTTTACATGGATAAATTGCGTGTCGTGGGGGTTTGGCGTACAGATTACTTTGTCTATAATAAGTAGTAAGCACAATAGCCCATGGGTAGTTTTTAATCCTCATCCTCCATCTTCCACTCTCAGGTAGGCCCAGTGGTCCTTGTTCCCTTTCTGTCCACGCATATGCGGTGATCAGCTCCCACTTCCACATGAGATCATGGAGGACAGGTGTCTGTCTGGTTTGTTACCTTCCCAGTACCTGGGCAAGAGTGTGCATGAACTAATATGGAATAAAAACTTTCTAAAGAATAAATGAATATTATATCCTCATATTATATAAACAATATCATTTGAAGTATTTCTCCTTTTGTAACATTTCTCCAAGTAAAAATTAAATGTCTCTAGTAGAATAACTTTAAAACAACAAAAAACTTCATTTATCCATAGATACATTTTTAAGACATCTTTTTACTTTATTTTTTAAATTTTTTTATTTTTTTAGATTATACTTTAAGTTCTAGGGTACACGCGCACAATGTGCAGGTTTGTTACATATGTATACTTGTGCCATGTTGGTGTGCTGCACCCATCAACTCATCAGCACCCATCAACTCGTCATTTACATCAGACATAACTCCCAATGCCATCCCTCTCCCCTTCCCCCTCCCCATAATAGGCCCCGGTGCATGATGTTCCCCTTCCAGAGTCCAAGTGATCTCATTGTTCATTTCCCACCTATGAGTGAGAACATGCGGTGTTTGGTTTTCTGTTCTTGCGATAGTTTGTTGAGAATGATGATTTCCAGCTGCATCCATGTCCCTACAAAGGACACAAACTCATCCTTTTTTATGACTGCATAGTATTCCATGGTGTATATGTGCCACATTTTCTTAATCCAGTCTGTCACTGATGGACATTTGGGTTGATTCCAAGTCTTTGTTATTGTGAATAGTGCCACAATAAACATACGTGTGCATGTGTCTTTGTAGTAGAATAATTTATAATCCTTTGGGTATATACCCAGTAGTGGGATGGCTGGGTCATATGGTACATCTAGTTCAAGATCCTTGAGGAATTGCCATACTGTTTTCCATAATGGTTGAACTAGTTTACAATCCCACCAACAGTGTAAAAGTGTTCCTATTTCTCCACATCCTCTCCAGCATCTGTTGTTTCCTGATTTTTTAATGATTGCCATTCTAACTGGTGTGAGATGGTATCTCATTGTGGTTTTGATTTGCATTTCTCTGATGGCGAGTGATGATGAGCATTTTTTCATGTGCCTGTTGGCTGTATGCATGTCTCCTTTTGAGAAATGTCTGTTCATATCCCTTGCCCACTTTTTGATGGGGTTGTTTGTTTTTTTCTCGTAAATTTGTTTGAGTTCTTTATAGGTTCTGGATATTAGCCCTTTGTCAGATGAGTAGATTGCAACAATTTTCTCCCATTCTGTAGGTTGCCTCTTCACTCTGATGGTAGTTTCTTTTGCTGTGCAGAAGCTCTTTAGTTTAATGAGATCCCATTTGTCAATTTTGGCTTTTGTTGCTGTTGCTTTTGGTGTTTTAGACATGAAGTCCTTGCCCATGCCTATGTCCTAAATGGTATTACCTAGGTTTTCTTCTAGGGTTTTTATGGTTTTAGGTCTAACATTTAAGTCTCTAATCCATCTTGAATTAATTTTCTACTTATGGCTAGCCAATTTTCCCAGCACCATTTATTAAATAGGGAATCCCTTCCCCATTTCTTGTTTTTCCCTTGTCCAAGATCAGATGGCTGTAGATGTGTGATATTATTTCTGAGGGCTCTGTTCTCTTCCATTGGTCTATATCTCTGTTTTGGTACCAGTATCACGTTGTTTTGGTTACTGTGTAGCCTTGTAGTATAGTTTGAAGTCAGATAGAGTGATGCCTCCAGCTTTGTTCTTTTGACTTAGGATTGTCTTAGCAATGCAGGGTCTTTTTTGGTTCCATATGAACTTTAAAGCAGTTTTTTTCAATTCTATGAAGAGTCATTGGTAGCTTGATGGGGATGGCATTGAATCTATAAATAACCTTGGGCAGTATGGCCATTTTCACAATATTGATTCTTCCTATCCATGAGCATGGTATGTTTTTCCATTTGTTTTTTGTCCTCTTTTATTTCACTGAGCAGTGGTTTATAGTTCTCCTTGAAGAGGTCCTTTACATCCCTTGTAAGTTGGATTCCTAGGTATTTTATTCTCTTTGAAGCAATTGTGAATGGCAGTTCATTCATTATTTGGCTCTCTGTCTGTTACTGGTGTATAAGAATGCTTGTGATTTTTGCACATTAATTTTGTATCCTGAGACTTTGCTGAAGTTACTTATCAGCTTAAGGAGATTTTGGACTGAGACAATGGGGTTTTCTAAATATACAATCATGTCATCTGCAAACAGGGACAATTTGACTTCTTTTCCAAACTGAATACCCTCGATTTCTTTCTCTTGCCTGATTGCCCTAGCCAGAACTTCCAACACTATGTTGAATAGGAGTGGTGAGAGAGGGCATCCCTGTCTTGTGCCAGTTTTCAAAGGGAATGCTTCCAGTTTTTGCCCATTCAGTATATATTGACTGTGGGTTTGTCATAGATAGCTCTTATTATTTGGAGATACGTTCCATCAATACCAAATTTATTGAGAGTTTTTAGTATGAAGGGCTGTTGAATTTTGTCGAAGGCCTTTTCTGCATCTATTGAGAAAATCATGTGGTTTTTGTCTTTTGTTCTGTTTATATGCTGGATTACGTTTATTGATTTGTGTATGTTGAACTAGGCTTGCATCCCAGGGATGAAGCCCATTTGATCATGGTGGATAAGCTTTTTCATGTGCTGCTGGATTTGGTTTGCCAGTATTTTATTGAGGATTTTTTGCATCAATGTTCATTGGGGATATTGGTCTAAAATTCTCTCTTTTTTTTTGTGTCTCTGCCAGGCTTTGGTATCAGGATGATGTTGGCCTCATAAAATGAGTTAGGGAGGATTCCCTCTTTTTCTATTGATTGGAATAGTTTCAGAAGGAATGGTACCAGCTCCTCCTTGTAACTCTGGTAGAATTTGACTGTGAATTCATCTGGTCCTGGAGTTTTTTTCGTTGGTAGGCCATTAATTATTGCCTCAATTTCAGAGCCTGCTATTGGTCTATTCAGGGTTTCAACTTCTTCCTGGTTTAGTCTTGGGAGAGTGTAAGTGTCCAGGAAATTATCCATTTCTTCTAGATTTTCTAGTTGATTTGCGTAGAGGTGTTATAGTATTCTCTGATGGTAATTTGTATTTCTGTGGGTTGTGGTGATATCCCCTTATCATTTTGTATTGCATCTATTTCTTCTTCTCTCTTTTTCTTTATTAGTCTTGCTAACAGTCTATCAATTTTGTTGATCTTTTCAAAAAAACTAGCTCCTGGATTCATTGATTTTTTGGAGGGTTTTTGTGTCTCTATCTCCTTCAGTTCTGCTCTGATCTTAGTTATTCTTGCCTTCTGCTAGCTTTTGGATATGTTTGCTCTTGCTTCTCTAGTTGTTTTAATGTGATGTTAGGTGTCAATTTTAGATCTTTCCAGCTTTCTCTTGTGGGCATTTAGTGCTATAAATTCCCTCTACACACTGCTTTAAATGTGTCCCAGAGATTCTGGTATGTTGTATCTTTGTTCTCATTGGTTTCAAAGAACATCTTTATTTCTGCCTTCATTTCGTTATGTACCCAGTAGTCATTCAGGAGCAGGTTGTTCAGTTTCCATGTAGGTGAGCGTTTTTGATTGAGTTTCTTAGTCCTGAGTTTTAGTTTGATTGCACTGTGGTCTGAGAGACAGTTTGTTACATTTCCGTTCTTTGACATTTGCTGAGGAGTGCTTTACTTCCAGTTATGTGGTCAATTTTGAATAAGTGCGATGTGGTGCTGAGAAGAATGTATATTATTCTGTTGATTTGGGGTGGAGAGTTCTATAGATGTCTATTAGGTCCGCTTGGTGCAGAGATGAGTTCAATTCCTGGATATCCTTGTTAACTTTCTGTCTCGTTGATCTGTCTAATGTTGACAGTGGGTGTTGAAGTCTCCCATTATTATTGTATGGGAGTCTAAGTCTCTTTGTAGGTCTCTAAGGACTTGCTTTATGAATCTGGGTGCTCCTGTATTGGGTGCATATATTAGGAGAGTTAGCTCTTCCTGTTGAATTGATCCCTTTACCATTATGTAATGGCCTTCTTTGTCTTTTGATCTTTGATGGTTTAAAGTCTGTTTTATCAGAGACTAGGATTGCAACCCCTGCTTTTTTTGTTCTCCATTTGCTTGGTAGATCTTCCTCCATCCCTTTATTTTGAGCCTATGTATGTCTCTGCATGTGAGATGGGTCTCCCGAATACAGCAGACTGATGGGTCTTGACTCTTTATCCAATTTGCCAGTGTGTGTCTTTTAATTGAATCATTTATTCCATTTACATTTAAAGTTAATATTGTTATGTGTGAACTTGACCCTCTCATTATGATATTAGCTGGTTATTTTGCTCATTAGTTGATGCAGTTTCTTCCTAGCATCGACGGACTTAACATTTTGGCATGTTTTTGCAATGACTGGTACCAGTTATTCCTTTCCATGTTTAGTGCTTCCTTCAGGGTCTCTTGTAGGGCAGGCCTGGTGGTGACAAAATCTCTAAGCATTTGCTTGTCTGTAAAGGATTTTATTTCTCCTTCACTGATGAAACTTAGTTTGGCTGGATTTGAAATTCTGGGTTGAAAATTCTTTTCTTTAAGAATGTTGAATATTGGCCCCCACTCTCTTCTGGCTTGTAGAGTTCCTGCCGAGAGATCTGCTGTTAGTCTGATGGGCTTCCCTTTGTGGGTAACCCGACTTTTCTCTCTGGCTGCCCTTAACATTTTTTCCTTCATTTCAACTTTGGTGAATCTGACAATTATGTGTCTTGGAGTTGCTCTTCTGGAGGAGTATCTTTGTGGCATTCTTTGTATTTCCTGAATTTGAATGTTGGCCTGCCTTACTAGGTTGGGGAAGTTCTCCTGGATGATATCCTGAAGAGTGTTTTTCAGCTTGGTTCCATTTCCCCCCTCACTTTCAGGCACACCAATCAGACATAGATTTGGTCTTTTGCATAATCCCATATTTCTTGGAGGCTTTGCTCATTTCTTTTTCATTTTTTTTTCTCTAGACTTCTCTTCTTGCTTCATTTCATTCATTTGATCATCAATCATTGATACTCTTTCTTCCAGTTGATCGAGTTGGTTACTGAAGCTTGTGCATTTGTCATGTATTTCTCATGTCATGGTTTTTATCTCTGTCAGTTCGTTTATGGCCTTCTCTGCATTGATTATTCTAGTTATCCATTCTTCCATTCTTTTTTCAAGATTTTTAATTTCTTTGTGCTGGGTATGTAGTTCCTCCTTTAGCTCTGAGAACTTTGATCACCTTCTTCTCTCAACTCGTCAAAGTCATTCTCCGTCCAGCTTTGATCCGTTGCTGGTGATGAGCTGCGTTCCCTTGGAGAGGAGATGCGCTCTGATTTTTTGAATTTCCAGCTTTTCTGCCCTGCTTTTTCCCCATCTTTGTGGTTTTATCTGCCTTTGGTCTTTGATGCTGGTGATGTACTGATGGGGTTTTGGTGTGGGTGTCCTTTCTGTTTGTTAGTTTTCCTTCTAACAGTCAGGACCCTCAGCTGTAGGTCTGTTGGAGATTGCTTGAGGTCCACTCCAGACCTGTTTGCCTGGATATCAGCGGTGGAGGCTGCAGAAGATAGAATATTGCTGAACAGCGAGTGTTGCTGTCTGATTTTTGCTCTGGAAGCTTCATCTCAGGGGAGTACCCTGCCGTGTGAGGTGTGAGGTGTCGGTCTGCACCTAGTGGGGGATGTCTCCCAGTTAGGCTACTCAGGGGTCAGGGACCTGCTTGAGCAGACAGTCTGTCCGTTCTCAGATCTCAGCCTCCATGCTGGGAGATCCACTGCTCTCTTCAAAGCTGTCAGACAGGGTCATTAACATCTGCAGAGGTTTCTGCTGCTTTTTGTTTAGCTATGCCCTGTCCCCAGAGGTGGAGTCTACAGAGACAGGCAGGTCTCTTTGAGCTGAGGTGGGTTCCACCCAGTTAGAGCTTCCCAGAGGCTTTGTTTACCTACTTAAGCCTCAGCAATGGGGGGCGCCCCTCCCCCAGCCTCGCTGCCACCTTGCAGTTAGATCGCAGACTGCTGTGCTAGTAGTGAGGGAGGCTTCATGGGCGTAGGACCCTCTGGGTCGGGTTTGGGATATAATCTCCTGGTGTGCCGTTTGCTAAGACCCTTGGTAAAGCGCAGTACTAGGGTGGGAGTTACCCCATTTTCCAGGTGTTGTGCCTCAGTTTCCCTTGGCTAGAAAAAGGGATTCCCTTCCCCCTTGCGCTTCCCAGGTGAGGCGATGCCTTGCCCTGCTTCAGCTCTCACTGGTCGGGCTATACCAACTGACCAGCACCAATTGTCTGGCACTCCCGAGTGAGATGAACCTGGTACCTCAGTCGAAAATGCAGAAATCACCCGTCTTCTGTGTCGTTCGCGCTGGGAGCTGGAGGCTGGAGCTGTTCCTATTTGGCCATCTTGCCTACATCTTCCTCTTTTTACTTTTTTGTAAAAGTTTTGAAAAACTTTTTTCAGGCAATAAAAGTAATTCAGAATCATTGTAAAAAGTTTTTAAAAGGTACTATTCTTTTTAAAATTAGTAATTCATAATAATCCCAGAGTCAACCACTGTTAGCACTTTGCTGTATTTCCTTTTGTATTTTTATCTATGCATGCACATTTGCATGGACACACACACATACTTCTATAAATACTTAATGATATTTGTCTACACACACATGCGTGCGTGTGTGTGTGTGTATATATATATATTTAGTTTGGAATTGTACTATGTTTACTTTTATCATGTACTATGCCAAGAACATATTATGTATTGTTCATTGCTGGTCTTTCCGGAACACTATGTTCAGAGATATATTATCATTTCACCACATATAATCTATCATAATTTAACTAGTATGCTATTGTGGATAATAAGTGTTACGTTTTCATTATCTATTGAGTTTATTGGTCTTTAACAGCTCTCACTTTTATCTATTCTAATTCCTTTAGCTTATTTTGCTTGTATATTTTACCTATCAATAACCTTCAAAGTTTAGTCTTTTGTTCTTATGTTCTTTCAGAATGGCATTTTCTTGACTCTCAGTGGTTTTGTCCCATGGCCTGTTTACCTTTAGTTCCTTGATTCTACCTGTCTCATCTTCTTTGTATTTTCTAGAGTAGATCCCATTTCCAGAATGTGTTTCCTGGCAGCCTTTCACTGTGGTGAAGTGGGAACAACGTGATCCCACAGCCCACTTCCTACTCTGTCAGAACTCCCTCCTCAAAGAGCATGCTCAGGACCTAGAGTTCTTCCCCCTGTGGCTGGCCAAGTTACAGTGCCCTCTGGAATCACATTCCCAGCCCTCCCTTGCTGAGAGAGGAACATTCCATGTTCTAGAGTCTCTAACATGTGCAGCCCCTGATGATGAGCAAGAATGTCCCCCCTTACCCAGCCTTGTCGGAGCCAAGTGAATAAAGCCCAGGCAGGCCTGGAGAAGCTGCCCGAGGAGCCTCAGTAGTCAATGCTGGCATCGTTTCTCTCTCAGCCCCTGTCTCTGTCACTTTGAAGCTTTCTACTGGTTTCCTTTGAGTCCCCTCAGCTCCCCAGTCAGATCAAGGAAGAGCTGGTTGTTGTTCTCACAGACTTCAGGAACAAGGAGATCTGAGCACCTTGAGGGTCAAACAGACCTGCCTCAACCGCAGCATTAAGGAGGAGATCCACTTCCTAAAAGTGTGGGGAGACGGCTATTAGTGGGATGCTCTATTCGCATCTGTCTCCACTGCTTGCCCACAGAACAGCTCCCTGTATTCTGGGATTAGCGTTCCCTGGCTTCTCTGAGCTTCCTGCAGTTCACAACAGGCTGTTTCCCTTGATGGAAGCCTTTCCTCTTCTTCCACATCTGGCTGACTGCATGTCCTTTGGAGCAAGCCCTCTGGACTGAGGACTCAAATCTCTGATTGATCCACCCACTACTCAGCTCCATGGCCTCAGTGATGTCCATGAGCCTTTTGACACGGGACCCATTCACAAGGGAGGCACCTCCCCACAGATGCACCTGAAAGCTGTGGACCCTGTGATTCTCAGGAATTCGGCTGACTGATGGAGCAATCCTTCCCAGGTGGGTGGAGGTGGAAGACTCCCCTTGATCCAGACACACGGGTACTCCGTGGGTTTCTTGATGGCGCCAGTTCCTCTGAAGTATGGATTTTACTCCTTGGTGTTGTCTGATTAGATAAACTCTTCAAGAGAAAGATCCGGACATATTGGCAAGGGACCTGGCTTTTAGAAAACACATAGTCCTCAAATTTAAAGTTTTAGGCCCTCTTTTCTCTCCAGGTATGTGAAGAAAATACCTTTGGCAAAGGTCTTGGTGGGCTGGCACCTGTATCTGCTTAGCTTCTGGAAGAACTGGCTCATGCCCTGAGAATCTGCTTCTCCCAGATCTGGTCTAGAAGTCTCATTAGATGTACGATCTACATACTGGTCAGGGTGCATTCCATCTACTCGGTATCTCGGTCCCATTGCAATCCAACTTTAACCTTGATTCTGTGCCCCAGGAGGGGGATGGTTATCTGAGAAGACACATCACTAGGCCCAGCCTTGGGCTCATGGGCCTGCCTGGAGCCGTGGGCCATCCTCTGGATGGTTTACAGCCACAGTTGGGAGTGACGTTGAGTTCAAGGGTTTGCTAGTTTGTAAGTGAATTTTATTGCTGTAATATTCTCACTCACTTGCCCTCTGATGTGCTTCCTTAGGCAGAAGGGAAGGTCAGGGTGACTCAGTGGTGCAGAAATTATCTTGATTCTTGGGCACCTCCAGGACCCCATGTGGGCTCTGGGTCCAAGGAAAGCAATGACACTGATGTTAGGACCCTGAATACTCAAGTTCCGCCTCTGCCTTTTTGTAAATAGTAAATTCACCTGAGGTTGTGCACATCCCAAAGGGGAAATGTGCCTTTTCCACCCTGTTACACAGCGTGGAGGTGCATTTACAACTTGAATGTGAGAAATTCACCCCCAGCTGGGGACCAAGGCCAAAGGGCCTTCTTACTGTCAGGCTTCTCTGCTGCAGGCCTGATGTGCATGGCAGACTCACACCTCTGACGATCTCAGCCAGATGGGACAAGGGCCATTCAGGTGGGAATTCAATTTCTGGACCTTATAGTATAGCCATACCATGAAATGTTATGTGGTTATTTAAAAAGCATGCTTTTGGGGTTATTTTAAGACATGGGAAAATGTTCCTAGTACTTTACAAAGTTGAAGAAAAGGACAGGGCCCTCAGCTGCTTCCTCACTACGACCCCCGTTTTGTTATCTGTATAATAGCCATATCAAAATGCTGATCATAGATATTTTTGGGTGACTTCATTATAGGAACTTTCTAATATTTTTCAATGTCTACACTGTATGTGAATTATTTTGTAATGAGAAAAAGACACATTATTGAATTAATATGTTTTTAAAAAAACTATTAAAATTATGAGTTTCATAATTAATAATGAAGCCCCACCCATGGACTCATAGCCCATTCTCAAAAATTACCCCAAATATGGGCTAGTATCCCATATATGAATATATGAGTATAAAGCAACGGCAGTGCTGGTTGCTGGTGCTGATGTGTGGGGGCTGGGGTGTGGGGCTGCGCCTGCTGCCTAGGGAAGGTGAGCCTCACTCCTCCGGGAACAGTAACTTTAACTGGAGCAGAGTTGTTGAGGCAGTGGGAGTAGGAATGAGTGCGCAGAGTGTTCCCCAAGACTGATTGGAGCCAGAACCTACAAAGGGGATTAAAAAAATTAAAAAGTAATCCTGGCAGCCTAATGAAACAGAGACCTTCTCAGCAGTGGAATGGGGGAGCAATGCCCAGCCATGATGTCACCATGGCCGGCCGCAGCTCTTTCCAGACACCTGCCAGATGCTAATTAGTCCAGGCCTCCAGAGCAGGGATCCAGGCAGGAGCAGAGGGAGCAGAGGTCATTTTCCCCAGGACATTTGCAACCTGTCAGAGTTTAATGCCCTGTCCCCACACCCAGTCAGTAGAGTTTTGGTTTCTATATGCAGAAGGGGACAAGAATTGTCATAGCCAGCTGACTCAGCCCTTAAATTCATCATGCCAGTTGTGGTAGAGACGACATTGACTGTTTGATCTTCAAGAATCTCACGATAAGCACTTCCTGCATGGGGTCAGGCTTCGGGGAGGCAGTGGTGGCAAGACAGGGCAGGCTCTGCAGGGGCACTGACCTCCCACTGCGGGACACCAAGTCCCCAAGGACAGTGGGGACTGCTCTTTATTTGCTTATTTCCAGGGGTCCCACCAGCCTTCATGTTGCCCTGTGTAGCCAAAGGGCACAGACACACGTCATCTGGGTTTCCCAAGAGTGGAAAAGACCAAAACTGAATTCTGAGTTTCCCAGTTTCCAAATATTCAGCCTGTCTTGATGATGTGAGCAAGCCCTCCTGTGTGGATGGAGTCACAGAGAGCTGGCCCCTGCTCATGGCTTCCCTCTACCTGCTTTTGGGGTCACAGCTAGACATCAGTCACTTCTCAGCAGTGGACCTCACCCCTTCCTAGCTAGGAGCACCAAACTCAACCCAGGACCATTCAGATTCTTTAGGCTACTTTAGAGAATCTGTACAAACCTATGTAGAAAAGGAATTAGAAAACTTTAAAATGAAAACTAGGAGAAGGGACTAGCTCTCCATGATTCCAAAATGTATTTTAGGTTTACATGGAAAATGGTGCCTGGTAAGAATTCCAGATATAACCTCCTCTCCCTTTACATGAAAAGACCTAGGAAGAAAGAGAAATGCTTGGACACTAACAGATTCTTACTGCATGTGTATTGCATACCAAGTATCATGCTGGGTACTTCCAGCAGCTCATCAAGGTTGGCGGAGTAACTGACCCCACTTACAGAGGACACCCACCTGCCCAGGCACGCACAATCCCACAGACTCAGCCAGCAAGGGGCACAATGGGTGTAATGTCCAGCCCTTCCTGGAACCCAGGGCTGTGTTCCTACTGAGGTCACTCATCTGGTCTTCAGAATCCTGGGGGAATTTCCACAACATGAGAACCTAAGGGGCTGAACCAAGAATCACGTGCAGAAGCTGGCAGGGTCCGAGCCTGGGACAGATGAGGAAGGACAACGGCTTGGTGCCTGTGGTCATCTCTCCCCTCACAGGCCCATGTGGTTGGCACTCAGGCCACAGTCTTAGGTTGGAGCTGTGGTTACTTTTTGGAGGTTTCATAGGAAGGCTTTGATAGCTGACCTCAATCATTCTCTCCCAGCCCAAGATGGAGCAAATCCATCAGCCTTGTTCAAAGACCAGTACCTTCCTCTGTCATGGCTCAAAACCCAGGCCATGACCAAACCCTGCCATGCCTGGCAAGGGAACGACTGTTGGCATTGACCAGAGAACTGCTCCCTCTACTATTTCCCTGACCTCTTTCCTCCACCTGATTTCCCCACAAACCCTCTCTTTCTAGATCTGTTCAGGGGAGCCAGAGAGTAGCAGATGAGAGGCAGTAGCACTATCTCCAAATTCTTCCCTCACAGTCTGCCCCTGCAATGCCTTCTCTACACAGTAGCTATGGTGAGACTTTTAAAACATACATTCAGCCCTGTACCTCCTCTGCTGGTGCTCTCAAATAGCCCCATGGACTTCTCGTGTTGTAAAAGCCTCTCCTCCCCACCCACTCCACTCCTGACTCTAGAGGCCTTGCTTTTCCTGCAAATACCAGGTGAGCTCTGACCTCAGGGCCTTTGTGTGTGCTGAGCCCCCATCCTAGGATGTGCTTTGGCCAAATGTGCTCATGCTCTGCTATGTCCACTGTTGGCTCGGACAAGGATGAGTTCTCTTTGTCTTTTACCAAATGAGGACCTCGATTTCTGAAATACTGGTAATGTAAAAAAGAGTTCTGGCTTGAACTTGAGAAGTTGATTTTGTCTGACCTTATGAAATCTCTTGAGAATACTTAAGGGTGATTCAGCGAAGGGGAAGTGAACTGAGCTTCCCTCTCTTAAGTGATCCACCAAGGAGAGGAAGGGAATCCAGAACTTTCAGGAGCAAAGTCATATGTTAGAAAGGTGTCCATCATATATTCATTCAATAGACACGTACTGAGCACTGAGCTCATGAGTTAGGAGGTGGGGACCCCACCGCGAATCAGAGAGCAGTCCCACTCTCAACGAGCTGATGGCTGGCCTAACTGAGGAGACAAATGTTAAGTGACTATACAAACAATTATAAAATCCTAAGTATCATAAGTGCAGTGAAGGTGACATGGGCAGTTTTAGGTCTGTCTGGGAGGTCAGGAAGGGCTTCCCCAGGAAAGGGACATTCGTTGTAGAATATGAAAGATAAGTTGGAGAGATGCTGAGTAACATTGAGAGATCCATGGCTTCCACCCTTCGGTGCTCACTAGTATCATTCAGTGAAACAGAAAACACCAGGGGACAGGAAGGCCTGGTGTGGGTAGATGGGGAAAAGAACAAGTTCTGTTTGGGACTTTACTGTGAGATTCATTTGAGCCAGAGAAGAGCAAATATCAAGTATAGAATTGGATATTAATAGATATACCAAGGACAATATGCAGACAAAAGCATGGAAATGTGAGGAGTGGTCTGGCTCAAGGGACATGTTTGCGAGTCACCACCATGCTATGCGGTAACCGAAGCCCTGGGTGCACACGAGTTCTTCTGAGGACAGAGTGCAGATGGCACAGAGAAGGGGGCCTGGGGGCCACCTTGAGGAGCTCTAACATTCCAACTGTATGTAAAGAAGGATTAGTTTGCCAAGAAAGCAGAGACATTTCCTTATCAGCAGGAGGAAAAGCAGGAGAGAGTGCATCGAATGAAGTCGAGGGAGGATTCTTTGGACTATTGGTGTGACATTTTTGTAAGCCTAAAATTATTTCAAAACAAACAGTAAAAATCAGTTTATTAGGGCTTATTAGGATGGAGGAGGGCACAGCTTCTCCATGGTAGATAACTGCTCCCCATCAATAGGGACCTTCCTTAGTAGGGGTCTTCATCTTCCATATGCTCTTCAAAGAGTCACTTAACTCCTCAAAGATTCCTCCTCCTCATGCCCCTACACTTATCTCTGCATTCAAACCAGTGTCATTCCAGGACATAAACTGTGAAAAAGCGGTGGATCATTTATTTTTCAACACTTTATATTTAAGGAAATGCTATTGGCTTTTAAATGTATGCTACATTTTAATATATCCCCACTTATTTATTAAACAAACATATACATACATTTAGTTGAGGACACTACTACCAATTTGTACCAGTCAGGATAGGCCAAGTTTGATGGTAACAAGCCCCAAGTCCTGAGGGCTAAAAGAACAAAGGTTTGCTTTCTGCTCATCAGAAAGTGTTGGTGTTCCACCTAGTGTGGGTTGTGGGAGAGCTTGGTTTGTATTTATCACTCTAAGACCGCTCCATCTTGACAATTGTTTCTATGATTGCTGTGATGGGGAAGTCAGGGCTCAGTCAAGCACTGCAGCTGGGTGCTTCAGCCTGGGAGCTACACACATCGTTTCTGCTCACCCTTCATTAGCTGCAGGCAAGCACTGGTTGTGCCTGACTTCATGGGAGTGTGGAAGTATCCTTCCTGTGTGCATGAAATAGAAGAAATCCAGAACCAGTCCATGCAATGTAAGGTTCTACCACAAGCAATAAAAGTCAGTAAAATCTCAACACTGTGGCAGAAACAGCTAATTGCTTAGTCAGTGTTCATACTCCTCTACTTCCTAATAGCACTCTTGTATGTCAATACCCACTGAAAAGTATCTAACTCTACAGATACCCTATTAGCTAAGGGGGGACATATGACCCAATTTTGGGTGTTTGGACGGAATCAGAAGTCACTAGGGGTGAGGCTTAAAGCAAAAAAATCTTTTTGCTGATCTGACAATGCTGGCTTGTGCCTTTGGCCTCTGTCCTTCCCCTGCCGTCCATCTTCTTCCTCCCATCTTGGACCCTGGACACGGTGGGAGCACGGCAGCCATCCTGTGATCCCAGCACAGGAGCCTCACCCTGAGGACGACGGGGCAGGACTACTTATGGGGACTGGTCTTGGAGATGGTGTTGAGCCGCTAGATCAGCTGTGGGCTTCTTCCCCTACATCGCTGCAGACAAATAAGCCAGCACTGTTAGGTGCTCTGTTACTTGCAGACAAACCGAATCTAAATGATGCAAATAAAACATTTCTATTATCACATGCCATAAATAATGATGTATTCATACAGTATAATTCTGGGCATTTTAGAAATATTTACAAAAATTGTCACAATAACATCACCTTTTAGGTAGTTAAATGGCAAGCTTTCTATAATGAATTTAGAACAATTTTTCTACAGGAAAACGGAGGGAAAATAAAATATTATCTACATGTAAGACCCACTTTAGGGAATAAGTTGTATGCTTTGAACTTCTTGTAAAACTAATCAATCTAACATAATAATTTAAGACATTAAAGTTAGTTATTCAAACATTGATAGTGATAAATATAGCAGTTGTATCCATTCCTCCTCCAGGTAATTAAGACATTCTGGTTTTTTGATGTAAATTATTTTTTAAACATGCAGTTCATTTAGCAATACATGTATTGACAGCTGCACCTTCAAAAAAAATTAAAAAACCAGGGAACACAACATTAACTTGTTACTAAACTAAAAGAAATTTAGCTGAGATAGTGTTTCGGAAATTGCTAGGGAAATAGCCCGTTCTTTGAAAAGAAAATAAAAGCATTTACTGGGGCATAAAATCAAATTCATTATTTGGCAAATTTCTTGCTAAAATACCATGTCCACATGCATCTCTATCCCAGCAATTCTGTTTTGTTGTGAATTATGTAGAACTTATTTTAATGTGTTTGCTTTACTTAAAAAAAGGAATGAATTATAGTAATCTTTTCATCATGCTTGCCTCACCGGAGTGGAGCTCTTAGGAGAGCTGTTCCAGGTGTAAGAGCCCCATCGCAATCCTTCCGCCTTTCTGAAACGCCCATGTAGGATCTTGAGGGCCTCTGGCCAGCGTTTTTTTTTTTAATCTCCCCCATTCCTTTAAACTTTATTTATATGAATAAAAGAACCTGAGACAATTTAGCTCAATTTTAATATTTTCCAAGCATTATTTTGACCAGGTAGCCAGGTTTAAGTAATGAACATTGACAGTGTCCATTATATAACAGGAAACCCTTCTTGTTCAGGACTATCATAGCCACAGTTTGCACAAAGTGCAGCTATTGATTAATGCAATGTAGCGTCAATTAGATGTACATTCCAGAGGTCTTTCTGTTGTGGCTTTGTCTTTTTCTTTTTCTTTTCATTACATCAGGTATATTGCCCTGTAAATTGTGGTAGTGGTACCAGAAATAAAAAATTAAGGAATTTTTAACTTTTCATTACTTGTTTAGTTCAGTTTTTCTACATTTTAATACAGAAACTTTAACAAATTGCAGTTTTGAAGGTGTTTCCTTGTGAGTTAACAAGTAACAAAGATCATTGTTAATCACTATTTTGTATGAATTTTGCTAAAGTTAACTGTAAAGAGACAACTGCTGACTTGCAGTTTAAGGGGAATCTATTCTCCCCATTTCCAAACCATGGTATGAATGGGCGCTGACATGTGGAGAGAATAGATAATTGTGTGTTTGCAATGTGTGTTTTAGATAAATAGGATTGGGTATTTAAATTAGCATTTGTGAATTTAACAGCATTAAGATTACCTTCAAATGAAAAAAATCTCAAAATTTCTAATTGGTTTTTGTGCATTTTCATTTAAATATATATATAACTACAGTTATATAACTACACTTGAAGTTATTAAGGACTTAACCATTTTCTAATATTAGCCTATTTTCTACACTGTTTTTCACATATATGCCCATTAAAAAATGGAATGTCTGTTACATTTATTGGTTTGTGAGTGTTTCTAGAAAACTGCAGTATGTGTGAAGGCCAATTTCCGTGCTGGCATTGCATACATTCAAATATTAACGCACAGAGGCACAGAATTAGAGAAACAAGAGAGCATATTCAAACACTAGCATGCCCCATTCCCCTTTTTATTGCTTGTTTGCCTAGTACTTCTTAAAGCAAAAAGAAAGAATTGAATTCAACCTTCAGCTACCAAAGAAAGAGTAACAGCAGGGCACATACTCAGGGCTCGAATGAAATTGTAAGCACAGTAGACATTGGTATAACCTTATTATCCAAAACTCTTCTCAACCAGGGGCTTCCTTGGTAACAATATGATTTATGTTGAAATATACACAATAAATAACAATGTGTTATTTGGGAATTTAAGAACTCAGACTATCCAAATTTGAATTCAGGTCTGTAGGAAGTGAGAAGCCTGTACTAAGCAACTGTGCTACATTTCTGCTGCAGTTAGGTTATTTTGGACAATTATACCTAAACCATCCTTGGTTTCATTCAGCAAAATGTATAGAGTACAAACAGGAAAGCATGCCAGCCAGTTAGGGGTTTAATAACGTGTGGTTTTTATTCTCTTGCTCTGAAAACTTGTATCAAAAAATTTTTAAATTAAGGAAAATAACTCAAGACTTATAGGCCTCGTGTGCTTTAAAAAAGAAAAAAAGGTACCCACTAATTTGCTCAGATATAGCAGGCTTAATGGTTCCATATTTTGAAAAGCTGTTAAGAATGGTTTCTAACACAGGAGAGGGAAAACATCCACTATCCCTTTTCAGAATTTAAATGGAGGGCAGAAACATTCTTTACACCCAAAACCTGTGGCAGCAGTTCAAATTTGACCAAGGTAAATGTAGATGGAGATGTTCTAAACACAGCTAGGACTCAGCAAGTCTAACACACTAAAATCATATGATTACATTTTAAATGAAAATGCACAAAAACCAATTAGAAATTTTGAGATTTTTTTCATTTGAAGGTAATCTTAATGCTGTTAAATTCACAAATGCTAATTTAAATACCCAATCCTATTTATCTAAAACACACATTGCAAACACACAAATTATCTATTCTCTCCACATGTCAGCGCCCATTCATACCATGGTTTGGAAATGGGGAGAATAGATTCCCCTTAAACTGCAAGTCAGCAGTTGTCTCTTTACAGTTAACTTTAGCAAAATTCATACAAAATAGTGATTAACAATGATCTTTGTTACTTGTTAACTCACAAGGAAACACCTTCAAAACTGCAATTTGTTAAAGTTTCTGTATTAAAATGTAGAAAAACTGAACTAAACAAGTAATGAAAAGTTAAAAATTCCTTAATTTTTTATTTCTGGTACCACTACCACAATTTACAGGGCAATATACCTGATGTAATGAAAAGAAAAAGAAAAAGACAAAGCCACAACAGAAAGACCTCTGGAATGTACATCTAATTGACGCTACATTGCATTAATCAATAGCTGCACTTTGTGCAAACTGTGGCTATGATAGTCCTGAACAAGAAGGGTTTCCTGTTTAAGCTGCAGTAACTTTTCTGACTATGGATCATTGTTCCTTCTATGGCAGATTTCTACAATTCCTCTAATGCATTTCGGGCAACTGTCTCAAAGTAACCTGCAGCTTTCCTGACAACTCCTCGCTCTCTCTCCTTCTAAGAGTTGTAGCCCTTTTCTGGTGTTTTAAGAACCTCCTGCTACCATATCCACCACTTCCACCACCAGATTTATAACCACCACCATAGGGACTGCCTGAGCTTCTTCCACGAAAACTACCCCCGTTCATGGGTCCATAATTTGATTGCTGTTGTCCACTATAATTTCCAAAATCATTATAGTTCCCACCACCACCATAGCTCCCACCGCCAACATTTCCTCCTTCATGGTAACCATCATATCCTCCACCACCTTGGTTTCCATATCCTGGTCCACTACCACCATAGGCCCCTCTACTACTATAAACAGGACCACTGCCATAGTTGCCACCATTACCTCCAAATCCATTATATCCACATCACCTCCTCCATAACTACCTCTGCTGCCACCACCTCCACCACCACAGCCTCCTCTTCCACCAAAGTTTCCACCACGGCCCAAATTACCTCCACCACTTCCAAAGTTTCCTCCGTGACCCATAAAATTGCCAGATCCACCTCCACGACCCCTCTGTGATCCAGCTGATTGCATCTCTTGTTTAGAAAGGGCCTTTTTCACTTCACAATTACGCCCATTAATAGTGTGGTATTTCTGAACAACAATTTTATCAGCTGTATCATGATCATTAAAAGTTACAAAAGCAAATCCTCTCTTTTTTCCACTCTGTCTTCTATAACTTCTATGGTTTCAATCTTGCCATACTTTTCAAAGTAGTATGTCAAACTGTATTCTTCTGTATTTTCTTTAATACCAGCAACAAAAACGTTCTTCACTGTTAGATGGGCACCAGGCTTTACAGAATCCTCTCTAGAAACAGCTCTCTTTGGTTCCACTACAGGCCCATCAACCTTGTGTGGTCGAGCACACATTGCTGCATCCACCTCTTTAACACAAGAATAAGTCACAAAACCAAATCCCCTGGAACGTTTTGTTTGGGAGTCTCTCATTACCACACAATCTGTGAGTGTGCCCCATTTCTCAAAATGTTCTCTTAAACTATCTTCTGTAGTTTCAAAGCTCAGACCACCAATAAACCGTTTTCTCAACTGCTCTGGTTCCTTTGGATCACGGCCCTCCTTCCCCTGGCCGCGAGTCGGGCTGGGGGCGACCGGGCCCGGTTTGACCTCCATTTTGAGACAGGACTCACCTCTTCCAACTCGAGTTCAATATGGGACCCAGAGGAAGGTGACCAGCATTTTCATTTAGACAACTCTGTCTGGATCAGCACACTTTCCCTCTGCAGTTCAGGACTTACTCTGAACTTACTTGATAACTTGTTCTGACTTCAGGAAAAACCACATTATCTTGCAGTATCTCAATCGAGCCACTGACATGGGCCTGAAAATGGCTTTTTAAATGGTGAGATGAGGCTGGTATGTACTTTTGGATCAAAAGTGAAGTAAGGAGGAGCCAGGGAAGATGAGAGTTGCTGGTAATTTTGGTGCTCTAGATGCCCTAGACCTGGGAATGGGAGGAGGGTCAGGGATGCTGGCTGGAAAACATTTTTTCCTGAGCTGTGGACATTTCAATATTTCTCACTCCACATTTCTACCACATTTGGTTATTCTTTGAACATGTTTTGCATATTTTACTTGCATGCAAATATTCTCCCCAAATCCACTATTTCAGTGCTAAGCAGCCCAGCTCCAGTCCCGTCTTCTCTGGGAGCTTTCCAGATCTCGCCATCTTCCTCTGAGATACCATAGCTTTCTGTCTGTGTTTGACTGTGCCATGTCTTGAGCCTGCCCTCTCACTGTTCTGCCAGCTCTTAGAAGGCTGGCATCATTCTTATTCTTCTCTGACTGTCCCAGGTGTTTGGCACGCAGTGGATGAATCTAGAAGGAGCTTCATGTGTGCTTGAACAGAATGAAAGGACAGCTGTGATTTTCTCCTCTGTGCAGCTGATGCCTTCTCTGTCCCGTCCAGAAGCAGGATTGCATCGAGATCCCTGGAGTTGTTTGTGGCCCTTGTAAAATTAAACGCCAAGAGAATCTTGGTTAACAGAAGAAATGGAGAAGGATCAACTTCTAGTTTTCTATGCCAGAGGTCAGGGCATTGCTTCTTCTCTGTGAATTGCTCTGACTTGCTGAATTGAAACTTTCTTTACTTTTGGGCAGATAAGAATAATTTGGGGGCAGATAAGAGCTTCTGGGAAGTTGTCATTGCAAATGGCTTGGCAGTGATGCTGCTACAAAATGATTATCCAGGACTTGTTTTTTTCCTAGTTTGAATTATTTTAAAAAACCTAAGAATTACTTGGTTTAAAAATAATAGGTCAAGACCTTCTGGCACTACTGAAACTTCTGAGTGGCCCTCAGATGGTCGCTTGAGAATCTATTCAGACAATCCAGCAGTTGGCAGATGTAACACTCATCATGCCTCTGCACTCTTTTGTCATTAGTTGATTATACAACAAGTATCAGCGGGCTGGGCACGGTGGCTCATGCCTGTAATCCTGGCACTTTGGAAGTCTGAGGTGGGCGGATCACAAGGTCAGGAGATTGAGACCATCCTGGCTAACACGGTGAAACCCGGTCTCTACTGAAAAAAAAAAATTAGCCGGGCGTGGTGGCGGGCGCCTGTAGTCCCAGCTACTTGGGAGGCTGAGGCAGGCGAGCGGCATGAACCCAGGAAGCAGAACTTGTAATGAGCCAAGATCGTGCCACTGCACTCCAGCCTGAGCGACAGAGCGAGACTCCTTCTCAAAAAACAAACAATCAAACAAACAAAAAACAAATAGCAAACATGAAGTTGTGTGCCCGAGTGAAGCCCTAGCAAAGGAATCAAAGAGCAAACTTTTACATGTAGGTCAGCAACTGTTGGTGTGCTCCATGGGGAATTTACCCTCAGGGCACACTTGGGCCCCCACTGTGTCACCATCACTGCTGACCTCCCTGCCCAGGGGAAGGACTCCGTGTTCCTCTCCCAGGCAGATTCTCCCTCCTCATGCCACTTGTCCTCCCCACCTCCCATTTACTTATGTGCATCAACACAAAGCTGTCCATGGACTCTCTCCTTTGTTCTGGAGTTATCATTCTGGGAATAAAAAGGAGAGTGGATGGACCATGAACAGTGTGTGGGATGGAAAGTGCCAGAGAATTCAGGTGTCTGTGAGGCTGGAGGAAGCCTCCTCTTTGGGGGTGAGGACACTGGCTCAGTCTGTGCTGCATCCAGCCTCAGGGCCAGCTGGGAGCAGGTGTCATTGCCTCTTCATCCCACTCTAAATAGGCAGGTGTGAACGCTGGTACAACAGGCTTTCTCAGGCTATTTTCGATTGTGTGCAGCTGGTGTTTGAAAGAGCATTGCATTTAGGAATAGGGCTACTTTATGCTCTGGGGGTGAGGAAGGATGGAATGAGAAGACTCTGGTTCTGACCCATCCCAAACCACTGTGCAACACCCTGTCTCCGAGGTAGCCCAGAGTGGAAAGTGCCTGGGGTCCTGCATACCCACTGCTGCTAGTGGCTTATTAGCCATGAACATATTGCCGTCTGATTTCTGAGATAGCACTTGTCACATCCAGAGGAAGAAATAACTATCAGATGTGAGAGATATTGCTGGTGGCAGAGGGTAGGGAGGGGAATGGTGGGAATCCCGAGGGTTAGTGTGGCCCAGGCCCAGGTGCACAGGCACTGAAATTCTCTAGGATAGAGGATGTAGCGATGCTAAAGGCAGCCATCACTGCCTTAATTTTACAATGATTTTATGTGTGTTTGCACCTGCACTCTGAAGAGTTTCGAGGCTGGACGTGGTGGGATGTACCTGTCTTCAAGGACCTGCCCTTCCACCAGGGGAGACAAGATGAGCACTTACACTAAATTTGTATTTGCCACAGTGAACAGCTCCTATGCTCACAGATGGCACTGACTGTGATTTACCACTGGGGATGGTCCATCCTGAAGAAGGTTTTTCCTCTCCTTTGCAAAAGGATGTAAGAAGCATAGAGGATGTAAGAAGCATGATCCTCCCCAGCCCATGGTTTCCTTGAGCCCCATGGCTGCTGTTGCCGGGGCAGCAGGAATAGAGCTCCCAGGAGCTCTCACACCTGGCGAGAGTCAGGCCCCCAACCCACAAAGCACAGCCCTGGGAGCGCGCTTGCGATTCTAGTCTTTTTCTGAGCATTCTTTCTCTAGATTAGAGAAAAATCCTTTTAAAGTAAATCAATGGTCGGATGACCTCTGTGAAACCTCTAAAACGATTTCTCACACACATTAGGCTCACCTCCTTATATCAGGCAGACAGGAACTGTATTTTAAATCTTTAATAGCACCTAGTATCATATTCGGCACAATAATTCTGATGAATACATTTCTTTACCTTTCTTGGTGAAAATCATTCACCCTGAGGGCATCTGTTTAGGTCTTGAAAAACGCATTGGATATTTTCTTTATATACTGTTTGCTACACACACCCACACCCACACACACACACATGTTATGAAATCCAATATAACATGAACATCCGTGAACTTACCACTAAGTTGAGAAGCTGTCTTTGTGTTCTTCCAAGATTCCATTCCTCCCTTCCATGAAACTCTGAATTTTGTGTATATTGTGGCCATAATTGTCCAGATGTGTATGTATCTCCAGTTGTATTGTTTAGATTCTACAGTTGCTGGCTTTGTTTAGGAGTGTGTAACACAGTGGTTACAAATAGTGGTTTTGGAATCAAACTGATTGTGTTGAAATCTCAGATGAAGTATTTACTAGTTGTGCAACCTTGAATGCATTACTTACCTGCTCTGAACATCAGTTTTTCTCACTCTCAAATGGTGGTAATCCTGCCCAACTCATCCCTCTCCTGGAGTTGTCCAGGGGATTGAACGGAATGAGACCTTGTCCATTTCTTCTTGGCCCACGATCGACCCTCAACTAAGGTTGAGGGCAACCTTCTGCCCCAGACATCCCTGGGAACTCCTGTCAAACACACTCACCCTTCACCACTGGCACGTACTCCAAGTCACCAGGCCTTAAAACAGCAGCAAACGAGGAATGCATAGGATGAGCAAGTGTGCCAGACTATTAAGTCTTTCCTGTGTCCACACAGGAAGACGAATGCGCGGGGCAGAGGACAGCAGATGCCATTACCGGATCATTACTTAGCACGTTGCTTGGTCTTGGCAGGAAATGGTTCATCATTTTCAGATAAGTAGAGAGCTGTAGAACTTTGTAACTGTCCTCCCTCATTCTGCACCCATGTGGCAGATGCAATGGTCCTTGCTAAAGCTTTCCCTCCCATGGTGCCTTATCAAGATAAGTGACTGGGGATGTGGGATACCACATGATCCACTGAATGCAAGAGCCCTGAACTGAGAAGGGGGCTGGGTTCAAAGGCTTCCAGGGCTGGAGAGTGAGGCCGGAAACCCCAAAAGATAAATGAGGACTTCTGGAACAAGATGAGAAGATGAATTAAACTGTTTGCTTTGAGCATGCACATAAATGTCCCAGAAAAATTCACTTTGGCTGCCAAAGTAGCCCTTTTGGAATTTATGAAGACCCTTGCCAGGGCCCTTACCCTGGGGCTTAGTGCTCAGGTCTTGCATCTGTCTTTTTTTTTTGAGACGGAGTTTCGCTCTTGTCACCCAGGTTGGAGTGCAATGGCGTGATCTCGGCTCACTGCAACCTTCGCCTCCTGGGTTCAAGCAATTCTCTCGCCTCAGCCTCCCGAGTAGCTGGGACTACAGGTACCTGCCACCATGCCTTGCTAATGTTTGTATTTTCAGTAAGACAGGGTCACCATGTTGATCAGACTGGTCTTGAACTCCTGACTTCAGGTGATCCACCCACCTCGGCTTCCCAAAGTTTTGGGATTACAGGTGGGAGCCACTGTCCCTGGCTGCATGTGCTGTTTTACAGCAATCCAGTGAGGCAAGATCACCAAGCTCACGAACGAGGAACCTGAGATTCAGGAAGCAAAAGTTATTGCCCAAATTAAAATACATAGTAAGAAGCTGGTTTGATTCCAAACCAACACCTGTTTAACTTCAAAGCTCAGGTCGGCTCTATTTCACCATCCTGTGTCCCTCAACAAGTGACAGGTCAGCAGGACAGCCACTGGCCGGCAGTGTCTCAATCACTGATTGTCCACTGTGCTTAAGCATCCACAGGGCCCTTGGTGCTGAATAGATGGTGGATTTTTGGCCTTTTTGTCTGTCCCGAATCTTTAGAAGCCTGTTGTCTATGGTGATAGTGATTTCAGGTTGGCTAAGTTTGACAAGCAGTGAGCAACAATACATCTGTTGTTAGAGGTGTTTGTTATTCCACATGCCAGGAAGACAGAGAGAACGTCTCAACCAAGTTGTCAAGGCAAGAGTCTTTCAGGAAAAGGATGTGGTTAAGAATTCTAAAAGGGGTGAGGGTTGGTTTAACAAGAAGGAGCAGGGAAAGGTGTCTACCTTGAATCTCCAATCTAAAAGATTGGTATAGGCGTAAGATGTCAAGAAAATTAGCAGAAAACATCGTGTTGAGCCCTCAAGATTTGCTTGGAGCAGAGGAGACCACACTCCTGCAGCTGGGTGGTCAGGTAACTGGGTTTCTGACCTTACAGGAGCAGCCATGCGACTACACACCTGGCTGGGACTTGAGGCTGGGGGTTGGGGAGGCACGGTGACCCAGCGATCTGCTACAGTTCAGCTACTGTTTCCCCAACAGGAACCCTAGGGTTGGAGGGAGGGGCTGTTGGTTTCATCAGTCCACTGTGCTTGGGGTGAGGAAAATATTTAGGATATATTTTAAGTAATCTTAAATAAAAAACTAAAATTATTGTCACAAAACTGTGTGCGATTCTTATTTTCGGATGGAATTAAGAACTATTTAGTCGGGCGCAGTGGCTCACACCTGTAATCCCAGCACTTTGGAAGGCCGAGGCAGGCGGATTACTTGAGCTCAAGAGTTTGAGACCAGCCTGGCCAACATGGTGAAACCCCGTCTCTACTAAAAATACAAAAATTAGCTGGGTGTGGTGGCATGCGCCTATAATCCCAGCTTCTCGGGAGGCTGAGGCGAGAGACGAGAATCGCTTGAACCTGGGAGGCGGAGGTTGCTGTCAGCCGAGATTGCGCCACTACACTCCAGCCTAGGCGACAGAGTGAGACTCAGTCTCAAAAACAAAAAAAACAAAAACCAAAAAAACTCCTAATTTATTAGTATCTGTGGAGAGCAGATATAAGCACTTGTCCACAATTTTTTGTTGTTTCACTTATATCCTCCCATCCATGCTTTAGTTTTCCCTTCCTCTCACTGAATTAGTTAAAAGACAATCCAGATTTTTATACCTTTTCGGTCATAAATGTTTAACTATGCGTCTCTAACCGAAAGAGACTATTTAAAAAAATAAAAATTTTGCCATTATCGAACTAGAAATATGAAAAATAATTCCTAAATATCATCTAATATTCAGTCAATGCTTAAACTTTCCTGATTCTTTTCAGGTGATTAAAAAAGGAAATAAACAAGTATACACCTTATATTTGATATGTATGTACGTATCTGTCTATCTCAACCAACCGTTCTCCCTTCTTCTTTTTTCTCCTTGTTATTTATTTGTTGAAGACACGGAATCATTTGCCCTGCAGAATTTTCCACAATGTGGATTTGCCTGACTACACTCTGTGGTGTTGTTCTTCTACCTTGTTCTGGGTAAGTTAATAATTAGATCTAGAGGCTTGATCAGATTTGGAAGTTTTTGCAAAACTATTTCCACTTATTGCCATGTTCTTCCTGCTGCAGCTCATAGGGGCACTGGGAGGCCGAGGTCTCTCCTTTGGGATAAGTAGATTCGTCAGTGGGATCAGGTGATGTCAGCCTCCTCCATCCTGAAAGAAATTTCTCACCAGCTGTCCTCTAAGGATTTGGCAGCTAACCATGGTCATTGCCAGATTCATTATTTTATTAGGGTTATGGAATGCTGATATCCTCACACAATAATTGTTTCTGCATTTGTTAGCTGAAATATTTCTACGAATAAGAACTTTTGGTCATCAACTAATTTGTTTCCCCTGAAAATAGTTTGTACAAGAAAGTCCAGATAAATGCTCTATTCTTTCCATTTATATATCAGTTTTCAGAATAACAATTTGTTGTTCTAGCAATCTCCATTGTGACCAATGCTATTATTATGAACTCATCGATTTTTAACTTCTTTGATATAGTTTGACTGGCTGCAATCATTGTTCTTTTTGATGCTTAAATTGTGCCATCCTCGGTCAGTGAGAATCCTTTTGGACCGGTCTCTCTGTCTTTTTGATATTTCTCTGATAGTCTTCGTTAGCTTTCTTGCATCTCATACAATTTCCGATGAGATCTGGAATCAGATGTTTTTTTCCCCAGTGGATTCCTAGGACAACTCTTTATAAACTAAAGTCTGGATACTACTTGGTTTTCATTGCTTCTAGGTATATATATATATATTTTTGACAGCGTTTCACTTCTATTACCCAGGCTGGAGTGCAGTGGCTCTATTGGGCTCACTGCAACCCCCTCTCCCACCTTCCTGCTCAAGTGATCCTCTGGCCTCAGCATCCCTCCCCCTCAATAGTTGGGGACTACAGATGCATGCCACCATTCCTGGCTAATTTTTGTGTTTTTTTATTTTTTGTAGAGATAGGGTTTCACCATGTTGCCCAGGCTGGTCTTGAGCTCCTGAGTTCAATCAATCTGCTCACCTTGGCCTCCCAAAGTGATGGGATTACAGGCGTGAGCCACCACATCCAGCCTTTTATTTGTATTTCTAAGTCACATTTAAGATTACAGGGATCTTAACTTCTTTGATTTAATGTTAATTTTCTTTACTTTTACACTAAAAGTTCTTGATTCCTAATAACATTGTGGTGATGTGTGTGTGTAGTTTCAAATAACAATGTCAGCAGCACCACTTATTATTGATAAAAAATAAGGCTGCAGAATACTGTTTGAAATTTCTCTGTATTTGTTTTGTCCTTAAGATGTATTCCTGTAGGGGGAATCGCCACACTGTTTTCCACAATGGTTGAACTAGTTTACAGTCCCACCAACAGTGCAAAAGTGTTCCTATTTCGCCACATCCTCTCCAGCACCTGTTGTTTCCTGATTTTTTAATGATTGCCATTCTAACTGGTGTGAGATGGTATCTCATTGTGGTTTTGATTTGCATTTCTCTGATGGCGAGTGATGATGAGCATTTTTTCATGTGTCTGTTGGCTGTATGAATGTCTTCTTTTGAGAAGTGTCTGTTCATATCCTTAGAACTAGAAATACCATTTGACCTAGCCATCCCATTACTGGGGATATACCCAAAGGATTATAAGTCATGCTGCTATAAAGACACATGCACATATATGTTTATTGTGGCACTATTCACAATAGCGAAGACTTGGAATCAACCCAAATGTCCATCAGTGACAGACTGGATTAAGAAAATGTGGCACATATACACCATGGAATACTATGCAGCCATAAAAAGGATGGGTTCGTGTCCTTTGTAGGGACATGGATGCAGCTGGAAACCATCATTCTCAGCAAACTATTGCAAGAACAGAAAACCAAACACCGCATGTTCTCACTCATAGGTGGGAATTGAACAATGAGATCACTTGGACACAGGAAGGGGAGCATCACACACTGGGTCCTATTGTGGGGAGGGGGTGGGGGGAAGGATAGCATTAGGAGATATACCCAATGTAAACGACGAGTTAATGGGTGTGGCACACCAACATGGCACATGTATACATATGTAACAAACCTGCACGTTGTGCACATGTACCCTAGAACTTAAAGTATAATTAAAAAAAAAAAGATGTATTCCTGTAGGGATGAACAGTTCCATATCTGTGTCTTAAACTTACTTAAAGTATTTTTTCTCTTTACTTCCCTCTTATTCTGTCCAATGTCATTAAACACCAACCCAATATATAGTTGGGTTCATTTATTTTGTTTTGATTGGTAATCATTTTTTCCCATTTTGGTTGAATTTTGTTTTGTAACAATGTAACACGTCCACAAGGTTCCAAAGGTAGAACTCTAAAGCAGGTGCCCTCCGAGCAATCGAGCTCTGTTCCTGTCTCCTGCTTCCTATTTTCTCCTTCTCTCACAGGTAACTATTTTTAAAAACTTGAGTTTTGTTTTCTTCAATTCATTTTAAAAACAAAACAAGCACTCACATATTTATACTGACTTCTGTCTTAGACAAAAGGTATCACGCTACATTTGCTATTCGGTGCCTTGTCTTTTGTCTTTAATATATGCGGACCTTTCTTCTCTTCACAGCAGCACAGTCCTCGATTGTGTGGGTGTATCACAGTTTATTCACATTGTCCCCTGTGATGGACACTGGGTTCCCCTTGATGGACACTGGGGTTATTTCCATCTTTTTCTATTACAAAGAGTGTTGTAGTAGGCAGCTCTGTGCCTGTGTTGTTTGCATTTTTTGGTAACAAGTCGAATGAGCTTAGAAATCATCTTAGTTATAATCTTTCAGCAGTTAGGTAAGTAGAATTATTCACTTAACATATAGGTATTTGTTGATGTTTATTATGTGACAAAATCTGTGCTAGTTTTGATGAAAGAGGGCTGGACAGAGTGATGAACAATACAGGCGTGGCCCTTCCCCTGTGGGGCTTACAACATAGTAGGGAAAGTATGTGAGTAATGGTAGAAATAAATGTATAATTAAATGTGTGATGAATGACATGGGGGGAATGAAAAGAGTGAGCTAAGAGGGCTGAGATGGTGGTGAGTAGCCAGAGAAAGGCTCCAGAAGGAATGGCCATTAGGTGGGCATCTGGAGGAAGAAGAACAGACCAGGCAGAGATGCAAAGCAACGTCTGCCAGGCCAAGCTAGCATAATGGAAAAAGTTCACAGGCAGGAGGAGAAGGCTGATGTTTCAAGCAGGAAAAGGGCAGTTGGTCTACATCATGGGCAAGGAGGACGGTGGCAAGGGATATGGTGCAAGGGTGTGCAGGGCAGGTGGCGAGGATCTGGGGGTACTGGGAATCCATCCTAAGTTGCAAGAAGCCACTGGAGAGTTTACACTAGTGGTGTGAACCAGTTCATTCTGTAAAATGCCGTTCCAACTTCCATGTCCAGAGGGACTGGGGAGGGGTGGGAGCAGAGGCACAAAGACCAGGAGGGGATGATTGTGGGAGTCCAGGAAACTGATGACGACAGCTTGGCTTAGGGTAGTGGGGTTGGGATGGAGAAGAGGAAATGGGTTGAGCTCTTTTAGAGGAAGTGTAGATCAGAATTATTGGATGGAAGTATTGGGCTGAATGAGAGGGAAGGAGGTGTCCACAATAACTCCTTGGTCTTGAGCACAGGAACTGGCTTATTGAGCTGGATGACTTTGAAAGAGGACTGGGTTGGGGTGGGGTGGGAGAGGCCATACATTTGGGACATTTTAATTTGAGATCTGTGAGAAATCCAAATGCAGACACAGGGAAAGTCTCTGAGTACATCTGTTGGGACCTCTGAAGGTGTCATCTGGAGGTTGCACTCACTAGAGATGGGATGAGACTGCCCAGGGGAAGGGCAGTGAGTGCAAAAAGAGGCTCCAGGGCTTGATCCAAGAAATTCCAGCATTGAGGAGCTTGGAGAAAATGAGGCGCTGGCTGAGAAGTTTGGATTGTTTTTAACAACAGTGGGAGTGAAAATTATTTTTTCTTAATAACTTACATTTACAACGTTATAGAACAACAGCGATTCTGGTGATACGTAGTCTGACTCTCCCATTTAATTGAAAAGGAGTTGGAGAATTCTGAAGTTACTGTCTGTTGCTTGCTAGCTAGCACAGCCTGCCCTGTACAGCTAGTTTGACTCCAGGAAGAGCACTGACCTCAGTTAGTTTGCAAATGCAGAAAAAAAAAAAGAAAAGAAAAATTAAAACCACTAAGTGGCTCCCCTGGAGCATCATCATACCCTTCTCCTGGGGTACAGTTCTCTGGGTATCTTTGTAGGGGTTCACTGGCCTGGAACTGGCAGCTGGATATGGCCATCATTCATGCCATTTGTTATGTTTTCTTCTTTTCCCTCCCTCTCGGTGCATGGCAGGACTGTTCTTCTCAGTCCCCTAATGGTTGGGTATAGCCATGTGACTATTTCTGGAGAATAAGTTATGGGTTGAAATGATGCTTCACCTCCAGACCAGAACTTTTAACTGCCAGGGTGGGATTCTCTACAGTGTTTTGCCTTCTGGCACGGTGACTGAAATCTTGTAGATATTGACAGCCCCATCAGGCTGGATTCAGTGAGGAGCAGAGCCCCTCTTAGAGCTGGAAATGAACATGCAGCATGAACAAGATAGAAATCTTTGTTGTCTTAAGTCACTGACGTTTAGAGGGTGTTTGTTACTATAGCATAACTTAGTCTATGCTGACTGACACCCTGGATGTTCTACTGTCTGCTTTTCAGGGGCTAAATGGACAGTCTGTGTATTTAGTTCTTTAAGGACAAATAGATACTCTAATTTTCCCTGATTCCAGACTTTGTATAGTTTGCCAAATTAGGTTTTAATGTTGGAGATGCTGACACTCAAAGTCTTAACCAGAGGAGCTGAGGTTGCTTCTTCCAGTCAAATGAATTTCATGCACTGAGGAGGGAGTATTGGGATACATCATGGTGGGCATTTCTGCCAGTAACATGGAGACCAGGAGACAGGCCTTCCTGAAGGAGGTGGTCTGAGGGAGATGGTTCAAGGAGTAAGCAAACAAACAAGGAAGCAAATAACAACAAGCATTTGCCATCAGGAATGGATGGGGAGAGAGGAGGTGATCAGGCTCCAAGGGGACGTTCCCAAAATGATGGTGAATTTTCCATGAGGTCCAGGTAACTGTTTCTTGTTACTTCATGTCTTTTTCCCCAAAAGGAACTAGAAAAACAGTAATTTCCTCCTCATCCAGTAAGAGAAAGAACAGATCTAACAAAAGTGAAAGGAAGCAACTCGTCTCAAATTGGTGAAACATAAGAAGAGGACTGCAGGGGCTTTCTCATACAGAGGGGCACCCGGAACTTCACCACCAGGACTGGGAGGAATCAGGAGTTCAGACAGCCTGCCTATGTGTGGCCTCTGCGATTTCTAAGAGAAAACCCAGAAGTAAATTGTGTAATTTGCCAAAATAGGTTTTAATAGATTTTAATGTTGGAGAGGAATGTTTATACCGAAAGTCTTAACCAGAGGAGCTGAGGTGGCTTGAAAGATGCCCTTCTCCCACAGGTCCCTCTCCTCAATCCCTTCTTAGCCCTGTCAGGAGCTTTAAGTGTGTCTGCCAGCCACTTACTGCCAGTCCGCAAATCCTTTGCTGTTTCTACAGGGAGCTCAGCAGCTAAGCACACTTAATGGATTCAGTTTTGGAGTGGCCAGGATTTTGCTGTGTGGCCAGATATCTATAAAGAAATGCATCTCCAAGAGAGTGGCAGATGTTGCATCTTTGTTATATATGAGTTTGTGAGAATAAAGCTTTAATGAGGATAATTCTTAACTGCTTGGACTCTGGGAGGCAGCTTGGTTTTTCACACAAGCTGTTGAAATATTTCTCAAATATTGAGATATCACACATCTTTCCTGCCATGGTGGCTGGGTCTTCTTTATGCCCACAGGGAGGAATCCCAGGGAGGGAGAGCTGGGTGAGGGCTCCCCAGAACATTGCTACTCTGCTAGAAGTATAACCACAGACAATCAATGGGCAGAGTTCACCGTCATCACCTGACCTCTTCCTGTAGTTTCCAGGACACACTTTCTGGTTCCTTCCTCTTAGCCATTGGTGGGGCTTACGTTATAAAATGGCCAATAATGGAAAGTGCATATAATCTTTGGGGTAAGACAGGCATGGGTCTCAGTTCTCCACTCAATTTTCCCTGTCCTGCATACTCAACAGGTTGTGAGGCCAACAGAGACACTGGAGGTGGGAATACCGTGTATGGTGAGAAGCCATGTTCCTATGTCGTTACTGCTGCTGGTGGTGGCTGCAGTTTAGGTAGGAGAGCTGAAAGGCAGAACACCTAAGAGAGTGGAAAGAGCCATACCTAAACCTCACAGTTACATAATCACAGTTATATAATAGGTGCAGAGGAGAGCTGTGCCATTCCCCTTCCTGCTCCCTCTGCCTCCCGTAGTCCTACTTTTGTTAATCCATCTTGAGACACTAACCCCCAGCCCATGATACAGTGGGGCAAAAGGTGGCATGAAGGCTGTGCTGTGTCTCAGATTTCAGAGCCTCTTCAAAATGGGTTGATGAGTGATAATCAGGATTGAATTCCGTGGTTGTCAGTTATAAGCTGTGTGGCCTCTGCTAAGTGACTAAACCTTTTTGAGCTGTTTTCCCCTCTATCATATAAGATGGGGTTGCTAATCACAGCACTTATCTCTATAGAGTGGCAATAATAGTTAAATGGAATAATGCATACAGGGTCCCTACCCTGCTGCTTTGCATATAGCAATATATGCTTATTATTTTTGTTTTGAAAAAGAGAAAGTGAGAGAAGAAAAGATGGGTGTCTTAGTTCATTCTGGCTGCTATGACAAAATACCACAGACTGGGTAGCTTATAAACAGATGACATTTATTTCTTACAGTTGTGGAGGCCGAGAAGTCTGATGTGATATTTGGTAAGGGCTCATTCCCTGGGCATAGGAGGTGCCTTCTGGCTGTGCCCTCACATGGAACAAGGGGCCGGCAGCTCTCAGGGGTTCCCAGTCAGGACCCACACTCAGGACCTAGTCACCTCCCAAAGGCCCCACTCCTAACACCATCACATTAGCTTCCAGCATGTGAATTTTTGGAGAGCACAAACATTCAGACCACAGCAGTGGGAGTGGCACATGATGTGATGGGTAGATTTTGTTCCTCATGAACCTTAAAAAGGTCCACAGAATGCATCTGACTCTCTAATCACAGAAACTGGTGGTCCAAGGGGGACATCACTGTCTTTAGGATCTGTGACCCAGCTCCACCTAAGTAGTGACTGCTTTGAAGAGGAACTTGCGCTAAGAGCTGTATTTATCAGTCCTTCAGACAGTCCTTGCACGGTGCGGACTAGGGGGTGCTTCTGACCTCCCTGAGGGGAGGAAGTGGGCAGTGGCCCAGGACAATCCTCCTTCTGTGTCTGCTGGCAGATGCCAGGCTTGCATATACTTTTTTGCTTTTTCAAATATAAGCAAACATTAAAAAGAAGTTCCCATGAAATAGCTCTGCAGTTCAGGGAAAATAACATGTTATCTGGAGGATGGTGGACTTAGAGAAACAGCAGATGTCTAAAATCTTTTTCTGCAGGAAACAGAAGAATGTTTTATAAAACATCTGCTTGGTGTCCTCAAAAAGGCAAGAAGACTGGGATTCTATGAAAAGGGAGCAAAATGCCACAGAGAAAACATATGGGTTCTAGGGAGGGTGGAGCTAAACGTGAACCCCTATGATCGAGTTCAGGGCTCTCCCTGCCGTGCTCACCATTGCCTTCGTGGGAGAGCCATCTACAGGAACCACATGCAGTGGCAGGGGTGAGCTGCTCCTACAAGGCCACCTGGTCACAGAGCCATGACAGGCACTGCCCCAGAGACATAGGACGTAAATCACTCAGCACTGAGCTGGAACCTCCTGTCACCTCTACCGCTAGTTCTAAACGTATCCCCACCTCCCCCATGCACTCCTGGAAACTCACCTGGAAAACGGAATGCCTAGGGATCTCAACATCTCCATTCTTTGATCTTAGCTTGAGAAAGTCTAACCAGAAGCCAGCAGCCTCTGACAGACCCCTCCCAATGCTGCATGGACCTCCCTTTGTAAGGATAAGCAGGCCTATATATATACATATATATATATAAATATAATAAAAAAAATCACCCTGCACCTGACACATGTTTCTCCAGGAAGCAGGCTGACTCCAAGAGAAAGGGGGAAATCATTTGAAAATCTGGACTTGGATTCTCAATAAAATGTAGGATGTAAGTTTATGAAAGAGAACGATCTTTGACAAGCGGTCCATGGACTTAAAATGAAAAACACAGTTGCCAAGAATAAAAATGACACAGAAGGCACAATGGGTGATGCAGACACTTGCCTGAGCAAAAGATTGGCTGGCCATTGCCATGTGGCTGTTAAAGCACAGCATAAAAGTCCTCCCACAGGAAAAAAAAAAAGAATTATAGAGGCACACAGAGGATGTACACGAAGATGAGGCACCAAGGTTCGACCCAGAGAAGTGCAGATACTCCCAGTGAAGATCACAGAAGGGGGCACACAGCTAGCTGCGACAATGCACAAAGCTACAGAACCGCAGAAGTGGGTCCCGTGCAATGTTCAAGAGTTTCTCAAATGGAACAAAACTGGAAACAAATGGCAAAAGGGTAAGCAGGCACACCTTGAAAACCTCAGAATACTTAAAACAACAACAACAACAACAACAAAACCACTCCTGATATCACAGAGAAAATCAGCACTGCAATTACAGACTATTTAGAGAATAATAATCAACATTTAAGAGTATGTGGCTGAAACTTAAGGAACATATTTATTTTATTGAAACTCTTCCAGAAACTGTTGCAGAAAGGAATAAAGTTTCCTAATCTCATTAACAGAGATGGCCTAAACCTGATAAAAACATAATAAAAATAACATTTAAAACATAAAACTATAGCACAATCTCCAGGATGAATGCATTCAGTGTTATAAAGATGTCAGCTCTTTCCACTGATGTGCAAACTTAGTATAACTCTAGTCAATAGCCTAACTTAATTTCTTTTCAGAACTTAGCCAAGGGGTTCTAAAGTTTATCTGGAAGTGAAACATGCAAGGAAAGCCAAGAAAATTCTGGAAAAGACAGCAATTGTCTGGTAATTGCTATAGCTATTAAAGAGTATCACCATGTTTTGATGATCAGAATAGCCTTGAGCTAACCCCAGGGGAGACTGATCAATGGGGAGAGGCAGAACGTAAACGTGCATCCAGAAACAGATGGCATTTATGCAGGAAGATTCCTAAAATTAATAAAAATGGTGTTTAAGACAGCATAGCCGGGGTTTATTACTCAGTATGATACATTAGCCCAGCTTGTTACTTTTTGGTAAAACACTGGCAACAAAAATTACAACAGTAATAAGTATAAATCTTTATCAGATTAATTATATGTAAAATAAAAAAGCCATAAAAACAGTAGAAGGAATTGCAGAATAATTTTGTGATCTTAGGCTGGGGTAGGCTTCTCAAACCAAGATTTTACAGTCTGAAACCCTAAGGGAAAATGTGATAGAATTGACTCAGATTTATGAAAAAACTCTTCAGAATGGAAACTATTATAATAAAAATTTCAAATAAAGCTGAATTGGGAAAAATAAGACAGAAGATGAATATTATCAACATGCACAGAGCTTTGCAAACCAATATGAAAACTACCAACACCCTAATTGTGGTGGGTGCTGTGGTCCATACTCACATTCCTCCTTCAGGACTGAATTCCTGTTCCCCAGCTGCCAGGAGGTTGGCAGCTGGAGGCTCACAGTGAGTCCTTTCCCAGGAATTGCCCTCTGCTGAAGAAAGCTGCCTCCCATAGGGTTGAAGGCCCCCCTAAGAGTGTGACCAGACTCTGCAAGGCTGTCTCAGCTGCAGGGCACCCCTGCTGTGGGCTGAGGGCCTGCAGCAGGAGCACAGCTCTGTGCCTCTGCCTCCACCCTGCCTCTGCCCTGCTGCCTTCCCTTCCTCCAGGCATTGCTCTGAGAGCCCCAGACATCCTGCATGCACATCTCTGTTTCAGAATCTCTTTCCTGGACAACCTGACCTAAGAAACCAACTAGATGAAAATGGACAAGCGACATAAGCACAGATCACATACACAAAAAGGAAGAAAAAAATCCTAAACAAGATGGTCAATTAGCGCTGAACGTGTGGAACAATGCCCAGGTGGAGTGAAGCAACATGAGAAGCAGGACTCTTTGGGAAGGTAATGAACACAGCATTTCTGAATGGAAATGTGGCAGTATGTGTGAAAATCTAGAAGGTTTTTCTTGGGAAATCTCTCATGAATTTATCCTAAGGAGATAACTGTACAAACAGATGTATTAGCCAGGATTCTCCAGAAAAACAGAAGCGTGTGTGTGTGTGTGTGTGTGTGTATAAAGAGTTTTTTTTATTTTGAAACAGGGTTTCACTCTGTTGCCCAGGCTGGAGTGCAACAGATACAAAACATAGCTCACTGCAACTTTGAACTCCTGAGCTCAAATTCTTCCTCCCTTAGCCTCCCAAGTAGCTGGGAGTACAGGCCTGCATGACCATGTCCAGCTAATTAAACCTGTTTTTGTTTTTTTGGTAGAGATGAGATTTTGCTATGTTGTCCAGGCTGGTCTTGAACTCCTGGCCTCAAGCATTCTTCCCTCTTTAGCCACCCAAAGTGCTGGGATTATAGGTGTTAGCAATCGTGCACAACTTTATATAAAGGGATTTATTATAACGAATGGGCTTGCATCATATGGAGGTTGAAAAGTCCCCAGACATGCAGTTGGCAAGCTGGAGAGCCAGCAGGAGAGCCCTCGGTGTAGTTCCAGAGTCTGAGTCTGAAGGCACGAAAAGACCGAGGTCCCAGCTCAAGGCAGTCAGATAAGAGGCGTTTCTTATTCAGCCTTTGCGTTCTATTCAGGATTTCAATGGATTGAATGAGGCCCAGCCATGCTGGAGAGGGCAATCTGCTTTACTCACTTTACCAACTTGGATGTGAATCTCATGGAGAAGCTCCCCAACAGACACACCCAGAATACTATTTGACCAAATATCTGGGTATCCTGTGGCTCAGCCAAGTTGTTACATAAAATTAATCATCCCAACAGGTATGCACAGAAACAGTTGGAGCACAGCAGTCTGTGTTCATTCATAGCACCCTGGGTACATAAATGAATCCGCAGCCAAGCAAAGGAGTGCACCTAGGCCATAGAAAAGCAAGCAGGAGGGCATGGCCCAGGAGATGTGAGCTCCCATACTGCTCGCAGCACTGGGGACCAGCATCCCCTTCAGCAGCAGCCAGAATACACAGGGCATTGAGAGCCCTGCCCTGCAAAGGGAGGGCAAACCTCCCATTCCTGGTGCTTTAAGTGGACCCAATCCCTGGCTGGAACTTGAAGGCAGGCCACAAAAACAGCCTGTTTCCAGCCCTTTACTCCTTGTACTTGTCTCAGCCCACCTGCTCTCACCTTATCCTTCGGGTTCCTAACCCCAGTATCTGTACCCAGGTCTTATATTAGCATTTTCCCCCTGCCACTCAATTTGATGCATGCTTAGATTCACTTTTGGGGCTTCATGAAGTTCTGACTTTCTTTGGGCACTGGACTCTGCATCGTGGTATTCCTACGTTCTTTGCAAAAACTTCCTTACTCCAACCCAAGTCACAAGGACCTCTCACCCATGACTATGCAGAGTCGGGGATTTGGCCTAACCTAGCAGGCTGGCCTCTCCTGCAGATGCACCAGGCATCCCGCCATGTAGTCAGCGTGCCTGCTTCCTGAGAGGGACCACTTGTTGTGTTGGGTTTCCTTGTGAGCTCAGTCCTGAGATGGCCCTAGGAGTTTCTATCCTCACATTCCACCTGGAACTCTCATGGTCCTTGATGGCCACGGGTTTCCAGTGGCAGCCAATGAGGCCTCCAGATAGGTGGCAGGGACCGAAATACTTCTGAGGTTTTCCACAGACAGAGAAGATCAAAAATTTGTTTTTAAATGAAAAGTAAATGTTAAAGTGAAGTTGGCATCAGGCAATTGAGATGCTATCAGGACCCTGATGGGGACTGAACACATACAACCACACCGTGTAGTATTTTTAGGCAATTGCTCACTCATTTGAGAAAACACGGTGGGTAAAACTGATTTCCTTGTGACCGTTGGACTTTCTGCATTTTCAGAGGTTTTCTGTATTTTCATAGGAGTCCCATTTCCTTTGAAGAACCAGATTGCCAATGTCCCATTAGTTAGTTTTACACTCCAACAGGCTGCTCATTCTTTTGCCTTTCCCTCCCCTTCTATTTTAAACCAATTAATTAAAAAATTTACTAAAACAATATATGCTAATGTGAAAAACTAAAGCAGTATAGAAAACTACAACACAAAAAGGAAAAGCTCCTCTGCCCTCAGCTCCTACACTCCTCAGAGGTGACCACCATGAACACTGGCTTCTCTCTAGAACTTTCCCTGCATAGACAATCAGAGAAACATAGATTGATAGACTGATTTATGCAAAGATGGCTGAATAATGATGTTTAATGCTCTGTTACTTGCTTTTTCATACTTAATTTATGCTAGACATGATTTCACAGCAGTTGTCAAGGAGGTCTATCACCCTTTTCAACATTTGCATTTTGTCAATTATAAATAAAAAATTAATTAATTAAGGATTTGGTTCTACTGTAGAAGGGTACCATCATTTGTTTAACCAATATTCCACAGATTGACTTGTAGATTACTTCAGAGGTCTTAATATTAAATGTTCCAGTAAATATCCTTAGGCATGTGTTTTTGAAGAACTGGGCTAGTGTATCAACAGGAGATTCTTTTACAGGTCTTTATAAAATTAAACAGTTTTCACTGGTATAAAAATTTAATAATTGTCAAATAAAATGTTGCTCTTAAAAAGTTTCTTCTCATTATCAAATGACACTTTTTTTTGGTCTTGGTCTTCTATAAACCTGCCCTTAAGCTGTGACAAAATTAATTTAAAAAATTGATGCTGATCCATGGGATCCATAAATTCTTTTTATAGATCGTTTAACACAATTCTGTTTCGTGGATGAGGCTCCAGGCTGGTGTGCAGCAGCGCGCTCCCTGGGTCTGTGCGTGGGCATTTCTTAGAATCCCCGCAGCCTGACCTGCTGGCCTTTGCTGGTTTCACTTGAAGCTATTATGCCAATTGACTCACTCTTGGCTGACATCTGGATGCGTTTTATAACAGACTGTTTTCATAACTCCACAAAAAGGTTCTCAGGATTAATACTTGTTTATTTTCATTTTCCATTGGACCTTAAATTAGCTAGCAGCCAATGCTGGCACAACCCTTTACCTTGGGTTTTCTGTTGCTTTAAAACCTCTTGCCACTTGCAGTGAGCTGAGATCCGGCCACTGCACTCCAGCCTGGGCGACAGAGCGAGACTCCGTCTCAAAAAAAAAAAAAAAAAAAAAACCTCTTGCCAACCGACTATTCCAGAGTGGCTGTCAAATCAACCAATAGCAAAATATTTGGGAGTATTTGTCAGTTAGCTGGGGTAGAAGCAGCCAGATGTGTGGATACATCATTGGTTACCTTCCCCGTGTAAGTAGGGGCCAGGGGTACCCATGGACATGTGTGCAAGTACGACATAGTGCGTGTACAGCCAAGCATACAGGTGCCAAGATATTTTACTGGGATATTATGTGTTTTCTTCTCTCTGTTGTAGATATTTTTTTCCCCCTCCTACCTGAAGATTTTTTCTTTGCTTTTTGAGATTGTACTTTCAAAGACATTCAAGACACCTGGATTTTAAATTCAGGGTGTTAATCCAGGGTTTTGTTTTTGAAGACCTGGGATCATTGAAGGGATTAAGTTAGAATTTCCCTGAGGAAAGAGGCAAGTGACTGCCTTTGAATTTAAGGATTGCGTGTATATGTGTGTCTGTGTGTCTGTGTGTGTGTGTCTGTGTGGTGGGGGAGGGAGTTGTCTGCCCTTTAAAATTTGTTCTTTTAAGGTTTCTTCTCATTATCAAGTGACACTCTCTTTTTTTGTTCTATAAACTTGCCACTGAGCTGTGATAAAATTGATCATTTCAAAAAATCTGTGTGATCTGCTGTGATCCATAAATTATTTTCTTATAGATTATCATGGGCACAGCTCAAGGCTAGTGGTACAAGAGCATCCCTTCCCAGCAAATTAAAAAGCCTGTTATTTTTGCAAAAACATGAGAAGCTTTCAACAATGTTGTCAAGAGCCTTTCTTAACTCTTTGGTGCCTGGTCTGAGTCAGTCACAGGTGGAAGGTGTGATGTGATCAGACAGGCCCTGACATTTCTTGGGAACTCATGAAATCCTGCATCTTTTCCAAATGTGCAATTTTGTTTTTGCAATTAATTTATATTATCTTCACATTGCGTTGGATGATCAGAGGATTATAATTATGCCCTGCCCCAGGGTAGAGTATTGCAAAGGTACGTAGGGCATGAACATGGGGAGGGCAAGAAGTGTGCCCAAAGCATGCTATAGCACAGTGTGTGTTCCACTCCTCACACAGTAATGAACTGGTGAAGGAGTTAAAATCTTATTGACTTCCAAATGATCAACAATTTTTAAAAACATAAATATGCCGCATGAGAGCCTACATTTGTACAAGTGTATGGTAGAGTGTGTGTGTGTGTGTGTGTGTATGAACATGCTTGCATGTATGTGCTCACAAATGGGGAGGAAGCACAAGAGACAAAAGGCAATGGTTTGTTTCCTTTTGGAATTTAGGAGGTATGTTCAAGACAAGGAATTTCTTTTCCTATCTTCATCAGACTACTGGAAAATGGAATAAAAATACAAACCATAAACTTCAGGCACTCAAGTTTCTGAGCTAAGAGTAGCATTCAAATGTTATTCCAAATCTCTGTAAGAAATCTATAAGATTTCTATATTTTAAGTTGGGTGGTACAATACTAGCTCTAAGTAGGCTGTAAAAGTTAAGGAAATGTATTGTAATTTCTAGAACAATCACTCCAAATGTAATGCAATGAGGTATTGCTAAAAAGCCAACAGAAACATTAAAGTGGAATTCCAAACACTTCAAATAAGCAGCGAGGAAAGCTGAGGATAATTCATTTAAAGTGTCTGGGGCAGATAACAGGCATTAAATGAATGGTTAAAGAAAAGTCAGCAGAAGAGAAAAGCAAAACAAAAACAAAAAGAAAGCACTCTGCATTTCCTCTCCTTAACATTTTTAAAAAAGTAGCTTGCATGATATAGAGAAAATTCTTTTGGAAGAACACTTGCCTAAGTAAGGTACCTAAATATATTACCTAAATAAGGTATTTTCAAACAACAAATACTCATACTTTTAAAGAAATACAACCAGGGGAGTTTATTAAGTATTAACTCACACGATCACAAGGTCCCACAATAGGCCGTCTGCAGGCTGAAGAGCAAGGAGAGCCAGTCCGAATTTCAAAACTGAAGAAATTGGAGTCTGATGTTTGAGGGCAGGAAGTATCCAGCACAGGAGAAAGATGTAGGCTGGGAGGCTAGGCCAGTCTCTCGTTTTCACATTTTTTTCTGCTTGCTTTATATTCTAGCCTCGCTAGCAGCTGATTAGATTGTGCCCACCCACATTACGGGTGGGTCTGCCTTTCCCAGCCCATTGACTCAAATGTTAATCTCCTTTGGCAACACCCTCACAGACACACCCGGGATCAATACTTTTATCCTTCAATCCAATCAAGCTGACACTCAGTATTAACCATCACATAGAGGTATCCTCTAGGGCCCATAAAATGAGGCACCATGGATAAGGATCTTTGGACAAAAGTGCTTATTACAGCATTGTTCAGAGAAACTAAACAAACTGAACACTTTTCAGTAAGGGAACTGTTAAATAGGTTCTGTTCATCCATAGCATAAACTATAATGCAGTGGATAAAAAGAGGAGAGCGAGAGAGAGTAGCAAGATTTCCATCTGATATTGTTGAGTGGGAAAAGTAAAATGAAGAAAGCACATACAACGTACCTACCATCCACTCATAAGTATTACATATTGTATATATGTATATACACATATACAAAGATGAATGGACATTTGTATATGCTTGTGAGAGCAAGGGGCAATATGGAAAGCAGCACAATTGGTTGTTGGCATGGGTGGCTGGGGTGTGTGGGAGAAATTAGAGGGTGATGTGGGTGCAGGGAGGAAGGATGAAACAAAAGGGAGAGAAAAGGAAATAGGAGAAAAAAAGGACTGCAAAGAGAAATGAACAGTATGTTTTATGTTCTCAAGTAAAGATATATATGCATGCCTTTAAGAAGACAGGAATAGGACATTACATATATTTTTCATTGAAATATATAAAGTGATTCTTCTATTAACTTTTAGCATGTTAATATTTTGCCAATTTGCTTCAGAATTTTTAAGAACGATAATGTCAAGCTCAAAAGGCCTTACCCCTTCATTCCTGCCTGCTCCTCAGCAGCACTGCTTTTCCTGAACTGGGTATAACTCATTAGCAGTATTATTGTATACTTTTTTACTACATTTGGATATATCCATATACAAATGGAATCATATTTCACATATATTTTGCACTTGATTTTTTTACATTTGGCCTTGTGTTTTTGATATTTATCTATGTAGATACATATAGATATAATTTGTGTATTCTGTTGCATGATACTCCATTGTATGAATAAACTACAACTTATACATGCATTTCCTGACTGACAGCCATGTTGTGTACATTTTTTTCTTGTTATAAACAATGGTACAAATCAATGTCTTTGTACATGTTACTGTATATATATGTGTGTGGGAATTTCTCTAGGGTACAGACACACATGCATGTTTGCATATGCCATATATATTATGTTATTATGCATATGCACATTTGTATATACACAGTATAAACATGTGCAGATGCACATGTATATGCTGCATACACATATACATTCATATGTGTACATGTATACATGTGTGTTTCACAGGTACACATCATGTAACATGGACTAATTGAAGATGCATATATCTTGTGAAACAGTACTTGCCATCATAGGAATGGAATGTATGTATCACACCCACATGCACACACACCTGCCTAGGAGGGCAATTGCTGCATCATACAAGACATACATCTTCAACTTTGCTGGCTGTTGCCACGTGGTTCTCTTATTGATTGTACCACTTGCTGCGCCCACAAGCAGTGTGTACCCTGCTATACCCTGCATGACACTGGTATTTTTGGACTTAAAAAATTTCTAAGCAATCCAATGGATAATAAAACTTGTATAAGTATCCGCTGTACATGTTAAAATATATTAAAAATATCTAAAAATAGTATTTTTTTGTTTAATTATTATTATACTTTAAGTTCTAGGGTACATGTGCATAATGTGTAGGTTTGTTACATATGTATACTTGTGTCATGTTGGTGTGCTGCACCCATAGACTATGTGCACTTCCAATTTTGATTGAAAAATTGATATTTTGTAAGTCAAAAAGGATGAAATATTGGCAATGACATGGAGTTCAACCTTTTGCCAAGTGGTGCTCCCATTTTGTGGCTGTGGTCATTTTCTTTTTCACAGGTTTGCCGATTCTGAAGGTTTGGTTTTATGTATTAAGTTTGTTTATACTTTCTTATAGTTTACATTAATTCAATCATTATCTTTATACCCTTACTTTCTTTTTTTTTATTGTTTTTTATTTTTTATTTTTTATTATACTTTAAGTTCTAGGGTACATGTGCATAACGTGCAGGTTTGTTACATATGTATACTTATGCCATGTTGGTGTGCTGCACCCATCAACTCGTTAGCACCCATCAATTCATCATTTATATCATGTATAACTCCCCAATGCAATCCCTCCCTCCTCCCCCCTCCCCATGATAGGCCCCAGGGTGTGATGTTCCCCTTCCCGAGTCCAAGTGATCTCATTGTTCAGTTCCCACCTATGAGTGAGAACATGCGGTGTTTGGTTTCTCTTCTTGTGATAGTTTGCTAAGAATGATGGTTTCCAGCTGCATCCATGTCCCTACAAAGGACGCAAACTCATCCTTTTTGATGGCTGCATAGTATTCCATGGTGTATATGTGCCACATTTTCTTAATCCAGTCTGTCACAGATGGACATTTGGGTTGATTCCAAGTCTTTGCTATTGTGAATAGTGCCACAATAAACATACGTGTGCATGTGTCTTTGTAGTAGAATAATTTATAATCCTTTGGGTATATACCCAGTAGTGGGATGGCTGGGTCATATGGTACATCTAGTTCTAGATCCTTGAGGAATTGCCATACTGTTTTCCATAATGGTTGAACTAGTTTACAATCCCACCAACAGTGTAAAAGTGTTCCTATTTCTCCACATCCTCTCCAACACCTGTTGCTTCCTGACTTCTTAATGATTGCCATTCTAACTGGTGTGAGATGGTATCTCATTGTGGTTTTGATTTGCATTTCTCTGATGGCGAGTGATGATGAGCATTTTTTCATGTGTCTGTTGGCTGTATGACTGTCTTCTTTTGAGAAATGTCTGTTCATATCCTTTCCCCACTTTTTGATGGGGTTGTTTGTTTTTTTTCTTGTATATTTGTTTGAGTTCTTTGTAGATTCTGGATATTAGCCCTTTGTCAGATGAGTAGGTTGCAAAAATTTTCTCCCATTCTGTAGGTTGCCTGTTCACTCTGATGGTAGTTTCTTTTGCTGTGCAAAAGCTCTTTAGTTTAATGAGATCCCATTTGTCGATTTTGGCTTTTGCTTCCGTTGGTTTTGGTGTTTTAGACATGAAGTCCTTGCCCATGCCTATGTCCTGAATGGTACTACCTAGATTTTCTTCTAGGGTTTTTATGGTATTAGGTCTAACATTTAAGTCTCTAATCCATCTTGAATTAATCTTCGTATAAGGGGTAAGGAAAGGATCCAGTTTCAGCTTTCTACTTATGGCTAGCCAATTTTCCCAGCACTATTTATTAAATAGGGAATCCTTTCCCCATTTCTTGTTTCTCTCAGGTTTGTCAAAGATCAGATGGCTGTAGATGTGTGGTATTTTTTCTGAGGACTCTGTTCTGTTCCATTGGTCTATATCTCTGTTGTGGTACCAGTACCATGCTGTTTTGGTTACTGTAGCCTTGTAGTATAGTTTGAAGTCAGGTAGCGTGACGCCTCCAGCTTTGTCCTTTTGACTTAGGATTGTCTTGGCAATGCGGGCTCTTTTTTGGTTCCATATGAACTTTAAAGCAGTTTTTTCCAATTCTGTGAAGAAAGTCATTGGTAGCTTGATGGGGATGGCATTGAATCTATAAATCACCTTGAGCAGTATGGCCATTTTCACGATATTGATTCTTCCTATCCATGAGCATGGTATGTTCTTCCATTTGTTTGTGTCCTCTTTGATTTCACTGAGCAGTGGTTTGTAGTTCTCCTTGAAGAGGTCCTTTACATCCCTTGTAAGCTGGATTCCTAGGTATTTTATTCTCTTTGAAGCAATTGTGAATGGAAGTTCATTCCTGATTTGGCTCTCTGCTTGTCTGTTACTGGTGTATAAGAATGCTTGTGATTTTTGCAGATTAATTTTGTATTCTGAGACTTTGCTGAAGTTGCTTATCAGCTTAAGGAGATTTTGGGCTGAGATGATGGGGTTTTCTAAATATACAATCATGTCATCTGCAAGCAGGGACAATTTGACTTCTTCTTTTCCTAACTGGATACCCTTGATTTCTTTCTCTTGCCTGATTGTCCTAGCCAGAACTTCCAACACTATGTTGAATAGGAGTGGTGAGAGAGGGCATCCCTGTCTTGTGCCAGTTTTCAAAGGGAATTTTTCCAGTTTTTGCCCATTCAGTATGATATTAGCTGTGGGTTTGTCATAAATAGCTCTTATTATTTTGAGGTACGTTCCATCAATACAGAATTTATTGAACGTTTTTAGCATAAAGGGCTGTTGAATTTTGTCAAAAGCCTTTTCTGCATCTATTGAGATAATCATGTGGTTCTTGTCTTTGGTTCTGTTTATATGCTGGATTACGTTTATTGATTTGCGAATGTTGAACCAGCCTTGCATCCCAGGGATGAAGCCCACTTGATCATGGTGGATAAGCTTTTTGATGTGCTGCTGAATCCAGTTTGCCAGTATTTTATTGAGAATTTTTGCATCGATGTTCATCAGGGATATTGGTCTAAAATTCTCTTTTTTTGTTGTGTCTCTGCCAGGCTTTGGTATCAGGATGATGTTGGCTTCACAAAATGAGTTAGGGAGGATTCCCTCTTTTTCTATTGATTGGAATAGTTTCAGAAGGAATGGTACCAGCTCCTCCTTGTGCCTCTGGTAGAATTCAGCTGTGAATCCATCTGGTCCTGGACTTTTTTTGGTGGGTAGGCTATTAATTGTTGCCTCAATTTCAGAGCCTGCTATTGGTCTATTCAGGGATTCAACTTCTTCCTGGTTTAGTCTTGGGAGAGTGTAAGTGTCCAGGAAATTATCCATTTCTTCTAGATTTTCTAGTTGATTTGCGTAGAGGCATTTATAGTATTCTCTGATGGTTGTTTGTATTTCTGTGGGGTCCATGGTGATATCCCCTTTATCATTTTTTATTGCATCTATTTGATTCCTCTCTCTTTTCTTCTTATTAGTCTTGCTAGCGGTCTGTCAATTTTGTTGATCTTTTCAAAAAACCAACTCCTGGATTCATTGATTTTTTGGAGGGTTTTTTGTGTCTCTATCTCCTTCAGTTCTGCTCTGATCTTAGTTATTTCTTGCCTTCTGCTAGGTTTTGAATGTGTTTGCTCTTGCCTCTCTAGTTCTTTTAATTGTGATGTTAGAGTGTCAATTTTAGATCTTTCCAGCTTTCTCTTGTGGGCATTTAGTGCTATATATTTCCCTCTACACACTGCTTTAAATGTGTCCCAGAGATACTGGTATGTTGTATCTTTGTTCTCATTGGTTTCAAAGAACATCTTTATTTCTGCTTTCATTTCGTTATGTACCCAGTAGTCATTCAGGAGCAGGTTGTTCAGTTTCCATGTAGGTGAGCGGTTTTGATTGAGTTTCTTAGTCCTGAGTTCTAGTTTGATTGCACTGTGGTCTGAGAGACAGTTTGTTACAATTTCTGTTCTTTGACATTTGCTGAGGAGTGCTTTACTTCCAATTATGTGGTCAATTTTGGAATAAGTGCGATGTGGTGCTGAGAAGAATGTATATTCTGTTGATTTGGGGTGGAGAGTTCTATAGATGTCTATTAGGTCCGCTTGGTGCAGAGATGAGTTCAATTCCTGGATATCCTTGTTAACTTTCTGTCTCGTTGATCTGTCTAATGTTGACAGTGGAGTGTTGAAGTCTCCCATTATTATTGTATGGGAGTCTAAGTCTCTTTGTAGGTCTCTAAGGACTTGCTTTATGAATCTGGGTGCTCCTGTATTGGGTGCATATATATTTAGGAGAGTTAGCTCTTCCTGTTGAATTGATCCCTTTACCATTATGTAATGGCCTTCTTGTCTCTTTTGATCTTTGATGGTTTAAAGTCTGTTTTATCAGAGACTAGGATTGCAACCCCTGCTTTTTTTTGTTCTCCATTTGCTCGGTAGATCTTCCTCCATCCCTTTATTTTGAGCCTATGTATGTCTCTGCATGTGAGATGGGTCTCCTGAATACAGCAGACTGATGGGTCTTGACTCTTGATCCAGTTTGCCAGTCTGTGTCTTTTAATTGGAGCATTTAGTCCATTGACATTTAAGGTTAATATTGTTATGTGTGAACTTGATCCTGTCATTATGATATTAACTGGTTATTTTGCTCGTTAGTTGATGCAGTTTCTTCCTAGCCTCGATGGTCTTTACATTTTGGCATGTTTTTGCAATGGCTGGTACCGGTTGTTCCTTTCCATGTTTAGGGCTTCCTTCAGGGTCTCTTGTAAGGCAGGCCTGGTGGTGACAAAATCTCTTAAGCATTTGCTTATCTGTAAGGGATTTTATTTCTCCTTCACTGATGAAACTTAGTTTGGCTGGATATGAAATTCTGGGTTTAAAATTCTTTTCTGTAAGAACATTGAATATTGGTCCCCACTCTCTTCTGGCTTGTAGAGTTTCTGCCGAGAGATCTGCTGTTAGTCTGATGGGCTTCCCTTTGTGGGTAACCGACCTTTCTCTCTGGCTGCCCTTAAGATTTTTTCCTTCATTTCAACTTTGGTGAATCTGGCAATTATGTGTCTTGGAGTTGCTCTTCTGGAGGAGTATCTTTGTGGCGTTCTCTGTATTTCCTGAATTGAATGTTGGCCTGCCCTAGTAGGTTGGGGAAGTTCTCCTGGATGATATCCTGAAGAGTGTTTTCCAACTTGGTTCCATTTTGCCCCTCACTTTCAGGCACCCCAATCAGATGTAGTTTTGGTCTTTTTACATAATCCCATACTTCTTGCAGGCTTTGTTCACTTCTTTTTCTTCTTTTTTCTTTTGGTTTCTCTTCTCGCTCAATTTCATTCATTTGATCCTCAATTCCTGATACTCTTTCTTCCAGTTGATCGAGTCAGTTACTGAAGCTTGTGCATTTGTCACGTATTTCTCGTGTCATGGTTTTCATCTCTGTCATTTCGTTTATGATCTTCTCTGCATTAATTAGTCTAGCTGTCAATTCTTCCACTTTTTTTTCAAGATTTTTAGTTTCTTTGCGCTGGGTACGTAATTCCTCCTTTTACTCTGAGAAGTTTGATGGACTGAAGCCTTCTTCTCTCATCTCTTCAAAGTCATTCTCTGACCAGCTTTGATCCGTTGCTGGCGATGGGCTGCGCTCATTTGCAGGGGGAGATGCGCTCTTATTTTTTGAATTTCCAGCTTTTCTGCCCTACTTCTTCCCCATCTTTGTGGTTTTATCTGTCTCTGGTGTTTGATGATGGTGACGTACTGATGGGGTTTTGGTATAGGTGTCCTTCCTGTTTGATAGTTTTCCGTCTGACAGTCAGAAGGACTGTCTGTTGGTCTGTTGGAGATTGCTTGAGGTCCACTCCAGACCCTGTTTGCCTGGGTATCAGCAGCAGAGGTTGCCGAAGATAGAATATTGCTGAACAGTGAGTGTACCTGTCTGATTCTTCCTTTGGAAGTTTCCTCTCAGGGGTGACTCCACCCTGTGAGGTGTGGGGTGTCAGACTCTCCCTAGTGGGGGATGTCTCCCAGCTAGGCTACTCAGGGGTCAGGGACCCACCTGAGCAGGCAATCTGTCCGTTCTCAGATCTTAACCTCCACGTTGGGAGATCCGTGGCTCTCCCCAAAGCTGTCAGAGTTGTTCGCGTCTGCACCGGCCCCCACAGCTTCCCCTATTGGACTTCAGCTGTGCGCTGTCCCCAGAGATGGAGTCTACAGAGACAGGCAGGCTTCCTTGAGCTGCTGTGAGCTCCACCCAGTTCGAGCTTCCCAGCGGCTTTGTTTACCTACTTAAGCCTCAGCAATGGCGGGCGCCCCTCCCCCAGCCTCGCTGCTGCCTTGCGGATAGATCCCCGCAGACTGCTGTGTTAGCAGTGAGGGAGGCTCCGTGGGCGTTGGCCCCTCCTGGCCAGGTGTGGGATATATTCTCCTGGTGTGCCTGTTTCCTTAAAGCGCAGTATTGGGGTGGGAGTTACCCGATTTTCCAGGTGTTGTGTGTCTCAGTTCCCCTTCCCCTGAAAGGAAAATGGATTTCCTTCCCCCTTGCGCTTCCAGGTGAGGCGATGCCTCGCCCTGCTTCAGCTCTCGCTGATCAGGCTGCAGCAGCTGACCAGCACCGATTGTCCGGCACTCCCTAGTGAGATGACCCCAGTACCTCAGTTGAAAATGCAGAAATCACCGGTCTTCTGTGTCGCTCGCGCTGGGAGTTGGAGACTGGAGCTGTTCCTATTCGGCCATCTTGCTCTGCCCCCATCCCCTTACTTTCTTAACTACTTGAAAAAAATTCTTTGTTCATTGTTCATTGTGAATGCTTATTCATTGTCATGTGTCTTGTTAGTATATTCTCCCAGTTTTTACATTGTTGTTTGATTTTGATTATGTGGTTTTGCAGAACTATGCATATCTCACATAGTCAAATTTGTTCATTACTTCTTTGATGATTAATTAATTCTGGGCATGTGTAGAAAAGGAAAGGCTTTATTTATCCCAATAGTATAAAAATACATTATCTTCTGGTACTTTTGTGACTTCATTAATTATGTTTAAATATTTGCCACAACTGCCAATAAATTTGGTATGAGGACTTAGGTAGGAGACTACATTCCTTTTCCTTACCCTGCCCTCCAATTGAGCTTTTTTGTTTTTGTTTTTTTTTGTGCCATTGTTTACTTATGGTGCTGAAATAATGTTACATTTATAAAATCCAACACTTCCATTTATCCTTGGTTGTGTTTCTGGATTCTGTCCTGTTCTATTTCTCTGATTATTTCTGCACTGGAATTGCTGGATTTTAATCATTCTAGCCTTTAACATCTGACTGAGCCGATCTTGCTACCTTACCCCGCTATTTATTTTTCTGATTTATAAAAAAATCACCAAGTTTCTAAAAAGGAACATGTTTGGAATGTTTTGTGATTGCATTAAATTATCTATCACTACATGACATATTCTGAGAGTTCCTCTTCCAGACAAAAGTACATCTCTCACTTTACATCAATCTTCTTGTTTGTCTCTCAAGAAAGTGGGTAAGGCCTTGCTAAGCAAAACAAAACAAGACCCAGAAACTGTAAGGGAAAAGACTCATGCATATGAATACATAAAAATAAAAGTAAAATTCACCAATGAAAAATATGGCAGAAGTTAAATTAAAAAAAAAGGTCAAACTGGAAAAATACTTGCCAAACATGTCAGAAAAAGAACATGCCACTAATATAAAGCCAGGGATTACAAAACAGTCACCAAAATGCCACACTCAATGGAAAAATTGACAACACACTTTGCAGTCCATAGAGAAAGAAAAGACTAAATAATAAAGAGGCAGCACAGGCTTGCTCACCACTGAGCCTGGAAAAAGGTAAATTGTCCCATATAGCCAGTGTGGCAAGGTGGGGGGGGGGCTCTGATGTTTTGGGAGAGCACTTTGTGCAATGGCAAGGGTGTGGTATTACCTGTAAAGGCGAAAGACGGAATGCACCTAAATGCCAATCTAAAGGGATTTGGGAAAATGCATGATCATTATTCCCTAAAATAAATTACAATGCAGTTTTGAAAAAGAATGAATGAGTCTGAATGTGCTGAAATGTATTGTTATAGCAAAGAAACTTGGATTCAGAAGAGTAGGCGCTGATGCTCTAATTTGATAAGAAAAGGATATGAATGCAATGAACACAAGTGAATACCTGGGCTTACATATGTGTAAGATGTCTGGAGGCACAGAAAAACTATTCATGATGGTTACTTCTTGCAAGGAATCTGAGGGTCTGGTTGTGAGGGAGATTTGCTATCATTTTTAAATATTTAGACTTTTTAAAAATACATGCTTGCCTTACTTTCAATAACTAAATAAAAGAGGATTGGATGACAGCTTGAGAATGCATCTGATGTATGAAACATTCATGTTTGTTAAACAAATATAATAGGACATCTCTCTTGGAAATCAATTGTGATTTGCAAAGTTGGCCCCCTGAGTTCCTAAGTTTTGTAAAAATTTGAATTCAATCCCATTATACTTTTAAATTTGAGGAGCAGGTGGTTAGTAATCCAGATGTGAAAGGAACTGCATGCCAGCAGTCACTTTCAGTTTTAAAGAGAGAGGCTGATTAATCTCAGTGAGAGGGCCCTTAATGGAGAAGGGTGGACGTGCTGGGGGAGAGAGCCACAGATGCAACTTACAGCTTTTCCTGTCATGCAGGGACACTTGCTCAGCCTCTTCTCCTTTTCCTTCGGCCTCTTAGGGATGCACATTTTAAAAATGATTCTCTGCTACTCTTCTGCACTGAGAATGACTTTTCTTTCTATCCTCTTTGGTATAAGATTTTCAATTATTTCGTCCACCCTTCATCTGACCCAGGTTAGAGTCTATTTCTTCTTCCTAGATCTTCCCACAGTTTTGGCTGTGAGGCCATTGTGGGAGTCCCACAGAAACAGGTTGCAGTCTAGTCTCTGAGCAATTGCTCATATATCCTTTGTGAGTTCTAAGAGTGCTGAGAGCTTTCCAGAGTAGTCTGGAGATAACACCCTGGTGTTGTCCATGCTCACTTTTGAAACAAAGCAGATGTGCCATTGTTAGTGATTGGTTCCATATTTTTTGGAAGACGTAATTTTTTTTACTGGAAGAATGCACAGAACAGATGCATTCCACTGCAGCAGGCCGAGTGCCGTAACAGGAACATGTACAGAAGTTTATGGGAATGGAGGGGAAGGAGACTGGGAAGGGTACAAAGGAGGAGGATGAATTGTCCAAGAGGAAAGCGGTCCCAGAACAGAATTAGAGAAGGCAGACATATGAGAGAATTGAAAACAGCCTCTAATGGAACAGGCCGACTAGGTTAAAAACACACATGTAAGAAGCTCCCGGCGGCCTCTGTACTAACAAGGGATCCTGAGGATATGAGAGTGATGAGAATGTTTTCTACTCCTTCCCTTCTGCTAAGTCACTTCCTTTGGACGGAGAGCAATCTGGCTCTAACGTACAGTTCCTACACTCACCAGGTGTGTGTCAATATGGAAATCTCTCCCTTTCTAGAGACCCCACTTCCTCATCAGCAAACTGTAAATATTTAGCACCAGTTTCACAAAATCTTGTGCCTGGCACGTAGTAGTTGCTCAATAAATATGAGTTTCCTTTATCCCTCCCAAATTCCTTTAGTGTAAGTACTACTTGTTTGTTCACTTGGCATTCAAAGTCTTCAGTGTTTTGAACCACTCATCATACAAACGTGACCTTCTAACATCTCTGAATGCTAGACTTTGACTTTAATAATAGAAACGACTAATAATATCCTAGCAAGACACTCCTAACTCAGAGTTCCAGATCCTTCTATCATATGTACCCTGCGATGCAGCTGGCCTAGGACCACTATGGTCCCCAAGAGACAGATGCAGAAATGGAGGCCAAGGTCCAAGTGGCTTGAAAGGCCACTAAGTGACCAGCTAGCCAGGCCTCAACCCACTGACTCTCTTGCCTGAGGTGGCTACAGTCCTTGTCAGGCAGGTCATTAAACATCAGAATCACAGGGTTCTTCCTTTTCAAATGTTCTTACTTTTTTGCCTGGGGAAACCTATTCATTTTTAGGGTCCATCTTTTTTGTGTGTGTGTAAGACAGGGTCTTGCACTCTTACCCAGGCTGGAGTTCAGTGGTGTGATCTCAGCTCACTGCAACCTCGACCTCCTGGGCTCAAGTGATCCTCCCACTTCAGCCTCCTGAGTAGCTGGGACTACAGGCACACACCACCATGCATGGCTATTTTTTTTTTTCATTTTTGTAGAGATAGGGTTTGTTCATGTTGCCCAGGCTCAAGCAATCCTCCTTCTTCAGCCTCCCAAAGTGCTGGGATTACAGGCATGAGCCTAGGGTCCATCTTAAGACTTTTATATTTCAGAATTCTTCCAACATCAGTGTGATGGGTGTGTGTGTCTGCGTGTTGAGAGAGAAAACGTGTGTGATCTGAATGTACTGGCATTTGTGTAGGACATGCTTTGGGGATTCTGGCTATGCCTATATAACGATTTCTCCTTTGTGGGAAGAAAGCAAGGGTAACAGGCTGTGACTGTGCGTTTTGTTCTTCAGCAAGGAAGAGCCAAGCACCGCGTGACTCTCATAGAAGATGGACTTTGCAGACTGCAAAAGGGGAAAGGAAAGGGCATGTGATGTTTGTAGGTGCCCTGGGAGAAAGTCCCTCTTTGCCTAGAAATTATTTAGGCATCCCTTTATAATGCTTCTGGAAGAAAAGAAAGAAAAATCTATTTCCTGAATGAGATAAGGATGCTTTTCATTGATTGTCAGCATTGAGCCAGCCCCAACTGAAGTGAGAATTGTACTTGGATGTCACTGTGGACCCACCCTCTCAGTCCTAGTAAAACCAACACAAGGGGTTGGGACTGTCTCCGCGCCCTACTTGAAATGGTTGCTGGTTGTTGAAATGGCCTTTGGTGGGCCGGCACCCATCTGCTATTGTCCCTAGAAGAGGTAAGTATGGTTCTGGGTCCCTGGCTGCTTGGGGCAGGGATCACTGAGGATGAGATCCAGATGTTCCTTGTCACCAATGCTGTAGGAATTAAAGTCTTTACAGCCCCTTAGTCCTGACGTTTCCATCTCCTTGAGCTGAAAATAATCAAATTGAGGCTGACAGGGGAGTCTCCGCAGGTTGCAGAGTTCCTGTGAGTGAGCCTCCTCCATCTAGGGGACACCTGCACACCCGCAAAGTGCTCTGACCTGGGGACAGTGACAGTGTTGTGGTGAGGGGGATCCAGACCTGCCCTTCAAGAGCCTACCTTCTGTCTGGGGGTCAGGTAGATGGCTTGCTGGGGAGGGCCACCGTCCTGGGGGCGGATAGGGTGGAGGGTCAGGAGAGGCCTCACAGGGAAGACTTATGCTACAGAGGGGTTATTTTCCTCAGGACTTAACAGGAATAAAACACCTAAGCTAAGTTTTAAAGTAAGGCCAGGTGCTCACGCCTGTAACCCCAGAACTTTGGGAAGCCTAGGTGGGAGGATCGCTTGAGCCCAGGAGTTCGAGACCAGCCTAGGCAACACGTCTAGATCCTGAAAGTTAGGAAAATTAGGCCGAGAGGGTCGAAGCCCAGCCCGCCTCCTGCTCAGGCCACCCCTGCGCCCTGGATGGGGCTGCCTGGGGCCAGGGGCAGGGTCTGGAGTGAGCGGCAGTGGACGAGCTGGGGCCAAGGTGACCCCAGACCTTGTTGTGCGCCTCTCTCTGGACCTGGCCTCGCTATGGCAATGATTTCCGGTGCCTACAGGGGCAGGGCTGGAAGCACAGAGAGGTGCGGTGGGGGACCACGCCCCTTGTCAGCGTCAGGTGTGGGGTGCAGAAGGCCTTTGCAGTTTCACAGTGTTTATGATTTATAGCTGGGGAAAGTGAGTCGGAGTGGTCACTAAAGAGTAGATTAATGATTCCATTATCACACATCTTAGGTTTTTAGCTTTCTGGAAACGAATGTTCTTTCCTTTAAAACATGACGGCTGGCCTTCTCTGTGAACGGCTGGCCTTCTCTGTGAATGGCTGGCCTCCGAGCGTTTCCTCTGGAGCTGGTTTCTGGTGTGCCTGTGAGATAGGTGGAGGGGCTCTGCGGCTGATCTGGAGCTTCCAGAAGCAGACCTGTGTGTTTTTCCATTGGATGTGACGTTTCATAACTAAGGGATTAGTGGACCCTTTATTGTTCTCAGTCTTCCTAAAATGATGAGAGGAATTCCTCACAGACTCTAGAAGATGCTTTAGAATGAGCTAGAGAGGTCTTAAAAAATAATCTTGATGAGGCTTTACAAAAAGAAAGATCAATGGCCAGGGCTTATGTGCCATGTAAATTGACACTTGAGACAAGCTAGCCAACAGCCATACTCATTCAAAGATGAATAAAGAGAAAAAGAAAATACACTGTGTGTCCTGGGAAGAACTTCTGGGGCTTAATGGAAATTAGGAATTACCCTGATAACTAAGGGAAGGTTTACTGATAAGATTAGAAAAGAAAATTTCAGAGGAAAAAAAATATCTTTCGAAAAACACAAGAAACCATGAATAAAATGCATTAAAAATTCCTATAAGTACTGTGGCACTAAAATTTTAATTGGAAAATTGGCAGAGCAGTGTGCTGGCAAAAAAAATTAATTAGCAATTAATTACATACTTCTAACTTAATCTAAATTTAATTTCTAATTAAAATTAGGAAAAAAATGCCCACAAATATATCAAGCTAATTTTAGCCTCTTATCTGCTGAGAGCATGTACAAGGTAAACAAATTCTGCTTGCAACCAACTTATCGTGTAAATTTGAATTCAAGAAAATAATATTTATATGCATACAAGAACCTGAATAGTTTTTTATCTCCAAGCTCTCCCTGAAGCTTTCATAACTAGCTGATGAATGCATCAAGGAAATGTCAAGCCGTGGTGAAGGCTCAGTGATGTAAGTGAGTAATCGGAGTGTCCCTGAGCCTCCCCTCTACCCCCCTCTCCTAAATCTACTAATTTACCTCCTCTAAGCCTCTTATGTCCACCTCCACCCACTCCCCGACTCCAAATCCAAGCTGCAAACTGCTAGATTTTTGAGACTTCTGACTAGTCTCCACGGTCTTTCTTTGACTTCAGTTGGGGAAGAGAAGAGTAACACACAGGCGTGAACACATCACTCCAGCCTGGAATGCCTCTGGGTCTCCCCTTCCAGCCCTGGGGTGGGAGCTCCCCTCCAGGTCTTGTTTATTCTTGGTGCTTCTGCTATCTCCAGTGGTCTCCCTGACCCCTGTCCCCTCCCTCCACAGCAGCCATTTCCCTGGGGAAACCTCCCTGCCCACACACAGCCCATGCCAGTCTCCACGCTTCCAGCAGCTGGCACTGGGCCAAGTGGTCATGCATCTGAACCATGGCCATCCTCCTCATCTGTCCCCGGGCATGGGGAGCAGTCTGCTCATCATCCTAGCCTTAATGTAGCCCTTGGTCAGTATGTAGTACCTGTTCAGTGGTGTTTGCTGAAGGAATGAATGAATCCTGCAGTGCTGTGTTGCAGTTGTCCACAGGCTTCCCAGGACTTCACCCCGCTGGGCCTGCGTTTTGCTGTTCCTTGAGTTCTCTGCATGGATTGAGTGTGCACCAATGCTGTGGGACACACCAGCCACACTGAGGTCTGGCGGGCAGTTTGGGGATGAGCAGGTCCCATCTTGACCTCATCCTTCAGTTGGAGGGCTACCAGCGGCATGAAGTTTTCTCTAAAATCCCGGGGTTGGGGTGGGGAAGGTCTGATTTATTTCCCGCTCCCTTGGAGCTTTCTGCAAAGCCTCAGTGTAATACTGCTCACTGAATTGTATATATTTTAATGTGAATTTGTGCCTCATTTTACTGCCCCCTGCTTTGTACAACCCTTCAGAGGTATACGCAGACACCAAGGGGATGCAGAGAGGGCTGCAGCGGCCTTTCTGGAGAGAGAGACGGCAGCTGAAGCTAAGGGCCAGCTGGGGCAGCAGAGTGGGGCTCTAATCTGTCTCTGCAGAGTCATCCCATGTTCAGCCTGCAGGGCAGGGAGGCTGCAGAACATTCTTTTCCAGGAGGGAGGTAGGTTTATTGACCTTCAGGTTCCTGGAACTCTGTGATAGATCCCACAGGCTGGAAAGTGTGGCGACTTGCCCTCAGGGTGCTTGCAACTTAGAGAGAATGGGGAGGAGGAGAGGATCCCTTGTGCTCTAGAAGGCTGTTAACATTTCTGTCAAATGCTCTGGTAGAGGCAGGTTCAGAGGTCCAGGAGCACAGAGAGGAGGAATACTTTACCTCTCACTATAAGGGCTGGCTGGGGAGGCTTTGTGGAGGACACAGCACAAGGCCAAGAAAGAGAGAGATGAGAAGAGACAAAGGCCCCAGCAAAGGTGGAGGAGCCAGGGAGTAGTCCTATGTTGGGAGCACAGTGTCCCAGAGAGTGGCAGGAGGTGACTCCGGGTTGCAGCAGATAAGTTGGGGCCTTTAGTGCTGGCCTAAGGAGGCTGAACTTTCTTCTGTGAGTAAAAGAGGAACAGGTGAAGATATTCTACCTGATGATGGAGTAATAGCTGCATCACAGAGAGGAGACCTGCGGAGAACCATGATGAGTTCATGCGCGAGGGTGGTCGAGGGCAGGACCCTAGGGCAGGAAAGAGCTTTGGGGAGCACAGCGAAGGCTCTCCCTCACTCTAGAGTGAATGACTTGGGAGAAGGAGGAGGCTATGCTGAGCAGATGCTGCAGTCTGAGCTCAGCCCCTCCCCTTGCCAAAAGACAAATGAAACTTCTATGACTTCATCTTACTCAGAGACTCTGAATCTTTCAGGAGTAGTAGACACAAATTTTCCCCTGTCTGTCCCTGTGCCTTTCATACAGATGCAAAAACATGAATCCAATTCGTGCTTGAGAAAGGGTTGTTCAAGGAGCAGACAGATCCTAAAACTTGCAAAATTGATGAGTTTGGGCTAACATCACTGGGTTGCTGCTCTGAGAGTTCTAGAGATGCTACAAAAAGACAGCTTAGAAAAATGGTGGAAACATAGGCTCTGGAGCCAGCCTTGCCTGAGTTCAATTCCCAGCTCTACCACTTTGCAATTGTGTGACCTTGGGCAGTTACTTAGCCTCTGAGTGCTTCAGCTCTTTCGTGTATACAGAGCAACATAATAGTATCTGTCTCCTACAGTTGGTTCAGTGATTAGAGCTGTGGCTAATCAGCACTGTGTATAGAAGTTGGTTTTTACGTTTGTTTGCTATTGCTGTAGAATTCAAATAGTTCAATATCAACAAAACCAAGGTAACAAAGGGGAGTTGAAAAGAAAATAATTTGATCATAAATCCAGGCACAAAGCTTGTATATAAAATTAAACATGAAAAAAAGCCTTGGCTAGTAAAAACAGAGTTTCTGGCAGAAGCATTATTTTCCATTGTAAATACCATGGTTATTAAGTCCTTGTGTGATTTTTTGGCATCTTTTCATTTTTGGAGGATCTTTTTAATAGTTTTGTTTCCTTCTGACTACCCTTACATGACTTCATAGTGCTGTGGAGGGGAAATTATGGGAGTAGAGAGGCCTTAATATAGAATATTAAATGCATGGTCTCAGAGTGTTTTAACAATGTTGTCACAGGAGTACTCAGAATGCTGTTTCTAGTGAGTTTTTGCCACACTTACAAGTTGTGACACTTTCCAAGCAAAATATTACATTTTAGAAAGTTATAAGGAAGGAGTCATGATCTGGATTATATTTTACATTATATTATATGTGTCTTTTGTTTTTATAATTTTATTTACTAACTCTGACTTTTATAATAAAGAAATTTTAGCATACAGTGAATATCTGGCATATCTGGAAGGGTGCATTTGGTAAGCCATTTTGGATTACGTAGAGCAGGGGTCTGCAACCTGTGGGCTCATACTGGTCTGTGGCCTGTTAGGAACTGGGATGCACAGCATGGGGTGAGTGGTGAGTGAGCATTGCCACCTGAGCTCTGCTTCCTGTCAGATCAGTAGTGGCATTAGATTCTCATAGGAGCATGAACCCTATTGTGAACTGCACATATGAGGGATCTAGGTTGCACGTTCGTTATGAGAATCTAACTAATGCCTGATGATCTGAGGTGGAACTGTTTCATCCTGACCCATACACCCTGCCCGTGGAAAATTGTCTTCCATGAAACTGGTCCCTGGTGGCAAAAAGGTTGGGGACTGCTGACTTAGTATAATCGTGACATAAACAAAAAACATTATTCCTATGGTTTTATTTAAAATATCTGGCTCTCATATCAGTGTGAATATGATCTATTCAGACTATGAAAGAGTTAAGGTTAACATGAGATTGAAAATTTACTTCATTATAAAATTTGGCTATGTTTACCTGCTTTCTATGAAAAAACTCAAATTAAGCAGATATATGATTCCAAATATCTAGGCAATGCCCTTAGGTATGCAAAAGTCGATTTTCGTAATTGCCTTACTCTTGGTTGGAACTGTATAGACACGTCTTTGCCTTGTCTACAGTCCCACCCAGTGGCAATGTTATTTATTTTATTTTATTTTACTTTTGAGACAGAGTCTCACTCTGTCATCCAGGCTGGAGTGCAGTGGCAGGATCTTGGCTCACTGCAACCTCTGCCTCCCAGGTTCAAGCAATTCTCGTGCCTCAGCCGCCAAGTAGCTGGGATTACAGGTGAGCACCACCATGCCCAGCTAATCTTTGTATTTTTAGTAGTGGCAGAGTTTCACTATATTGTCCAGGCTGGTCTCAAACTCCTGGACTCAAGTGATCCACCTGCCTCAGACTCCCAAAGTGCTGGGATTACAGTTGTGAGCCATGGTGCCTGGTCCCACTGTCAATTTTAAAGGGCTGTAAGTCCTCTCAGGCAAGCACTATGCTGAAAGTTTTGTTGCAAATGCTATTGTTAATCTATTTTTCACCAATCTGATCTGCTCCATTAGCTTCAAAAGACACCTTTTCATTTGTTTGGGTTTGTCTTTGAAGGCCTTCTGCCTGACACAAGCAATCCTCTAGAATATGGGCCCGTGCTTGGCTTTTCTACACAAACAGGAACAATCTTAAATTACTGGGAGACATTCATTGCCTCCTGCCAACTAGAGAGAGAAGAGGCTCATCCTGGTGAGAGTGGGACCTTGAGCTCCTCTCGGCCTTGCTTGGGCCTTGGTCCAGGAGGTTATGGGAAGAAACTGGTTTAAAGCTGACCTCATGGGTTCGCTATTCTTATGTAACACTTAGGAAGAGCAGAGACCCACGCGGTTCAGTCCCAGAGCAATGTTGTGGTCAACAGAACACAGTCCAGCTACCAACAGTTATTTCAAAATAATTCAAGTTCTTTGTTTATATTTCTTTTAATAAAAGAAAAAAGACAAAAAAAGGAAGGGGTGGCCGAGCTGGAAACCTGGCTTTAAGTCCCCGTTGTTTCCCCTCAGGGGGCCCTCAGGTGGGCGCCTGCTTGGAAACCTCTCCACCCCCCCAAACACCCCTTTCCTCCCTTAGTGTTCATTTGTTGATCCTGATTCTGAATAAATGAAGTCACACAGAATCTACCTGGCAGAAAGGAAACTGCCAGTGAGCAGGGAGGGCAGGTTGGGGACGCTCACCACACAGAACGACTCTGCTGCCCTCAGCCCTGAGACTCCAGGCTCCCCTGTTCCGCCCTCCCAGAGACCCTGCCGGTCCTCCCCGAGGGGCTCCCTCAAAGCTTGGGGAAGGGGCAGGCTGCATCCTCAGGACCTTTCTCAGCAGTCACAGCAGCGCATCCCAGCACCTCCTCCAGGAGCCCCGCCAGCTCCTGCCACCTGGGCTTTCCCCATAGCACAGTGTCCCCTCGTCCCCTCTGGGCTGGAACAGTTGTCCCCGCAGACAGTGCAAAAGGGAAGTCTCTGTTGCGTTTCCATGCAAACTGTAGGGCGCTTAGAGCTGCTGGGGGAGGAAAAGAAAGAAGAAGAAGAAATACAGTAAGTGTGAAGTGGGTACAAAGAAACCAACATGGAGTTTCTGTCGGCCTAGACAGGAGCCCCGGGACAAGTGCACTGGGCCTGCGTCATCGCCTGCCTTCTGAGGGCTCCAGACCCTCCAGAGGCCCCCCTCCCCACCCGGCACCCACCCGCGGCCCTCCCGAGTCTCCCTTCACCCCCCTACTAACCACCGAAGCCCTCCCGAGGCCCCTGGGCTCGTGCTCCTCTGAATTGCCTGCGGCTGAATCCAGGTGCGGCCTGGCACTAGTTTCCGGGGGGTTGTTCCGAACCAAGGGGAAGAAGGCCTTTCATGAGCATCTAACGAGTACATCCTCACTTCGTCTTCTCATCCTGTTCACCCAGCGCCTGTGACCTGGACCCACCCCGTGGCGCACAGACCCTGGCTCTGGGCACCCCTGGTGAGGGCCTTCTGCACCAGAGCTCCGCACAGCACCAGCCAGCTTGCTCCCGCAGCTTCAGTTCTTTTGCTGCAGTCCTGACGGGTCAGTCACCTGAGCATCCATGCTGCCAGGTGACAAACCCAGGCATGCAGAGATGTACATCCTTTACCCAGGGTGACACGATGTGGAGTTGAATCCAAGTCTGGGAGTCTGATGACCGTGTCTGGGGACTGGCCTTTTCCTGAGTGGCCTTAGGAAGGTGCAGTGGCCTGCAGCCTCCTGTCCAATCCCCACCATTGACAAGTACATCGATGTCCCACAGCTGTGGCACTAGAGGCTGTTTGACTGTGGTAGTTCACATGTATCTGCTTAGTCCTCTTTTGCCAGGCTGTGTGCTTTGTTTGCCAGTTCCAATTTAAGTAAAAATCTGGACATTCTTGGTTATCCCACGTGGAGTAAGGACTGAGCAAACTCACATCCATCACCCTGGCCAGGGCCTGAGAGCAGCAGCCTCTGGGCCGGGGGCTCTGTTACTAGGACTCTGGGCGTGGGGGGAAGGGAAGGAGTAGCCCTGTTACTAAGAGTTAGGGACCAAACAGTCAGCAGGCCCAGGAACCCCAGCGGAGCTCCACCGTAAGTGAATGCCTAGTTCGACTATATTTTCTTGTAGAATCATTAACTCCAAAAAAATTGAACTAAATCGTGTATGATTCACAAACACACGACTTTACCATCTCACCAGAAACACTCTTACCACAAGGGGACTAAGTCGGTTCTGTAAAATGTGGGCTATACGATGCACCTCACAGCCTTGCAGGCTCCTGTTTTTCTTTCTTTTTCTCTTTCTTAGGATTAGAATGAGTACATGTAAAGTGCTTAGTGTAGGAGGTGGCAGAGAGAGTAGACACTCAATAAATAACAGCAATCATAAGTGTACAAAGCGGGCCATGTGCCTGGCATTGCCCGTCACCCCTGCCTCCCATTCTAAGCAGCCTGTTGAGCACTTGGTAATTCCTCACTTGAAAGAGATTACAAAGAGGTTTTTTTGGTTTATATTTAAATTTTTTTTATTGTGGTAAGATGCACATAACATAAAATTTGTACATTCACATTGTTGTACAACCTCATCACCATCTATCTCCAGAACTTTTTCATCATCTCAGACAGAAACTCTGTCCCCATTAAACACAGACTCCCCATTCCCTCCTTCCCTCCCATCCCTATCCTTTGGTAACCACCATTCTACTTTCTGTCTCTCTGAGTTTGAGTTCTCTAGGTATAGGCTATAAAGAGGTTTGATCAACACAAACTATAATAAACCTTAAACCTATAGAATTTAATTAAAGGGTTGGTTTGTCCCATGTCTTCACACAGCTATCACTCTTCACAAAAGTTTCTAAATCAAAGAAGGAAAGTAGGGACTCCTTGCCTTGGGTCTGCAAGACTTTCCCAGCCATGAGATTGCCCACCGGCCAACCTTGAGCCTCTTAGCTTCAGATCTTCCACTGCTCCACTGTCTCCTCCCAGCTCTTGCTGCTCATCCAGATGCTGCATGATCAGCCACTTTCCAAACTTGGTCCCACTGGGAAAAGGTGCTCAGTTTTTCCCAGCATTGCTACCATTTGTTTTTTTCTGTTATTCCTCCCACAGGACATAAGCCTGTACTCTCTGGGTAACAGAATGTTCTTTCACATTGTCCTCAGTTAAACCCTGGTCAACCAGTGCTTCCCTGAAAGTGACCAATTAATTCATCCAAGGACCAACTATCAGAAATAAACTTGCTAGAAATCATCTTTTATGATTCAATTTCCAAGCAAATCAGGAATTGTGGATCAAGAGTGTGTCCGAAGTGTGGTGTTGAATCATTACAGTCGGGTCAGACCTCTCATCTGATGCCTGCTGTAATATTATTCCTAGTATTTGCCTCAGAATGGAAGCTTTCCACTTAGTTACAGGAGTCAGACTTCCACCTCCTCCTGTACTTTGTAGCAAAGGCAGAAAGAAAGAAGGAGGAAGAAAGGAAGAAGGAAAAGAAGGAAGGAAGAGAAAAAGATGCCCTATGGCAAAATCCAGTGACGAGATTTCCATTTTTGGCAATAGCCAGAAAAACCAAACCCGTGTAGAACATCTAACAATGCTGGATAGAATATTTAAAATGAATCTTTAAAAATACGTTGTTAATCATATGTGAAAATAAAGAATGTCTGAAAAGCCTGGAAGTGATGAAGAGGTTCAAAGCTGGAAACGGTAAGTGAAACTGGAAAGATAAGCAATTGTTATCCAGTTTTGGTCCTGGGAGTAGGGCGGAGGACAGGCAATCAATATCCTCTTTAGAGGGAGGGATCTGAAGCTGGGCTTTTTACAGCAGCTGGATCTAGAGCTGGGATGTGCGAACTACAACCTGTAAGCCAAACGCAGCCTACTACCTGATTTTGTAAAGTTTCATTGAAACACAGTCATGCCTTATCATATTATCTGTAGTTGCTTTTGCAAAACGAGGGCAGAGTTGAATAGTTGCAGCCGTATGGACCACAGAAGAGAAGAAATTTACTACCTGGCCCTCTATAGAAAAAGTTGACTGTGATTCTTGAGTAACAGAGTAGGGAAAGACATTTGCCTGATTTGGTTTTGGTTTTGAGTGGAGGGAGGGAATAAAGGGAAAAAACAATCAATCCTTAGAATCAAAAAGTTCAGTAAAACTGAGAGAAGACATTACAAACAAACCAAACCAATGCCAAAAGTGAAAGAGGGCACAATTACAAATAGAATTATAATTCTATGTGTAATAATAGAAAGGTAATAAAATAGAATATATTGAACAACTTTACGACAATCAATCTGGAATCAGGTGAAGTAGAAATATTTACAGGAAATATAAATTACCAAAACTGACTCCAGAAGAAATAGTAAGGCTGAATCATCCTATGTTTATGAAAAATGTGAATCCTTAGTTAAAATATATCTCTCCTTAAGGAGAACACCAGGCTCAGTTAGTTTTGTATGCCAGTTTGAATACTCAGAGCTGAACATTCCAATCTTACATAAAGTCTTTGAGAGTTTTACAGTAAGACTAGAGAACCAATTCATATAACAAAATCAACTCAAAATAGATGAAAAATCTAAACGTAAGACCTGAAAGAGTAACACTTCTGTTTAAATTTAACTTTAAATGGTCACATATTTAAATAGTGACTACCATACTGGACAATCCCGCTCTGAAATCTAGAGGAAATGGGAAAAGCTTCTTGCCATTGGTATTTTGTTGCCATTGCTTTTTGATATAACCCCAAAAGCACAGGCAACAAAAGCAAAAATAAACAATTGGAATTATCAAGCAAAAAGCTTCTGCACAGGAAAGGGAACAATCAACAGAGTGAGGAAACAACCTGCAGAATGGGAGAAAATATCTGTGAACCATACATCTGATAAGGAGTTAATATAAAAATATATAAGGACCTGAAATAACTCAATAGGAAGAAAACAAGTAATCCAATTTTAAAAATTGGGTGAAGGACCTGAAAAGACATTTCTCAAAAGATGGCATACAAATGGCCAATGGGTCTATTAAAAAAATGGCCAACATCATTGATCATCAGGGAATGCAAATTAAAGCCAGGATGAGATATTACCTCACATCTGTTTGGATGGCTATTATAAAAAATATAAGAGATTAAAGAATGTTGTTGAGGATGTGTGGAAAAGAAAACCCTTGTAAACTGTTGGTGGGAATTTAAATTAATACAGTCATTTTGGAAAACAGTATGGAGGTTCCTCAAAAAGTTAAAAACAGATCTGGGCATGGTGGATCATGCCTGTAATCCCAGAACTTTGGGAGGCCGAGGCAGGTGGATCATGAGGTCAGGAGTTCGAGACCAGCCTGGCCAATGTGGTGAAACCTTGTCTGTACTAAAAATACAAAAATTAGCTGGGCATGGTAGTCCTAACTGCTGGGGAGGCTGAGGCAGGAGAATTGCTTGAACCCGGGAGGCAGAGGTTGCAGTGAGCCAAGATCGCGCCACTGCACTCCAGCCTGGGTAACAGAGCAAGACTCCATTTCAAAAAAAAAAGAAAAAGTTAAAAACAGAACTACCATATGGTCGAGCCATTATGCTTGTGGATATATATCCAAAGGAAATGGAATACTTACTTTGAAGAGGTATCTGCACTCTCATGTTCACTGCGGCATTATTATCCATAGCTAAGATATGGAAACAACCTAACTGTCCATTGAATAAGAAAAATATGGTATATATACACAACAAAATACTATTCAGCCTTAAGAAAGAAATCCTGTCATTTTCAACAAGGATAAACCTGGATCACATTATGCTAAGTGAAATAAACCAGCCATAGAAAGACAAATGCTACAAGGTCTCACTTGTATGTGGAATCTAAAAGAGTTGAACTCACAGAAGCAGAGAGGTGGTTACCAGGGGCTGGAGAGTAGGAAACAGGGAAGATATTGGTTAAAGAATGTAGAATTTCAGTTAGACAGGAGGAATAAGTGGGAATTCTATTGTGCAACATAGTGATTATAGGAAATAACAATGTATTATATGCTTGAAAATTGCTCAGAGAGTAGATTTTAAATTTTCTTACCATCGAAAAAGATGTGTGAGGTTAGTTAGCTTGATTTAGTCATTTCACAATATATACATATATTAAAGCATCATGTTATATACCTTAAATAAATATACAATTTTGTCAATTAAAAAAATTAAAAAAGAAATAAGATTGGAGTGAAATAATTAGAAATATAATTACTCATAGATACATTATTGTCTATATGCTAAAAACCACAGAATTTACAATGAAATCATTACATTGATAAAATATATATCTGTTGTTTCCTGACTTTTTAATGATCACCATTCTAAGTGGTGTGAGATGGTATCTCACTGTGGTTTTGATTTGCATTTCTCTAATGACCAGTGATGATGAGCTTTGTTTCATATGTTTGTTGACCACAAAAATGTCTTCTTTTGAGAAGTGTCTGTTCATATCCTTTGCCCACTTTTTGATGGGGTTGTTTTTTTTCTTGTAAATTTGTTCAAGTTCTTTGTAGATTTTGGGTATTAGCCCTTTGTCAGATGGATAGATTGTAAAAATTTTCTCCCATTCTGTAGGTTGCCTGTTCACTGTGATGATAGTTTCTTTTGCTGTGCAGAAGCTCTTTAGTTTAATTAGATCTCATTTGTCAATTTTGGCTTTTGTTACCATTGCTTTTGGTATTTTAGTCATGAAGTCTTTGCCTATGCCTATGTTCTGAATGGTATTGCCTCGGTTTTCTTCTAGGGTTTTTATGGTTTTAGATCTTATGTTTAAATCTTTAACCCATGTTGAGTTAATTTTTGTATAAGATGTAAGGAAGGGGTCCAGCTTCAGTTTCCTGCATCTGGCTAGCCGGTTTTCCCAACTCCATTTATTAAATAGGGAATCCTTTCCCCATTGCTTGTTTTTGTCAGGTTTGTCAAAGATCAGATAGTTGTAGATGTGTGGCGTTATTTCTGAGGCCTCTGTTCTGTTCCATTGATCTATATCGCTGTTTTGGTAGCAGTACCATGCTGTTTTGGTTACTGTAGCCTTGCAGTGTAGTTTGAAGTCAGGTAGCATGGTACCTCCTGCTTTGTTCTTTTTGCCTAGGATTGTCTTGGCTATGTGGGCTCTTTTTTTGGTTCTATGCGAAATTTAAAGTAGTTTTTTCCAATTATGTGAAGAAAGTCCATGGTAGCTTGATGGGGATAGCATTGAATCTATAAATTACTTTGGCAGTATGGCCATTTTCACAATATTGATTCTTCCTATCCATTAGCATGGAATGTTTTTCCTTTTGTTTGTGTACTCTCTTATTTCTTTGAGCAGTGGTTTGTAGTTCTCCTTGAAGAGGTCCTTCACATCCTTTATAAGCTGTATTCCTAGGTATTTTATTGTCTTTGTATCAATTGTGAATGGCAATTCACTCATGATTTGGCTCTCTGTTTGTGTATATTATTATTAATGTACTATTACCTTATTAGTGTATAGGAATGCTTGTGATTTTTGCACATTGATTTTGTATCCTGAGACTTTGCTGAAGTTGCTTATCAGCTTAAGGAGATTTTGGGCTGAGACGATGGGGTTTTGTAAATAAACAATCATGTCATCTGCAAACAGAGACAATTTAACTTCCTCTCTTCCTATTTGAATTCCTTTATTTCTTTCTCTTGCCTGATTGCCCTGGCCAGAACTTCCAATACTATGTTGCATAGGAGTGGTGAGAGAGGGCATCCTTGTCTTGTGCCAGTTTTCAAAGGGAATGCTTCCAGTTTTTGCCCATTCAGTATGATACTGGCTGTGGGTTTGTCAAAAATAGCTCTTATTATTTTGAGATATGTTCCATCAACACCTAGTTTTTTTTGACAGTTTTTAGCATGAAGGGGTGTTGAATTTTATTGAAGGCCTTTTCTGCATTTATTGAGATAATCATGTGGTTTTTGTCATTGGTTCTGTTTATGTGATGGATTACATTTATTGATTTGCACATGTGGAACCAGCCTTGCATCCCAGCGATGAAGCTGACTTGATCGTGGTGGATAAGCTTTTTCATGTGCTGCTGGATTTGGTTTGCCAGTATTGTATTGAGGATTTTCACGTTGATGCTCATCAGGGATATTGGCCTGAAATTTTCTTTTTTTGTTGTGTCTCTGCTGGGTTTTGATATCAGGATGATGCTGGCCTCATAAAATGAGTTAGGGAGGAGTTCCTCTTTTTCTCTCATTTGGAATAGTTTCAGAAGTAATGGTACCAGCTCCTCTTTGTACTGCTGGTAGAATTTGGCTGTGAATCCGTCTGATCCTGAGCTTTTTTTGGTTAGTAGGCTATTAATTACTGCCTCAATTTCAGAACTTTTATTGGTTTATTCAGGGATTCGACTTCTTCCTGGTTTAGTCTTGGGAGGGTGTATGTGTCCAGGAATTTATCCATTTCTTCTAAATTTTCTAGTTTATTTGTGTAGAGGTGTTTATAGTATTCTCTGATGGTAGTTTGAATTTCTGTGGGATCAGTGTTGATCTCCCTTTTATCATTTTTTATTGTGTCTGTCTGATTCTTTTCTCTTTTCTTCTGTATTAGCCTATCTAGCGGTCTATCTATTTTGTTAATCTTTTCATAAAACCAGCTCCTGGATTTACTGATTTTTTTGAAGGGTTTTTCGTGTCTCTGTCTCCTTCAGTTTTGCTCTCATCTTAGTTAATTCTTGCCTTCTGTTGTTTTTGAATTTGTTTGCTCTTGTTTCTCTAATTCTTTTAATTGTGATGTTAGGGTGTCGATTTTAGATCTTTCCTGCGTTCTCTTGTGGGCATTTAGTGCTATAAATATCCCTCTAAACACTGCTTTAAACCGTGTCTCAGAGATTCTGGTACGTTGTGTCTTTATTCTCATTGTTTCAAATAACTGATTTGTTTCTGCTTAATTTTGTTATTTACCCAGTAGTCATTCAGGAGCAGGTTGTTCAGTTTCCATGTAAGTGTGCAGTTTTGGGTGAGTTTCTTAATCCTGAGTTCTAACTTGATTGCACTGTGGTCTGAGAGACTGTTTGTTATGATTTCCTTTCTTTTGCATTTGCTGAGGAGGGTTTTACTTCCAATTATGTGGTCAATTTTAGAATAAGTGCTATGTGGTGCTGAAAAGAATGTATATTCTGTTGATTTGGGGTGGAGAGTTCTGTAGATGTCTATTAGGTCCACTTGGTCCAGAGCTGAGTTCAAGTCCTGGATATCCTTGTTAATTTTCTGTCTCGTTGCTCTAATATTGACAGTGGGGTGTTAAAGTCTCCCACTATTATTTTGTGGAAGTCTAAGTGTGTTTGTAGGTCTCTAAGAACTTGCTTTATGAATCTGGGTGCTCCTGTATTGGGTGCATATATATTTAGGATAGTTAGCTCTTCTTGTTGCATTGATCCCTTTACCATTATGTAATGCCCTTCTTTGTCTTTTTGATCTTTGTTGGTTTAAAGTCTTTTTTATCAGAGACTAGGATTGCAACCCATGCTTTTTTTTTTGCTTCCCATGTGCTTGGTAAATATTCATCCATAGCTTTATTTTGAGCCTATATGTATCTTTGTACGTGAGATGGGTCTCCTCAATAAAGCACACCAATGGGTCTTGACACTTTATCCAATTTGCCAGTCTGTGTCTTAATTGAGGCATTTAGCCCATTTACATTTAAGGTTAATATTGGTATGTGTGAATTTGATCCTGTCATTATGATGCTAGCTGGTTATTTTGCCCATTAGTTGATGCAGTTTCTTTATAGTGTCAGTGGTCTCTACAATTTTTTTTTGTAGTGACTGGTACCAGTTTTTCCTTTCCGTGTTTAGTACTTCCTTCAGGAGCTCTTGTAAGACAGGCCTGGTGGTTACAAAATCTCTCAACATTTGCTTGTCTGTAAAGGATTTTATTTCTGCTTCACGTATGAAGTTTAATTTGGCTGGATATGAAATTCTGGGTTGAAAATTCTTTTCTTTAAGAATGTTGAATGTTGGCCCCCACTCTCTTCTGGCTTGTGGGGTTTCTGCTAAAAGATTCGCTGTTAGTCTGATTGGTTTCCCTTTGTGAGTAACTCGACCTTCTCTCTGTCTGCCCTTAACATTTTTTCCTTCATTTCAGTCTTGGTTAATCTGACCATTATGTGTCTTGGGGTTGCTCTCCTCGAGTAGTATCTTTGTGGTGTTCTCTGTATTTCCTGAATTTGAATGTTGGCCTGTCTTGTTAGGTTGGGGAAGTTCTCCTAGATAATATCCTGAAGAGTGTTTTTCAACTTGGTTCCATTCTCCCTGTCACTTTCAGGTGCACCAATCAAACCTAGGTTTGGTTTTTTCTTTTTCTTTTTCTTTTTTTTTTTTGTTGAGACAGAGTCTCGCTCTGTCGCCCAGGCTGGAGTGCAGTGGCCGGATCTCAGCTCACTGCAAGCTCCGCCTCCTGGGTTTACGCCATTCTCTCGCCTCAGCCTCCCGAGTAGCTGAGACTACAGGCGCCCGCCATCTCGCCCGGCTAATTTTTTGTATTTTTTTTTTAGTAGAGACGGGGTTTCACGGTGTTAGCCAGGATGGTCTCAATCTCCTGACCTCGTGATCCGCCCGTCTCGGCCTCCCAAAGTGCTGGGATTACAGGCTTGAGCCACCGCGCCCGGCCTGGTTTTTTCACATAGTCCCATATTTCTTGGAGGCCTTGTTCATTCCTTTTCCTCTTTTTTCTCTAATCTTGTCTTCAAGCTTTATTTCATTAAGTTGATTTTCAATCCCTGATATCCTTTCTTCTGCTTGATTGATTCTGCTCTCGATACTTGTGTATGCATCACAAAGTTCTCGTGCTATGTTTTTCAGCTCCATCAGGTCACTTATGTTCTTCTCTAAACTAGTTTTTCTAGTTAGAATTTCTCTAACCTTTTTTCAAGTTTCTTAGCTTCCTTGCATTGGTTTAGAACATATTCTTTTAGCTCAGAGGAAGCCTACTTCTGTCAATTCATCAAACTCATTCTCCATCCAGTTTTGTTCTCTTGCTGGTGAAGAGTTGTGATCCTTTGGAGCAGAATAGGAGTTCTGGTTTTTGGACTTTTCAGACATTTTGTGCTGGTTTTTCCTCATCTGTGTGGATTTGTCTACCTTTGTTCTTTGATGTTGGTGACCTTTGGATGGGGTTTTTGTGTGAATGTCCTTTTTGTTGATGTTGATGCTATTCCTTTCTGTTTGTTAGTTTTCCTTTGTTGTTAGAAGGAAAAATGTCAGGTCCCTCTGCTTCAGGTCTGCTGGAGTTTGTTGGAGGTCCACTCCAGACCCTGCTTGCATGGTTATCACCAGCAGAGGCTACAAAACAGCAAAGATTGCTTCCTGTTCCTTCCTCAGGAAGCTTTGTCCCAGATGCCACTAGATGCCAGCTGGAGCTCTCCTTTATGAGGTGTCTATCGACCCCTGCTGGGAGGTGTCTCTCAGTCAGGAAGCATGGGTCAGGGACTCACTTGAGGAGGCAGTCTGTCCCTTAGCAGAGCTTGAGTGCTGTGCTGGGAGATTTGCTGCTCTCTTTAGAGCTGGCAGGCAGGAACGTTTAAGTCTGCTGAAGCTGTGCTCACAGCCGCCCCTTCCTCCAGGTGCTCTGTCCCAGGGAGATGGGAGTTTTATTGATAAGCCCCTGACTGGGACTGCTGCCTTTCTTTCAAAGATACCCTACCCAGAGAGGAGGAATCTAGAGAGGCAGTCTGGCTACAGTGGCTTTGCAGAGCTTCGGTGGGCTCTGCCCGGTTTGAACCTCCCTGTGGCTTTGTTTACACTGTGAGGGGAAAACTGCCTACTCATGCCTCAGTAATGGTGAATGCCCCTTCTCCCACCAAGCTCAAGCATCCCAGATCAACTTCAGACTGCTGTGCTGGCAGTGAAAATTTCAAGCCAGTGGATCTTAGCTTGCTGGGCTCTGTGGGGGTGGGATTCGCTGAGCTAGACCACTTGACTCCCTGGCTTCAGCCCCCTTTCCAGGGTAGTGAGCATTTCTGTCTCACTGGCATTCCAGGTGCCACTTGGGTATGAAAAAAACTCCTGCAGCTAGCTCAGTGTCTGCCCAAACAGTCACCCAGTTTTATGCCTGAAACCCAGGGCCCTGGTGGTATAGGCCCCTGAGGGAATCTCCTGGTCTGCAGGTTGTGAAGACTGTGGGAAAAGCATAGTATCTGGGCTGAAGTGCACCATTTCTCATGGCACAATCCCTTGTGGCTTCCCTTGGCTAGGGGAGGGAGCACCCCTTGTGTTTCCTGGGTGAGGCAATGCACCACCCTGCTTTGGCTCACTTTCCGTGGGCTGCACCCAGTGTCTAACCAGTTCCAATGAGATAAGCTGGATTCCTCAGTTGGAAATGCAGAAATCACCTGCCTTCTGTGTTGATCTCACTGGGAGCTACAGACCAGAGCTGTTCCTATTTGGTCATCTTGCCAGCCACCTCCATAATCATATTTTTCTAATTAATAATATAAAATATGCAATTACATATATATTTGGCTGGCCATATATATGTGTGTGTGTACATATATATGTGTATATATATATGTACACACACATGCATAGAGAGATGGACCTGTTTCTCCATGGCCAGCCAAATACGAATACTTTCTTTTCAGCCTATATTTCAGTTAATACTGGTAATTTATCTTTTCTCAGAAAAAAAATTTGATTTTATTCAAGTTTTCTTATTGCCAGATGGCCTAACATAATAGTCCCTTACAATTGCTTTCTTTGTGTTTGGAATAAATTTTCTTTTCTGATTTCTAATTCGGGGATTGGTTTCTCATTTTGTTGTTTATTCACTGACTCATTCCATAAATAAGTATTGAATGCTTAACATATAGTTATTATTGTAGGTCTTTGGAATTTTGTGGGATTTATTGTCTGGTTGGGGAGAGATAGACAAGGACCAAGTGCCTTAGTCCATTTTGCATTGCTGTAAAAAAAAATACTTGAGACTGGGCAATTTATAATGAACATAAATGTATTGGCTCATAGTTCTGGAGGCTAAGTCCAATATCAAGACACTGGCATCTGTTCAGGGCCTTCTTGCTGTATCATCCCATGGTAGAAGGTGAATGGGAGAGAGAAAGAGAGAGTTAAACATCTTAATACTATTGCAATTAAAATTTCATCATGAGTTTTGGAGGGGACACATATTCAAATCATAGAATTCTATTCCTGGTCTCCCAAAATTCATGTTGTTCTCACATACGAAGGACATTCATTCTATCTCAGTAGCCCCCAAAGTCTTAACTCATTCCTATATCAACTCAAAAGTTCAAAATCCAGAGTCTCATCAAAATTAGACATGAGCGAGACTCAAGGCATGATTTGTCCTGAGGCAAATTCCTCTCCATCTGTAAGCCTATGAAATTAAACAAGTACATGCTTCCAAAATACAATGGTGGAACAGGTATAGGATAGACATTCCCATTCCAAAAGGGAGTAATAGGAAAGAAGAAAGGGGTAACTGATCCCAAAGAAGTTCAAAACCCAACAGAGTGAACAGCATTAAATCTAAGACTTCAGAATAATCTTTGACTTCATATGCCACCTTTTGGGCACGCTGTGGTGGGGATTGGGCACCCACGGCCTTGGGGAGCTCCAGCCCTATGACTTTACTGGACTCAGCCCGCAAAGCAACTCTCTTGGGTTGTAATCTTGTACCTGCAGTTCACCTAGGCTGGTGTTGCAGGCTGGCAGCTCTACAGTTCTGGGGTCTTGGAGGTGACCTTGTCCCCATGGCTCCATTAGGCCTAGTGGGGACTCTCTGCAGCAACTCTGTCCTCACATTTCTCCTGGGCATTGCCCAAGTGGGGGCTCTCTGCAATGACTTCACTCCTGCGGTAAGTCTCTGCCTGTGACATCCTTTAAAATCTATGTGCAGGCACCCATGCTTTCTCAGCTCTTGCATCTTGTGCACCTACAGAATCAGCATCACATGGATGCTGCTAGGGTTTATGGCATGTACCTCCTGAAGCAGCAGGCCAAGCTGTACCTGGTCTACTTGAGCCATGGCTGGGGCGGCTGAGGAGTGGGAAGCAGAGACTTGAGGCAGCCCTGGGCAGTGCAGCCCAAAGTCTGGACGGTCCCCTAGGCCTCTCTTTTGACATATGTCCGTCCTCAGGAAGGATCTGGCACTCTGGACTTGTGATGGGAGGGATATCACCAATAATGTCTGAAGTGACTTGGGGGTCATTGGCAAACAGCCTCTGGCTTCCTTCTATCCACATGAATCTCCTTATCAAATGGTGAGTTGGCTGCATCATTGGTTTCCTCTCCTGAAAATGCTCTTTCATCCTCTATCACAAGGCCAGGCTGAGAATCCTTCAAATCCTTAAACTGTGTTTTTCTTTTAATTATACAATTTTGTTTTTAAATAAATTTTCTCTTCTCAAAATTTAGTATACACAGTTATGAGAAGCCACACTGCACCCTAAATACTTTGTTGCTTAGATATTTCTTTGACCAGGCGTTCTAATTCATTTCTCTTATATTCTGCCTTTCACAAAGCACTTGGGGTGGACACAATTTAGCTAAGGTCTTTGCCACTTTGTAACAAGGTGGCCTTTACTCCAGTGTCTGGTACCTTTTCTCTCATTTCAACTTGAGACCTCATCAGAATTGCCTTGACTGTCCTTATTTCTACCAACATTCTGATCATGACCACTTAGTAATCTCTAGGAAGATTCGAACTTTCCCTACAGCCCCTTTCTTCCTCTGACTCCTCACTAGAATTGCTCTTAATGCTCATTTCATAGCAATACAAGCTATTTCAGTCAGCTTCTCCAAACTCTTCTAGTCTCTACCCATTGCCCAGTTTCAAAGCTGCTTCTACATTTTCATGTGTTTGTTATGGCACAACCTCCACTTCTTGATACCAGTTTTCTGTCTAAGTCCATTTGTGCTACTATAACAAAATACTTGAGACTGGGTGATTTATAATGAACAGAAATTCACTGGCTCACAGTTACGGAGGCTGAGAAGTCCAATATCAGGTGTCAGCATCTTTCAAGAGCCAGCCTTCTTGATGTATTATCCCAAGGCAGAAGGGAGATGGTGAGGAAGGTGAGAGAGGGCGAGAGAAAGACAAAGAAGAGAGGGCAAACACATCCCCCCCTTTTTTTGAAACTTTAATTTTAGGTTCAGGGGAACATGTGATGGTTTGTTACATAGGTATACTCGCATCACAGTCTTTTTAGTTGTGTGTGGGGAAACGTTAGGACAATCATGAAATTCGTTTTGGGGGCTCTGGTGTGTGAGGAAGGGGCTGCAGAGCCTCCTGCTCAGGGCACACTTTCTGGAAGCTGTGCACTTCACAGGCTGGTCAGAGAGGTGGACAACGGCTGCTCAGTGACCTGTAACAAGGATGTCAATAGGTCAGACAGTGACTCGGAGCCTGAGAACACACCACTTTAGCGTCCAGCAGTGAGTTCCCAGCCCATCCAGCCCCAACCTGATTGAGCTGCACAGGGTGAAGGTATTTCTCTCTGACCCCCCACTGAAGCGCCCAGAGCATGAGAATCCCCTTATGTTGTACAGATTATTACATCACCATGGTATTAAGCCCAGAACCCAATAGCTATCTTTTCTGCTCCTCTCCCTCCTCCCACCCTCCACCCTCAAGTAGACCCCAGTGTCTGCAGTTTCCTTCTTTGAAACACATCCCTTTCTAACAAACCCACTTCCATGATAACAGCATTAATTCATTCATGAAGGCAGAGCCCTAATGGCTTAACCACCTCTTAAAGCTCTCACCTCTTAAAACGGTTATAATGGCAATGAAATTTCAAAATGAATTTTTGAGAGGACAAAGATTCAAACCATAGTGCCAGGTAAACATAAATGTTATAATTTCATGTACTTATAAGTATTACTAACAAAACCTGAACAAGACAAGAGATATTTTTGATAATGAGGACGTCTATAAGGAGGTGTCCTCTTCCATTTAGCAATTTCTGCTCGATATTTAATGGTGGATAATTTGGCACATAGAGGATTATGACACACACATGTTTATTATAGATTATGTGTTTCATTATTATAATGTGGAATTTTAATGCCTTTTAGCACTTTAAAGCCAATTAGCTTTGTGATATTGTCATGGAAGCCGCCCCTGCTTTCTTCTCATTTCTGTCCACGTGGGTCTCTGCACTGTCCCTCTCTGTTCACCTTCCTGGTTACTTTGCTGGGAAACTCTCATTTATGTAGCACATAGTAATTTTTACTCCAGTTGCATTTATCTTATTTACATATATTGTTATGGCAGATGTACTTGCTCTTACTTTCATCCTTTTATGCTCCGTTTTATATTTCTTCCAGTGGTTATTTGTATTTTCCACATTTTGCTAAATTGTTTATAGTTTCTTTGCATTTTCTTTTTTGTCTTAGTAATATGGAAGGCACACAGTCTCTCTCTCTCCCTCTCTCTCTCTCTCTTTTGAGCCAGAGTCTCGCTCTGTTGCCCAGGCTGGAGCACTGTGGCACAATCTCAGCTCACTGCCACCTCTGCCTCCAAAGCTCAAATAATTCTCCTGACTCAGCCTCTCGAGTAGCTGGGATTACAGAAGTGCACCACCACGCCCAGCTAATTTTTGTATTTTTAGTAGAGATGGTTTCACCATGTTGGCTAGGCTGGTTTTGAACTCCTGACCTCAAGTGATCCACGTGCCTCAGCCTCCCAAAGTGCTGGGAATTACAGGCGTGAACCACTGTGCCTGGCCACACAACCTCTTTTTAGTTCTATGTGGGGCAATGTTACGACAATTATGAAATCCCTTGTGGGGGCTCTGGTGTGTGAGGGAGGGGCTACAGAGCCTCCTATTCAGAGCACACTTTCTGGAGGCCGTGCACTTCACAGGTTGGTCAGAGAGGTGGACAGCAGGCTGCTCAATGACCTGTATTAGGGATGTTGACAGGTCAGACAGTGACCCCAAGCCTGGGAACATACCACTTTAGTGTCCAGCAGTGAGCTCCCAGCCCATCCAGCCTCAGCCTGATTGAGCTGCATAGGAGTGAAGATGTTTCTCTCTGATCCCCCACTGAAGCATCCAGAGCATGAGAATCTCTTAATGGAGGCTGCCATGGCTGAGTCCCCCAGTGAGGGATACTTTGGACTAAGAAGACAGCTATACCCAGGGATGCCACCTGAAACCTTTGCACCAACACTGCTGGTGAGCTCACAATGCCAGACCTTGGACTCCAGGTAGTGAGGATTGTTCCACATGTTTTCCAGTGTCCCAGTGTGTCCCTACCCTGCCTAATATGGGACCATAACAGCTTTGCATGTACAGCGCAGGCAGGGAGGATCCTGGGAAACAGGCACTGCCTTGTCGCTGCTATCTTCAGTGCAAACCAGGATATTCCCAGGAGCACAGACTTCACGTGACTATGCCCCCTTCGCCAAGCACACTGGCCCGTGGCAGGAGGACTTGCTGCCAAATAATGGCTTGGAGTCCAGGGAGCTGTGATCTAGGCCACAGTGGGAGGTGAAGAGGGTGTGAGCTGAGGCGACAGGTAGGAGAGAGATGGTGCACTCGGGGGCTCCTGGCGGGGGGGTCAGGGGATGGGCAGTGGGGCTGGAGGAGTAGAAGGGGCTGGATCTGACCTGAGAAATGCACTTTTGAGAACCCAGATTGGAGAGACAGCATCTGTGATGAGGGGACCATTGTAATACAAGAGGAAAAATGTTGGAATGAATGAAGGCTGTGGAAATGGGGAAGGAGAAGGGGCATGTTTTAGAAATCCAAAAGCAAGGAACATGAAAGGATCAGGAAATGGATTGATGGCCAGGCTGGAGGCGGAAATGCCAGGGAAAGTGGGAGCTGGTGGTGCCTTTTGCTGTGGAAGGAAGCACGGGGGATGGGCAGGGTGTTGAGAGGGAGGAGTCTGGAGCCAGAGTGGCCTCATGGGAAGGATCAGGACAGGGCAGGTGGGAGCCGCAGACCTTGCCACCACTGGGTTCTGGGGCTGCCCCATGAGTGGTTCCCTGCATGTAGTGTGAGAACCGGGGAGGGCGAGAGCCCCAGAGCTGCCAGGGCCCATCCTCCTGGAAAGTGGCTGTGCCAGTGGCTGCCAAGGCCAGAACTGCTTCCAGGAGACACTGCTGAGGAAGATGAACAGAAAGAATGAATTAGTGAAAGGAAAAAGGAAAAGCAGCAGGAATGAATGGAGGAAAGAAGGAAAGAGGAAGGGGAAGGGACTTGGGCTGCTTTCTATGGGCTGGGGAACCGTTCATGTGCTATGTCCCACACGTTATCTTATTTACTCCTTGGAGTAATCTGACATTTTTGCCTTCATTTTAAAGATAAGGAAACAGAATCCTCATGGGGGTAAGCAATGGATGGGCCAGAATCAAACCCTGGCAATGGGACTTGTCTCCTAGCTCCACTGTCTCTAAATGGAGATATGAATGAAACATGGGGGATAGGATGGACAGCGTGCTCACTTACTGACTGCATGTGTAATAACAAGGTGATTGTGTTCCGAGTGGTCCCTCCTGGATTGATCTGTGCTGTTAGAAGTCAGGACAGGGGCTACTCCTGGAAGATGTGGGGGCCAGGCACACAGAGGGCTTCTGTGGCATGAGTCACATGTGTCTCAAACTGGGTGCTGGGGACTGAGCCTGAGGTGGGGGAAGCCTCTGTAATGTAAATCTGGAGTCCTACAGTCACGGCATCTTTGGGTAATCGAGACAAGGGCTGATGCAATCAGTAGAATAATAGAATGTGTCATTGAGTTAATGGATACAGTGTGCCTGGAATGCACATCGCCCTAAACCCGGGATAGATCCACTGCCATGGGGGTGGGATCTGTTAGAACTCTCCAAGCTCCATGGGGCTCAAGACTCCAGTGCCAAAGCGGGATGGGTTTGTGACTTCAGCTCTCTGAGACACAGCTGCCAGCCTCCCCTCGTCCAGCTGGCTTCTTGAAGGTTGGGATCGGAGGCTCATCCATGCACAAGAGCTTCTGGACACAGATTCTTTGGCTCCAGTCTTTGGTTCAAACAAAAGGCATTTTCATAAGCCTCTGCCTTCTTGCCCTGCTTTGAGTAAGTTCAGTTCAAATTCTGAGTTGCTTTTGGCTCTGGCCAATTTCTGCTATTCTTGGAGGTTTGCTTTGTTTCTTTTTGATGCTCTGCAAGTCAACAATTGCAACATACACCAAGGAGAGAGCATGTGGTGAAGACAATGAAAAACAGATCCGGGCCTGCCAAAGAAAGAGGTAGAAAGACAGAACCTGTCAGTTCCATACGTCGTGCAGCTCCGGGTGCACCACTCCAGAGTGAATGTGCTGGCCTGTGGCCTGTGGGTGGAATTCTTCCTGAGTGAGCCCTGCTTTTTAGATCTGGGTTCAATAAAGATAATTCTCTTCATCCAGTGTAATCTTCAAGTGTTCCATGGCTTTTTTGCTCAAGATCTTTCACCTACTTCTTATAAAAGTAACTGAATGTTGATTTAGGGTTGGGCTGGCAATAATGATGAAAAGCTGGTGACTTGGGGCTCTTATGTTCAAAAACCATCTGCATCTCACCATTGCGAGGTGGACTTCTGAAATCCTTTTTTAGTCATAAAAAACTCATGGAATTCCATGAAAGGAAGGAGCCACGGGGCCCACCTTTCACAGAGGCTGCTGCACCAGGCAGGTAGATGATGACATTCTTGAGGGTTTGCGAGCGCTGCCAGTCTGCGAGGCTGACCTCACGGGAAGAGGGGGCCCTGTGTCTGCAGGCTTCTAGTCTCCAATGAAGCAACTCAGGGAGATCCTGTTCCACATCAGAACAAAGATTAGAAACAGGAATTTCTGACTTCTCAAAATCTGGATTATAATGATAGTGGAGCAACTGAGAATACCAAGAAGTGATTGATTCTCAGGAGGTGGAGGATATGCTTTCACAGTTAATACAGAATGACAAAACAAAGCAAAACAAAAACTAACAACCTTGCCCTGTGGGGTGGAAACAACAGAATTTTCCTTCCTAAAATCTTTAATTTTAAATTATATATCCACATGTATACATATTAGCCCATTTTTTTTTTTTCTCCAGAAGATTGTTAGTTCCCTGAGGGTGAGGCCTCTTTTTCTTCCCCTCCCACTTCTGTTTTCCAGCTGTTAGTACGGTTCCTGGAAGATTGTAGCTTGGCAATTTATGCAGTCATTTATTTATTTGAGTACTATTTGTTGAAGGCCTTCTATCCAGTGAACACTGTTCAGAAGAATATCACAATGAACAGAAGGGACAAGAATTCCTTCCTCCCAAGGCTTACATTTGAAAGGCATGGGAAAAACAAAACAAAACAAAAAAACCCTAGCCAACCAACCAAACAAACAAACCCAAACCAAAAACCACCAGGATTATTATGGTGTGTGTATTTTCAGTGGAGCAGGTAATGGTGGTAGTGGTGGAATTTAGAAGTTAGGAGGGGTGGTCTAGAAAAGAAAGGCCTCATTGAGAAGGTGCCACTTGTGTAAGGGTCAAGGGGGTGTGGATTTTCTGGGGAAAAACATTCCAGCCCAAGGAACCTGCAAGTGGGCAAGGCTTGAGATAGAAGCATCCCCCAATCCAAAGACCAGCACAGAGACCCAAGTGCCAGAGCGCAAGGAGAAGAGGGTGACAAGAGATGAGGAAAGAGAGGATGTGGGAGCAGATCACATGGGGTCCTGGGGTCATTTGACATCATTGTCAAGTTACCATTTATTAAATTGTCCCTCTTTCCCCCACTGATTTATACTGCCATCTTTATTGTAGTTTCAATTCCCATAAATGTGTGGGCCTCTTTCCAGGTTCCCTATTTTGTTTGTTTCAACTGTTTTGTGCCTTTACTCTTTTTTATTTATTTTATTTATTTTATTTTTTTATTTTTTTGAGACAGAGTCTCGCTCTGTCACCAGGCTGGAGTGCAGTGGCACATTTTCGGCTCACTTGCAACCTCTGCCTCCTGGGTTCAAGCGATTCTCCTGACTCAGCCTTCTGAGTAGCTGGGACTACAGGCATGTGCCACCAAGCCTGGATAATTTTGTATTTTTAGTAGAGACAGGGTTTCACCATGTTGGCCAGGATGGTCTTAATCTCTTGACCTCATGATTCACCTGCCTCGGCTTCCCAAAGTGCTGGGATTACAAGCGTGAGCCACTGTGCACGGCCGCCTTTACTGTTTCAAATAACCTTTAGGATGACCCCAAGAAGCTCCATGGAACTGCTGCTTGGAATTTTGATGGGAATTTCACTGCACTTGTGAATTATTTGGAGGAAAAGTCACATCTATATAATCAGTCTTTACAATCATGGTGTCCAATACAGTCTTTCAGATTCCTTCCTTCCTTCCTTCTTTCCTTCCTTCCTTCCTTCCTTCCTTCTTTCCTTCCTTCCTTCCTTCCTTCCTTCCTTCCTCCCTCCCTCTCTCCTTCCCTCCCTCCCTCTCTCCTTCCCTCCCTCCCTCTCTCTCACTCTCTTTCTCTCTCTTTCTTTTCTCCCTTCCTTCCTTCCTTCCTTCCTTCCTTCCTTCCTTCCTTCCTTCCTTCCTTCTTTCTCTCTCTCTCTCTCTCTCTCTCTCTCTCTCTCTGATGGAGTCTTGTTCTGTTGCCCAGGCTGGAATGCAATGGCTTGATCTCTGCTCACTGCAGCCTCTGCCTCCCAGGTTCAAGCGATTCTCCTGCCTCAGCCTCCCAAGTAGCCGGGATTATAAGTGTGTGCCACCATACCTGGCTAATTTTGTATTTTTCGTAGACACAGAGTTTTGCTATGTTGGCCAGGCTGGTCTTGAACTCTTGACCTCTTATATGTCTTTCAAAAAAGTAAAAATACCTTCTCCAAAATGGTTCTGTGCTGCTTCCATAGGATTTCTCACCAGATATGTAGACTCTTGTTATAGTAAATGCAATCTCTTTCTTAAATTACATTTTCTAATTAGTTGTCTGTGGTGAATTTTTTTATGTTGGTCTTATGTCTAACCACCTTTCTCTATTATTGGTACTAATAATTTGCCAAAAGCACTCTTGCACTTGGGAGAATTGCCCTTGCATCCTGACATGATTTCTTCATCCCTGGGCCGTTTGCGTTTGTTGTTTCTTTTGTTTATAAATCTCTTCCCACCTTACCTCCCTCCCCCAGCACATGTCCCCTTGCTTTGCCTTGGCTCTTGAAGCTCAATATTTATTTTGATAAGAAACTTTTCCTGACCTTCAGGGTATAGCCATTTTCATTAGCACTGGAAAGGTTATCACTCAGGCTTGAAGAAAGTGCGTTAGTATAAACGAGATGGATAGACCAGTCCCAACTCAAACCAAAAACAACCATGACAAAACACAACAACACTTAACAATACGGTGTCTTTAAACAACAGAGCAATGGTAACCATCTCAGGAAGTATTTTAGAATGGAGGTTTTAGAAATGATAGTTTGTAAACCACAACAAAATAAAGCTGTAATCACCAGGTGCTTTGTGGGTTCCATGAGACCCTAAGACTGGGTTATTTTAAATGAATCAGTTTATTTGATGGGAATATTAGTCTGGGAGAGTTGAATTTTGTTTGGATGTTAGCGTTGCAAGATGTCAGAAAGGACTCTTCCTGTTTCTGTTCACTGCGTTAGCTACCTGTCCCATTCACCTTCATGATAACCAATATCTAGCACACATTTTACACAAATTGCTTCAGGTTGAATGATAAGCTAGAAGAAAGGTTTGTGTGCATTTGGGCAGTGAACGTATCCAAAGATTTATGTCAAGTGGAAGGGACATTTTCCAGAGATGTTTTAGGAGACAGTTGTTGGCCACTGGCCTTAATGTGGGGTTGATACAAAATTAACAGAAATGGAGACTGTGTTGGATCACAGTTCAGGACTGTAAAAGAATGTTTGTGGCTGCATGATGTGGAAAAGTTGTACCACATCTTGTCCAAATGGAGGCCAAGATATATTAATAGAAGGAAGACCTGATTATTAGAACTGACATAACACAGGTATGTTGCTTTGTAAAGTAGCGCATCCACAGCCGGTAGAGAGCATTGTTTTGTAGGTAAGATGACATTTAATGTCTTTTAAGCCATCCAATTCCCTTTATAAAGAGATTATTCCGAAGAAACTCACATGGAATAAGCCTTGCGCATCTCCAGGTCTGTTTTCACTTGCACAGAAACTGCTTGTGACTCTCTTACCCACAGTGTAACAGATTCCCTCCTAGTGAAAGTTATAAATTTACTCTATAGTAAGCAAATTTGTTCATAAAATGGAAAATAATGAAATTAGGAGCAAGAAAACCTGGCTGCCAATTCTGTTATCCTCGGTGAGATAATCCTTAGGTTTCATGTGTGTAAGAAATGAACAATAAAAACAACCAGCCTTTGCATGATGGAGAGAATATAATAAATAACATGCCAGATCTACAGTGATAACAATTACAAGGTCCAGGAGATGCCAGAAGTGTTCTCACTGGTCTTTTATTTGATAGTTAATAATGATTCGTTTCAAGTTTTCAGAACTCACAGCAGCCACATAGATACAAAAATTGTCAAAGTTTATAGCCTTACAACAGACAATTTAAAAGACAGGATCGACGTCTCTTAAGTAGTCTGTGTGGCAAGGAGAAGAGACCCAATGTTTCCAGAACTCTACTCCACACAAAAAAATTACAGAGCTATGAAAAGGGAGATGATGCCTATTAGCAGCCCTGCTGAGTCATTAAGGAGTCCCTACATTCTCAAATCTTTCTGTTTTCCCTAAGTTTTAGAGTAGCTCCCTCCACAGGGGCAACAGGTGTCCCCCAGTCCTGAGCCCTGCAGCTGTCCAGGTGACATTGTTTTTATAAGTGAGCAGACACTGCTCTAGCCAATGCTTCTGTGTAACTGGAGGCCCTGCATATGCCGAGTGACTGAAAATGGTCATGAAAGTCACCAGGTGAGAAGAAGGGCAGAAACATCTCCTGCTCTGTTTGTAGCCCCCTTAACACACACCACAGGCCCTTGAGAAGACAGCCAGAACATCAGCAGTCACTCTCACAACATGCTTATTTCAGGGCTCTGCGGCCCATCATCTGAGTCACTCTTCTATATCCAGAACTGAAATGATGAGCTTCAAGGTTCAATGAGGTTTAACAGGAAAGCATTACATTATCTATATGCTTTCTATATGCTTGTCTATATGCATTGTCTATGTGCTGAACTTGAGGTGTAAATACAGGATTTCTACCAACCATAATCTGGTGGAGAGAGGATTTCTACCCCTCAGAATCTGATGGAATCATGTGTGCACACACATAGTGAGACAGCTCTGGAAGTTAAGGCCAGTGTGGGAGCTGGTGAGGACCCAGGCAAAGGTGCTGGGGTGGAGGGAGGCAGATATACGTTATAATTATGCCATGTACATAATCACACTCAACCATAGTTAACAGGGCTACTTGAGGGGAAGTAAAATAAGACACGTGAAAGCAGTGAGCCTCTGAGTGGGCCATGTTGGGGCAAGGAGTGGGGTGTGTCCTTGGACCACGACTTGACTCCTCTTCTTGGTGTTCACAACGGCTGCCAGCCCCTGAAGGTAGCCTCTGAAGATCCAGGAGTCACTCCTGGTGGGCACAGTCTTCACCCCTCAGCTACCCTGAGTGCCCCCACCTGTCTGCCAGGTGAGAACAGAGAGGTCTGGGGTGGGATTGCCAGCTATGGAAACACAGGAATGTGCTGAGAAAGGGCGCTGAGGGCAGAGGGCAGAGCAACCAGTGCCGGGCGTGACCAGGGAAAGAATGTTGCCCCTCAAATTAGTTTCTACCAGGGCATTTAGTTTTAGAAGACAAAATGTTCAGAGAACACAGATGCTTCCAGTTGAGAAAGAAAAAAAAAATTAGAGAGAATGGGCAGGTGCAGAGGGAGCCATCCAAATCAAGGACACCGTGAAGGAAGCCCAGGATGTGGGCCAGGGTGGCTATGCCTAGAGTCACAGTGGCAGAGAGGTCACATTTGGTCTTCACCCTTTTCTTCTTCATGGCTAGTTCAGGGGCTGGCACCTTCTGGGAGGTTGTTGAGGGAAAAACTATAGGAGTGCAGTCTAGCAGTTAGCCCTCTCTGAATCTCAGCTCTTGGGGGTGGGAGTTGGTATGGAGAGGAACTGGGAGGGTCAATGCCCAACTCCAGTCCTCATGCTTCTCCACGGTCAGCATCTATTCCTCCGTCTTCCAAATCTGACTGGAAACATCCACATCTCCTTGACTTGGATTCCACTCAATTGGTGGAACCACTCCATTGGTTCTGCTCAATCTCTTGGCCTCCTTGCTGAGAGCCTGAATGCCCAGGGGCTTCTCTCCTAGTCTGCCTGGCCCCTTTCCAAAGTTCTCATCGGTGATTGAGTCAAGATTAAAACGCGCCTCTACTAACCCAGACATCTCTGCTTTTTCCTTTGGGCCCCATCATCTTCCTGGAGCAGGAACAAGGGCACATTTGAGCTATGGTCATCCTGACTGCAGCAGAAAATGTGGCTGTACCTCCCAGACTACTGATCCCCCTTCTCGTCTCCTCGAAGCCCAAGACCAAGACCACCTCTGAATATATCAGCTAAATCCCAGTGAGGTGGAGGCCGTGCGCTGCCCTGGAGAGTCCCCGGGTGTTTTGTCCTGCCATAGCCCCAGGGTGGGCTCAGCATTCCCACCGCTGATGACTTCATGTCACCACCTCTCCTAGTGAGATGGCTGGAATGCTGGCAGGTGGGAGCCGATTTATAACATGTTCTTACCCCTCCTTGGTGTTCTCTCCACCATGCCCTTGAAATAGTAGAGCTCTGTGTGTTCAGTGGTTTATAGTCTTTGTTTTAAGTTTGTGTTGTTTCTGCTGTTCACCTTCAAAGGAGAATTGACAAGCTGGACCTCACGGAGGACCAACAGCCCCCAGGAGATATTCTTTTTATTTTTTTTAATTTTGGAAGCAGAGGCTCCAGCTGGGGCAGGTCAATGTAAGTGGCCCTGGACCCTTGGCAGGCCACAGTGGGCAGAGCCTGCCCCCTCCTCTGTGCATGTGGGTGCTCCAGGATGGAATAGAGCCTACCCTACACTTCACCAGTGCCTGGGTCACCCCCGACTCATCACTGAGTTACCTTGAATTAACCTGCTGACCAGGCACTGGGGCCAGGGTTTAGTTTGCTTCCTCAGGGTCAGCCCACCCAGGGAAATGTTCCTTGCCCAACCTTGGGCTCCTGTGTTGGGAGGAGCTGGGTTGAGAGCCAGTGGGTTCACCGTGTGGGCCAGGTGCAGAGGAGGGTGAAGCTGTGTCGAGGGTGCTCTGTGGTCTGAGGCTGGCTGACTCAGCAGCAGGGGACGCTGGCTGGACTGAGCACAGGGAGGGTGGACTGCCCCTGCAGTGCCACATAGGAGACTGTTTCAGACTCTGGAATAGTTGATCAGCATCTGGGCATGGGTTCTGGAACTCTTTACCTTACTTACCACCCCATGTGACTCTTTCCCCACATACCCGGAGGGCACCTTGGAGGGGGCTGGGAATAAGAGAGGTGGGTCAGTCGCCCTCAGCAGGCTGGGCATGCTCTGGAGGGAGGCTGCTGCTGTGGGGTGGAAGACACAGGCACATTCAGACTGCAGAAGCAGGGTTTCACTTCCAGGCCCTCTACACTTCATATTGTACCCATGCATTTTATGTTTGTCTTCTCTAACATTTTGAGAGAACAGGAAAGGACAAACTCAATGCCATTTATTGGAAACTTTCTAGAAGCCTCTTTTGGCTGATTCCTATTGGTGTCTTGTCTTCCCCATGCTTCCCGGTGGAGGAGGAGATAGTGCACGCTCTGGGCAGGTGGTCAGCATCCTTGTGAAGTGTCTCACCTAGTCACTTTCTCTGCTCTGTCTGGCTGGAGTCTGGCATTCCTGGGGCTGGGCAAGGGTTGTGGGGAGGGAAGGATAGGGGTAAGCTGGGTTGGACCTTTTTACTCAGCACCGATGCAGGTCCTGCACAGGGGATGGGTAACAAAAAGTGCAGCTGCCCTGAAGTACTGTTACTTTCCCTGACTGAATTACTGTTACTTGCCCCATCTGAAGTACTGTTACCTTCCCCATTTGAAGTAGTTACTTTCCCCATTTGAAGTACTGTTACTTTCCCCGTCTGAAGTACTGTTACTTTCCCCATCATCTGAAATTCTGTTACTTTCCCTGTCTGAAGTACTGTTACTTTCCCCATCAGAAGTACTATTGCCTTTTTCATCTGAAGTACTGTTACTTTCCTCATCTGAGGTACTGTTGATTTCCCCATCTGAAGTACTGTTATTTTCCCCATCTGAAGTACTGTTACTTTCCTCATCCGAAATAGTGTTACTTTCCCCAACTGAAGTACTGTTACTCTCTCCATCTGACTTGTCCTTTGGGTGTGTTCCTCTCTCAGAGCAGCCTCACGGGATGGTGGCTGTGATTTGGGCAGGGTCTGTGTGTTCCTGGCTGTCATCCAATAGAACGCTAAATTGCACCTCCACTTCTAAAGCCGGGTCTGCCATCCCCTCCCCACCTGCTGGCGTGTGCAGCAGCTTCTCCTGGCTGCACAGAACTCAGCGCTCAGGCCCTGGAGCTGGGGCTCTGTCTCCTGGCCTGTGACCTGGGGCAGGCCACTTACACCTTGCTTGATTCAGTTTCCCTCATCTTAACTGTTAGCTATTATTATTATTTTGGTGACAGGGACAAGTAACAGGTGAAGAAACCAAATAACTAGAAAGGATTGTGGTGTAAAACCTACATCATAACCAAGGGAGGGGCATGCAGGTCACGTGGTAGTTGGATGGTGGTTACTTAGTCTCTGAGGTCATTAAGTGGCCTGTGGTCAGAGGCAGGTGCGACATGAGAAATTCAGAGAATCATGAGGGGGTGGGGCAGACTTAGAAAAGGGAGAATCTGCTGCCAGAGAGGCCAGATGCCGTGAGTCCGAAGGAATCATCCTGCTCCCAGCAGACAAGCCTGGAGCCAGCCTGCTCCTCTGGTCAAAGTATTCCACCCCCTGGACCTCTTCTCCGGGCACTTTCTGCCCAGACAGGCAGTGGCCCCAGAGTCTGGGAAACCTGTCCCACAGGCAAGGGCAAGGGGTGTGTCTGAAGCGGGTGAGAGGCTGGTATGAGCCTTGGTTGCTGCTCTGGAAATAGGAAGAAGAGATGTGGATTCTGACCCTTGGCTCCCCAAAGTTCCACAGGTATGTGCAGTTTATCTGTCTCATTGATTATTAAGTTCTGTGGGGGAACGGCTCTGTCAACATAGTCCCAGAGACATCTGTTGATGCCTTAGTGTTCCCTGTGGTCAAGGTGCCTGCAGTCAAGCGGAGGAGACTCATGTGGAAAATCAGAACTGCATTATCTTAGTGCCCAAAACAGAAGTGGGCATTTTGACATCGCAGTGGCAAAAGGACGACATGGTTAACTACAGGTGGCTAGCTTAGTTTATTAATAGCAAAATATTAAAAGCTATTTTAAAAATTATATTTGCCTCCCAGTGGAGTGTCTTGGGTAGTTGGGCAACCCGGTGCTAAAGATAGAACTGGGCCTTTCATCATAAACCTTTTATACATTTGTGTTTTTTTGACATTTAAAAATCAGAATATTTTCAACTTGAACAAAACATAATAAACTCCCATAATACTTAAGAACTGGGACTGTCCACATCGGGAATACATGATTTGCAATGCCAAGAAAGATGTGTTGAATTTATTGGGCAAACTAAAGAGAAAATAAAATTTCTTTGAGTATTTTAAAAAACCCCAGGAATGAGTGCTGTGCATGCCACACACTAATATGCCAGATAAAACAAATGTGGAGTCAGAAACTGAATGATGTGCCTCTTGACCTTTGATTTGACTTCTTGTGCTTTTGATTTTGTCATATGCATATATTATTTAAGAATTATTCATGTAATTATAAAAGTGGGTGAGGAAATGATGTAAAAACAGCTACTCCTTGTGGAAGACTGGTCTTTGTGCTAAGTGCTGTGTGCTCCACCTCATTCCTAGAGCAGGGAGCATTTGCAGAGGCTTGGGAGGGAGTGGACGTGTCCCTGATGCTAAGGGCAGAGGAGGAGCAGGGCCCTCGGGCAGCTGGAAGGGCATCCTGAAGAGACGCCTGCCTGCCGCCGTTCTCCTGGCAGCAGGGAACGCTGGGAAACACCTGGCAGGAAGTGAAGAATTTCCGATTGTCAGTGGAGGCATGGGGCGTCACCAAGTCTGAGGCAAGCACACCAAGAACCAGCTAAGTCCAAGGCTCACCTGCATAACAAATGGTGAAGGCAAAGTCCAGTTGCCAGCCCAAAGTAGAGTGCTTTTAAAGCAAGTTGGTCTCAAATCATTTCCAAATCCAAAGTTGGTGTAGCTGCAGTCAGGGAAGTTCAACAGGAAGTGGGCCAGGGGTAAGACAGAAGCGTATCTTTACCTGGTTCTCCATCTGGGAGATGAGCATCCGGAGGGAGAAGGACCAGGTGCCTCAGTAAGGACTGGTGCTCAGTGTCTCGGGGTGTGGGGGGTGTGGGGTCTGGGTGGGTGGTGGTGAGGAAGCAGGCAGGGCCAGATACAGAAATTCGAATTGTTCCTTTTGCTGCAGACAATAGGAGCATGATAAACTTTTCAGCAGGGGAACCATGTGATGACATTTCTGCTTTAGAAACAAAGGGAAGAGCTCCAAATCCTGGAATGATGATATCTGAGCTGGAAGCCCTCATTGAGTTCCGACCCGCTCCTTGTGTAGCAAGCAACTTGCCAACATCATCAAACCCTTCATTTAAACGCAGAAGAAAAACAAAACACAGCAAAACAATGCAACCCCCAAACCCTTCCTGTCATTGACCCTGGGTCACCGTCCTATTTCTAACAGGCACATTTTAATTACTGGCAACTCATTTTCTTGATTGGATCTCTACAGCAGGCTGGAGTCTTTATTCTTGAAGATGCCCTCCGGAACTGTACTCTGGTGTCCTACTTTTTTCTTTGCTTCTTAAACTGGACCAACCCAAGGCAAAATTGTGATGTTGGTAGCACTTATTTTTTACTTCCTTACTCATATTACAAGAACATCTGAATTAAATCTGAATTAAATTGTATATGTTATTTACTTTATTTAGTTATACAATAAAGTTTGGTAAAAACAAATTGTAAAAATGCGTACACAGGATGAAAGACTTAGGGTTACATATGACAAGTCTCATCTCTTAAATTAAAATATTCTCTCCCAAAAGACCTAGAGAGGTTACATGAGCCTAAACAACTAGCTGGTAGCAGAGTTAAGACTAGAACACCTAGTTCCCAGTGTTCTTTCTGTTCTACTGTGTATACTGGCCTATTTTTCATTACATCTTTATTTTGGTATTTATTAGAGAGTATTTCTTCAGCTATTGCTCCCTAGAAAACTATGCAGAAACTTCGCGGTTTAATAAGAATTTATTATCTCCCATTGTTCTATGGTTGACTGGGTGGTTACAGTCATATGTTGGCTGGTACTGTATTCACCTGAAGGCTCAGCGGGCCTAGGCACCTTGGATGGCTTGCTTGCCTGGCTGCAGGTTGATGCTGGAACTCATGCATAGACTTAGACATAGACTCTTCATGTGGCATGGATACCTCATGCCATGGCAACTGGATTCCAATAATGAGACTGCCAAGAGATCCATGCAGAAGCTGCAAGGCTCCTTATGACCTGGCCTCAGAAGTCCAGTAGTTCCCTTCCGCCACATTCTATTGGCCATGCAAATCCCCAGGACCAGCCCAGATTCAAGGGGAAGGACATCAGAGCCCACTTCTCAATGGGAGACATGACAAAGGAGGCCATCTTTAATTTGCTACAAGGAAAGTGGAGAGAGTAGGAAAAGCAGAGGCTGTACTGAACAGGTACATTTGAGAATCATTGTAGTAAGAGTTTAGGGCAACATAGAATGAATTAAATTAAGTCAGCAGAAAGCTGGGTGGCACACTTTTAGGCACTAGGTAGACACGAATCAGTAGGACACCCTCTCTGTCTTTCAGCACTCATGTTCTATTAGGACACAGACATTAAGTAGACAGTCATTCAGATTTTAAGTTTTAAAACAGAAGTTCCTATTAGTTCATGAATCCATCCATCCATCCATCCACCCATCTATTCATTCACCAACCCATTCATCTATCCACCTGTCTATTTATCCACCCATCCATTCATTCATCTATCCATACATTATTTATTTATTTATTTATTTATTGAGATCCTGGGGCTAAGGTCTTAGATCTTTGAGCTTACATTCCAATGGGGGGACAGATAGACCCATTGCAGGCAGTGATATGAAGAAACTAAGATGAGGAGGGGCAGTAAAGGGTGGGGTGGGAAGCGAGCTGCATTCCAGTTAGGGTGATGGGGGAAGTTGTCTCAGAGGACAGGAGAGATAGGATGACACTTGTGGGATGAACAGGATCCAGCCAGGTAAAGATTTGGGGCAGAAACTATCAGGAAAATGCAAAGGTTCCTGGGGCACAAATGGGCTTGGGATGTTCAAGGACAAAGGAGAGTAGTGTGACTAGAGCTCTGTGCCTGAGGAGCACAGAGCTGTGAGAGGTCAGGGAGGCCTGAGGCAGTGTTGGGAGTGCAGAGAGTCCAGGGCTTGCCCCTCCTGGGACCGCTGCTCTGTACAGAGCAGGTGATATGAGAGGTGGGTCTTCAGGGATAAAGGCTGCACTTGGCTTGAGTGAGTTTCTAATGAGGGAGGGGTCAAGGGAGGCTCAGGTTGGAGGCAGAGGAGGATACTAATAAAGATAACTAATATTTAGTTATCCCTAGTCATGTTCTTCTCACAGTCCCATTTAAGCTTTATAATCCCTATGCAAAGTGGGTGCTCTTATTATCCTAAATGGAGGGTCAGTGATCAGCAGTCACTTTCCGGGCTTGCTGACTTTGAGGTCCCCTTAGGAGGCATCTAGGTGGACATGTGTAAATAAACCATTGAGATTACACCTTGCTCATATTTGGCACTCAGTAAATACGTGCTGCATGTAATAGGGGTGAGATATAAAATTCAAAGTAGCTCCTCCATGGTGCTGAACTTGAGCGGCTAGAGGAGTGTCTATGTTACAGCTTGCTTGGCACTGAAATGAGGTTGCTGAAATGTGAATTCAAATCCACTCTAATTTCCAATAAGGACTTTTTGTGTTCATGCGGTGGTCCTATGTTTCTCTTTTTGGGTGATGAGTCTCTGAACTCCATTCCTGTGTTTAGGCAGGACCTTTCCCACCTTTATTTTGCAGAGCCCAGCTCCCACTGAAGGCATAGGACCCAGACCCTAAGAACCAGATACACTGGCCTGAGCTTTCGTCAGAAGCAAGGACACACAGAACCTGTCTTAAAGGCATCGTTAGAGGACTGGACATGATGGCCAGAGGCCTCATGGACAGAAGTCCCAGGGTCATGTCCAGGAACTGGGCTCAGGGGACCTCCTGGTGCCACCTGCAAATCTGAGCCCATGGAATTCCTTTGGTTTATTCAATTCTCTCATTTTAACTTAATTTTGTTTTTGTTGGCTTTCTTAAAAAATTGCCCAGTTCATTAACGTGATCACATTTATTATGCAGAGTTGAGTGTGGTTCTCTCATAAGTATTTAGTCTCCATTGGGTCTGTGGTTATATATCCTTTCTTATTGCTAATGCTGTTTGTGTTTGATTTTCTTCTTTATTTCTTGGCCTGACTTACAGAGGTTTGTCTGTTTTATCTTTATTTTAAAAATAACCAACTGCTTATTTTTACTTCTCCACTGTGATTTCCCCCTTTATTTCTTTAATGTTTAAGTTTATATTTTTTCCTATTTATTTTGGCTTAAATTTTATTATTATTTTGCTATATCCTTGTGTCAAGTGCTTAATTCAATTATTTTGCTATTTTGACTTCTAAAAAATCAGTTAATTCTATAAGTTTTCCTCCATGTACCACATTAAGCAAACTCCACAGGTTTCTGTAGGGGGTATACTAATTGTAATTCAATTTCAATTTTGTTTTCCATGTGTAGGTCCAGATTTATTTGAATGTCCAAATGCTTAGAGTTGTTGGCTCTTATTTTGTTATTAAAGTCTGGTTTTATTACACTGTGGTTAGAGAATATAATATGAAGGATTTTAATTTTAGGTAAAGCATTAATATCTTTTTTAGCCTCAAACATGATCAATTTTTTACAGTGTTCCAAAGATATACAATTAAATATATATTATCTGTTGGAATAGAGTAATATATACACACACACTGCCATGTGCATATGTTTATATATCATATTTAGTTAGTGGTAGTTGTGTTAGCCAAATCCTGCAGTCATCTCGATGCAAGTTTGTTGAGGCAGAATTGTCCATTTCATCCTCAGCTCAGCTTCAACTACTTAACAGAACCTGATTCATATAGGAATTAAGTAAATATGTGTTGAACGAAATTCATTGTCTCCAACCTTTTTGGCACCAGGTACTGGTTTTGTGAAAGACAGTTTTTCCATGGATGATGGTAGGGGATGGTTTCAGGATGATTCAAGTGCATTACATTTATTGTGCACTCTATTTCTATTATCATTACACTGTAATATAATGAAATGATGGTAAAACTCACAATAATGTAGAATCAGTGGGATCTCTGAGCTTGTTTTCCTACAACTAGATGGTCCCGTCTGGGGGTGATGGGAGACAGTGACAGATCACCAGGCATTACATTCTCATCAGGAGTGTGCAACCTAATATAGATTCCTCACATGCACAGATCACAGTAGGGTTCTTGCTTCTAGGAGACTCTAATGCCACCACTGATCTGACAGGTAGTGGAGCTCAGGTGGTAATGTAAGCCAGGAGGAGTGGCTGTAAATACACATGACACTTCACTCACCTGCCACTCACCTCCTTCTGTGCGGCCTGGTTCCTAACAGGCCACGTACTGGTACTGGTTCCTGTAGTTTGACTAATTTTTTCTGCATTTAAAATATATTTTATTGGGATATTCCTGGAACTTTTGGGTGTGTCGATTTGTGATGTTATGCAGTGGTGCTCATTTTAGGAATGCTTATTAAACGCTTTTGGTGTGCTGGGCACTGTGCTAAGCACTAGAAATACAATGGCAAGTGAGAGAATCTAGCGGCCTCCTGTACTTCATGATTCATACATTATAGCTACAAAACAAGTAATAAACAAGCAGAGAAGTATTAATTTAAAAGAATCCTGTTTGGTGCTATGAAGGTTGGTGAAATGAGCAGCCTTTTCAAGGTATGGAGGGGATGAACTGTTTGTGGAATGGTCAGGAAGGTCACCCTGGGGAGGGCACACTGAAGCTGAGGCCAGAGGAAAGGTGGCCAGCCCCGTGAAAAGCTGGGACAGGCTTCTGGGCAAACAGGCCATGCCTTTTGTTAACGTGGCATCCCCTTCTCTCATTAAATGTGTCACCTTGAGTTCTACATTGGAAATACTGCTTCTGTCTTCTTTTTGTTAGTGCTTACATGATACATATTTATCTACACAATTATACAATCCATACAATTAGGTATTATGATGGTTAATTTTATATGTCAATGTGGTGTGCCTAAGGGATGCCCAGATGACTGGCAGTGCGTTATATCCGGTGTGTCTGTGCAGGTGTTTTGGAAGAGGCTGGCATTAGAATCATGGACTGAAAAAGAAGACCCATCCTCACCAGTGCAGGCAGGCATGGTTCAATCCATTGAGGGCCTGAATAGAACAAAAAGGTTGAGGAAAAGCAGATCTACCCACTCCTGCTTGAGTGGAGACATCCGTCCCCTCCTGCCCTTGAACACTGGTGCTCCTGGTTCTCAGGTTTCCCTACCCAAACCGGGACTTAGACCATTAGCCACTGCCTTCCCCACCTCTCAGGCCTTAGGACTCAGGTTGCATGTCACCACCGGCTTCCCTGCTTCCCAGCTTACAGATGGCAGATTGCAGGACTTCTCAGCCTCCACAACCACGTGAACCACTTCCCTGAATAAGTCTCCTTTTCATACAGTCCTCCCTTGGTGTGGGTGGGGATTGGTTCCAGGATCCCCATGTATATCAAACTCCATGCATACTCAAGTCCTGCTGTAAGCCCTGCAGAACCCGTGTGTAGGGAAAGGTGGGCCTTTGCATAAGCAGCCTTCGCTTGCTGGGAATACTGTGTTTTCCATTAGAGTTTGGTTGGAAAATCTGAGTATAAGTGGATCCATGCATTCAAACCTGTGTTGTTCAAGAGACAAGTGTGGAGGATAGGCGCAGGCTACTGGAGACAAATATGGGAATGTGGCTATGGGCAAGACAGTGCTGGCGGGGCAGGCACCACTCCAACAAGTGGACAATAGCAGGGATCAGTGAGTTGCCAGGGGTCTGAGCATGAGTGCTGAACAGGTTGGAGGTCTTCCTTGGAGCTGGCCTCAGGCTGGGAGAGGACTGTGGGGCCTGAGTGGCTCCAGGCTGGATGGGTCCAGTCAGGAACCCTGCAAGAGGAGCTCATCTGTGCACACGGGGATGCACACTGGGAGAGGAGAAGCCGGGGTCAGGGGCTCTGGCCCTCTTGCACTGCATGCGGGGAGCTGCGACTCAGGCAGGCTGCTGGGCAGTGGTCAGTGCCAACAGAGTGGGTGTATCACAGTCACGAAGCTGTGGTCATGCAGAGCACAGCATGACAGCCTCTGGCTGAGTTGTCTGTCTGGGGTTGGGGATGGAATTGATGGGCACAGGGAAGAGAGGAGGACGGGCTTGCTTAGCGGAAAAGACATCAAGTTGAGTTGGGGGCACGTGGAATTTGAGGTGCCTGTGGGAGCCCCTTTGAGATGTCCAGTGGACAAGTGGGGGCACCCAGTTAAGCACTGGAAATGGGGCTCTGGACCCATGAAGAGAAGCCAGCAGTTGAGTCATTTCATGAGAGGTGGCTATGGTGATGATGGGAACTGGTGAGATTGCTCAGGTTAAAACAAAGAAAACAAGCCGAGGAAAAACCACGGTCAAGGCAAGTACAGTAAGGATCGACGGCATCCTTGAAGTACTTTTTTGTCTACAAAGAGCATTCATTCTATTTCATGTGCAATGAGAATACCAGCATTTTAGCACTGTTTAAAATTAATGACTAAGAGGGAATTCTGGCCCCACTCAAGCGCCTGCTAGATTGGCAAGCCTCGCTGCCTGCCCTTCTGAATTGCTTGTCACACAATTGGGCCATTCACCGTGTTCCGGGCACTCTGTGTGTTTCCTCTTTTCCACCTTAGACCTATTTGTTATGAAAAACAATCTACTTCTCAGGGTTTCAGTTTTATATACTCTTGATCTATTACTTAATTTCTCCAATCTCTTTCCCACAGTCAATAGTTTTTACTATCTGGAACTGAAAACAACCTACAGGATACCAAAGCATGAGTTTATTGAGAACAAAGAAGACCCTCTGATTCCAGTGAGGTCAGGGAGGAGGCCAAACAGTCAACCCACTTGCTTAGGACATGCGGCCCAGACAGCAATTTGACTTTGCATTCACGTTTCAACTAGTTGCGTTGGCCTTATGGTTTTTATTAAACTGTAAATCTCTTTACCACATTGAAAATTGTGGAACACATTTCTTCCTCTTGAATCCATGCATCTGAAGGCCATAGGTGGACAAGTGCACAGCGCCAGTGGGAAATGGCTTTTCTGGAATATCAGGTTCTGTCCTCAGAGACTAAGAGCACTCCATGTGGTGGGCAATAAATCTGAATTCTGCTGCGTTTAATTAAGGTAATTTTCCTACTTAGCTCCACATGTGGAGATGAGATTCAATTTTATTGTGCCTAAAAGAACACGTCCTTTCAAATGTGTCACCAGAATGGAATGCGACCACAGATCGGCATGTGATGAACCTCTGTCATCTGGAGGGAGAAGAACTGTGGCAGGATCGCAATCTGTCCCCTTATCCTGCTCCTGTGGGTTTTTCCATTGCATGGATATGGGTTGTGAGGGAATGGAGTCCCTCTACAGAGATATCAGATGCAGGCAGAGGGCAGAGCAGGGTGAAAAGCTGAGCCAGAGGAGGGGACAGATTGTTAGATAATGTTTTCTTGCCAGGTACAGTGTCAGTGAATAAAGATTTTGATCATCAGAAAGACCAAGGATCCATATTCCTGACTCTTTTGCAGAATAATTAATAAATGTTATGGGAATCACCTAGTATCACCCGTATTGTGAGGGTTGATTTTATGTGTCAACTTGACTAGATTAAGGATGCAGACAACTGGTCAGACATTATTTCTGGGTGTACCCATGAGGGTGTTTCCAGAAGAGATGAGCGTTTGAATCAGCCAACTGGGTAAGAAGGCCCGCTCTCACCCATGTGTTTGGGCACCATGCAATCTGTTGAGGGCCCAAATAGAACTGAAAGGCAGAAGGGAAAATTCTCTCTTTCTCTCCTTGGGCTGGGTTGCCCCTTTTCTCCTGCCTGCGGATGCCAGCACTCCTGGTTCTCAGACCTGCAGACTCAGACTTGAACCTACACTGTTGGCTTTCTTGATTCTCAGGCCTTCAGGTTTGGGCTGCATCACACCACTGGCTTTCCTGGGCTCCAGAGTGCCGAGGGCAGATCGTGGGATCTCTCAGCATCCACAATCCTATGAGCCAATTCCCATAATCAATCTCGTTTTATCTGTATCTGTATATAGATATCTCTTTCTCTATCTTATTATTCTGTTTCTCTGGAGAATGCTAATACAGAGTTCTTGAAAAGACTCTAAAAACAGCCACATCACCACCAAGGGAACACGGAGCCTCCTGGGTCACAAGAGGCCTGAGAGGCATGGCGGACGTGCCTGAGTTTCCTCCACAGGGTTCTTGTTCGGAGGTGGCCCAACCCGTGCTTGGCCACATTCAGAAAAAGGAAATGCATCCTCCCAAAGGAAGGCCCACTCCACTGCTGGAGAATTCAGGCTGCTGAAGTTCTTGCTTATATGATTTTGCCCAATTCCTTTTCTGAGATTTTCCCTTTTGTTCTAGTCCGTCCTCTTAGAGGAACGTGGAGCAATAACAATGATCTTACTGAGGCCAATTCTCTAGTAGGCTCCAGGCAGCCAAAGTGACAAAGGATGTGTATCCTCGTCCTTCACAAGGTGATAGCTGAGAGGAGCGTGGGAGAAAATCACAAGCCCCCCAAGGTTAGGGTCACATCTATTCATCTGTATTTTAGTGATTAGTAGAGCCCCTGACAAAAAGTGGACTCTTCAGATAGTTTTGAGAGGCCCGGGAAATACAAGAACTACGTTACCCTTCTCTGGTTACTCTTCTGTCCTGTTGTCAAACTCGGACTCACCAGTGAAAATGCGCCTCACCTTGGTGGCAACTCCAGTTAAGCTCCTGCTTCCTACCCTCCCAGCTGGCTTACAGCATCAAGCCCCATGGGGATGAGTGTTCCATCCTGACTGCCACGTCTCCACTGCATCTGCACAGTGTCTGTGAGGCTCCATCCACCATGACCCAATGCTGGCCATTCTGGCCTGGGCAGAGCTCCGAGGAGTGTGTGAGTGCTTGAACACGTGTACAGTGCAACCCCCACCACAGAGTCTGTGCTTCTTGGATGCTCACTCAATGAGGTGAAAGGCACGGGGAAGTGGTTACTGCTCTGTGTGAACTCAGTCTGGCCTGGCAGATAACAAAGACATGCAAGGAACTGCAAGGCAACTGTGGTAAGTGACATAGAAGCTGCCAGTTGGCCCTGGAGTTGAGGGGGAGAGTGATGTGCAGTGTCAGAGTGCTGTCCAAGGAGTTCTTGGCATGGCTTGAAGCACTTCACACCTGGTCAGACCACTGGAACATCCCTCGTTAGGCACCATGTGTCAGAAGCCTTGTTAGTGTATCAGGGAATGCTCTGGTTTCCTGGAGGATTCATCCATTCACAGCCGCTGACAGGAAGCCGACCATGTGCTAGATGGGGCTGCCGCAGTGCCCTGGGCAATCCAGGTCCCTGATGTCTAATTGGGTGGGATGAAATATATAAATATAAAATAAATGAACATATAGGGTGTGCAAGACAGGGCAGGCAGGGAAGAGCTCATGTAGCAGGGACATCCGAGCGAGACTGGCCGGGGGCAAAGGGATGGCCACAATCTTAGGTCAGGTGAGCAGGAGTGACGAGCGGACTCCATGTGGGATGCCAGCCAGGGAAGGGGCACTAGGAGAAGTCGGGGAGCAGCAGGGACCAGGCCCTCCAGCTTTGTGACCTTGTCCTGCTATTTAAGGAGTCCAGTGCATTCTGCATTGGCAATCACCTAGTTAGGGCGACCAGAGTGAGCAAATAAAACACAAGATGCCCAGATAAATTTGAATTTTAGATAAACAGTAAATTTTTCAGTTGTGCTACACAAAGGAAAATATTAAAATTCTCTGCTGTGGAAGCAAATATAAAACTAGCTAGAAGAGGGAAGGTGTGGTGACTCATGCTTGTAATCCCAACATTTGGGAGATTGAGGTGGGAGGATTGTTTGAGTCCAGGAGTTTGAGGGCAGCCTGGGCAACATAGTGAGACCCCATCTCTAAAAAAAAAAAATTAGCTGGTGTGGTGGCATGTCCCTGTAGTCCCAGCTACTCAGGAGGCTAAGCCAGGAGGATTGTTTGAGCCCAGGAGGTAGAGGCTGCAGTGAGCTGTGATCATGCCACTGCACTCTAGCTTATGTGGCAAAGTGAGACCCTGTCTCAAAACAAACAAAACAAACAAAACAAAACAAAAATACAAAAAACGAGAGAAAGAAAAAGAAAACAGACTGTAAGAAAGAAGAGAGAGAGAAGTCACAGTTACCATTGTTAGTGGGAGCTGGCTAGGTAGAAAACTCCAGGTTGGCTAACCTCCCCTCAGCTTTGCCAAGAGACCAGTCTATGCCATGGCCAGCGATGTATCCAGCCCCAAGGTGCAGACAGGTGATTGGGCTGGGGAAAGTGTGGATGACCAAGTCTGATTCTTCCTCCCTTCAGGACCCACTATAGAAATGAACAGTGGGGGACTTCAGTCCTCACCCTGGAGCCAAGATGGCAAGGTGACAGCATGTCATAACAGCTGTTCAGAGCTGGGACCCAGGGATCAAGTTGAGCTGCACACCAACTGGGGTGCTGTGGGCAAGCAATCCCTTAGTATACCTAAGGCAGATAAGAGAAGGAGTTAACCACTAAAGATGTTGTAAGGATTAAATTAGTTAATGTAGGGAAAGGTATTAGTTAAATTCCTGGCCCACAGTATCTATTTTATTTGAATTCCTAAGAAAATATAGTATCTGTGTGTCTACTTCGTCGACCAGACTGTATTGCAGATGGCTTAAGACCAGGCAGCAAATTTGAGGTGGAGCCATGGTTATCAGAATGGCTTCCCAGACCACAAAGCTGATTTATCTCAATCATAACAGCAGCAGATTCCTGTTATTGTAATGAATCACAGCATGTATGCACACAGATGCAGGCACCGGGGTTCAGAGGGCCAGGTTGTATGGGGAGGGTAACGAAAAACAGACGCTTGCAGGGCCCTAACAATGTGTGTAGCAACTAAACCTGCAGCCTACTTACACAAAACAGGCCATAATGAAATCCAGTTTCAAAATGGAATATTTTTCCTAAATGATAAGGTATTGCATATGGTTCTTTTCCCATTGTGTAGTAATTCCTTCTAAAGCAAACGTTTTAAAGATTTTAACTGAGGTTAGAAAACTAAAACTTGCCTCAGTATAAAAATGTCGAAGCCATCTGCTAGAAAATCACAGCTCTGTGATATAAAACACCCAGAACTGTGTTGCTCAAACTAATTTAATCACAAAATACCATTTCCGTGATCCGAAGGGAAATATTTCTACTTGGTCACTAGAGCTTTCTGGAGAAAGGCACTTATATTTGCAGTATGGTATATTAGTAATTTTGAATTTCAAAGAGAAAACAGAGCAGGGATTTTGGCAAACAAATGTTGAAAGAGTAACTTCAATTCTTTGCAGATGATTTTGATAGAAAAGTTTTTGTTAAAACAACTGACAGACACTGAGAAACATGCCATCAGTTTGAAGGAAAGTAATTGAGTTGTGCTGTTTGCATTTTATTTTGCACACATTTAACAACTGAAAGTTTTTCTGTACTATGAGACCAAAACCCCCCAAACACCAATGCAATGGCAGAAAGCTGAGAGTCAAATCAGGCAGCACACATATGAACACTGCGTTCACATGATGAGGACCACATTTCTGAGACGTTTTCTGAAAAGAACCTGTATATGTGTGTGTGTGTGTGTGTGTGTATTCTTCTTTTTTCCTGCCAGAATTTTTTGTTGAATGATCAAGTTAGTTCTGGAAAATAGGTTCCAATATTGCTCCATTCATTGGCATAGGTTGACTTTATTAATTGGCAGCTGTTTTCTCAGATAGTTTTGCATAAAATGGTGCTCAGCGAACAAGTAGGGTTTTAAACATGACACAGTCCTGCATTTGAGAATGTTTATGTTATATATGTGCCTGTTAATTTAGTAGTTATGAGTTTAATAATAACTTTGAGTTCTTTAGACATGGATCCTCACATATATTAATAAAATCAGCTGTGTGCCTTAACCAACAGTCAGCATATTTTTAAAAATGGGCCTCTGAATTGAAAATTAAAAAAAAACCCTTCAGCATCCTATTAGGATTGATTAGCCCACAGGAGGGTAATCCTGGTAAGCAAATGTAACCAAGATTCTCCTTCCCCAGTGATTCCAAGTGCAGCCTGGCTCTCCTGGTCAGGTGCTTCCTTTACTCAAATTTTCCCCCATCTGTTCCTAGATCCTAATACCACCCTCTGTGTCAAACTGTGAATGCATCTTCAGTATCAGGGCTCAGGACTTGGAGCTGGGATTTTGCTGACATGGTCTTTTCTCTGGTTGTCACCTTCCATTTCTTTTTTGGTTTGCCTTTCATTCTAATGCCAGATTTTCTAAGTGTAAGAAAGGAGGGTGGAGAGTGGGCAGAAGTCATTGTTTCCATCATGAAAGTCAACATCAGTATTTCCTGTCCTGGGGACAAACCAGTGCCTCATGTTTCTGGAAACGCTGCAGCATTTGACTTCAATTTTAACCTGGATAACGCCAAAGCTTTTCCTCAAATTCGCCACTGGAGTAAGCTCACAGATGCTCTGATTTTGTTTATCGTTGCTCCTCCTTAATATCTCTCGCACAGGTGCCGTTGACCTTTAGATGGGCTGTACAGTGTGGGGTTTGGTGCCATGGATCTGCTTCTCCAGGGACCAGGATCTTGAGATCTTCAGGCTGGGTTTCCATGGAGGCATGGAGCTGCTTTTCCTCCTTCATAACTGCACTCAAAACTGCCCTGTTGCTCTACAATGGAGACTTGGGCAACTCCTACTGGCACAGATTTGTTCACCTCAGGGGAAATTCAGATAGAAGCAAGCTGCAGGCAGTTTCACCTCTAAGTCCATGGGTTCTCAACTGGTAATGTCCTCTTATGGATGTTAGCCCACGAGGTCAATCCTGTAGCAATCTAAGGCTTGAGAAGAATTAATCTTCTGGAAAATTCCAAGAATACATCTTAGGGAAACTGGCTCTACCTTTATGACTTGGATAACACAAAGATACGCTTTTCATGTTGGACTAGAACTCAAGAGTATTGGCCAATGGATGTGTTTTCTAAAACTATTCCAGTGGGTTCACCATACAGATGAAGATTCTGAGATTCAAGACGGAAGACTGAAGAAGATCATTATTTTTATTATTTTATTCTGATGCATAAAATGGTATCTACTGAATAGGCAGATTTTTAATAGGTAGCTTATATATATTAGCAAAAGTGAACACTTTGTCTTTTAGATCTATTCCAGTTTTTCAGTAGCTGTAGACTTAAGTGCTAACTTTTAGCCCATAGGATAAGAAGAAACCAAGTCCTAAAAGTAGGCCAGCACCAGGATTCAGGCCTCTGACTTCAAGCCAAGGGTTCATCATCTTCAATCATGCACGAATTTTTACATAGCGCCAGAGGAAACTGCCTGTACTTACTGTTGTAGGTAAGACAAACCTTTGCTTATTTTTACTTCTCATGAATAAATAGTTGTAAGAAGAACTGCTGAAACAAAGGGCATTAATGAGCTTTTGCTACATATAAATAGCGAGTGTGAACCAGCAGTGTGGCGGAAGAACAGTTTCCCCTCAGCCACAGCAGGACTATGAGATGTTCTCCAATGGGCTCATCTTGTCAGTAATGTGTAGACCTTGATGTTCTTTTTAAATATGTGCTGATTTTATTACAAGTGAACCTGTGCTTGTTTTTTCCCTTATGCATATTCACTGTCTTTATACCTTTCCTTTCCCCCTACGAACTTTCTGCTCATATCTTTGCCCGTTTGGAGGGAATAGTCTATTTTTCTTATAGGATTATGAAATTTTTAATGTAATGATAATGTTAAGATTTTTTGACATGTACTTTATATTTTCCCAGTTCATTATGCATATTTAAATGTTTCACTAATATTTAAAAACATACATCTTTTCTTAAATTTTCCATAGTTTTATCTCTTAGCCATTATGCTTTTGCTTTCTGTGGTATATTCCTTGGGAGTCTCTCACTGAGACCCTTCTGTTTCTCTAAGTTGGTAACTTTATCTCCCATGATGAGAAAGCTTTTCAAAGGGAGAGCGTGACCATTTCCATATAAAGTACAATGTTGCTTTGGTGTTTAAGATTCTATTCCTGGGTGTCATTACTTCTTTTTAAATTTAACTTTGTTATGGAAAATATTAAGCATATGTAGAACAAATAATCTAATGAAACCTCACTTGTTCATATCCTAGCTTCAATAATGATCAGCACTTAGCTATTCTTACTTCATCTACCCCTTTACTCTGTGTTTTATTTTTCCTGGAGTATTTTGAAGCAAATTCTAGAAGTATACACACACACACTCACACACACACACACATACACACCATATTGGTATTGGTGTATATATATAATATGTATGTTTTATATATATAATGTATATAATACACACACACACACACACACACACCCTGGAATACTACTCAGCCATAAAAAAGAATGAAATCATGTCTTTTGCAGTAACATGTACAGAACTGGAGGCCATTATCTCAAGTGAAACAACCCAGAAGCAGAAAGTCAAATACTGTGTGTTCTCATTTATAAGTGGGAGCTAAATAATGTGTTCACATGGACATAGAGTGTGGAATAACAGACATTGGAGACTCAGAAAGGGGGGAGGTTGGGAGGGCAAGGGGGGGTGAGAAATTACTTAATAGGTACAATGTATACTAATCAAGTGATGATTATACCAAAAGCCCAGGCCTCACGACTATGAAATCTATCCACATAACAAAACTGTACTTGTATCCCCCAAATCTACAAAACTAAAAAAAGGAAAAAGGTGTAGAATGGAATAGTATACTGCAGTCATCATAAATGAAATTCAGCTAAATATAAAAATCATTGTCCTTTTGCAGGTGCTTTGCTGGATTCAGGATGCAGACAAGGTCCACGCACTGTGGTTGGGTGAGGTGTCTCTTAGGTCTCTTTTAATCTGTAATACATCTCCCTGTTTTTTAAAAATGCATTTATTTGTTGAAAAAACTTAGTCATGGGTCATTTTTCTGTAGAGTGGATTATGTTCTGGGTTTAGCTAAATGCCCTCTTCTTGAAGATTTATCTTCCATGCCTCTTGCAGGTGGTTAATATCCAGTGCTTGATTAAACTCACTTTTTTTTATTTTTTATTTTTTTGCAGAGCCACTTTGTATGAATGCTATTCACTTCCTGTTGTACCTTCATCACATCAGGAAGCAACAATGTCTCGCTTTTAATGTTGTTAAGATTGGTGAGTTCAGGTGTCAAGGACCTAGGAGTCACCAATACTCTACATCTCCATTGACAATTTTCTCCAGAATTCAGAGTCGGTGGTAAGCATAATGGTTGGGAGTGCTGGGTTGGAGTCACTCTTCAGTTTGAGTAACAGTTCTGAAAGTCACTTGTCATGCCTGAGCTAGGTCGCTCAAGCCCTCAGACCTTTCAGGGCTGACTCAGCTTTAGGAGTGGACACTCCATTTTGTGTGTGGGACTGTTGTTTGAGTGGGATGAGTTGTGTGAGCTGGGCTTTGGCCCAGTCTTGGAAGAGTGGTAGCTGTGATTTAGTGGCATTTGTTTCAAGCAGATGGAATTTGTTTAGATGGCCCCAAAGGTCTTTCCAAATCTGATGTACTAGGATGAATTATCAGACTGCTCCTATAGCTGGGTTACCACATATTACGGGTAAATCTGGGGGTAGAAGAGCTCATCATTCAGTTGTAATAGTTCAATAGAGATGACAATTCTGCCAGATTTGGGTCCTGTGGGCAGAGCTGAGAGGTCTGTAAATTCACATTCACTCTTCAAGCCCTGGTTTATAGCAGCCAGCCAAGTGTGTCACTAAGATGAAGATAGATTATAATGACTACATTTTGGTAATTCATTTACTTTACTGAAATCAGTGCTACGTCATGTTACAGGCAAGACTCCATCTGGTTCCCATCAATGACAGAGGGAGCACCATGTTTGGACAAAGGGGCTGCATCTATGTTGATGCAGGAAAAGCTGCGTGGCTTATCCAGCAAATCACGGTGTAGACCACCAGCTGGGCCAGTCCGGGTCCAAGTCAGCTGGGTGACTCTATCCTACCGTTCATTCACTTCTGCATTCGACAAGTACTGTGGACACCTGCTGTGTGCCAGGCACTGCTTGAGGTGCTAGGGGGAGATCAGGGAGCAACAAAAAATTCCCTGCCCTCCTGCAGCTGATGCATATTCCAACTGAGGGGTGGGAGTGTAGCCAACAAACAATGGACATAATCCCCAAATCATAGAGCAAGACATAGGTGATGCAAATCATGGCAAAGAAAGCATTGTGCAGACTGAGGGGTTTCTTGTTTCCTGAGAAGGATGTGGATTGCAATTTAAGGTGGAATGGGGGTTGGTCTGAGATGTGAGCCTGGCTGACAAGATCAGGCAGGAAATGTCTCCTTCATACCCCGCCTGCCCAGTAGACCACCTGCTTGGCACTGATCTGGGCCTTCGTGTAACCGCCGAGCACAGGAGGGCCATTGCTGCTTGGCATTGCCACCATGGATGCCTGGATCACGGTGCTGCCGGTCCCTCTGCTGCCTCCTCTCTGTGTCCCCTCATTGGTCCTGAGCTCCATTCCCTCCTGGGTCGTCTTCAGGCCATGATTTGCATGTTGGCTCTCTTTGGGGCCCATGGTGCTTCATTTATTCCCAAAGGTACCTTCTCCTTCCTATTCTGATTGAGACTAAAAGGCCTCCTGATACCATTGCTTTGCCAGGACAATATTACTTCCCAGGGAAGACTCTTCTGGCACATTTTAGGCTTTTCTGGAAGAACACCATATCATCATCATCACCATCATCATCAGATCTTCCCCAAGCCCCATCTGGGAGGGTCTCATGGGAGCCACATATGAACTTGGTTAGGGACCTCTCCTGAGCCTGGACTGATGGCTGGCCCAGCCCAGGCTTTTGTTTGCCACAGGAAGAGAGCTTTGTGCAAACCCTTGTTTAACCTGGCCTTCCCTCTTTAGAAAGAGAATGTTCACCAGATGAATCATGCCTAACGTGCTCGCTGGAGCCAGAGGACTTTGGCTCCCAGGCTGTTTACTGCAGCTCAGACTTTGTCCCGTAAGCGTTCTTAGGAAATGACAATGGACAGAAAATTGTCATTGTTTTTGCTGGAAAAAAAAAAAAAAGGTTGAATAGTTTCCCTGGCTCAGGCTAGCTGGTGGCAACCCTGGCCCCAGCATGCTCCTCAGTTGCCCACTCTCCCCAGCAGGGCCAGTGTGCCTTCGCCTGTCCACACTGCTCTGCGACCAGGTGCTCTGCTGTGCCCTTGCTCGGGGGCTGACTGTGCACAAGGTGACGCGTGGTATGTGTCGATGTCCGACAGGCTCACATGGGCAGGGCTGTGCTGTGGCTGTGCTGGGAGCCCTCACCTGGTCTCTCCGCTGACTTCCTCCCACCCCTGCCTGCCTTGGGTGGGAGGACACCTGGCCTTCCTAGTCCTAGGCAGGGTGGACTTAGAGAGGCAGAGCGTGCTGCAGGCAGGGTCTGTGTTTGGGTTTTGGCAGCCTGGATGAAATCCCGGCTCTGCCACCTCTCAGCTATATGTGAGTGGCCCGGTCCCTTGACCCATCTTGAGTTACAGTGCCCACTTTGCTCTGTTTCTGGACCTCAGATATGGCACTTTTAGTCTCTCTCCCCTTTGTGACATTAGAGGAAATCTCTAAGACATCATGGAGTTGCCATTGAGCTTGCCTTCCCGCCTGCACAAGCAGGTCCTGAGGCAGCTTCCTGCAGCCCCACAGATCCTGCAGCATCTTCAGGGCTCAGAAGCCTCTGTGTCTGACTCTGGCTCAAATGTAATTGCAGCTCTAGAGGAAGCGACTCACACCACAGGGAAGCGAGGAGGCTGGGGGTCGTGTCCAGGCATGCCCACAGCAGGGGCTGGGAGAGCCACCATGGCAGCAGCGACAGAGCCAGGGAAAAATGCCATCCTATGATACGCAGTCCTGTCTTTAACCCAAATGATGTGTCTGCAGAAACTGGTTGCATTTGCTACTTTGACAGATGGACAATGTTTCAGTGTCTTAATTAGCATGTCGGGTAATCACTGCCATTAATCTTGTTCTTTTTTTCACATTCATTGGCCATTTTGACTTCTCCACACCCATCTTTCTTATTTAAAAACATGATAGGAAACTTTTACTTATTAGATAAATTATGAAGACCTAATGCATGGCATGGTGACTATAGTTAATAATGCTGCACTATATCCTTGAAATTTGCTAATAGAGTAGACTTCAAGTATTCTCACAAAAAATGTGGTGATGGATATGGTGATTAGCTTGTTCTTGGTAATCTCACAATGCATGTTTATATCAAAATAAGACCTTTTACACCTTAAATACTCAATTTTTATTTTTTAGTTATACTTCAATAAAGCTCAGAAAACACACACACACACATATTCACACACACAAATAGTAGTGGTCAAAGCAGACAACTGAAGAATTCCCTTGTCGGCCTGTGCTGAGCCCTAGGGTTGTTCGTGTTCCCAGCCCTCTCTCCATCCTCAGATGGTGTGGTCCTGAGCTGCTGCCCCTCTGCCCTCCTCCTCTGTCTCCATCCCTTTCCATTTGGCTCCTACTCCTACACACGAGTGGAAACTGTGCCCTCCAAACCCAGGGGACTGCAGAAGCCTTGCTCTGCATCTCCCCGCAAACCCATGGTGTAAGCAGTCTCTTTGCCCTTCTCTACAGGGGCTCCATTCCTCATCCATCCTTTTCTCCGTGTCTCCTGGTCACTCCTGCTGTCCACTATCCTTTCCTCTTGGGCTCTGTGTTCCCACAGCCCCTCTGTGCATTCCACACGTGTCCCCTGAGTGAACTTTGCAGTCCCTGCCGGCCCCACACCCACTTGCCCTGTGTCCTGAGCACAGGTCTTCAGGTAACAGTGACTGGTGGGTGTCTCCACATTGTGACATTCTATTGGAACCTGAAACAGCTGCCCCTGACAACGGCTCAGCAGAGAATCCCTGGCCATCCAGCTCTGACAGGGGCATGGATTCTGCTTCTCCTTCCTGCCAGTCTCTTAGTTGTCTGTGCCTTCACCCTGTAGTGGCCCATTCAACCACTAAATCCAGCTGCTCTCCTTTCCTGTGGAGTCACCCCCTAATTCAGTTCCCGTGAGCTTAGTGGCTGTGATTTGATCATTCCCATCCATTCTTGGACTGCTCCAACCTTGTCCTACACCGCCTTATTTCTTACAAGATGGTAGTATTAACGCGGAGAATGAAATTCCTAGCTTTTTCTCCTTTCAAGCCACCATGATCTTCCCAAGCACAGCTCCAATCCTACTTCTCACATATTTAAAAGCGTTAACATTTCCTCACTCACCCCAATTGTTTTCACATGCAACCCAATGTCCCTACAGTCTGTCGCTTACTGACTTTTCAGCATTTTCGGGATGATCTCTCCTTACAACCATTGGAGTTCTCTTGTTGTCTCTCTTTTCCAGGGTCTCAGCAACTTTTGTCATTGCTAAAGATTCCCTCCTTCTGACACACCGTCTTGGCCTACAGGCCCCATTCTCTCCTGGTTCTGTGCACTGCACACGGCTATTGTCCATGGGGTGCAACTGTGACTCAGTTCTGGCTGTCACTCCATCTCACACGGAGCTCTCCTCTGGCCGCCTCATTCAGGAGCTTGGCTTCGTGAACTCCCGTGTGCAGCTGACATAGACACTGAAATCTCCTTCTAGAGCTTTCTCCTCAGCTCCAGAAACACACAGCCAGCTGCCTTCCTGAAGCTCCCATGTAGATGGCACCTGGATCTTGACATAATAAAAACAGAACCTGAATCTGGAGCTCCAAGTCACACCTTGTTCCCGTGGTTCTCCTGTTAGGATATTGCCGTGGAGACAGCAAACCCTCATCTACCCCAAATGCAGTCTGTCCCTGCTGATTCTGTCTGTCAGGTGGTCTCAGACACATCCGCCTTTATCCACAGCCAGCATCTCAGTTGGAGCTGCAGCAGCCCTCTCGAGACTGCCTGGTGGAAATGGCCAGGATGCCTCTCTGTGCTGGTCCTGCAACTTGCAGGCCTCTCCCTGCACTGCTTCTGGCCAGTGTGGCCTTTTTCAAAGCTTCACTGTGCCGCTGTCCTGCCTAAAATCCTTCAATGGCTCTACATGCTTCACGTGCCTTTTTTTTTTTTTTTCCAGATCAATGACTAGATCTTTACCTGGTCCACAGTCCTCCCCATTCTGGCTGCAACCTCTCATGAGGCTGAGCTCACCATGAACCCCTGCTCTAGGCATCTGCATGGTGCTCTGTTTGCCCCATGACTGTCTGCCCCCTCTTTGACCTGTTGGCATGTGCTTATCCTCCAGACCTCCGTCCAAAGGTGAGCTCCTCACAGAATCTTTGCCAGCGTCCCCAGGGCCAGGGGCAGGGGGCAGGGGCAGGTGCATGTTCTCTCCTTTGAGGCACCTCCCACAGTGTTCATTTGCATGACTTGTGTGATTATTTGGTGGACGAAAGTTTTCCCAGTGCTTGTGGGAGTCATGCCTCTTTCTCCTGAACCACTAGTTGGGAGAATACACTTCCCTTCTTCCAGCACAGCTTTGACATCACATAGGTACCATTTGGTGGTCTTCACAAGTCACTGGGTTTTGATAAACACCCTTCACCATGAGGAAAATGAGAGCTGGATGACTTAAGGATCACCCCAAATCAGGCAGAAAAACTGGATGCTTTTGGTCACAGGCCAGCAGGTCTTGGTGCCTTCAGATCCTTAGAGTGTCCTAATTTGGCTACAGTTTTCTGTCTGCAGAAAGGCCCCAAAGGGAAGACGCCAGGCTGGGCCCTCATCCTGGGCCCTCATTGTGCCTGATTCACCCAGAGGAAGCCTTGTGTGGACACGGCTACCCTCTGGAGAGATTTCAGGCCTTTGGGAACAGAGTAGGGTTCCTGCCTTTGTAACGAGCAAGTTCTCGGCTCCCTTCTGCCCTGTTTACCACTTTCCCTCTGTTTCTGTGGCTTCCTTATTTGCTAGTTCCTGGGCTTGGTGGACCCTACCATGACTTATTTTTCTCAGTGCATTCTGTCCTGCATCCTTATCACAGCTGTACCTGGCCCCAGATCCCCTCCTCCTAGCTGGTGGGCGGCTGGGTAGGTTTCCTCCCCTAACCCATCAGGGCCTCACCTCTGTAGGCAATTACTGCCTGGCCCATGAAAATATACAAGGAGACTTGAAGAGGTGTCGTGTTACAACCTTCATATTTTGCCAGCAATAAATCCAGCTCTTTCCTCTTGGGTGGACTCTCAACTCTATAAATTAAGAGTCTATTTTTAAGGAGGAAGATTTCACAGGCCCCGAGGTTCTGTATGACCTGCTCACATTTCAAGGGTTGACCTGAAAGCTGGAGGCTTTCAGAATCACAGGAAGTCATGCCCAGAGATCTGTGACTTTAGCATCCATGTTCCACTCACAGCCCTCCTACCTCTCGTGTACTTTACATCAGCTGGGACCTCAGGACCTCTCTGGTTTCCACTCTGTGCTCTGGCCTTGGCTGTCCGACCTCACCCATCCCTGGATTCTGCTTTTCTCTTCATTGAGTCTCCCATAATCTTTCCTGGAAACACACCACAGGCCTAGCAGGGCTTGCTGTGGGAGCAGCTTCCTTGGCTGCCTTGAAATCTGCATTTTTATCTCTTTCTGGTGAGTCTTATGTCCAGTAAGATTCAAAAACGTTCTATATGCTAAGTTTTGGGGATCTGAGCTCCATTTCCCAAAGTCCTGGCTTTAGCTTGCTTTTTATTTCAAACTCTATCCTTGTGGGTGCTTCCCCATCACCTATCTGCAAAATAGTCCTAAATGCATCCAGGGAGTGGCCCACCCCTGCCCCTCTGCCATAAGCCCCCTCGCAGGCACCCCTGCTGGCCTGACCCGGAGAGTGTTGTCCTGCCGGCTACCCCTTGGTGGTTTGGTGTTGCTGGAGAGGAATTTTTTAGGTAGTTCATAAAAAGAGATGTTGTCTGGAGTGTGCCTAAAGTCCTAATGAGAAGACAGAGACAGCATATAGTTGACATGGAGTTGTGGGGGAGGCGTCAGAGGTGGGCGTCCGGCAGAGGGAAGAGGCAGTGGGTTGAGGAGGTGGCTCAGAGCAGACAGGGCAGGCTGGCAAGTGTGCTTGGTGTGGAGCGTGGTCCTTGTCCCAGAATCAGGGCTAGGCACCTAGGCAAGGTGGCACCTTAGGGCCCTGTCTGGCCAGAGTCCACCTATCCACATCTGCCCCCGCCCAGCCTCCTCCATGGCCTCAGGCTTTCTAGAAGGAAGCAGAGTTAACATTTCAGGTGCTGGAGGGGCTGTGGCCAGACTGAGACAGATAGGTTTGGGGGGTGGATGCTCAGAGGCATCCCCTCCCTGTTCTGTTCATTGAGTAAGGGGACCTGCAGCTGAGGATACCCTTAGGTAGGCCAGGCAGAGACTCCAGTCCCTGACCAGTCATTCTTGTGCCTCTCCTTGGACATTACCCAGCTCAGAGCCCTGGGTCTGAGGGGAAGTTTCCTGAGAGCTTGGTCTCCTGGGAGGAGGCCCCATCGTGAGCCTGTCTCCTCATGGACCACAGAGCCTGGGTGGTGGCCCTGGTGGGGAGCACCAATTCAAGGGGCCAGGAGGCAGCGTGTGTTGGGGCCTTCCCATTTGAGAACACAGACTCACACTATTTTGTTTGTTTCGTGGATGGAGTGTCTGGAGACCCAGCATTTCAGAGCACAGGAAACAGACCTTTCCCTGAGTCAGGTGGAGCCCGGGACAGCGCTCCTGGGATGACAGGTGGAGAGCACACAATCACACCCCAGCCCGCAGTGGCTGAGGAGACTGGGTTTTGCACAGGCACAGCTCCAGAATGGATCTCTGGTGTGTGTGGGAGGAGGAGGTGAAGGAGTGGGGAGCTCACTTTGGCTCACCTCTGCAGGAGGCTCAGCTGGATCCTGGCTGGTATTACTGTGAAACAGGCAAGGAGCACTGCCATCAATTGCTGTGCTTGCTCAACCACCTTCTACTCTCTGTAAGGACAAGGCCCTTGGTGATCACACTCGGATGGGCATCAGACTCACATGGGAGCTCTGAGAAATCCCCAGGCCCGAGTCCCACCCACTCTAAGGAACCTGGGGCTCTGTGGTCCTTATGATCCTCCCAGGTGACGTGGACACACATCAAAGTCTGAGAACCACTGGCTGGATGACACGGAGTGTGTGGGGACAGGATGCTTCCCTGTGTGGATAGAATTGCTATCAGGCTAGCTGGAGGAGCCATAGACTCCAGTCTCTGTAAGGCCTGACCCAGAATTTTCCACCCCGGCTGCCTGTTAAAATCAGCTGAGAAGTTCAAATAATAAAGACGCCTGACCCCTCCCCAGATATTCTGCTTTCACTGGTCTGTGGTGGGGCCAGGCCTCAGTACTGCTGAAGCTCTCTAGGTCATTTTAATGCGCCGTCCTGGATCTTGAAAACTCTCAACCCACATGTACACTCATTTTTGTGTTGGTTTTAGACTGTCTTTGCTTACAGGGGATACTTGGAAAGGCTACTCCATACATTGCTAAGCCCACATTTTGAGACTGAGAACCAGAAATCTTGGGGATGGTGACCACGCTCCACCTACGTGCATTGGGGGAAGGGTCTGTCATGGTTGGAATAGGATGTTTCTTACCTATTGGATTTTACTTTCAGGTCAGTGCCATTGTGTACACACACACACACACACACACACACACGCACGCCAGAGGGGGAGGTCGATTTGCATAAAGGGACTAACTTCTAGGGAGCCTTGTCAAAGGGCTGAGAACATGCACCTGCTTCAGGGGGAGGGTGGTGGGTGGGGTGGCTTGACTCATTTTGTTTTTGTCGCCCTCTTACTTGAGGGGTGACCGCCTCCCCAGGTCTGCGCCTAAAGGACCTGGGGAAAATGCAGTTGGGAGCCACGGTCACAGAGAGCTGCTGTTGTCAGAAACAATCCTCAGGCCTCTGCAACCTGTTATTGTGCATGTTCATTCCCAAGGGCTCAGCCCCTGAGGAGTTGTAGGAGAACAAAGGCAGCAGTGCTTGCCATGTGAGGCAAACGTGCTTCTCAACCACAGAGGATGGGCGCTCCGCGGGGGCCGCCTAGAGCTGCCAACTGCCCGGCCCCACTGGAGACTCGGGGCTCTGCACACGCCGCTGGCCTGCTCTGATCTTCCCCTGGGGCCACGCCCTCGGCATTTCCACTCAAGTGGACTCCCTTCCTTTACTGGCCTCAGAGTTGAGAGGAGAGTGCTAGGCTGACCAGAGAGCAGGAGGACAACATCCCAAGGTCACCTAGTGCCAGGGAGGGCTGTGCCACAGGGCAGGGTGAACACGGAGTCCTACACTGGCTGAGCCCGCAGAGGGGTGCCCATATGCAAAGTTCTTCTCACATGGCCTTATCTTTTCACACACAGGTCCTGTGGGGACATTGCGATTTCCATAAATGACAGCTCAGGAGGATGGGAGAGTAGAGTTCGACTTTGAGCTTAAAATAATTAAATAAACCAAACACACCAAATACACACAAAAAACGTGCACTTTCCCCAGACAGTCCCCATTTCTGAGATGCTGTTGGATGCTGCAGGCTGCCTGGCAGAATATGACATGGTGACAAAGTATGCTCTGGGGAAATCCAAGCGATTCCAGGTTTCCACCTGGACCCTGTCTCAGCATTCACTGCCTCCAGGACAGTGGCTGGAGTACAGGGGGCAGCGGCCAGGGCATCTGACTTCACTGGGCTCTGCTGCCTTCACATTTACAGCCTCAGAGCAGAAAACTGCCTGCCTTCCACCCCACCCTGCCAGGAGGGCTGCAGCTGAGATAGCTGCTGAGCGTCACCATGTGCTCCCTTCCCAGGACACCAATGGGGAGAGCTTTTTTTTTCTTTTTTTAAATGATACCATTTATTTTTTGTTAAAGCAAGAAACCATGTCATTATAACAATCTGCTACTGAGAATGGTTCTCACAAAGGTATCATCCAGTAAATATTTTCTCCTGAAACAAGAATATGTACTGAATAAATATAGAATGAAGTTTAATTTATGTTAGATTTTTGTAAAGTTTATATCTCTTCAAATCCACATGTGGCCATGATATTACTATAGAATCTCAAATCATTAAGAAAAATTACAAACTCCATTTATGTAAGCAGATTTGAATGTAGTTCAACTTGTTTTGTTAAAGTCATATTTGATATAGAAGGAAGGTTATTTTCAGGGTTCATCACCCACCTACTCTTTAAAGACAAATATTACTCAAATGTTCTCCACCAGGCAGACTTAAGAAGAACACAAATGCAGTCTTTAATTTCAATATTCAATATCAATTATCTTAGTTCGTGAATTTAAATCAATAATGATTTAATTTAAGCATTCTCTTTTTGCCATTGTAGGATAAATGTGACCATTGTTGCTTTTGAACATTTCTTGGCCAGAGAATGAATCGCTTTGTTTTTCGACTTCCAGCTCTCCCAAGCTGCTATATTCCAAATTAAAAGGGAAGGATTTTAGAAGAGGATTCTAAAGAAACTCTATGCTTTTTTTTTTTTTTTTTAATTTGAGTAATTGCTAATAAAGTTAGAAGAGTCAATGGTTAGACCCGAGACCAAACTGGACTGAGGCTGATTTGAGCTCAATCTGGATATTTTAGGCTCACACACAGCATCCCCAGCCTGGTGAAGGGTGAACTGCCCTTTCCCACAAATGCATCCTAAGAGGTAGAGGCTATAATCAGTTCACTCAGCAAATGTCCAGCACCTCCGTGGTGCCAGGCACACTGTGTTGGGTCCTGGGGCTGTGGCCTTGAAGGAGAGTACTGGCTCCCTGGCATCTCGGTGCCTGGAGAACTACGCAGGAGGTGGACAGTGCAAACATGGAGTGGGTGAGTCATGGTAGGGCAGGTGAGGGTGTAAAGGAAGCAAGCAGTGCGCAGCCACAGAGGAGCAGACAAGGACATGTTTAGGCAGGGCCATCAAAAACACCTCATTGAGGAGGTAGGCCTGGAACCAGTTACAACTATAAATCCTGAGTATGAAATCCCAGAGCTGAAAGTAGCCTCAGAAGTCACAGGGTATAACTATGCTGTGGTCACAGATGCAGAGATGTGCAGGATCAGAGCAGAACCTCCTGTGGGTAGAGGCAGAGCCGTGGCCAGGACCCAGGAGACTGGGCTCCCAGTGCCATCCTGCCTTTTTCAGGGGGACTCGCCTATGGGTTCTACAGTATAAGGTAGACTCTGAGACCTAAGGACCTTTCCAGTTCCTAGATAGGAGAATTCAGAAACCAAGAGTGAGGAGGCATTTGCCACACGTGGCTGTTGAGGCAGAAAAGTCAAATTCACCAGATCATGAATCCTGTCGTAGACTGAGTTTTCTGAATTGACAAATTACATTGACTCAGAGTCAGATGGATATCAAACCATCTTGACTTTCTACTGCATTGACTCAACCAAGAAATTAGCTCACCTCCTGAGAAGTGAGAAGAGGACTGCCAGAGGTTTATAGAAACCTTCCAAGGGTGAGCTTGGCACTCCTTGCCTCACTAGAATCTTCCCTCTGAGGAGCGCATTCCTGGAGAGAAGCCCTTGCTTTTGGTTCTCAGCCTTAAGAGTAGGTGCTTTCCTCTGAGCCTGGAGTCTTATCTTCGCCAATAAGGCCACTCATGGAAGTTTGGAGGTTATGTGGATGAGGCCGGGAGAGGAAGATCTGGCTGGAGCAGCTGGGGCAGAGAGAGCTCCCACCACCCAGAAGCCCCGGCCCCAGCAATGGTACAGTGAAGGGTGAGGGGCAGTGAAAGGACTACAGCCATGTTAGTTGAACTGCACCAAGGCTTCCTGCAGAACTGGGCTCCTCTTGCTAACCTTGGGCTCCTTTCCATGTATTCAAGGCTCTCCCTGGAGTCACATTGTCCAATTATGTGGCATTTGCAGGGCTGAGCTCAGATCTGGAGTCTGCAGAGTTCAGGGGGCCCTCACATGGGGTAGAGTCTAGGTGTGGCATGGGGGACAGCTCACACACGAGGCACATTTGACCTGGAGAAGAGACCACCCAGAGGGGAGGAGGCTGGTCCAGTGCTGGGAGGACAGTCCTATGGAGCATCAGGAAATTCAGCAGATGAGTTTTACATCTATTTTTTCCAACTACAGTTCAGTCCTGGAGCAGACACAGCCTTGTTTGCAGAGAGCCAACATTCTAATTGACGGTGCATGGTGGGAAACAGTGAACAGAGGGAAAGAGTGCCAATGTCAGAGAGCCACAGTGCAGTGAAGAAGAGAAGGCAAGAGGATGTGATGCAAAATCACCGGACTTGGCTTCCAGGCCATTCTGCTTCCATGAGAACATTTTAGTTGAGAACCGGATGGCGTGAAAGTAAGCCAGAAGACACCATGCAGGGACAGATTGGTCCCCAGGTGCGAATGAGGTTGGAGCATTTGGGACTGCAAAGAATGTGGAGCATGGTGAATGAGATGGCCCTTTGTATCAGGTTCATGCATGAGTGGCTGGGGTCATGTGTGTGCTTCAGTAGAGGGTACAAAGGGCACACTAAGAAATCTGGGTTTCTTTCTGAGGGCCTGAGAAGCCACCAGAAAGCACTGAGCAGAGAGTGGTGGATTTATTTATGTGTTTATGAAATCATGTTGGGTGCTGGGTGGTGAATGCTTATAGGGGCAGAGGGCAAGGGTGGAATTGCAGAGACCACAGCTAAGAGCCATTTGCAGAACCAGGCTCATTGTGATTCAACCTGGGAGGCATTGGGGATGAAGGAGATGAGGCCGGTGAAGGATGCATTTCTACATATAATACAGATTAGGTAGATGGGTTTATATGTAATGTAGATTAGACTCAGAAATCAAACTGGAGCCAATGGAGGACACCTGACGGAAGGTGTACTTCAATTTCTTCCATTGCATGGAAAAGCAATACAGTGGAAAGAGGATGGGATCTGGTGCCTCTCAGACAGGATTCCACTTGCAAGCCCTGTGACATGGGGCAGCCCACCCGGTCCTGGACCTCCACAAATCCCTCTGCGACGTGGAGAGAATCAGATTTCCCCACAGAGACTCCATGAAGGGCCCCAGAGTGCACTCTGCGGTTATCCACTGATGCATTCACGAGGAAGAAGAAGAATTAAATGCTCCTTTCGAGAAAGCGGTGGTGGCCAAGTGCTGTGGGCACTGTGAGATCAGAGCTGACAGCCCAGACTGTGAATCGCAGTCCTCACCAGGGTCATTGCATATTGCAGGGAGCTCTTCCCAAGTGCCCACTTTTACTAAATTACAAAAAATACATAACAGGAGAGTTCCTTTGTGTTTTAAAAATCAATGACCAATTTTTGTTTTGTTTTGTTTTTAAAATACAGTGTTTTCAGAGATAAGAGTATTATACTGGAAAGCTGTTATGACACAGAAAATTATATGAGCTTGTAGTTGATTAAAATAGTCAAGTTGACCTATATGTCATCTCAGTGCACAGCAAGGAAGCATCTTCAACTTAGAAAATTGCTGGCATGAACACAAACAAATCTAGTTCTTTGAAACGAGAATTTTCAGATTTTGGATTTATGGTCAGAAATAGCTAAGTCCCAGGGCCGGGCACGGTGGCTCGTGCCTGTAATCCCAGCACTTTGGGATGCCAAGGCGAGTGGATCACCTGAGGTCAGGAGTTCAAGACCAACCTGGCCAACATGGTGAAACCCTGTCTGTACTAAAAATAAAAACGTTAGCTGGGCGTGGTGGCGAGCACCTGTAATCCCAGCTACTCGGGAGGCTGAGGCAGAAGAATTGACTGAACCTGGGAGATGGAAGTTGCAGTGAGCCGAGATCACACCATTGTATTCCAGCCTGGGCAAGAAGAGCGAAACTCCTTCTCAAAAAAAGGAAAAAACAAAGAAAAAAAGAAAGAAAAGAAAAAAGAAAGAAACTGCTGAGTCCTGAAATACTGATAAAATGACCAGCTCTGTTCACGTTCAAAACTTGACACTTTCAGTGTCAGGGTGACCAGGAATCGTGGCTGTAAAGGAAGCCTGAGAGGTCTCTGGTTCTGGCATGAAAGAATTTTCCAAAACTATGTAGATGCTGGGGCCTTAGAAGTTTGATATTAGTGTAAATGAATGTATTCTCAACAAGAATATAGATGAGTTTGCACTGAATTCAGAATACTTAACTCCAGACTTATAAGAGATTAAATAATTCTTTAAAATGGATTCTCAGGCACTTTATTTATGCTACTCATGAGAGCTACACTGGCAAGGGAGGTCACAGTTTCTGACTTGCCTTTTTTCTAAACTTCTGACTTTGTACACATGCAGAACATATATTTAACTATTGGGATCCCAATTTTCTATGTTGGGAGATTTTTCTTTATATTTTTTACCTTTCAATAAAGTAGATCTTTAGAAATCAGAATTCCTGAGATTCCAGTACTGTCAAATTTGCGTTCTTGGGAATACTGAGGTTTAACATTGACTCCTTCAAATGAATGCTGGGTGAACTTGTCTAAACTCCTGTTCCTCTCATTCAGTGTCTCCCTCTGTGAAGCAGAGGCAATGGCACTCCCTCCTTTTAAAAGTCTTAAGGTTTGGGAAAGGTTTTCAGAGTAGTCAAATAATTTAACACCCTTAGGTAAAATGTGCTCTCAAATTGTATTTCTAGCCATGGAAATGAAGATTAGTCTCTTCATTTTTTTTCTTAGTTGGAATGGCCACTGGGAGATTCTGCTAAACTAAAAGATTTTTTAAAAAAATAGTGTTGTTCAGGGGTGTTCTGATTCGATTACCTTTCTTCTAACTCAAGGGTGAGTTTCAGAGACTCTGGTTCACACAAGACGGGGCAACTTCCATCGTGTCCTGCTCGGAGGAGGCACCTCACACTCGTCTCGTCTTGTGAATAACTGCACAACTGGTCATGAGGAATGCTAGGGGGTGGCCTGTCATGGGAGCCCACCTTGCACATATTCAATGCCAATATCCATCTGGAGCTTTGACAGGGCTGTGTTTACGTCTGCCTTTCACAGAAATTGGTATTCCTCTCATCTTTTATTTCAACAGTTACAGTTAAACTACACCTTGATGAACTACCCGTGTGTATTCTCCCCAGTTTCCGGCCCACCTCCCTCCACAACCCTCCCACAAACTGAAATGGAAGCCGGGCTGTGAAACATGAAACAGGCTGTTATAAAACTGTATTTTATAGTTGCAGCATGTAACAGTTGAAGACATGTTTACGTAGCTGAGGAGACAGAAACACCAGTCTTCCCACTCCAGAGTTTACCTAACTTCCTTCAGGACTAAGGGTAGAGCTGTAGATCATAATGTATCCCTTAGGGAGATAAAGAGGAAGAGAAAGAGTTAAATGCTGCTTTTGATGAAGTCTGCATGCTAAGAAATGAATGGCAAAAACGCTTCCGGGGTTTTTTTTTTTTTTTTTTTAATTGAGATGGAGTCTTGCTCTGTTGCCAGGCTGAAGTGCAGTGGCGTGATCTTGTCTCACTGCAACCTGCGCCTCCCAGGTTCAAGCAATTCTCCTGCCTCAGCCTCCCAAGTAGCGGGATTACAGGCACAGGCCACCACACCTGGCTCCTGGCTAATTTTTGTATTTTTAGTAGAGACGGGGTTTTAACGTGTTGGCCAGGATGTTCTCGATCTCCTAACCTTGTGATCTGCCCGTCTTGGCCTCCCAAAGTGCTGGGATTACAGGCGTGAGCCACTGCACCTGGCCCTGCTTCTGGTTGTTAAATGCCGTGAGCAAACATTTCCAAGTCATTGCCACGCTGTGGTTCTTTCATTTTAGGGACTCAGCAGCAAGAAGGCCTCTGTGACTGAGGCCTCGATGGAGGGAGCGTGAGACGTCCTCGGTGACTTCACCGTCCTCTCTTCTTGACTCCTTTACTTCAGGCTGCCTCCTGCTATCACCCCTTTGGTTCCAGCCCTGCTGGCTACTGAAGTGCTCTGGCTTGGAGATTTGTGGTTGGGTGGGTAAAGGTCTTCTGCTTCGTGTCTGCCTGTTTTCTGGTTTCCCCTTCCTGCCTCTCCCTTTCTCCCCTTCCTCCATTCCCTTCCTCTCCTTCACCATTTCTCTTTCTCCTTCACCAGTCGGTGAGCGCCAGTCATGTGTTAGGCCCCACTTAGATCCAGAAGGTCTTAAGAGAACCCCCCTCCTTCCAGGAGAACCTCGCATCACGACATTCCTTAGAGTGAGGCTGACTCAGCTTGGACTATGCAGAAGTTAGGACACACGGAGAAATCTGGCTGTGGTGGTTTCACCCATCTGCATTTTGGTAGGCCCCACCTTTCAGGTATAGGGCTGGGTGGTGAAGGGGCCCAGTGAAGCCCGGGGCCACGTGTTCCTTAAAGTTGCAAATGCACAACTGCAACATTTAGTGGCATTTCTGATAACTCACTGTGTAAGGCTGTTTTGTGCTTGCGGCAGAATTTCTCCTCTGGTTTCCTACGTAAGAATATCATCCATTGCCCGGTGCAGGAGCAGGAACGGAGAGACAAGAGGCCAGGGTGGGTCTGAGGCTGTTCTCCAGTCACTTCAGGCTTGGCTCACAGCCCGACTTCCTGCCCCGCAGCCTCCTGCCCCTGTCGCCAGAACGGCTGAGCCTGCTGATGACAAAGCTACAGCTCATAGGCTGACAATTTTGTCTGGATTTCTATCAAGGCCGGGGGTGCAGTCAATAGTACATGCAGGAAATTTTAAAAGATCAAGAGCAGCTAAAAACAAAATCCACTCTGGGATGTTTTTAACCAAACAATCAAGGATTCAGTGCTTTCCGGGGGTGAGGACCAAAACCGAGCAGGACCGGCAGCCAGCATCACCTCTTCCATCTTCCGTCTGTCCTGAACCACCCTAAAAATAGCGCCTGGACCTCACACCATCCGTGCTTTTGTTATTTACCCTCTTTGGTCTTTTGAAAAACAGCTTTCTCGGGGCTGAGAGTCTCCCATCATTTGTGCTTATAGAGTCCTTTCTTCTGAAGTGGTGAACGTGCCTATCCTCACTTCTGGGAAGTCAGTGATAGGACTTCTGTGAGGGGAAAGTGGCTTCAGCTGGGTTACAGAGGCAGGTGGTGGAAGAGTGAGGTGAGAGTGCCAGCGCTTCTGGGGACAGAGCATGTGCTGGCTCAGTGGCTCTCTGAGTCTTCCTAAGAAAGAACAGTGCCCTCCTTGCCCTTCTCTACGCAAAGCCCTCACCAGGCTTCCCTCTGAACCACACCTTTCTTATGAGGACCTCTGGGAAGCTGAACCAGACCCACAGTGCCTCTAGCCTCTCCTTCAAGTACACTCCCAGGTGCCTGCCTCTGGCACATCTCAGGAGGGCAGGGGCCGAGCCTCTGCTCCATTTTGAATGCCTGCAGACCTAGGACAGCTGACCTGCAACCCCGGCAGACATGTCTGTGGCTTTCGAGGCCGGCTTTCCCTTTCTCGGCTTCCCCGTGGGCTCTGGCCAGTCTTGTCATTTTGCCATGCTTCAGTTAATTCATCTGAATTGCGGTAAGATAGTGCACAGAGAATTGTGAGTGGTGACAAAGGGACCCACAGAAGTCGTCTCCCAAAACTGGAAGTTCCATGGATGTGGGATAACCATGCTATGTCCATCTTCCTCGTAGGAGCAACCGAGTGAAAAGCCATGGCTGAGTGAGATCACCACTAAGTGGGATTTGTCCACCACTGGTACCAGCTTCAGAACACTGATCACAACCGGGGGAGGGTGGCCAGTCCGGGAGGCCACACACTGCAGCTTTCCTTCAGGAAAAGCCCGTGGCTCCATGGGTATAAATCAAATGTGAGTTGGCTGGATCACCTGAAGCAGAGGATCCAGTCTCACTCCTGCCCCACAGCCAGCTGGACACCCGCAGAGCCCCAGGCACCCCTAGCAGATGGCGAGCGTGTCCAGCTGCGCAGGCTGCAGCCTGGTGACTCGGGTGTCTGTGATCTGGTCTCATGTTCTGAGCTGATCCCCACGCTCAGACCTCCGCCCCATGGCTGTGCATTCTGCTCACTGAGGTCTCTTCCCCAATGGTTGCAAGGAAAACACGAAAGGCAAGGATGGTGAGCATGATGAACATTTCCTGTGGGAGACAGAGTTGCAGGCATTCTCAGAAAAGGAGGGCGCTTTGGAAAGGGCTGGAGATGAAAGTGCAGCACAGTGGGAAGGAAAGCCAGTCTCCACGGAGACACGGGAGGGAAGTCAGCATGGAGAGGAGAAGCGAACAGGCCCGCTCCCAACATCACAGGCTGCCAAGAGCCCAGACACAGAGCAGAATAAGGAAACACTCGTGTGGGTGTCGGGGTTTGTCCTCATTTGCTTCATGCTGCTGCTCCCCAGCTTAATTGCTTCATAAATCTTGAACAATTTATGAACCTCCCCGAGCCCCAGTTTTGTCGTCCGTAAGATGGCTGTTAAATTACATACCTCTCCAGCAATAAGCAGATTTAATGAGAAAAAACATATAAAGAATAACAACAAATATCATAAAACACCTTGGAGTATTTTTAAGGAAAATCAGTGTGATTGCAATCAAGAAAATTACAAAACTTTATTGGCATATAAAATGTACACAAAAAATAACATACACATTTGAACAATATCATATTCCTGAATAAGATAACGACTGTTGTGAAAATATCAATTGTTCCTAGATTAATGCACACACTTAGTGTAGGTCATTTCAATATCCTCCTGGCTATTTTAGAAACAGAACAAATTCTGAAGTAACTGTGAAAATAATGAGTGTTCAACATACATCTTTGAATAAAAAGATTGGTTCTTATAATTATTAATGTTATCAGGATACGATGCTCAAAACAATTTGGTCATTGTTCATGAATAGACAAATCAACGAAACAGAATAATTCGAAGACCTTGGCTCATGAATGAATAAGCTCATAAAGCAACACAAATACTCATAAATAAAAGTATTTTCCACAAATCACATGATAATAACATGCTTGCAGTTGGGGAGAAAGAGTGATTTAGTCCTAAACAAAAAGCAAATTTCAGATTAATTTAAAAGTTAAAATACAGAGCAACCAAAGGTGACAAAAGAAAAAAATTTCATCAAGTGTTTTGAGGATGGGTCTGCCCTTCATTCTGTGGCTCAGAAACTCAGTTTTTTTTAACCATCTCAGGGTTGAGTGAACTGCTGTACACTGATTTGAGCTGTCCAAATTCATAAAACCAAAGCATAAAATATAGTGCCTAATTAACTGACAGGGAGACATGGATCTGCCTGGGGGTCCTCTTCCCATGCCCACAGGGTACTATGGTGAGTGTGACATCAGAGTGGGGAAAGGCTGCACCTGGGGCCGTGTGGGACCTGCAGGCTGCTGCACCCATCTGTCAAGCCTGAATTGCTGCACCCATCTGTCAAGCCTGAATTGCTGCACACACTCAGATCCAGCCAATGGCACTGCATTCCTTTATTTTCCCAGATGTCACAGAACCTGCTTGAGCACACTGCCCCAGTGTTGGTGGGCAGGCAGACGTCTTCACTGCAAGGTCAGCTCGCCTTTAGGATCATGTGCGAAGTCCAGAGAGTGTTTGGTGAGCCTCCTTCTCTCCAGGAGGAGGACTCTGGTCCTTCAGTTCACAGGTGTTATAGCCGCAGAGCAGTGCTGGGCACCAGCAGGCAAGGGGAGGCTTTGGGGTGACCCTTCCCCTGATGTGGTGGTCAGAGTCCCCCCACCGGCTCCTGGGGTGCAGAGCCATGATTATCTCTGCAGCTCCCTTCTCAGCCGTACCTCCGGAGGCCCTGTCCCACTGGAGCACATGTGTCCAGGCAGGCTTGGCACCCAGCCTGCTGGGGCAGTAACCATCACCCCTCTCTCAGATGCAACTTGTCCTCTTCCAACTCGTTTGTGCAAAATAGGGTGCATCCATCTGGTCCCTCTGGAAGAGAGAGGCCTGCCCATTGCCAAGTCATCCATAGGAGAGGACTGTGTAATTTGTTTTCTGAAATAAGACAGTTTTGAGTGAGATGGGGAAGGAGTTGTTACTGATGACACTGAGAAAACAGGAGTAAACCAGGGCTACCCAGCATCCCCCCAACACTCTAACTGGTATGACCACTTTTTCTGGGCTCCTCAGGCCAGCCCACCCTCTTCTGATGGTCACATTCTTTAGCTACTTTGGTGCCTTCAACACTGTTTCACTTTTGGCTGCCTCTACCCCTTCAGGGTAACGTCTCAAATTGTTCTACTCCCTGATTATGGGTCGGCTGTTACAGCAGAACTCTCAAAGGAAATCTTATTTCCAAGTTCCTGAGGGCATCTTGGGATGGTTGTCCATTCACTTCCTCTCCCCTGCCCCTTACTCCCCTACCCGCTGGGGAACTTTATCTTAACAAAACCATCTGAAATTGTACTATTATTTAAAATAATGCAGAAATAAAGCCCCAAGAGCAATGCAAATGTTCAACAGTAAGGAACTGTCCAAGTCAAGCTGACACTGTGGCGATGATTGGTTCATGTTTAGGAAGGTGATGATTTTGGAGAATTTGGCAACATGGAAATTGTATACGCTGTAATGGTTAGTGAAAAATTAGAAAGGAGGCTATAGAGTTCAGTTGTAACACTTTGACCATAATTATATAAAAATAATAATAAACATATTAAGATGTCGGTGTGAAAACAATTGCCAGCATGGTAACAATAACTTTGCTTCAATTATGGGATTAGGGCTGATTTTTTTTCTCTCTCTTTTACTATTCTCCAATTTTTCTGGAATGTGGTTCACATAATGAAAACAATGCTCTCTCCCTCCCCTTCTGCAGGAATTAAATGAGGTAATGATTATAAAGTGATTTTTCCTTTGTTTCTCCCCTCTCCATAACCCCATTGTGTCCTGACAACCTTGTCCTGAAAAAGAGGGAGAATGGGGCTTGGTTGGATTCTCTTGTTCCCAGGGCAAGGCTTTCTCTAGTTTTCTTCCTTGTCCTCAAACTGTGTCAACCTTGGGCCACAAATGAAATGCCCTCGACAACCCCAGTGGACTTATCTCGGGGATCTCTTGCACCTGCAAAGTGAAGGCCTCGGTATCCCTTCCACAAAAACTTCAACCCTGTCAAAAACAGCTTTGTTACGTGAAGTTTTATTGGGAAAGGAAGTGTCCCAAGAATTTCCTATAGCTGAGCCTGTTACAAAAGTTCACTCTGCCTCTCTGACACTCGCTCAGGTTTCTAACCACCTTGGTGGTCCCCGCTCTCTCTCTCTGCGTGTTGAGCTGATTCCCTGCTCAGGTCTGAAGTGATTCTGGATTTTGCCTCATCTTGATCTGTGTTTTCCACTTTTTCAATTTTACGTTCTTTTTTCTAGACCACTTATGAAGAGGAAAGTTATTCCTCTTAAAGGTGAAACATCTTTCCACCCTAACTAATGAAGGCATCCCAGTACGACCTCTCCCAGGAGAGTCCTGGAGAAATGAATGGCCCCCGACAGTGCTGGGCATGGATCTGAGCTGGGGAGGGGCCAGCATTCTGTTCCCGAGGGAATCCTGAACACGGCTCTCATATTTTCTTCCACAAGCCAACTCAACCCAGAACATTGCCCTTAAAAACATTTCCTGTGTCTTAGGTAAACCCTGTATTCAGTATTCCAGAGACTTGGAAATACATCACCGATATTTATTTCAGCATCATTTGTAATAGTGGACTATTGGACATGTTCTGATGTCCATTAAGAGGGATCTGGTTTAATAAAGTATGGTCCATCTAACAAGGCCCAGAGCAGTGTGTGCAGTAAGGTCTCATTTGTATTAAAATATATTTATATACGTATATAACTAGATGTGCATAGAATATTTCTGCAAAGATAGAGAAGAAAACAGTAACGTTCTCCTCTGGCAAAGACAACCAGAGGGACTGAAAGGCAGAGGGGAGAAGACCAATTATTTTATTTTATTTTGTATTTCTTTGGTTCCTTTGAATTTTGTATCAATTTATTTATATATATATATATGTATATTTACTAGAAAAAAATGGAAACATATAACTAGTGGGCATGCTAAGAGACCTTTCCATTTGGGTGAATTACCTCTTAGGATTACAATTTTCTCATTTTCATCTATCTGCATTAAAAAGGGAAATAATTTCCATGCCTATATCTTTGGCAAGCCCTCTCACCCTACTTTATAAAATTGCTTCAGGCTGCTGCAAACATATTCAAGGTTTGCTTTCTTTATTTTTCAGCTCCTCACTCTCTTGGGAGCCACTTCAGAAATTTTCTGGCCAAGAATTCACCCCACCCCTCCTGGTCCCACCTGCAAGGGGTGGCAAGAAATCTAAAACATAAATACTGGAAAACTGATTTTTGATAAGAACGTAAGACATAATATTTATATAAACTTAGCTCTTGCAAGAGGTGTGTCGAGTATGCTGGGTGTTGAGCGATAAGGAGGGTGCAGCTTTCAGCAGCCGAGTTAAGGTGATCTAAAATCGCTCACACGCAGATGGAGGAATTAATAAGCAGAGCGTGTAAGTTATGAGTTGCTCATTCACAATCAGATGCAAGAAGCATCACATTTCTTTATTTTTCCAAATCAAATTACACCTGGCTCCGAGCATCTGCTCCCTAGGGTTAAGAAGAAACACGATGCTGGCTGTTCTCATCTAATTGAAGTCCTTCCTCTTCAATTAGATCATGCAGGGATCCTGGAGCCTGAGAGCCCTGGAAACGGGCAGGAGCTGCTCCTCAGCCTGTGATCAGCATCACAGCTACTGCTGTGTCCTCTTGGCTTCATGATTCCATCATCTTTAGGGCTCTGTGGCTCAGGGCCACAGAAATGCCACTCATACCACATTGTTCTTGGCCAGAAGGAGGGTTTCCCCCTTGGCTCAGAAGCAGCAGAGGGTAACTTCCAGCTTCCATGCAGCTGTGAAGGACTGGCTCCCCATTCTCCAAAGCCCTAACTACCCCCAGACCTTGGTTTGGATGGGGACAGGTTCCCAGGGCTCACCTGCTCTTTCCTGCCTGCCCCGGGCATCTTCCCAGTCTTGAAAACACCATTCTCCCTCTTCTGCTTGTTCACAAACACAGAGACTTCTCTGGATGGCTTAGCTTTCTAGAGCAAAAGTTTGCGTGTTCAGGGCCGTGGTCCAACTTCTGAGATTTGGGAATTGGGTCTTCAGGGTCTCAGGAAAACAGTGCTCGCTTCTCTGAGCAGCACGTTGAAGCTTTCCCTGGTGAGCCGAGGGCAGCAGCACTGACTGCATAAATGGCCATGCTGTGTTCTCCCTGACCTGCCTCCATACACGCACCTCTCTAAACATAAAAACTGTTTTTATGTTTAACTTCAGTTCTCTTCTCTCACCAGAAGCTCTCACCATTAGAGGGAAAAATGGGCAGTCTCCAGCCTACATCATTTCCTTCATCTCCCTCTGCTGGATCTCCAAGCTCAGCCATCCTGAACCTTGTGGGGACCGTAGCTCCTGAGCTTCCACAATTGCAGGCCAGCCTGCAAACAGCAGGTTTGATGCCTCGCCCTTGGGGCAGCAGCTGCCCTTAACTGGGCTGATTCTTTCTGTCCCAGAGAACGTAGATGCAGGAGGACACTTTGAAAGCTTTCATTCAGCACTTTGTAATATATGATTCCACCGGAGGTTCGCAGAGTCTGTAGAAAAGTGATTCTCAAACGTTGATTGTGTTAAAAGATCCTCTACCTGGGCTCCTTCAAAAACACATTGCCTGGGAGACTGAGACCATTGGCTGCCTGAAAGAAATTGACTGGACTCACAGTGAATTCTAACATAGCTGGTCCCTTGAGTTGTCATTGAGAAATAATCCTTCCAAAATGACAAGTCCACCTGAGATTTACCGTGTCACCTGAAATCCATGCTCACTTTTCCAGTGGTGTATTGATTACCAAACAGGAGAAAGCAGGGCCTTGCTGTGCACTAATTAGCTCCAGTACCCTAGGCTGTCACCAGGTGGTGGGGTGCCTGTTTGCTGCTGTCTACCTTGCTACCTGTGGCATCACCAGCAACTCCTCGGGAGGTTCTGAGTCCCCAGTTCCTTGCAGAGAGGATGGGTGGAGACACTAAATGCTTGGTTGATGGCGGGGAGTATGGGCTGAGGGCAGGTGGATGCATAGATATAGGAATAACTGTTAAGTTTAACTGAATATTGGAAAAACAAAAGGACAATAGAATTCTGAAGTATTCTGAAGAAAACTTTAAAGATCGTTGGCCTACGTAGTTGTGATTTGCTTACAAATTTTAAATTTTTTTAGATGACAAAGAGTGATACATATTCGAAGTATCAATTTATGTGATAGAGATATATACATAAAAAATCATGTCCACCTGTCCATACTACTCAAAGCAATATACAGATTCAATGCAATCCTATAAAAATTGTAGTGACATTTTTCATAGAAATCAAAAAAATTCTTAAATTTTTATGCAATGACAAAAGATCTTGAATAACCAAAACTATCTTGAGAAAGAAAAACAAAGTTGGAGGCATTACACTTCTGAGTTGCAAATTATATTACAAAGCAGTAATAATCAAACAGTATGGTATAAAAACACTCATACTGTATGTACCAATGGAACAGAACAAAGAGTCCAGAAATAAGCCCAAGTATACAGGGTCAACTAATCTTTGACAAGGCCACCCAGAAGATAAGATGGGGAAAAGATAACATCTTCAATAAATGGTGCTGGGAAAATTGGATGTCCACATGTGAAAGAATGAAACTGGATTTTTATCTTACAGCCTTCACAAAAATCAACTTAAAATTGATTAAAGACCTAAATGCAAGGTGTCAAACCATAAAATTCCTGGAAGAAAATACAGAAGAAAACTCCTTGATATTGTCTTTGGCAATGATCTTTTTTTTTTTTAATGTGACTCCAAAAAGCACAGGCAACAAAAGCAAAAACAAACAAGTAAAGACTACATCAAACTAAAAGTCTTCTGCACAGCAAAGGAAACAATTAACAAACTGAAAAGGCAACCAACGGAGTGGGAGAAAATATTTGTGAGCCACATGTCGGATAAGGACTAAAATTGCCATGGAGCTCATACAACTGAATAGCAAAAAAAAATGAAAACAAAAACAAAACAAAACAAAGAAAAACAAAAACCAAAAAACAAATAACCTAATTAAAAAATGGGCAAATGGCCTGAAAAGATACTCCTCCAAAGAAGACAAAAAAAAAAAAAAAAAAAAAAGGCCAAAGGGTATATGAAAAGGTCCTCAACATCACCAATGATTGGGGAAATGCAAATTAAAACCACAATGAAGTATCATCCTACACCTGTTAGGATGGCTATTGTAAAAATGACAAGAGAATAACCAGTGTTGATGTGAATAACCAGCAAGAATAACCAGTGTTGATGCAGGCACAGAGAAACGGGAATCCTTGTACCCTGTTGGTGGGAATGTAGATTTGTGCAGCCATTATAGAAAACAGTATGGAGGTTCCTAAAAAAAATAAAAATGGAATTTCCATACGAACCAGCAATCCCTCTTTTGGGTACATACTCAAATAAAATCACCACATTGTAAAGATATCTGTACTACCATATTCATTGCACCATTACTCACAATAGTCAAGATATGGAAACAAGCTGTGTCCATCAATGGATAACTGGATAAAGAAAATGTGGTAGGTATACACAATGGAACGTTATTCAGCCTTTAAAAAGAGGAAAATCTTGCCATGTATGATAACATGGGTGAAACTAGGGGACATTATGCTAAATGAAACAAGCCAGACAGAGAAAGAAAAATATGGCATGATCTCACTTAGATATAGAGTCTAAAAAAGAAAAACCATGAATATGTAGAAACAGAGTAGAAGGGTGGTTACTAGAGGTGGAAGCAGGCGTGGGGGAAGTGGGGAGATATAGGTCAAAGGGTATAAACTTGCTGTTATGTGGAATGATAAGTCTAGAGACCTAATGTACAGCAAGTGGACTAGAGTTGAATCTGTTGTGTTGTATATTGAAAATTTGCTGGAGTAGATTTTAGGTGCTCTTGTCACATACATACACACAAAAGAAAATGTAACTATGTGAGATGATTGGTGGATATGTTAACCTACTTGGCTGTAGTAACCATTTCACTATAAATACGTAATATCAAAGCATCATGCTGTATTCCTTAAATACATACAATTTAAAAAATAAGGAAAAAGCATAATGCCCACATCCCCAAACTCACAGAACAGAGCTAACTGTTGGTATGTATCCTTCCACATTTTTCTTAGCAGTCATAAAACTTATATGAGCAAATGCAAAGGATGATTTCTTTCCTTAAAAAAAACCCCACCAAAACAAAATTAAGGACTTACTATTTCATTTGTTTTGCAGATTTGCCTCTGTGCCCCCAAATACATCCTGGACATCTCTGTAGGTCAATTCAAATAGATCTGGTATATTCTTTTAAAATTATTTCATAATACTCCATGATATGAGTATTCTGTAACTTAGTCTTCCTGAGCCTCTTCCCTTCCCTCTTTCTCTTTTCTTTCTTCCTCTTCCTCTACTTCCCCCCCCCCCTTTCTCTCCTTTTCCTTCCTTTCTCTTCTCCTCCTCTTTCTTCTGGTCTATACAAATAACTGTGTAAAAAAATCCCTGCATCATTTGAGCACCACTGCTAGTCCAAATGGTGACAGTTAGAAAAAGGCATCCCCCAAGACATTTTACCGCCAGAAAACTCTTATAAAATATATACAGATCCATGATGACGAACGGGAAAATGATGCACCTTAGGGTTCACAGTTGCAAAATTTTATGCAGCAGTCCTCGTATACTAAAACCATTATTTATGTAAGATCAGATTCCCGGTCAATGTAGATACATACTTTAACTTTTAGTGGTTTCTGCCAAATCATATTCCAAAAAAGTTGTAATACTACAGTGTATGCAATACACTGCCCACACCCTCAATAATATGAATTTCTATCTGAAGATAAAAACTTTCAAAAATAGCTTTATTGTTTATTGTGTAATGAAATAAGCTCATTGCTAAAAATCCCCAGAGTCCTAATAGCCTAAGATGGCCATTGTTAACTCTCAGATTAGCATTTTTTCAGCTATTTCTTTATGCCTCTTGAAATAGATGTCAATACTTTTTCCTGACTGGCATTGGACTAAAACAACTGTTCTTCGATCTACTCTTTAAGCTTAACGCTATTGGGAGCCCCTTTGTGGGCCAACAAATGGAGACGTGCACCATCATTTTCTTGGGAACATGCATTGTGTTCCACTCTCACATTCTGGGTGTAGATGCAACATTATTTAGCCTCACTTTGGGGGGTTTATGCATTTGGACACGTTTTCACTTTCTTGGATTCTTGAAATATGTTGTGATGTGTGATCTGATTCCAGATATCACTAATTTGTGTCTTCTCTTTTTTTTTCCTGATCAGTCTGAATAGGGGTTTATAAATTTAATTGGTCTTCCATAAGATCCCACTTTTGACTTTATTAATTTCCTATATTGTTTTTCTTTTTTCTGTTTTATTGACATCCACTCTGATCTTTATTATTATTCCTTGTCTTCTGCTTATTTGGAGTTTCTTTAAAAATAACACCAAAAATATTGTCTTTAATATTTTTTCTAATTTATTTATTTTTTAAACTGACAAAAATTGTATATGGTTACTGTATACAATATGTATTTTGAAATATTTTTACTAGCTTCGTAAAGTGGAAGCTGAGGTTATTGATTTGAGACCTTTCTTTTCTAATACAGGCATTTAGTGCTATAAAATCATACTTTAGCTGCATATCACAAATTTTAATAGGTTGCATTTTCATTTATAACTACTTCAAAATACTTTCTAATTTCTGTTTTAATTCCTTCTTTGATCCCTGAATTATTTAAAAGTGTGTTACTTATTTTTTTCTACATAATTGGGGATTTTTAAAGATACCTTTATTTTACTGATTTCTAAATTAGCTCCATGTGGTCAGAGAACATGCTTTGTATGACTTGTATGGTTTTACATTCACTGAGACTTTATGGCTAAGAGTATGCCTTGGCAAATGTTCTGGGTACACCTGAAAAAGATGTGCGTGCTTGTCAGGTAGAGTGTTCTATCAGTGTCAACCAGGTTAAAGCTGATAGATAATTTCGTTCAAATCTGTATTCTTACTGATTTTCTTTCTACTTGTTCTATTAGTTATTGAGATAGGGACTTGCAAATCTTAGATTCTAACTGTGACATTTTCTATTTCTCTTTACAGTTCTATTAGCAGTTTTTGCTTCATGTATCTTGAAGCTGTGTTATTAGTTGGTGGTTCATCCACATTTGGATGACTTACCTATCTTAGAATGTATTTCTCTTGCCATAGACACATGACAGCTGTGAGTAATAGAGCTCTTGCGTCCTACTTTCCTCAAATCTCGATTGTTTCATTGCATTCCAGTAAGAAGAAAATGCTGAGGAGAGTATGATAGTCAGCTAATAGTTTTCCTTTTAGGATACTGGCTTTCAGTTTCTCGAAGTATCTGTGGTTCTTTGTTGGACAAATCTTAGTGTATTTCATCCTATATTCTTTTTATCAGGGTATAATAAACCTTTGAATTATATTTATTTTTTCTTTCACTGTAGAAAAAATCCTAGTTCAATTTTATGTCTTACAATTTTTTCTAGTCTCTTCTTTAGGTGTATAATTATTTTTATGTTAAATTTCCAGTTTTCTGTTTGTCTCTGTTATTTTCACCTTTGTCACTTTTATTTCTTTATTTATGTTCCTTTGTCTTTCTTGACATTAGCTTCTTCTTTGTTTTCCTGGAGTAATTCTCCTACAGTGTTCACTTCAGCTATCTTTTGCATCCTGCATGCTTTTCTGCCCTCCTTTCTATTTCTGCTTCTTCTCCTCTCCTACTCATCCTCTATTTCCTTCTCTTCTCTCTACTTTTCTTCCTTCTTTAGTTCAAATTTCACTTCATATTGAATGATGTGATTTTAAATACACTTTTGACCCTTGAACAAAATAGATTTGAACTACAGGGGTCCACTTATATGTGGATTTATTTTTCAACCAAAGGCAGATCTTAAAATATAATATTCGCAGAATGTGAAACTTGATTTCACGGAAGGCCGACTTTTCCTAGAAGCAAGTTCTGCAGGACTGACGGTGGAGACCTGAGTATGTGCTGATTTTTGTATACATGGCGGGTCCTGGAACCAATTCTCCCCCACTGTGTACATCGAGGAATGACTATATTCACCTTTAAATAGGGTCAGTTCTGTTTGAATTTGATAACCAAAATAATGTGAGTAGAATTTTCTTGATTCCCCACCTTTTTTACCTAACCATCACTTTGAGCGTCTCCTTAGGATATAAGTTAAATGAATGTGTTAGACCTTGTGTTTGGGCATACAGCATACTGAGCAAGGGAGGGAACCTAGAGCTTTGATTCTACTTCAGTTGAGAACCAGGGAGGCAACCACAAAGATGCTAGCTAAGTGTTTGCTGAATGAGTGGGCGAACCACTGAATGCCTTCCTGACCTGTCTCACAGAGAAGTGCGAGGTTAGGTGAGAAGACTAAAGCCACTTCAAGACATGGAATCAACCCTGGTGCCCATCAAGGGTGGATTGGATGAAAAAAATGTGGTACACATACACCATGGAATACTGCAGCCATAAAATAGAAAGAGATCATGTTTTCTGCAGCAACTTGGGTATAGCCAGACACTATTATCCTAAGTGAATTAATGTAGAAGCAGAAAACCAAATACCAACCAAGAACCAAATGCATTTCTCACTCATAAGTGGGAGCTAAACATTGGCTACACATGGACATAAAGATGGGAACAATAAACACTGGGAATTCCACAAGCAGGAAGGGTTGAAAAACTACCTGTCGGGTACTATGTTCACTTGGGCGGCAGGTTCATTAGAAGCCCAAATCTCAGCATCATGCAATATACCCATGTAACGAAACTGCACAACTACTTCCCAATCTAACATAAAATAAAATTAAAAATCCAAATTAACAACAATAAAAAAGCCACTTTGAGCATTACCAACTACTACACACACATTGAGCTAAGGTTCTTAGAGTCAGTGAAGGTGGTCACTGCAGGGCAGTGCTTTCTGGTAAAACATCCCACTTTCTCTGAGACACCACACTTTTTATCCAAAAGAAATTGTGCCATGTGCACTTGGGCTCTGTTGCATGGCTGCAGAACAATGACAGTTATTACAAATTAGTAGTCTGTAGTCATGACCAAATTCCTGGGATGGGTGACTCCATGGCCCAGACAGACAATGTCTGCCCTTCAGAGTGCAGACTGGGGAGGGAAGTCCCCAGGCAGTGCTGCCACTGATGCAATACATCTGTGCTGGGCACTCAGTAAAAAGCTTTCCTTTCCTAAACATTTTCTACGCTGCTGTGTGGGAGTAGATCCCATGAGGTACATTAAACTGTGCTCTGCTGAGAGGCCCATGCCTCCCAGCAGCTTCCAGAGATGGGCAGTGTGTGATTTGGGGAGGTCACCGGGTCTGCTATCACTCTTGTTCCCTCTGCACTGTGACATTTTATGGAGAATTCACACTCAGGCATGTCAGAGCTAAATGGCGACAGGCTGATCTGGTGTCACTGAGAATGCTCTGGATTCTTTACTGCTGCAGACTTGCACATGTGAGAGACAGCTCAGACTCCCAGGCTCCCAGCTTGGCCCTTTTCTGTGCCGGACTGCAGACAGCAACCCCTCCCTTTCAGCTGCTCCTTTTGGAGCAAAGTCTTTGCCTTCATTCTGTTTTCTTGTAACTGTTCTCGGAGCTTGGTTGAACCTCTAATGTTAACACTCATTTGCTACTTGATCTGGCCCACGATCCTGTGTTTCTGAAGACTAAATAAATCAACAGAAAAGGGACCCACACATTATTTGCATGTAATAGATGTGAAATTTGCATCACTGAAATTGGGCTTGAATTGGCTAAGCAAGCTTCAATAAAAACTTAAGACTTCTGAGATGTGCAGAATACAGAAAGTGGATCGTTATCTAGCTCACAACTCCTGCAGGGTGTGAGTGGTGCTCAGCCACTCCACTCCAGGCCATGGCTGATTGATTCTAGGGAGAGGAGCCTGAGCCAAGCTCAGCCAATCACATTCTCACTCTCAGGACTATGAAAACCTGAGATTGAAGCGCAGTCCTCTTAGGGCAGAGCCCCAGACCTAAGGCCCCCTGGCCTCTCTACAGTTGACATCCTCAGCCTCTCCTCCAAGGTTCTCTCATTTCTGCTACAGCCCTTCACTCTTGCCCCTTAACATCTAGGCCTCTAGACTCAAGAGCCTAAAGACTGTTGTAACCATGCCCTTGCTGCTGGCCACCCTTGTTGGACATGTCCTCATATCTTGTCTATGACACAGCTCAGCCAACATGCCCAGAACCCAGGCCTCTAAACTCATTGTCTCAGGATACTCAGACTCTACTTTCACCCTTTTTGTAGGCCACAAAACTGGTTACGGAAACAAAATGAAGATGAAGATATATGGGATATTTGCATTTTTGAAGTCTAACTAATTTGACCATAGAAACCTCTGATCTGGTGGGCTCAAAAATATGTCTAAAGATTTTGGGATTATTATCCAGACCCAAGATGCATGCACTCAGTTGATCAATTTAATAATGATTATAATTTCAAGTTAATGCTTGGTTTTATGATGGGAAGTAAACAAAATATAGAAATTGATTCACTCTCAAGGAATTTAAAGTAGACAACACTGATTGACTTATTCATTGAATGAGTAATTATTTAATTTATTTAATGACCATCTATTCATTCAACAAAAGTTTATTGAAAATAAGCTCATGGCAGGGCATGTTTTGGGGGAGTTCAGGGATGAGGAGTCAATCTTAATGACACATGTCAACATATGTTGCTAAACATGAGAAAAGGCTTCGTATGAGCCTGAAGAAGTACTTAACTTTAATACAGGCATTGCATTAGTTAGGGTTCTCTACAGGGACAGAACTATTAAGATAGATGTATATATGAAGGGTGGTTTATTAGGAGAATTGACTCACAGGATCACAAGGTGAAGTCCCACAATGGCCATCTGCAAGCTGAGGAGCAAGGAAGCCAGTCCTCAAAAGTCGGGAAGCCGACAGTGCAGCCTTCAGTCTGTGGCCGAAGGCCTGAGAGCTCCTGGCAAATCACTGACATAAGTCAAAGAATACAAAGGCTGAAGAACTTGGAGTCTGGTGCTTGAGGGCAGAAAGCATCGAGCACGGGAGAAAGATGGAGGCTGGAAGACTCAGCAAATCAGTTTCTTCCAACTTCTTCTCCTTGCTTTATTCTAGCCACGTGATTAGATGATGTCCACCCAGACTGAGGGTGGGTCTGTCTCTCCCAGTCCACTGACTCAAATGTTAATCTCCTTTGGCACCACCCTCATAGACACCATCTCCCCACCCGGCTGCTGCAGGGAACAATGCTTTGCATCCTTCAATCCAATCAAATTGACACCCAATATTAACCATCACAGCTATGTGTGAAGGCAAGAAGACTAACTAGAAGTTTCTTGCAGTCAGGCAGGTAGATGATAATGATCTAGACCACAGAAATGGTAGTGAGCATGAACAGAAGATTAGTTTCCAAAGATATTTAAGAAGTAAGTGACTGGAAGGTATGGGGATAGAGGGGGAGGTGAGGGAGAGTCAAAGGTGAGGTCATGTTGCTGACTTGTAGGGCTTGTTAGATGCTGATAGAGATAGAGAAGTAGTTTATGTGGGAAGATCGTTCTGTTTTCTGATATGGGTTTCTTAGACGTGAATGAAAATGTTGCGCGAGTCTGAGTTTTGGAGAGACATCTAGGTTGAGCATCCAAATGGAGAATCATTTTCTTCCTTTTTGTTTTTGTTCTCCAGCTTTATTTAAGTATCAGAAAATCATTTTCTTAAGAGATGGTAATGGAATCCATATAACTGAAAGAAATCAACAGAAAAAAAAATGATTCAGAAGAGAGGGGACTAGCCTAAGGACCACTGTGATACTGTGAAATATATATAGGTCTTCATCCTGTGTCCTGGCATACAACTCGTAAAACCCTTGGAATATCCAAAAGCATGCTTTTCATGTGCAAATGATTGACTGATGTCTTCAGGATGAAGCCAATCACCAGAAAGATCAAAGCATAATTAGAGTATTGGGACTTTTCAGCCACATCCCACACTCCTGACCTTTGGGGAGGAGAGACTGGCAGAAGGTTGAGTCCATCACCAATAGCCAGTGATATAATCAGTCATGCCTATGTCATGAAGCTTCCATAAAAATCCCAAAAGACTGGGTTTGGAGAGCTTCTGGATATCTGAGCACATGGAAGTTCCTGGAAGGTGGTCGCTGGGGTGGGCATGGAAGCATCTCATTCCTTCCCACATGCCTTGCCCTATGCATCTCTTCATCTGTATCCTTTAAAATATCTTTTGTAATAAACTGCTAAGCATAAGTGTGTCCCTGAGTTCTGCCAGCCATCCTAGCAAATTAACTAAACTGAGGAGGGGATCATGGGAAATCCAATTTATAGCCAGTTTGTCAGAAACACAAGTAAAATAACCTGGGGCTTATAATCACCATTGGAAGTCGGGGGCAATCTTGTGGGACTGAGCCTTCACCGTGTGGGATCTGATGCTACCACTGGGGATAGAATGTCAGAATCAAATTGGTGGACACATCGCTGGTGTCCACTGCTACAGGATTGGTTACTCGCCTGGTGTGCTGAAAAAATCCCCTACAGAACCTGGTGTCAGAAGTACTCTGCTTTGTGAGAGTACAGGAGAAACTAAGTTTGTTTTTTCCCTCAACATTATTACATTCAAAATATAAAAGAAAGCATGAGCAGAGGGATAAGAGAGATAACTGAAAGGGTATCAAAGGGGCAGGATAAAAGTTAGCGGAGGATGGGGTTAAGGGAGCCGAAGAGAGTCTTTGGATTAGAAGAAAGGAATCATCATTGAATGACACTGAAATGTGAAGGAAAACGTCTACCAAGTTCTCAGCTGATGACTTCTGTTTTCTCTGAGCAGCAGGAGAGAAAGTTTTCTGAGAATGCATTTTAGAGATTGGAGGGCAGGGCTTCTGGGCAGCTTTCCAGCAGGATGCAGGGCACAGAACAAGATAATTGTATGTAATGCACTTTGAAGAATATCTGGCGAGGATTACGCTCTCAGTAGACGCGGCGAGCTATTATAATGGCTCCAAATTGTTCAGTTTTGTGGTTTTTCTCTAACAGTGATTAGCACCTGGGATGTAAGCACAAAACAGTTGGCAGATGATATGGTTTGGCTGTGTCCCCACCCAAATCTCAACTTGAATTATATCTCCCAGAATTCCCACGTGTTGTGAGAGGGACCCAGGGGCAGGTAATTGAATCATGGGGGCTGGTCTTTCCTGTGCTATTCTCGTGATAGTGAACAAGTCTCATGAGATCTGATGGGTTTACCAGGGGTTTCCACTTTTGCTTCTTCCCCACTTTTTCTTGCCACTGCCGTGTAAGAAGTGCCTTTTGCCTCCATTCTGAGGCCTCCCCAGCCATGTGGAACTGTGGGTCCAATTAAACCTGTTTTTCTTCCCAGACTCAAGTATGTCTTTATCAGCAACGTGAAAATGGACTAATATAGCAGTTTTATTAATTCTGAGGGGATTTTTTTCAAGAAATGAGATAGGAGAATAAGGGGATTATGGAAATTGGCAAGTGTGAAAGAAATATTGTTCTCTGGAATCTTAACTGGGTTAAAAAAACCAACAAATAAAAGACAAGAGGAGGCTGCTAGATAACAAGAAAGGAGATGGTTCCCAAGCCAGAAAGTGTTGATGATGCTAAGCCTTTGGTGCAGAAGGACTGATTGAAAGGACTGAGGGAAGGTTGAGGAAGAGAGAGGGATGTCTACATTTGGACTCATGAATACAGCAGTCATGGGTGATGACAGTGTTCTAGGAAGCACCAGAGGCAAGCTGATAAAGTGGAATGGAGGCGAAGGCACTGGAAATGAGCTGATAGAGAGACTGAGAACTCAAGGTGTAGGACTTGAACGTCAAATTCAGTGGTAGTTAGGAATGGGTAACATGACTTGGCCTGGTGTAATAGTCAGGTTCTCCAGGGAAACACAAGCATCTAGGAGATATATGTACACATATAGGTAAAGTTATTATGAGAACTAGCTCACATGACTGTGGAGGCTGAGAAGTCCCTTGATGTGCCATCTGCATGCTGAAGAGCCAGGAAAGCCTATGGTGCAATTCAGTCTGGGCCCAGAGGGCCAGGAGCCAGGAGCACTGATGTCTGAGGGCGGGAGAGGGTGGGAGTCCTGGCTTGAACAGTAGACAATGCCCTTCCTCCTCATTTCTGTCCCATTTGGGCACTCAACAGAGTGGCTGGCTGGTGCCTGCTCAGGCTGGTGAAGAAGCTCTGCTTACTCAGCCCACCAATTCAAACACTAATCTTCTCCAAACACAGCCTCACAGGTACCCCCAGAAATAACGTGTTACCAGCTACCTGGGCATCCCTTAGTCCAGTCAAGTTGACACCTAAAATTAAATGACTACACCTGGCTTCCCCAGAAGGCATGGCCAGAAAGGGAGGCAGAAGTGAAAGTGCTGTCCAGGGCACAGGAGCAAGGTGGGGGTGTGAAGCAGGGAAAGAAGAAGAGCTGTGCAAAGTCTGTCATTGTGTCAGTCACCGCAGCAGGCAACTGTGTGCTTGATCCCAGGGACAGCGAAGGAGCCATGTGACAGGGGTCTCGGGGACTTTTCTACAGAAGAGAAAGGGGGAAATGTTTACCCACCAGCTCCCATTCCCCATTGGTCAAAGAGCCCCACATAGGGTGTGACCCTCCTAAACTCTGGGTTGTGTACCTGTGGGCACTAAGCAGGTTCACAGGGAAAGCCTGGGGCAGAAGACCAGAGGCACATGGCATGGAGTTGAGGGTGGCTGTCCCACAGAGCATAGCTGGAATGAGTGGCAGGTGCAGCTGAGGGCATTTGACGGGGTGCCCCAGATACGCTCCATGCAGTCCACCCAGGGACAGTCATGCTCACTCACGTTATCTGTTAAATCCAATCTGCCACAGCATCAGTTTCAAGGCAGTGGCTGGCTATAACCTCTGCAAACATTTAACTTAAAAGCATCAGTGAAACAAGCTCCTGTCTCCACTAGTGCAGATGGCTGTGTGGCAATAACTGGTGTTCACAGACTTCTCCACCTCCGTATCTGGATGTCCCCCACCCCAGCCAGTGCGTGGGCTGATCTGGGTAACTTCCGGGTTTGGGACCTTTGATCTTCTTACCCAGAATATCTAAGGCCTTGGTTGTCTTGCCTTTGTCAGGGGGCAGGGGCTGCAGTTGCCTGTTCACCATCCTCACTGGATGTGGAGGCCCCAAGGGAAACCCCAGGAAATCACCGCACTCCATATAAGACTCCTCCTTGAATCCATTAGGAAGTGGAAACTCTAGCTCTTCACAGTCATCGGGATCCAGGCCCTTCACCAGTTCTCTCTTGCCTGCTGGTTCACTGGCATCTGTGGCGTGAAGGTGACTGGGTGAGAATCACGAATTTAAGCTGAGCAGATGCCCTGTTGTGCTCACTTAGTGGAAGCTTTTCCCTCCACCCTCTCTGCCACCCCTAACCCAGGGCCTCTGATCAGCCCAAACCTAAGGTTGCTGTGGCAGGAAGCACACATTCCCCAGGGATCATGGGGGTGACCAGAGGGTTGGGCTTACTTCCACCCCTTACTTACCTTGCCCGACCTTCCAGTCGGCTTCTCCCAGGCTCCTCCCCAGCCAGCCCTACCCCTTGGCTCCTCCAGGAGTCTGTGCGGGCACACACCTCAGGTGCCTTCTCCATACAGATTGGTCGACCTCCAGTGCGGCCGCAGCTCTGCCAACAAGGAGGAATTTCCTTCACTTTCATCCTCCAGGGACTTCTGAGTGGCAGGCGTGGGCAGTCTACTTTTGATGGTTGGTGCTGATGCACAGGGCTGCCCTATGTGGCCCAGGCCTAGTTCCGTCCCCCTGGCAGCTGATTGCAGGGAAGCCCTGGAGTCTGCCGATGGCAGCTGAGAGCAAGGTATCAGTGCAATAGGCAGGGGCGCGGGAGCCTCGGCCATCTGTGCACATCATTTTCTCTTTCCCTGGGTCTGCATGGGCTGAATCTTAAGCATCCTAGTTCCTGTGTGCAAAGGATTGTTGTCGTACCTACCCAAACTTATGGCACAGGGGGCATCTGACTACATGCAGCCCTGCCCAGGAGCTCCTGTGGACCAGGGCCCAGTGTTGTGCCTGGAGCTGCTCTTCAAATGTGAGTAGTTCCTGCCACAGAAGGGGCAGCCCTACCCAGATCCCCAGGGGCCCATGCTGCAGCTCTGCTACTGGGGCTTTCCAGAGACTGGAGCAGGGGGTGCTCCATTGGATGCTGTGTGGCCTAGGGGCAAACTGCACACAGCCGGGGCCTGCAGTAGAGTCTTTTCTGGCTCTGAGCCCCACTCAGAGTTGGCAGTTGACTAGATCACATGATAAACAGATCAGATCAGTACTTCCAGGTGTGATTTATATGGCATCAGAAATCCACGAGGCCTGGCAAAAGCCAGATGCCGTCTTAGTGGTAGGGAGTACAAGGTGCAAAAGCAAGTCTTTCACCCCAGAAGAAATGTCCCAGCATCACCCAGACCACTGGATGTATGAACTTTGCAGTGGGCAAAACCGCTTTGGGATCTGCTTCCACCTTCTGGACCACATGTGCTGTGAATACCAGTAGAGCATGTCATGCTTCCAGGTCAGAGGACTTGGGTTGCACTGGGTGCCTCTGAAAGGTCAATCAAGTTGTGATTTCCAGCATTAGGTTTCTCAAGGGACAATGCATTTATTTCTATCTGAAGAATGGGACTATTAACGCCTTCCCTACAATCCTCCTAGTGTTATTATGTGGGTCAAAAGAGGAAATACACAGGAAGCACTTTGTCGACTGTGAAACATTGCTCAAATATTAAATGATTGATATTATTATCCTGTTCTAGATGTTTCATTGCTTTTGTGTGTGTGTGTGTGTGTGTGTGTGTGTGTGTGTGTGTGATTGGAAGCTTGAAGGAGGGGAAAGGCATGAGTTATAGTTGCCACAAACAGAGCTCAGGGCAGAAAAATCCTGAAAATGAAGAGAACAGGGCAAACAGGGGCATGCTCCCATCCAGATGAGCCTGTCCTCAAGCTTCCTCTACGTTTCAGCTGATGCCCTGGGATGGACAATTGAAGGGTGAAATGGAGCATTTCTAAGCCCTAATTATTTGGTTGGTAGTTCTCTTAGGTGGAGCTACACCTACTCAAGCTGTAACCAAACTCACCTTGAATGGAAAGATGGCCAAGCACTTCCTAAGTTCCATGTACAGCATGCGTGGCCTGCTCACTCCATGAAGCCAGTGGCCAGGTCAAGGCCCTTGGAGCAGACCTCTGAGGAGAAACCAAGGTGTCGTCCAGACACTCAGCAGCAGTGTACTATTTTGGGCTGGGAGCTTGATCTGGGATGGATCGGATTTTCCTGAGGTCTCATTTTTCCTTGAGTAGAAACTGTGCCCCAGAGCAAGCAATTTGACTTGGGCACAGATGACCAAGTGCTTGGATTTCTGGGAATGACAACTGGAGTATCACAACAGGTTAATGACAATGACACAGGAAGAGGCTCCAGGAGCAAAACCTGGTGGGGTTGGCTTCAGGAGTGAGTTCTGTCTGGCCTCCTCTGCTTTGTTGCAGGGCTGCACCAGAGTTGAAGATGGTCAGGGGGCCAAGCTGCTCCCCTGTGCACTGGCTTTCTGGGAGCAAAAGTATGCTGGAAATCCAAGCCTTCCTCTTGGCAGTGATTGAAGGAAATCACTAGAAATACAGCAGTATCCCTGGACACCCGAACAAGTGTGACTTATGGGATGCAATCTCAAAGCAACTTTTATTGTCAGTGTGCTGATTTTTATTTTTTCCTGGTCCTGGATGAAAACTCAGCAGTCCTTAAGTTTTATTAAAAAGAAAATTTAGAAATTAGAAATTAGAAAAATATTGAAGCACAATACTAGGGTAATGTGAGATTATGAAAGCACACAGAGACATTCATGCAGAAGCTGAACAGTGAGGAAGGACTGGGAGCAAAAGTGGAAACATTCTTCTTTCCAGGGATGAGCCTCATGGTTTTGTGCAGCTGACATTAGGCCTGGCCTGAGTCAAAAAAGTAAGTCTTCATGGGCATTTAGATGTCTGGAACTTTAGTGTGGTATATCCACCTATTTTCCCCAAAATCAATTTGCAGACTTTTGGAGAGAATAATGATAAAATGAATATAGCAAGGAAAAATACACTTGTACAAATTTAGGAACAAATTTGAGGGCATATTACTGCCTTTTAAAATTAATGACAATTCTAAAGCTGGTATATAATGGACTTTATTTAAATAAACCCAATCACATTGTAAATATCTTAAGAAGAAACAGTTTTCTTTGTATCATACTGTAATGTTAGTTTGCATGAAAAGCAAACAGGGCTAAGGATGTTTGCTGATGTCTCAATGGAAACACTACGTATTGCATTGTAAGTAAAGCATATGCAGTAAAAGGAGAACTTCACATGTCTGTAAACTATCCCCATATTATTCTAAATTTCATGGATTTTCAACCCGAACTAGAAATCCACAGGAATCCTATCACTTGTAAACTTGGAGCTTGCTCCTGTCTTCACCCTGTCTGGCTGGTGTTTCATCTCAGAGAGTGATGTGGCTTTAAGGTAGAGGGCTCCAAACAGATGGGCTGGCTGAGATGTCCAGTTTATTTGCTTTTGACCATGGAAAGTTATATCCCCTTTCTAAACCTGTATCTTCACCTGTAAAATAAGGATAAAAAATAGCACATATTTCAAAGAGCAACTGTAAGAAAGAAATAAAATAATACACATGATGTGCTTATTTGCATTGAGCCTAAAACTGAGGAGAATTTATAAATGACACCTATTTCTATTTTTCCTCTTGTAAGAGACTTTCATCAGAGGCTGAGTGAACTGACTCAAATGACATTATAAAGCACCTGCTTTGTGCAAGACATGGACCATTACAAGGACTTCAAAAACAAACAAACAAACAAACAAACACACACAAAAACAAAAAACAGAGAAAAGGTAGAGGAGCAGCTGTTGGCACTTTAGGAGTGTGAAAAGCACAGCATACACATACAATGCATGCACCCTCAGCCCACAAATATCCACACCCCCTCCTACATGAACGCCAGAGCAGAGCACTTGGCTCATCCACATTCCCTGTGCTCCCCTCATTTTCCAGCCTCCCTCACAGTCAGGTCAGATGTTCTGCCCAGTAGCCTGTGGGTGGCTGTGAGAAGAGGTCACCTCCAGGTTGAGCAGGTGGGAGCCCGTAAACTTCCTTTGTCTTTGCTGGTTGGACCTGGGAGGCCATGGACCTGGGTCACATAGAGCAAGGTGAAGGAGGTTGCCTGACCCAAATAGACTATTGTGTGAGAAATAAACTTTTGCGTATTGCGGCTGTGATACGGGGGTTGGTTTTAAGAGCTAGTTGAGTGTCAGTCATTCTGCGATGGTCATCTATTACCTAAAAGGTCTCAGCTCTTGAATGACCACTGAGTGAGAGAACAAGATCCAACAGCTGCAAAAGCAGACAGCTCAGATAGGGTTTCAATAAACGATGCACCCATTAAGAGGTACCACTGGAAAGACCATCCTTACAATGAGCTCTTACTGCATCTGCCCAGCCTGTATTTGGAGAAACTATCTTTTGCTTCCCACAGTGGCTTATGCCATGTTGGAGACCCTCTGAAACTGGATTTTTCCCTCATCACCTTCTGGCCCTCCTGATGTTTGAGCCTCATGCCCCCCAAATCCAGGCGTCCAGAACATTGGATGTGGCTTCTTGGCAGGGAATAGAATCAGATGAGTTCCAACCACAGGCAGAGGCTGTGACAAGGCAGCTGGGGATGGGCAGGACTGTTGCTGGATCATCATACACAAGCCCATTGGAAAATAGCAACTTGTGGGATTTAGGCTGTGAACAGGATCAAAGGGGGTCAAAGGTTCCTAATGGCGATTGGGAACACGGAAGAGCTAAGAGGCTGGCAATTACAACGTGAGCAAAGTGCAGGTCCACTCAAAACAGTAGCCAGCAGGTAGCTGTGTCTGCTATGTGCTAAGTGTCTTACCTACATGATCTGTTTTGATCATCCTGATAACCTTACGAAGTAGGATTGATTACATGTTAATGATGAAGAAACATTGAGGTTCAAAAATGGTAAGCAATTTGCCCAAGAATTACAGAATGATTAAATCTTGGAGCCAAGATTCAAGATGAAATTCCTCAGACTGAAAAGCACTTATTCTCTTCACTTTAGATCATTGCCTCCCAAGAAGGAAAAGACATGAAACAAAATGGATGGCTTCAGAAGCCAGCATGGCCATTACCTGTGTGACTTGGCAGGACATCGTTTTGGGACTTCAGAAGGAGGCCAGGAGGAAGAGGAAACTGGAAATAGGTGTGGCAGAAGCAGCAGGATCCAGGCCAGGGTCACTTTCAAAAGTGAAATCTATTCCGGTAGCCTGGGCAATGGTAGCAGTTTCCAGTACCTGCAGGCAATGACAATTCTCATTCCGCCTGAGGCAATGACATTCCCGTTCCGCCTGATCTGTTTAGCCCCTTGCTGGATGTGTAGGACAGAGCCTCACCTCCTGAGAAGGGGTCTGGGCAGGACTGCACAGAGCATCAGTCCTTCCACCTGGACCTCTGGGCAGGGCTCCAGGCCCTGCGGGTGGACTGGATGCAATTCGGAACATGGAGACAGACATGCTGCATTCTGACTAGGGAGACCTGGCAGAGCTTAGGGGACTCTGACAGTGCAGAGACTGTGAGGGAGTCCAGGCTCGCCTTGGGCTGCATGGTCCTCCTGAGCAGCAGCAAGGACTGCTCTCCAGATGGCAGGACTAAGCCTGCAGATTCTGGGGCTGCCGAGGGCCTACAGCTTAGGGTTGTGGAGAAAGTAGCACCTGACACCGGTTCAGAGAAGACAACCTGCCACTCTCTGAGATACAGGCTGCATTTCACTCCACTTGAGGGTCTGATACCGGATGGAATTTAGGGCCATTAGAGGCAAGGACTGAGGGTCGGTAAGGCTGGAAGGTTGGTTGGAAGGTCAGTGATATGGCTGTTGACGTGCATGAAGATGAAGATGATGAATCAGGTACCTGACATCTGGCAGTTTATAGACAGCAGATCCCTAAAAGGGTGGGGCAGGAGGCAAGGCAGCTGTCCCTCGATACCTACCAGCTGTGATCAGAGTCCCCAGGACACATCCCTCTAGTGGGAACCATAAGCTGATGACTCTTGGACTCCCACTGGTTTTGCTTGGCTTGCACAGGGTTAAAAGCTGAATTTAAATGTCCTGGGTGGGGCCTGTGTTTTCCAGGCCCACCAGTCTCATCTGATACCTAGACAGCTTTACTCAGGTGCGCCATCTGCCTGGGCGTGGGTGTCCAGGAACTGTCACGGGAGTGCCGCCAGCCTGGTTTTGTTGTTCCATGCAGAGGCGGTGGTCCAGCTTCAGACTCTTAGCTGTAGGAGTGACAGTGCAGTGAGAGTGGGCCTTGCCCTTCCCTGCCTCCCCTCTGCAAACTATTTCCCCAGGACAGGACCCAGAAATGCCCCCCAGCAGCCCCACCACCATCCTGCTCAATCTGGAAGGGGAGAGCAGAGAGGAAAACAGAAGAGAGTTTGTGGAGAAACAGGGTGAGACAACGATTGGAAGCAGGCAGGGAAGACCAAGGGAAAGATATGGCCTTCTCCTGGGAGTCCAGATGTGATTCTGCTATGTCTGGGAGCTCCCATACATGTATTTTCCAGGTCCTGGGATTTTAATTACAAAGTTCTGCATGACCTGTGAGTGAGGTGGGTTGGTAGCACAGGGCTAGGAGTGATGGTTCACACACGATTCTTCAAGGGCCTGGTAGAGGGGTGCCTCCGAGGGGGAGCTTCAGGGCCAGGGAAATACGCAGACCTGAGCAGAGCTGAATGGTTAAAACAGGGGGAGTTTGTTCTTCTTCACTACCCAGCCTGCCCCCGTCCCAGCTGCCGGCACAATCCACAGGAGGTGGGCTGTAAGTGTGAAATGCATGGCAGACACACATGAGCTCAAATACCTGGCCTGAAGAGAAGAAAGCAACCAATCCCATTAATAAGTTATGTGAAGGTTACATGCTGAACTGATAATATTTTGGATATATTAAGTTAAATAAATGATATTAAATGATTTTACTGGTTTCTTTTTTAGTGCGGCTCCTAGAACATTTGAAAGTACGTATATGCTTTGTATCACACTGTATTGGACAATACTAATCTCGGCTCTTTTTAAAGCTCCAGGAGCAAAATATATGAACACAGAAGAAAACATACATGTGCACGTGGACACACACACGCGCGCGCACACACACACACACACACTAGAGGGTTTCAGGCAGCTCCTGCAGCTGGAAGATAAGACTGCTCTAGATAAGTCTCTTGAAACTGTGATAAATTAAAAAATAACGCAGACCAACCCGGTCCTTGGGGAGCTCCTGCTAGTACTCAGTCCCCATTGCACTAGCACCTGACTCCTGTGTTCCTGCCCTCGCCTCCAGCCCAGTTCAGGCTGCTTCCCACTTTCTGAATGCCACTACAGACTCAGGGTGTCAGATGTGCTGGGGGAAAACAAGCACTTACATTTTGGAAATAAGAAATCTTTTTCTCAGGCTTCGGGGTTAATGGTATGAGGGTTTCTGCATTCCAGCTGCTATGCTGGGTCTCTGGCAGACCAGCTGTTCTCTGCTCTAATGGAAAACATAACTAAGTAGTCATTTCAATGTGTAAGAAGTTCAGCAGAATTGTTGCAGCTATCACCATAAATCAGAAATGACTTTCTTTAGGGACTCGATTGCCACTTGATTTAGCATTTCCTGGCACCCTGCCTATTATAGAATGAAGCCACGATTGCTTCCTATACAGAATGTTATCTGTAAAACATCTCACCAGAAGCCCATAGATGCTGACCAGCCTACAAGTTTTGATAATCTATGACTGGCCTTGGTATTGAGAATAAATTTGACAATGGAACCCATTGTTAAATTGGACAATATATTTCATGGAACAGCTTCCAAATGAAAATGGGTTCATACAGTTTTTTACATATCATTTGTTCCAGAAAAAGGAAAAATGGACTCTTTTCAAGTGAGAAAATACAGCAAAATATTCAAACTATGAAATCTGAGAAATTATCCTAAGCAAACTTCACACCGACACGGTCTGTTACTGTATGAACAGGGAAATGTGAATCGGCTGAGGGAAGGGTAGGGTGACAGCCACATTATGGAAATGTCAAGAGTTCCCTTAGCTTAGTTCCTTACATGTAAAGGAGGAACGCTGTAGTTCAGAAGGTCTAGAAGGCTCTCTCCAATGCCCCCTAGCTTTTCCTGGCATGTGCGCTGTCCGGAAGAGAGGCCCAGAGGGGAAGAGGGAGGCTGTAGGATTTGTAGGTAGAAATTCTGCCTTTCACAAAGCCAGGGAGTCACTAACCCCAGCTGACACTTGTCATGGGCTGTGAGCCAAAAACAGGCCAAGAACAGGAGTGACCCTCGCTGGTGCTCAGTAGAGAACAAGGGCACTTCTGGGAAACTCCCGATGCCTTCCAAACTGAGAAAAGAACCAAGGGCAGAGACGCTCGGCACAGGCGGTCTCAGAACGGCTCGCTTCCTGGCTCCCGGGGCTGCTGAATCATCACAGGGAACTGAGAACTCCGTCTTCTTCCCTGTCCCTTCCCTTGACTCGGAATAACTCAGACCGGGATCTCAACTACTGGTTCTGGACAAACATTGGACTCCCTCTGTAATGTCGAACACACAGAGGAAAATCACCAGGAGAATGAGAAGGTAGCACAGTTCAAAAAGAAGAAGCACTCTGAAGAATCAGGGATAATATTTTCCTATAAAATATAGTTTCTGCAAGAGATGGGAAAATTTTGAGAACACTTCTGATTTGTGTTTCCAATAAACTTCAAATGAGCATTTCTTCTGTGAAATTCGAGTGGAGAACCATAAAGAAAAAAAACCAAACAGGGTAGGGAAGGCTGTGAGAGGATTTAAAAAAATGTTCGTTTCAGAAATGGAAACGGGGAAGGGGAGAGCAAAATGCACCTTTCAGTAGAAAAGGTTTTATAAGAGAGAAGTCAAATTTGACATCACAGACGTCAGAGGAAGAGGATAAGAGAATGTTAATGAGAGAAAATATAGCAAAGGCATGGGCTGAGATACATTTTAATTTATAAATATTAGGCATTTCAGAGAAAGAACCTCCAAAAGTGGAGCTATTATTAAAGAACTATTTGGTGGAAATTTCCCAAACTAAAGAAAGACTTTTCGGAAATCTAGACAAAATAATGAAGGGCTTTTTTGCCTAGACTTACCCTGATAATTTATTTTAATTTCAAGAATAATAAAAAAATTCAGTGACAATCAAGGCAATAAAACTTGGTTCCTGTTTCTTTGTAACACGAAGACAATGACCAACAGTTGCAGAAATGTGACCAAGAAAAGGAAGGTGACCCACATGGGGGTTCCAGATCAAATGCAGGATGCCCAGGCAATATTAGGGGCATTCTTATACCAGAAGCATTATTTCATGTTTATCTGAAATTTAAATTGAAGTGTCTGTCCTGGATTCTCCTATTTTGGCTCCCCTAGCTGCCATGCGGACATTGAGATCCCAGCGCAGAAAAGCTGCATCCTCTTGTGAACTTGAGAAGTTCAGACCCCACATGAGGGTCTGGACAGACAACAAGCCACAAAAAATGCAAACAAGAAACGTCTTAGTGAGTTATTTTTAAGCCAATTGAGTGAGAAATCAAAATATGAAATCCAAAAATGGAGAATTCATGATATAGAATACTAATAAAAATAAACAAATAACCTCTTCCCCCAAAACAAACTATAGAACAAAATTAATGTAATTCTCAATAGGACATGAAAACACAACAAAAATGCCAAAAATAATTTCCAAAAGAGGACACATGGTTAAAAATGTTAAGTAATAGCCATCTAGTTCAAATTCCATACTGCATCACTAAAAATTGGGAATTGAATGGCCAGAAGACAAGATGTACAAGTGGAGTATATTCCTCATATCACACAGAAAAGGATCAATTTATATTATCTTTTTTTTTTTTTTTTCCTGAAGTGGGGTCTTGCTCTGTTGCCCATACTGAAGTGCAGTGGTGCAATCACAGCTTACTGTAACCTTGAACTCCTGGGCTCAATTGATCCTCCTGCCTCAGCCTCCTGAAGCACTGGGATTGCGGGTGTGAGCCACCTATGCTGGGCCTGTTTTTGATCATGAAAATTAGAGAAAGTAGATTCCAATGCATACTTATTAAATGTCATTACTAATAGAATGAAAATAGTAGATATGAGTTCCAAATCACAAGGGAAAAGTCAGATTAAAAAAGTAACTTCAATATAAAGGTGTATTAAAAAGGACCATAAAACAAAATGGCAGAAATAAAACAAAGCATATAAATTATGTTAATAAAATGATCAGGATGAACTCATATTTTGAATCACAGACTCACATTTGGTTAAGAGTAAAATTTAAATATTGCTTTAGTGTACCCAGTTAATCCAAAAATATTAAAAGTAAGGCAACGGGCAATGATATAGTGAATGAATCCAAACAAAAAGAGACAGGAGTGTGAATATGAACAGGAGACAAGGTGGAACTCAAGGTCAAAACAGCTAAAAGAAAAAATTCACAATGAAAGTATGACAATTTTGCACACTTCTATGATGATTAAAAAAAGCATCAAATGTAATTAACAAAAGTTTTAGCAATGAAAAAGAAAATGAGGGAAGCACCGTTGTTGTAGTAATGTCAACAAACATGTGTTGCAACAAATCACGTGGACAACAACCAATAAGTTAGTAGAGGATGCAAACCATGTCACATATTTGTATTGCACAAATGGATAACGTACTTTTCCAAATATACTTAGAACATTGATCTACAAATTGATTATAAAAACATCTTAACACATTTCCCAACTACCAATTAAAATTTGCACTAGTGCCTAGTTTTTGATTGTGTTGTAAAACACCCAGTGCTGTTGGGGGATCCTCACAATGATGGCTATTGTTATCATAAGATATTGACCGAGAGCCTGCAACCCACATGTGCCCCCTGCAGGGTGGCATAGACAGGGAGCCCAGGGGAGGCCACTGACATGCATTTAAGAGAAAAGAAAAGAAACCAGGCTTTGGTCAGTTGTGAATATACTATCTCCTGACTCCCAAGCATTGGTTCATCATCCAGCTGGCAATTGTTGAGTCTCAGCCAATGGTGAAACCAAAGTCTAGTGTCTCTGGAGTAATTTCCGTTTCCAACAGAAGGAGAGTGACTTTCACTGACTCTTACTCTCCATTTGGATTTCAGGCATAAGTGCTTCATGGTGGAATGAGAATGGCTCACCCTGGAAGGGTCATGTTTTAGAAGGAGTGATCTTCATTGTGAAGTCTAAACTGTTCTGGAAATATAAGCTTTGAAACCCAGGTAGGCAGGTTTCATTTTAAGCAACATTGCAGGACCACAGGGTAATTATTGGTTTATAAGGTGATTCTTCACTGTACAAATTAACTCAAGGGATCTTAAATACTAAACATGTTGGTGTGTTGCAAATTTGATTAGGTTTTCACATGACTTCTCTAGAATGCATTTATGTGTACCTATGAGGAAAAATTATTGACTCTCTTTCCAGGGCTCCCAACGGGGTCTAAAATGAGACCACACAGCTCTCCTTGGCAGGAGTGGTGTGCTTAAAGACAAAGTCACCTGCAAGATTAGTAAATTGTTTTTAATAAGTAGATAATGGAGAAAAAGCATGAAAATGTTTCCTTCAATATGTGGCATGGGCTCCCTTCTAATCTAATTCGATGGTGACTTTGTATTTTTAAGGAGCTGAACTCCTTGGCTGTCCTCATCCAGGTTTGCAGAATCTGACGAAGAATGGTGTTGAACAGCTCCTCAGCCATAAGGCCCCTGAAGTTGTCAGAGCCCCACTTGTCCTGTCCTGGGTCACCCTGCCTGTCAGAGAACGGAGTCCAGTTCACATACTCCCTGTCTGAGACTTTTATACCTAGTTCCATACATACACAATCTTATCGTGAGCTCCTTTTAATTTAAACACTCACATCAGTTATTTACAGCTGTATGATTTCATTCTACATGGTGGTGATATTTTTTTTCTCCAAATATGGACTCATTGGATGATCATAAATAAAGCAATCTGGGCGTAGGAAATGGAGTATCCTTCCCCCGGGGTCATTCCAGGGGAGGCGGGGAAGGAAGCAGGGCCTCGCTATTTCAGGAAAGCTGATGGACGCTTCGGCTCCGAGGCTGGCCGGGAGGGCCCATAGCTAGGCGGCAGCTGCCCTCAATCTTACAGCTTTAATGAAGGAGGGCTGCCGGATTTGCATTGTTTAAACACTTAACGAAATTAGCTATGAAAAGAAGGATGGGAGGAGTCCTGGGTAGTGGGGGAATTTAGGCCTTCTGTCTTCACACACTTTATACACACACACACACACACAAAATGCTTTTCCCAAGAGGCTGCCAGGAGGAACTGGCAAGAAATTATGTGCCTCTTTACAGAAAGAGTAAAAGCAACAACAGTGACAAAAACGCCTGCTTTGGAAAGCTGTGCCTGGTGGGGGCTGGTCAGGACTTTGGCACTCTGGGCCATGGGCTGGGCTGATTTAGAGCCGGCTCTGGATCAGCAGGGTGAGTGCTGGCCTAGAGTGGTGGATCTGAAACCTAAGGATGGGATCTCAGGGGCTTCAGTGCCGGGAATGGAAACACTGGGATGGTGGTAGGAGCTTGCAGGCCCAGCCTTCTGAGTCTCTTTCAAAGTATTCCTGGTCTACTAGATTTTCAGTTCAGCTCTAGTTGATTAGAACAGAATTATTTCTAAGAATGTTAAACATTGGGGTGATCTCTAGTGGATGGCCACAGAACTCTGTCATTGAACCTGTTCTCTTCAACATTTTAATCAATGGGTTGAATGACATCATGGAAGACATACTTACCTAACATTCCAGTAACAAATATGAAAGCACATATGAAATAGAAAATAAAATCATGAGTGAAAATAAATGTGAAAAAATGGTAAATTGAGCTGAGATCAACAAGGTGAAACTTGCAGGAATAAATGGAAGATTCTAAAATTAGATTCCAGATATCCGTTTCATAAGCACAATGTAGGAGAACTTAACTGGGTGGATAGGACACATCAGAAAACCCTCTGTGACTCTGGTTGAGGAAAAATCATTGACGCTCTTACCAGGGCTGCCAACAGGGTATAAAATGAGGAGACCACGTCTCTCCTTGACAGGAATGGTGTGCTTAAAGGCAAGTCATCTGCAAGGTTAGTAGATTGTTTTTAATAAGTAGATAATGGAGAAAAAGCATGAAAATATTTCCCTCAATATGTGACAGGGGCTCCATTCTAATCTGACTCTGCGGTGACTTTGCAATTTTAAGGAACTAAGCCCATGACAAGCCCCACAGAGCCAGGACTTGCTCCCTTAAAAAGCCCAGCAGATCTGGATTGCCTCTGAGGGGAGAGATGCTCCAGGCCATTGCTATAGCACTGCAAGTGCCATGGCTTTCTGAAGTAACAGGTGGACACTGTTTAGTCCTCTTTAAGAAACAAGATTGACTTTTTCCCCTGAATGACATCATGAAGCATCTTTAATGCACGGAATTTATTTCTTACAGTTCTGGGGGCTGAGAAGTCCTAGACCAAGGCACTAGCAGTTTGGTGTCTGGTGAGGGCCTGCTTCCAGATTCATAGAGGCACCTTCTCACTGTGGTCTCATATGGCAGGAAAAGCATGAGAGAGTTCTCTAGGATCTCTCAGGGCACTCATCCCATCATGGGGTGCCACTGTCAGGATCTCATCTAAACCTAATTACTTCCCAAAGATCCCATCTGCAAATACCATCACACTGGGGGTTAGGCTTCAACATATGGATTCTGGGGGGACAAACAACCCATGGCACTGTCCTGTAGCCCCTAAGTCAGCACTCTCTGCCCTGGGTGTTTCTCCCCTAAGGTCTACATCACCATGAGCCTGCCCTGTGTTTCCTGAGGATCTGCCACCTCCTTGGGTCATCACTGCCCCTCTCTGTCATTCTCCTCTGTTGGCTGTTTCAGAACTCAAAGGCTCATTATTACCATGGGGCTATTGTTACATCTTCCTGGCTGGTCTCTCCTCTCTCCCAACTCCTCCTGCTTCTCCCTCTGCTGGAATAATGACTTTGGTTGGTATGAATTTAATCACGCCAGCCCCACTTAGCATCTTTGGCTGACTCCCTGCTGCCCAAGGTTGCCCCCCACGTTCTGACCCTGGCCTTTGCCCACGTTTCCTGCCCTGATCCCATCTCTCTCTCTCTGTGCTCACTCTCCCAGCCCTCATTTCTTCCCCAGTACTGGTTCCTGCAAGCTGCTTTCTCGATGCTCTAGTTCTTCCTTTTTCTTCCTCTCTGCCTGGTGAAACTCTCGCATCTTTCAAGGTCAGGATGAGAGGCTCTGCCTCAAAATGTTGCAGTAATTTTGCCTCCTTGAAAATTAATTGCTTTTTCTTGGGATTCTAAAGGTTTCTTGGCCATTTCTCTATAGAAACAAATCCTGGATTTGAGTTCCAATTCTGTCCCATACTTGCTGGTGACTCTGGGCAAGTCCTGACAGGCCCTGGGCAACTTGGCCTGTCAGAATCCCAGTGTCTTCATGTAGGAAGTCAGAATAGCATGGTTACCTCTGTGCTGTGGACAGAATTGTGTTCTCCCAATTCATATGTGAAGTTCTCACCTCTGTTGTGATAGTATTTGGAGATGGGGCCTTTGGGGAGGTGATTAGATTTAGGTGAAGGACTTGAGGGTGGGTCCTCATGATGGGGTCAGTGTCCTCATATGAAGAGACACCAGAGAGCTTGCTCACTCTGCCATGTGAAGACATAGCACATAGGCAGCTGTCTACAAGCTGAGGAGAGAAGTCTTACCAGGAACCAATCCTGCTGGAACCTTGATTTTAGATTTTCAGTCCCCAGAATCATGAGATAACAAATCATCCTTGTTGAAGCCACCCAGTCTGTGGTATTTTGTTATGGCAGCCTGAGCTGCTAAGACACTTGGCAATTGTCATGAGGTTTAAATATGATTCCATCAGCTGTCCTCTGTGGGGTGACCCTGGCAATCCGTAGCCCACACACCAATGGAACTGGCACATACTGGGGGTCTCAAGTTATTACTGTTGTTATTCTCATTATTATTTTAGGTAATTGCATGAATCTACTTTCTCTCCTATCTTTCCAGCTCTTTGAAGATGGGACCTAGACTGATCCATTTTTCTATAACCCAGAACTAGTCTAGAGTTTGGCACATAATAATCCCATAATGAATATCTGCTACATGAATAAATAAGCTTATATTTTAATATAATATGCTGTTCATTACAGAAAGGCCATCAACGTAATGAAGTAGCTTAGAAGTAATAAAAATAATGAGCAATAATTAATTATGTACTTTGGGCCACTTCTCATGCAGTACTGAATTCTCACAGGAAGTCTCAGACGAAGACACTGCCAACTCCACTTTCAGAGAGAAACGCTGATGCTCAGAGCTAAACTAACTTGCCTCAGAGCCCACATCCTGGACTTGAGCTTCAGGGTGTCACACACCAAAGACCGTCCTCTTCACCCCAGCTTCCTGCGCATTGGAGCGGATCCACAGTGTCAGATGTGCAGTGAAAACGGCCCCCATTCCAAGCCACTTCCTGACCCGATGGCGGCACCCTGCTAGTCCTCACGTGGAGCCCTGGAGAAGTGGGGTTTCTTAACCCAGATTCGAATCAATAACCTCACATCTGGTATGCACATCCAGGCCAAGTGTGGCTGAATGGGGAGCATCTCTTCTGGAGACGGCCACCCTCATGGGCTCCTCTGCTTCCTGTCCCTTCGGGCACTGATTTATGGCAGACAGCAGGGAATGGCCTGAGCTTGAGCCTTGACAGTCATCATCATCACCATCCTTGTTTGAGGGCCATGAAGAACATTCTGAAAGTAGAGATGAAGGTCTTCTTTCTGAGTGAAGCTCCTTGCATGATTCAGGGGCCTTACTCTTGAAGGCACCAATCGTTTTGACTTTAATGCATGCACTCTGACTTATTTGTGGTGATCTCTTCTGGCAACACATGGAAAAATGAAAAATAGGCTAACTGGGAAGATTTCTTAAATACTAGTTTGTATGGCTGTGTTAACCTGAATGATTAAATATAGAATTGTTTTTTAAGTTACACATTGTGGGTTTGTATTTTCCTCATTAATATCAATTGGTTCATTTATTTCTGCTTGCTCAGAAGCCACAGAGTTCAACAGAACTGCCTGTGTGTTTGCTGCATCTACTAAACCACCATGATCTTACTGAGTATATTTCTTAATATCCTTTTCATATATGTCATTTTTGTTAAGTTCTATAAACCAGAACTGAAAAAAAGACTAAAACTTCATCTATTTAGAAAACATTTTCTTGATGTTTTGGTAACAAACAATTCTGCACTTAGAGCTCCCACTTCCGATGTTATTCTTTCTTTCTTTTTTTTAGACAGAGTCTCGCTCTGTCACCAGGCTGGAGTGCAGTGGCGTGATCTCGGCTCACTACAGCCTCTGCCTTCTGGGTTCAAGCCGTTCTCCTGTCTCAACCTGGTGAGTAACTGAGATTACAGGCACATGCTACTGCGCCTGGTTAATTTTTAGTAGAGACGGGGTTTCACCATGTTGGTCAGGCTCGAGCTCCTGACTTCATGATCCACCCGCCTTGGCCTCCCAAAGTGCTGGGATTATAGGCATGATCTTTCTATTTTACACAAAACTTTTAATCCCTCTTCAGGGGAACACATAGCCCTAGGTACGTTTGGTAAGGTGGTAGGCGTGCAACTACTCAATGCTGCTGGTGCAGTGTGCAAACTGGCACAGGCAACGCAAAACAAATAAACATATACCAGCAAAACTTAATTTACAAAACAGGCAGTAAGCACGAGGCTTTCAAGCCAGAGTTTGCCAACCCCTGTTGCACAGAGTCAAACATCTCAGTTCAAGTCCTATCTTCATCATTAACCAGTTCTGTGGTTGGGTGTCAATGGGAGTCTCAGTTTCCGCATCTGTAAAATGGGCATTATAGCCCCCTAGTCACCTTGGAAGGAGCTCACTTCCATATTGGCAGCTCTTGCATTCTGGAGGGGACATATTCAAACTGTAGCCATTTCTGCAGCTGGGGTTGATCTGGGGAGGGGGTTGGAGACCTAGGCCTGAGTCCCACAGGTGTGTACACCAGGGAAGGGCCTAGAATGTGGAACAGGATATTACCCAGGGAGCTGTCTGCCTCTCATATCCCAGAGAGATGGCAGACTCCCCTCACAGAAGCAGTGAGTTAAAAGGCGAACAGAGATCATGTAGATTCGGAAAACACCGGCGAGCGGTCTCAACTCCCCTCCCTCATCACGTTTGCATCTTCCTCAAACAAGGGATGGACCTTCCAGTAGATTAATTCGTGGTCTTGACTCCGAATCTTTTACGGTCTGTGGTTCTGAAGCCAGGTCCACACCTGGCTGCCTCAGCAATGGCCTGGAGTTCTGGATGTTGTCAGGACAAAGGGCTTGAGTGTGTCCCCTCTGCCATAGGAGCCCAGCTTAGAGACATCAGGCTTCAAGGGACTTTGCCTAGGAGGCAAAGGGCAAGGGCAGGGGTGCCCTGGCAAGGGTGTCTGTGTCAGTGGCTGCCAAAGCCCTGAGGTGGTCCAGGGGCCAGGGAGAGGGTTCCCGTAGTCAGGATCCTCACCCTTCCTCCCTTCCTCCCCAAACACGGAGGAGTGAAGACCTAGCAAGCAGGAGAGGGGAGGGAGCAGAAGAGCCTGTGGGGCACTTGCAGGACAGGCCTCAGCCAGGGACTTTCACCGTGATGGCTGTGGGAGCTGAAGGGTATTTCATGTAGGGAGGAGGCTGTGTTTGTGGGAGAAGGGATCAGAGAACTTCCTCATGACCTGAGAGGGACTGACAGGCACCGAGACTTCCTCCAGGGGCCATCAGGAAGTGGCAGGTGGGGAGAATGACTGGGAGGGGACCCTGGCCCTTTGTGAGGTCACTGATCTGAGTGGACCCTCCCCACCCAGCTGTCCATGGTGAGGAGGCCGCAAAGACCTGAGGCAGGAGCTCAGGGTGCAGACAGAGGCTGGGGCAGGTTGGGGGCTATGACAGCACGGGAGGGGGCTATGGGCTGAACTGGGTCCCTTGTACCCCACAATTCCTACGTTGAAGTCCTAGCCCTCAGCATCTCAGAATGTGACTGTATTTGGAGATAGGGCCTTAGATTAGATAATTAAGTTAAAATGAGGCCATTAGGGTGGGTCTTAATCCAATATACAGTGTCCACATAAGAAGAGGAGATGAGGACACAGATGCACACTGGGGTGAGACCATGTGAAAATGCAGGGAGAACGCAGACATCTGTAAGCCCAGGAAAGAGGCTCAGGAAAAACCAGCCCTGCCACACCTCCATCTCAGACTTCTGGCCTCCAGCCTGAGGAAACTGCTGTTTCTGCAGTTTAAGCATCCCAGTCTGTGACACTCATCATGGCAGCCTGAGCACATGAATTCAGGAGGGCCGGAAAATCGCTTCACTCACACCCTTCCCCAGCCCCACTGAATTGCTGCTTCCTTCTCCCCTGTCCCCACGGCTTCAAGGATGGAGACTCAGTTGACAGTACCTGTACCTCTTTGTTGAACCCTCCTTCCCCGTCTCATTTCACCAACTCCTACGAATTCCTGCTGATCCTGCATCTTAAATTTCACTGGGAATAGAATGACCTCATAATTTACTACCAAATAGGGACACTATAGAAGTGAAAGTAATTGTGAATTACATAAGACAACAACCGACCTGGCAATGGTGGGGCTAAGGTGGCCCTTAAGTACACCCCCTTTCTTACCTCCTGGCTTATTTCAGGTCCTCATCCTTCACCCCCTGAGTGACTGACAGGCCTTTCACTTCTCTCCCTGCCTTTGCACTTGGCAACATCCTCCAGTAGATACTTGCTAAAACACAAATCAAATCATGTTACTGCTTAGCCAATAAAATAACCACCACAAAATCAAGAAGTGGAAGACACACAAAAACTTAATTTCAGAGATTCTCTGTTGCCTTTAGGCAACAGAGCACCCCGTTCCTCTCCAGCCCCTCTCCAGCCCCTCCCTTCCAACCCTAACCTCCCGTCCTAAGGGACTGAGCTCAATTTCTCCATGATTCAAGGCTGCATCTTGTTTCTCTGAACATCAATGCTATTTGCCTAGGACACTGTCTCATTCCTTACTTGCCACCTTATACTCAAGATTCAGGTCAGTCATCCACTGGGGAATATGTGTGAAAGATTACCAGCCAGAAGGTTATTTGCTGGTGCAAGCAGACAGCAGAGGACAGTTAGTGGAATGAGGACTGTGACCGTGAAGGTAAGTCGGGTCCAAGTGCTATGTGAGCAAGGAGGAGAGGCCTCACCCAAACTGGAGGGTCAGAAGACCTTCTAGAAGGCTGGTTTGGGAGATCTGTTCCCTTGAAGGAGAAAGGAAGAATCAGGTTCACCAGTGGAGATGGGGAAAATATTTCAACCAATGGGGCAGGATGTCCCCAGAGAGGGGAGTGGACTGGACATTTACAAGAACCTAAAGGAGGTTCAATGTGGGTATATCACAACATTCCCAGTCCCCAAGGAGTCCCCTGCATCCCCCTCCCAGGTGCTAATCCCCCATGGGGAACCACTGACTTCTGACGGCATCCATCTGGCTTATACACTTTTGGACTTGGATAAAGAAAATTGCATAATCTTTAGTCTTTTTACTTGTCCCCTGTCTCCATTAGACACTGAACTTCTTGAGGGCAGAGATTGCGTCTTTTGTCTCCTTGTCCTCAGTAGAAGTTCAATAAATGGTGTTGGTGAATGAATGAGTGAATGTGTGGCCACGGCTTTACAGGGGCCTGGAAGCCTGGGGATGAGCCAGGATCCTGGCCCACGGGCTGCTGTGTTCCCACACACATTGAGGTGATCAGGTGTGGAGTGCATTGACCATGGGTCTTTGAAGGGACCCTTGACTCAGGGGAAACCTCGGGACTGTGTCCAGGAGACTTTTATTTTAGTTTGAGTGCACCCTAAGTTAGCAATGTGATGTTCACGATGGACTCAGCCTTCCCATGTGTGAAATGGAATGTTAATTTGCCTGTGTCAGATCAGGGAGGGTATACTGTAGCTCTCCAGAAAAGACACATTTTAAACAGCAAGCAGATCCTGCAAAGTGATTCTTGACCAGGTCCTGTGTGTCATGGCCTACGGTGAGGCATTCTTCTGCTCTCAGAGAGCAGAGCAGGTAAAACACAGCCAATTGCTGTTGTCATTGGTATAAATAAACGAAGAAGTCTTTTTCTACCCAGAGGAGGATTTTTGTGTGTATTCTTTTGGTTTTGTCCTTAGGGAGAAATACTGTAGCCACCATGGATCTCTCCCGCTGCTCCCGCTGAAGCTCCTCCAGCCTCCACCTGTGTTGCTTTCATGGTCCTTGGAACTTCCAGTTTGCTTTTCAGGTGTCCTCGCCTTAGGAATTAAATTGCGAGTGACCTGAGGCTGGTCCATGTCAGACTCTTCACTTCCAAATGTCAGTCTGTCCCTCCTGTCTCCCATTGGGCTTTCTCTCTGTTAAGTGCTCAGGGAATACTTGAAAAAAATGTTTCCAAGGGGAGAAGAATTGGGATCAGAGGAGCCCAGCACAGAGAATGGGGCCCGAGCCCTGGTGGATTCATAACAGGATGTAGGGACATCACACTTTAGTTCTCTTGGTAATTGTCCCTCAGGCTGGATCTGCTGATGGGCAGCTTTTGGGAATGCATGTCTGCTGTCACTGAGATGGTGGTCTCTGCATACTAAGGCAGGCTGTCAGGGAAGATGAGCTTTGACAAAGGTGGTCTCAGCCAGCTGGGGCTGCTGTAACCAGTGACCACAGACTGGGCAACTTAAACAACAGACACTTCTCTGGAGGCTGGAAGTCCAGGATCAAGGCACTGGCAGATCTGGTGTCTAGTGGGGGCTCTCTTTCTGGTTTGCAGATGGCTGTCTTCTAGCTGTGACCTCACATGGTGGAGAGAGAGAGAAAGAAAGAGAGAAATACACTCTCATGATCTCTTTACCTCCCAAAGGCCCCACTGCCCAGCACCATCACACTGGGGGTTAGGATTTTGACATAACATTTTGGTGTGTATTGGGGGGGCACAAGTGTTCGGTGCATGATGAGGCTTTCAGCACCCAGGCTGGCCTCGCATTGATACAGCAGGTCCTTCCACTGCTCCGAGGATTCAGCACTGGCAAGCATGGTTTTCACAGATGAAAAACAGAATATGGACCTATGCTTTCCACCCCTGCAGCTGAGGCACACCATGGGCTTGCTGGTTTTCCTCTATCTTCTTCCTCATCCTAGATGGCCTTTCGCCTCAGGGAGGGCTTCTGGTCATACCAAGTCCCTGAGAAACTGTATCTATACCTAAACCAGAAACTCGAAGGGGGCTTGGGTACTGGATACTGACTCCAATTGTTCTAGATGCTTTCTTTGTAATTTGTATAACGATATTGGATTCTGGCCAAACTGAACCAACTTTAGTAGTCAATGACCAGAATGAATCTCTCATGGGAATGCTGTCTTGGCTTAGGCCAGAGCACTAGGGAGTACTTCCCATTCCAAGTCAAACTCTTGCTGCCAACTCTTTTGCTGCCTTTCTGAAAGGAGCAGAAACCTGACCTTCTCAAATAGATATTGATGGACCTGACCATCAGAAATTTCAGTGACGAGTCCATGAAAAACATGTCTCCATATATTTGCTGTTGTTTGTGCCACTCTTAGGGTAGTCAAAGGCAACCGAAAAACAAAAGGCATGCTCTTGACCTCTGATGCACAGAACAAACAGACAGCATGGGGGGCCCTGCACTCCCTCCTCTTCTTACCCCCACCGGAATGTGTGTGTGTAGTGGGGAGGGGGTGACGTCAGCTGCTGCAGAGCGGGCACGGGACCTGCTAGGAGGCATGAACTCTTCCCTCCACCAGGGCACAGAGACCACAGGGGTATTTTGGACCAGATGAAGCCTGAAAATAATCTAATTTTGTAACAAACGAGATATCCACTATGTTCTGTCTGTCTGCAGTGTTACAATGTAATTCCTTAAGCCCTAAACTGGAGAAAGACCAAAAGAGCCCATTGTGGACAGGAGGTCACTCATGGCCAAGTGTCAGAAATGAGAAGTTGGAGTAGACTATGGCCAGGACCGAAGAAGGCAGGCAGGGGGCACGGACCCTTATGACACCTTCCCTGTCCCTGCCCTGTGGAGGTGTGTTGTGGTGCTCTCCAGAGGAACGGCTCTCCTGCACTGAAGACGGGGCCAGACCTCTTACTCCATGTTTCTGATCTGTGTTCTGGCCCCCTGCAAGCTCCTGAATGTCCACCTCGCACTCCACCACCAGTGAGTGTGTGCGTGCCCATCAGACAGATGCCGCTCCGTCTGCAGGACACTCCC